>NC_132903.1:3796500-4427000 GCF_037993035.2 Macaca fascicularis
TAAGGGATGTTGGTGACTCAGGGGAAAGGGTGGGAGTGGGGTGAGGGATAAAAGACACATTGGATACAGTGTACACTGCTTGGGTGACGGGTACAACAAAATCGCAGAAATCACCACTAAAGAACTTATCCTTGTAACTTCACTACCACCTCTTCTCCCAATACTACCACCTATTCCTCCAATACCTATTGAAATAAAATAAATAAATAAATAAACCAAACCTGATTGAGTGCACCTGCTTTAAATCATCTTCCTGAACATACTTAGATATACTCAGCCCTAATTCTGAAGAGAACAGCTCAAGGGCCCACACAATCTGAAAGGGAACTAGGGAACTCAGTCAGAGGTTGTTTTCTTTCCTCACTAAGGTCATGATGGAAGAACCACAGCTGACTTTGCAAGGCAGGTCTGAACACACTGTGCTCTCAAGATGGATCTAGAAACTCAATCCCACTCTTTTTCTTACCTCAGTAATTATAGTCCATTCTGCATTAGGGAGACAGGTGTGTTCCCTTAAATACTTTTTGTATGCAAAAAGCACTCAATTATAACATAGGGCTTATGGAAAAAACAGTGTGGAGTAATATTTACATACAATATACAATATTTATTTGTCAATCAAAAATGAATAAATAGGGCTGGGTGCGGTGGCATCCCAGCACTTTGGGAGGCGGAGGCGAGTAGATTACTTGAGCCTAGGAGTTTGAGACTAGCCTGGGCAACATAGCAAAACCCCTTCTCTACAAAAAATACATGAAATTAGCCAGCCATAGTGGTGCGCCACTGTAGTCTCAACTACAGCTCACTGCAGCTCTGCCTCCTGGGTTCAAACAATTCTCCTGGCTCAGTCTCCTGAGTAGCTGGGATTATAGATGCCGCCACCACACCTGATTAATTTTTGTATTTTTAGTAGAGATGGGGTTTCATAGTGTTGGCCAGGCTGGTCTTGAACTCCTGACCTCAGGTGATCCACCTGCCTTGGCCTCCTAGAGTGTTGAGATTACAGGTGTGAGCTATCGTGCCCGGCCACATGACTTTTCTGATACCTTTTCTATTGCTTACATATTTGTTTTTTTCATTCAAAAGTGCCTTCTTTTTGTCTGAAGCAGTTAACTGATGACTGAATAGTTGCAGAATGAAAACAAACTTGAAGGTGTTGTCAGAAAGTCCTACCAAGGCTGTTTTCCTTGGTGGTGACCAATTTTTTTTTCCCCTGGGAGACAAGCAGGGCCAAGAAGTCAGGGATATTTTGGGAACTTTAAGGAGGAAACTGGGTGGAAGATGGTGAGAGAATTATTCCTATACAAAGGACTTTGGAGAAGGTGAGAATTATGGGACCATAACCTGTTGCACAGGAGTGGAGAGTCCTGGTTGGCATTGAAGTTAGCTAAGTATATGTGTTCTGAAAGTTAAATATTGAGCCAAAAATGCATTAACAGCTCCTTCCATTAGGGATATTTGTGTGTGTGTGTGTGTGTGTGTGTGTGTGTGTATGTGCAGGGTTGGTGGAAATTTAAGCAGGATGCACAGGAAGTTGCTGTTTATAAGGGGGCTGTGTTCATCTCCTAGGGTTGCCATAACAAAGAGCCACAGACTGGGTGGCTTGAACAACAGAAACTTATTTCCCCACTGTCCTGGAGGCTGGAAGTCTGAGATGAAGGTGTGGGAAGCACTGGTTCCTCCTGAGGCCTCTCTCCTTGGCTTGCAGACACCATCTTCTCCCTGAGTGCTCACATGATCCTCCCTTTGTGCAGGTCTGTGTCCAAATCTCCTCTTCTTATAAGAGCTCTAGTCTTACTGGATTAGGGCCATTCATAATGACCTCATTGTACCTTAATTACCTTTTTAAACACCTATCTCCAAATAAAGTCACATTCTAAGATACTGAGACTTAGGGCTTCAGCATGGACATTTTAGGGGCACATAATTAACTCTGTAACAGAAGATGGAGATATTTTTCCTTCCAAAAATCTATCATCTGCATTGGGAAGTCAGGTTCCAACAGACACACTGAAATATGCACTTTTTATTTTCGCGTCCATCAAGAAAAAAAATGCAACCCTTGCTCTTGTAGTTATTACAGGAGAGTGGAAAAATTATTTGACAAATGCCAAATGAAACCAAAAGAACGCTTGCATTTTTCTCTTTTAGCACTTCCAACATAGACTTTGTCAGCCTCTGTCCATATCAGCAAAAACAGGAGCAGAGAAAAAAGTCAGTGGGGAAACCCAGCTTACGCTCCATGCTCAGGGAAAGGCCTCCTTACGTTGTTAGGTTCCATTGACTGACTTTGCTGAGCAGCTCCTTTACATCAACTTTGCGGGATGTTGGTCCATACCTCACCTTCACTCACCCACTTACAAACATTCCCTAGATATAGAATGGGCTGTAGACCACAGGCCTTCAAGACCAAGGCAGGGAACTTCCACCTGGAGCCAACTCACTGCATGTAAGTGTTTAATCCAACAGATATATTGTAAGACATGCAGTATGAATAGTGCATATTTAAGATAAGGTGAAACAGCAAAAGAAATTATCAACAGAGTAAGAAGACAACTTACAGAATGGGGAAAGTATTTGCGAAGTATGCAGTGGACAAAGGATGAATATCCAGAAAGTATAAGGAACTTAAACAAGTCAACAAGAAAAAAAAAAAAAAAAACTCCAAAACAAATAATCCAATAAAAAGTCAGCAAACGACATGAGCATACAGATTTCAAAAGAAGACATATACGAATCCAACAGTCATATGAAAAAAAACTTGACATCACTGATCATTAGAGAAATGCAAATCAAAATCACAATGAGATAGCATCTCACAGCAGCAAGAATGGCCTTAAAAAGTGAAAAAACAACAGACGCTGCTGAGGCTGCAGAGGAAAGGGAACACTTATACACTTCTGGTGGGAATGCAAATGAGTTAAGCCCTGATGGGAAGCAGTTTGGAGATTTCTCAAAGATTTAAAAATAGAACTACCATTCCACCCAGCAATTTCATTACTGGGTATCTACCCAAAGGAAAATAAACCATTCTACCAGAAACAAACATACACTGTTATGTTCCTCACAGAACTATTTACAATAGCAAAGACATGGAACCAAGTTAACTGCCCATCAGTGGTGGACAGGATAAAGAAAATTTGGTACATATACATGATGGAATACTACACACTCAAGATAAAGAATGAAATCATGTCCTTTGCAGAAACATGGGTGCAGCTGCAGGCTATTATCTTAAGTGAATTAACACAGCAACAGAAAATCAAATACCACATGTTCTCACTTATTAATGGGAGCTAGACATTGAGTATACATGCACACAGAGATAGGTACAGTAGACACCAGGGATTCCAAAAGCAGGAAGGGAGAGAGGAGGAGGAGAAGGGTTGAAAAGGTACTTATTGGGTACCAGGCTCACTACCTGAATGACGGGTTCATTAGCAGCCCAAACCTCAGCATCATGCAATATGCCCAGGTCAGAAGCTTACACAGGTACCTCCTGAATCCAAAATAAAATAAGTATCAATAAAAGAAAAGGTGAAACTTCAAGGATACCTACACTGGCATGGATCAAGGAGATACTTGGGACAACATTTTCAGATTCCAGGAGAATATAATCTTTCCCTGCTATGTGCGTTTGCATACATTGGCTTCTTATGAGATGCCACGTATCTTGAACACTTATGTATCCCGATCATGGTTAAGTTTTATCAACTGAAAAACAAGAACTCTATACTCATCTTGCCAATGGCTATGAGAATAAGTGATACTTGCTATGATGCAATTAACCCCAGCCTGACCCACATGCCCAGCACTCACTTGGGGTGGTTATTACTACATTTGTCTTCAAATGAAAGGAAGAATGTGAACCTCTCCTAAATCACTTGGCTGGATTGGCTCTGACTTCTCATATTAGACTTAAACAATTACTGAAGCTTTAGCCTGGGGTAGAATGAATTTGTATTAGTCAGTTCTCATGCTGCTAATAAAGATATACTGAAGAGTGGGTAATTTATAAAGCAAAAAGATGTCCAATGGATTTACAGTTTCACATGGTTGGGAGGCCTCACAATCGTGGCAGAAGATGAAGGAAGAGGAAATGGACTTCTTACATGGTGGTAGGCAAAAGAGAGAGGACTCGTGCTGGGGAACTCCTCCTTACAAACCCATCAGATCTTGTGAGACTTATTCACTATCATGAGAACAGCATGGGAAAGACCCATGCCCATGATCCAATTACTTCCCATCAGGTCCCTTTCATGATGTATGGGAACTGTGGGAACTACAATTCAAGATGAGATTTGGGTGGGGACACAGCCAAACCATACCACAATTCTTTTGCAAACTTTCTTATTTGTCAAAGCACTTAAAGAGACTTGGTTCTTAATTTTTTTTTAAAATAATTTCGCTTTAGAGCCAATCACATCATTTGCTAAGCAAGTGGTGCTGAATTAATTTTCCTTTAACAGATGCATTTATATTTCTAACTGACATCTCTTAAAGTAAGTTGAATTTGGGACTGGTATTGAATTGCATTTAAAGCTTTATTACTATTTCCTCGAGTCTGAAGGATCTGTTTGCAAATGCAGCAGTTTCAGGATAAATATACAAAGACGGTCTTTCCATCATCTCTCAAATAATTTTAATACTTTTTAAAAATTAAGATAAGAATAGTTGGGATTCTTTTCAATACTACTCTTTTTAGATTATGCATGTTCCTTCAGAATGCTTCATTTTTATCAGATTAGTCAGCAGCTGGCAAATGAATAAAATTTTGATCAAAAACATTTACTCAATGACTCAAGGCACATTTTTAAACTACATGAATATGGTCATCTTTTGTACTGTTTTGTGTTACTTTGTGGATTAATGTTTACAGTGTTGAATGATTCCAGGACATGAATATGACCTCCTTCCTCTTCCTGGTTTTTGTTCTTCTCTCTCTTCCACAGTGGACACATTCCTGGAAGTGCATGAGAGTGAAGCCTACAGCATTCCATATGCTGTGGGGGGACCGTCCAAGCTACTATTAGTACACTATTTCAGTGCCATACAGTTTCTCTCCTCCAATGACTCATGGAGTCCTTGTGCTGAGTCATGAGCCTCATATTCTATAAATAGGTTTTATCTACCCTAGTCTATTGGCCAAGTCTATCACCCCAGTCATACTTTAACCATTGTGGAGAGCGGTGTGGTGATTCCCCCAAGAAGTAAGAACAGGCTGGGTGCAGTGGCTTACACCTGTAATCCCAACAATTTGGGAGGCCGAGGGGAGTGGATGTTCTGAGGTCAGGAGCTTGAGACCAGCCTGGTAAACATGGCAAAATCCCATCTCTACTCAAAAAATAAAAAAATTAGCCAGATGTGGTGGTGGGCACCTGTAATCCTAGCTTCTCAGGAGGCTGAGGAACAAGAACTGTTTGAACCCGAAGGTGGTGGTTGCAGTGAGTTTAGATCATGTCACTGCACTCCAGCCTAGGCAACAGAGTGAGACTATGTCTCAAATAAATAAATAAATAAAGATAAAAGCACAACTACTGTTTGATCCAGCAATCTTATTACTGGGCATATACACAGAGGAATTAAAATCATTCTACTATAAAGACATGTACATACAAATGTTCATTGCAACACTTCACAATAGCAAATACATGGAATCAACCTAAATGCCCATCTATGACAGATTGGATAAAGGAAAAGTGGTACATGTACAACGTGGAATACTATGCATCCACAAAAAGGAATGAGTCAGTCTTTAGAGGGAACATGGATCCAGCTGGAGGCCATTATCCTCAGCAAACTAACACAGAAATGGAAAACCAAATGTTGCATGCCCTCACTTACATGTGGGGGTTAAATGATGATAACTTATGAGCACAAAGAAGGAAAAAACATACACTGGGGTCTACTTGAAGGGGAGGGTGGGAGGAGGAGAGGAGCAGAAAATATAATTATTGGGTACTGAGCTTAATACCTGGGTGATGAAATAATCTGGATAACAATTCCCCATTGACATGGATCTAACTATGTAACAAACTTTCACATGTACTTAAAATAAGCAAATTTACAAGAAAAAGTCAAATAACCCCATCAAAAAGTGGGCAAAGGATATGAACAGACACTTTTATATAGAAGACATTTATGCAGCCAACAGACACATGAAAAAATGTGCATCATTACTAGTCACCAGAGAAATGCAAATCAAAACCACGATGAGGTATCATCTTAAGCCAGTTAGAATGGGGGTCATTAAAAAGTCAGGAAGCAGCCGGGCGCGGTGGCTCAAGCCTGTAATCCCAGCACTTTGGGAGGCCGAGGCAGACGGATCAGGAGGTCAGGAGATCGAGACCATCCTGGCTAACACGGTGAAACCCTGTGTCTACTAAAAAAAAAAATCCAAAAAAAAAAAAAAAAACCTAGCTAGGCGAGGTGGCGGGCGCCTGTGGTCCCAGCTACTCGGGAGGCTGAGGCAGGAGAATGGCGGGAACCCGGGAGGCGGAGCTTGCAGTGAGCGGAGATCGCGCCACTGCACTCCAGCCTGGGCGACAGAGTGAGACTCCGTCTCAGAAAAGAAAAAAAAAAAACCTATGCACAAGCTGAAAAATCTCTCTTGCGGTATGTGTTGAAAACATTCAAGAGCAGGAACTGTGTTACTGTTGGTATTATGTTCCTAACATGGACCATGGTGGCTAAGGTATAGTAGAAGCTTAGTAGCTACAGAAGAATGGAAGAAAAGAAGAAAGGAAGGAAGGAAGGAAAGAAATAACATAGATTCAATGAAATAGGCATCTTGATGTGGTGGTTAACTTTATGGGTCAACTTGACTGAACCACAAGGTTCCCAGAATTTAGTTAAACATTATTGCTGGATATGTCTGTGAAAATATTTGCAGAGAAGATTAGCAATTGGTGGATTGTGTGAAGCAGGTTGCCTTCACTAGTGTAGACAGGCGTGATCCAATCTGTTGAAAGTCTAAATATAAAAGAAAGAAAAAAGATCACTTATGTTTTGCTCTAAACTGGCCATTCTAGTTAGAAATTTGTCTAACCTTTTTTCAATGTTCTTAACTTCCTTGCATTGGGTTAGAATATGTTCCTTTATCTCAGAGGAGTTTGTTATTACCCATGTTCTGAAGCCTATTTCTGTTAATTTGTAAAACTCATTCTCCAACCAGTTTTGTTCCCTCGCTGGTGAGGAGTTGTGATCCTTTGGAGGAGAAGAGGCTTCTGGTTTTTTGGAATTTTCAGCCTTTTTGCGCTGATTACTCCCCATCTTCATGATTTAATCTACCTCAGACTTTGATGTTGGTGATCTTTGGATGGGGTTTCAGTGTGGATGTCCTTTTTGATGATGTTCATGCTTTTCCTTTCTGTTTGTTAGTTTTCTTTCTAATAGTCAGACCCCTCTGCTGCAGGTCTGTTGGAGTTTGCTGGATGGTATTCTGCTGTTTGCCTGGATATCACCAGTGGAGGCTGCAGAACAACAATGATTGCTGCCTCTTCCTTCGTCCCAGAGGGTTATATGCCAGAGGCCAGCTGGAACTCTTCTGTATGAGGTGTCTGTAGACATCTGCTGGGAGGTGTCTCCTTGTCAGGAAGCACAGGGGTCAGGGACCCACTTGAGAAGGCAGTCTGTCCCTTAGCAGAGCTCAAGCACTATGCTGGGAGAACTGCTGCTCTCTTCAGAGCTGGCAGGCAGGAAGGTTTAAGTCTGCTGAAGCTGCGCCCACAACCACCCCTTCCCCCAGGTGCTCTGTCCCAGAGAGATGAAGTTTTTATCTATAAAGTTTTATCTCTGCTTTTTTTTTCAGAGACGCCCTGCCAAGAGAGGAGGAATCTAGAGAGGCAGTCTGGCTACAGCGGCTTTGCTGAACTGCGAAGGGCTCTGCCCAGTTGGAACTTCCACTAAAGAGCTGGTACCATTCCTTCTAAAACTATTCCAATCAACAGAAAAAGAGGGACTCCTTCCTAACTCATTTTATGACGCCAGCATCATCCTGATATGAAACCCTGGCAGAGATACAACAACAACAAAAAAAACAAAATTTCAGGCCAATCCCTGATGAACATTCATCCGAAAATCCTCAACAAAATAACGGCAAACCGAATCCAGCAGCACATCAAAAAAGTTATCCACCATGAACAAGTGGGCTTCATCCCTGGGACACAAGCCTGGTTCAACATAAGTGAATCAGTAAGTGTAATCCAGCACATAAACAGAACCAATGACAAAAACCACCTGATTATCTCAATAAATGCAAAAAAGACATAAAATAAAATTCAACACCCCTTCATGCTAAAAACTCTCAGTAAACTAGGTATTGATAGAACATATCTCAAAATAATAAGAGCTATTTATGACAAACCCACAGCCAATGTTATACTGAATGGGCAAAAACTGGAAGCATTCGCTTTGAAAACCAGTAAAAGACAAGGATGACCTCTCTCACCTCTGCTATTCAACATAGTGTTGGAAGTTCTGGTCAGGGCAATCAGGCAAGAGAAAGAAATAAAGGGCATTCAAATAGGAAGAGAGAAAGTCAAATTATGTCTGTTTGCAGATGACACGATTGTATATTTAGAAAACCCCATCATCTCAGCCCAAAATTTCCTTAAGCTGATCAGCAACATCTCAAGACACAAAATCAATGTGAAAAAAATCACAAGCATTCCTATATACCAATAATACACAGAGAGTCAAATCATGAGTGAACTCCCATTCACACTTGCTACAAACAGAATAAAATACCTAGCAATACAACCTACAAGGGATGTGGAGGACCTCTTCCAGGAGAACTATAAACCACTGCTCAAGGAAATAAGACAGTTCACAAACAAATGGAAAAACATTCCATGTTCATGGATAGGAAGAGTCAGTATCATGAAAATGGCCATATTGCCCAAGGTAATTTATAGATTCAATGCTATCCCCATCAAGCTACCATTGACTTTCTTCACAGAATTAGAAAATTCAACTTTAAATTTCACATGGAACCAAAGAAGAGCCCACATAGCCAAGACAATCCTAAACCAAAAGAACAAAGCTGGAGGCATTACACTACCCAACTTCAAACTATACTGCAAGGTACAGTAACCAAAACAGCATGGTACTGGTACCAAAACAGGTATATAGACCAGTAGAACAGAACAGAGGCATCAGAAATAACACCACACATTTACAACCATCTGATCTTCAACAATTCTGACCATAAATGGTGTTGGGAAAACTGGCTAGCCAAATGCAGAAAACTGAAACTGGAACCCTTTCTTACACCTTGTACACAAATTAACTCAAGATGGATTAAAGACTTAAATGTAAGACCTAAAACCATAAAAATCCTAGAAGAAAACCTAGGCAATAAGCTTGGGCAAAGACTTCCATTCAGGACATAAGCATGGGCAAAGACTTCATGACTAAAACAGCAGAACCAATAGCAACAAAAGCCAAAATTGGCAAACGGAATCTAATTAAACTAGAGAGATTCTTTTGCACTGGTCATTAGAGTAATGCAAATCAAAACCACAATGAGATACCATCTCACACCAGTTAGAATTGCAATTATTAAATAGGAAAGAACAGATGCAGGAGAGGATGTGGAGAAATAACGTTTCTACACTGTTGGTGGGAGTGTAAATTGGTGCAACCATTGTGGAAGACAGTGTGGCAATTCCTCAAGGATATAGAAGTAGAAATATCATTTGACCCAGCAATCTCATTACTGGATATATGCCTGAAGGATTATAAATCATTCTACTATAAAGACACATGCACAACTGTGTTTACTGTGGCACTGTTCACAAAACCAAAGACTTGGAACCAACTGAAATGGTCATCAACGATAGACTGGATAAAGAAAATATAGCATATATACACCATGGAATACTACATAGCCATAAAAAGGATGAGTTCATGTCCTTTTCAGGGACATGGATGAAGTTGGAAACCATCCTTCTCAGCAAACTAACACAAGAACAGAAAACCAAATAATGCATGTTCTCTCTCATAATTGGGGGTTGAACAATGAGAACATGTGGACACAGAGAAGGGAACATCACGCAAGCGGGCCTGTCTGGGGGTTGGGGGATAAGGGAGGGTAGCATTAGGAGAAATATCTAATGTAGATCATGGGTTGATGGGTGCAGCAAGCCAACATGGCATGTGTGTACCTATGTAACAAGCCTGCATGTTCTTCACATCTACCCCAGAACTTCAAATATAATTAAAAAAAGAAGAAGTGAGAATTCACTTTTTCTACCTGACTGCTTGAGCTGGGACATTGGTCTTCTCCCGCTATTAGACTGAAACTTAAGCCATTGGCCCTTCTGGAGTTGAGGCCTCTGCGCTTGGACTGGAACCCACACTTTCAGCCCTCCTGGGTCTCCAGCCTTCAGATTCAGACTGGAAATCACACTCTTGGCTCTCCTGAGTCTTAGGTCTTCAGGTTTAGACTGGAACTCACACCCTTAGCTCTCCTGGGTCTCAGGCCTTCAGACTCAGACTGGAACTCAGACCATTGGCTCTTCTGGGTCTTAGGCCTTCACACTCAGACTAGATTCACACCATTGGCTCTCCTGCAACTCCAGTTTGCAGATATTAGGTCATGGGGCTTTTTAGTCTCCATAATCATGTCAGCCAATATATAATACATGCATTTTATTTGTTCTGCTTCTCTGGCAAACCCCAAGTAATGGACTTAATGTCTGCATTTTTGTCTCTAGATCCCACCAGCTGAGAAACAGGCCTTTCAGCATGCTGGGCCGATAGGGACCCAAGAGATTCATGGATACCACCTGCCTTGCTGGGAGAAAATTTCCTCTTCCTGACTCATAACACGTGTGCCTGTTTCTGTGCATGATAAAACATCTGGTACAGCTCAGTTTCCTCAGCTACAAAAGGAGAATATAGAAAGAGATAGAAGGGACTTAATTTCATTCACACAGATCTTTATTTTGCTGCCTCATGTGTTGGGTTCTCCTTGAGTTTCTGCTGACTTTCTGTGAGGCAGAAATAATCTTTGTGGTTGAATGCAGCTGTTGAGGTTTTCAGAATGACCTCTTTTGAGAAAGTCAGCAAGCTGGCACTGGCAGGTAAAACATGTACTCCCTCAGTAGTCCTTTTCAGCTCTGTGACTCAGTTTACCATCAATGCAGCCAGAACATATTTGATTCAGGGCTTCAGTATGGCTCTTGTATCCCACAATGTGTGGGCCTGTTCCTGTTCAACATCTAGTATGGGCTAAACTATATCCCACTAAAATTCATACGTTGAAACCCAAACCCCCGGGACCTCAGAATGTGTTTGTGTTTAGGGATAGGGATTTTAAAGAGGTAACTAAGGTAAAGTGAGGTCACTATGGTGGGCCCTGAGGCAATGTGACTGGTATCCTTATAAGAAGAGGATATGAGGACACAAACACAGAGGGGATGATCTTGTAAGGACACAGGGAGAAGATAGTGTCTACAAGCCCATGAGAGAGACCTCAGGAGGAACCAGCCCTGCCTACACCTTGATCTTGGACTTCCAGCCTTCAGGACTATGGGAGAATCAATGTCTGTTGTTTATAAGCCACCCAATCTATGGTATTCTGTGCTAGCAGCCTAAAATGAATTAAGGCATCTCATAAGAAGAGGAGATAAAGACACGGACACACACAGAAAGATGACCCTGTGAGGACATGGGGAGAAGATGACATCTACAAGCCAAGAAGAGAGGCTTCAGGAGGAATCAGCCCTGCTCACACCTTGATCTCAGACCTGCATCCTCCAGGACTGTGAGAGAATAAATGTCTGTTATTTCAGCCATCCTGTTTATGGTATTCTGCCACAGCAGTCTAAAGTGGACTAAGACATCTTATAAGAAGACGAGATGAGAACACACACATGCACACAGGGGGATGACCACATGAGGACACTTGGAGAGGATTGCATGTACAAGCCCAGGAGGGAGGCCTCAGGAGGAGCCAGCCCTGCTCACACCTTGATCTTGGACTTCCATCCTCCATGATGGTGGGAAAATAAATGTCTGTTGTTGAAGCTCTCCAGTCTTAGGTATTTTATTGTTTTGCCTCAGCAGACTGATAAACTATCCATTGTTTGTGGTCCAGTGGGGATTCCAAGTGATGGTTTTGCTTTGTGTAGAATGAAAGAGCCATGTCCAAGCAGGAAAGTAAATGAGACAATCTCAAGTTCTCTCTTTTCCTAACAAACATCTATTCATTGATTCACTTCAAGAGGAACAAAAGGCTATTGTCTCTCACTCTTTTCCAGTAACGGCTGTTGTTTTACCTTGCAGTATAGTGTGTGTACGTGCCTGTGTGTTTATGTACATGCCTGTGGGTTTACGCACGTGTGTTATAATGCCATGCCCATTTGACAGTAAACTCTTATAGGATCCTGGGAGATGCACCAGATATTTAGTAATAAGACACACATGTCAGCTTACATTTTCAAAAGAAGGAAATAAAATGAACATCACATTTCATGTGATGCAATCTTTTTATCCTTAATCCTTGGAAAAAGCCTACCAGCAGATAGAAACATGTCTATTTTCAGAGTGATGAACCCGGCCTCCATAATGTATGTGTACTGTTTAGGACTCATGATCTAGTGAGTGACCAGGGTAAGACTCAGACCCAGTGTTTTGAGTCTGAGCTTTTTGTTGCACCACTTTTTTTACACATACTGAGCCCCAACAAAATATTCCTAGATTTATTTGTTTCATCATGTAAATCTCAGCCGTTCTGAAAAACTTCAGGGCAAGTTACTGAAAGCCTGTCCTTGTTCTGTCCCCTAGGATTGAGTCAGAAAGGAAAAAACTGTGATGGGCTAAATTGCATTCCCCTAAAATTCATATGTTGAAGTCCTAAATTCCACGACATTAGAATGTGGCTGTATTTGGAGACAGGATCTTTAAAGAGGTGATTAAGGTAAAATGATGTCATTAGAGTGAACCCTGATCCAATGTGACTGGTTTCCTTATAAGAGGAGGAGATAAGGACTAGCTCTGACCATACTTTGATCTCTGACTTCCAGCCTCCAGGACTGCAGGAGAATAAATGTCTGTTGCTTAAGCTACCCAGTATATGCTATTCTATTATAGCAGACTGAAATGAACTAAGACAACCCAGAAGAGGCAATAACAGAGACACACACAGATGACCCTGTGAGGACCCAGGGAGAAGATGGTGTCTATAAACCAACGAAAGAAATCTCTGGAGGAACCGGCCCTGCCCACAACTTAATCTCACACTTTTAGCCTCCAAGACTATGGGAGAATTGATGTCTATTGTTTATAAACCTCACAGTCTATGGTATTTTTTTTGTAGCATCCTGAAATGGACTAAGACATTGCATAAGAAAAGGAGATGAGGAAACAGACACACACAGAGGGACAACCATGAGAGGACACAGGGAGAAGATGGTGTCTCCAAGCCCAGGAGAGAGGCCTCATAAAGTACCAGGCCTGCCCACATCTTGATATTGGACTTCCAGGCTCCAGGACTCTGCGAGAATTAATGTCTGTTTCTTCAGCCCCCTGGTCTGCAGACCTTTGTTATGATGGCCTCGGCTGACTTATAAAATGGTCTTGTGTGGTCCAGTACTCAGGACAGGTAGGGCTTATGGTATCTTTACAGAGAGAGAACTGTTTACAGACTGCACAGCCAGTCTTGAACACATTCACTGCTTTATTTAGGCTACTTACCACTGTCTTTTTTGGGGGGAAGAAAATATCACAGAATTGACTTTACCGAAACCTCAGTGAAAACTGTTTGCAATTGGTCTCTCACTGGGTCATTGACAAGACTCAGCATAAAGGGGAAATAGAAAGTAACACATGAGCCATTTGTGGCTAATGTTTCTAGCTCTGGCCATCTGGAAATTCCAGGGGGCATCAGAATAATCTTGGGGAGGGTGCCCTGGAAGAGTAGTTGATCCTAAATTAAAGTCTTAGTTGGGTCCTGAGAGACCTTAAAACTGGCAAGCCACCTAGATGCAGAATCGTTTTTATAAAACTGAAAATGGAATTATTTATCAATGGTATGCATTCAAGACGTACTTAGAGTGCCCTTGAATTAGTGGCAAATATTTTGCTTAAATTTCAGTCCAAAACATGGATTGCCTTCTGGAATGTGGAGCGGATGAGAGTTACAAATGCATAGTTGTGTCCATGTTCACATCCTACACAATTATTAATTCATCAGACAGATAATTAGCTTTCCAGACTTCCTAACCTTCTCAATAGGACTCTAAAAATACAGAAAGCCCATGTGCATTTTCATTCTTATGGAATGTTATCCTTTTGAAAAGTATTATCCAAGAGGGGGAAGGAAGCAGAATTACTGACTTCTGGAAAACACATGCCTCTAGCAGTGTAATTTTTCATCGACTATGAATTCTTCATGGCTGGTCTGGCTTCATCTGGAATTCATGAAGCGCCCACATGACTTTAACTTCACCATCATAAACTATAAGGCACAGAGATCCCTAACGCATTCTTGTCACACAGAAAAAGTAACTATGTGAGAGGATGATATATTAATTTTGTATTTTAATAATATCTACATGTATTTCATAACCACATGTTTTAAACCTCACATATACACAATAAAATTTATTTAAGGAATTTTAAATGAGAACATGTGGTATTTGGTTTTCATGCGGATAACCTTTCCCTAGAAACAGAGGTGGAAAATGTGAGTTGAATAGACAAAGAATTATGTGAGGCTATTTTGAAAAATAACCGAATGGCTGCATCCATTGCAACATTGCCACCTGTAACTTTATCGATTAGTTACTTTTTTTTTTTTTTTTTTTGAGACAGAGTCTCACTCTGTAACCCAGGCTGGAGTGCAGTAGCACAATCTTGGCTTACTGCAGTTTCCACCTCCTGGGTTCAAGCAATTATCTGCCTTAGCCTCCTAAGGAGCTGGGATTACAGGTGCCCACCACCATGCCTGACTAATTTTTGTATTTTTAGTAGAGATGGAGTTTCACCAACTTACCAGGCTGAACTGGAACTCCTGACCTCGTGATTCACCTGCATCAGCCTCTCAAAGTGCTGGGATTACAGGCATGAGCCACCATACCGTGCCCTTTTTTTTTTTTTTTTACAGTTTCCCTCTGTTGCCCAGGTTGGAGTGTAGTGGTATGATCTTGGCTCACTGCAACATTTGTCTCTCAGGTTCAAGTGATTCTCCTGCCTCAGCCTCCCATGTAGCTGTGATTACAGGCACATGTCACAATGCCTGGATAATTTTTGTACTTTTAGTAGAGATGGGGTTTCGCCATGTTGGCCAGGCTGCTCTCAAACTGCTGTCCTCAAGTGATCTGCCCACTTCGTCCTCCCCAAGTGCTAGGATTACAGGTGTGAGCCATTGTGCCTGGCCAATTAGTTACTTTTGAAGCTTGATATTCAAATGTATATACCATAGGATACTTAGAAATAATAAAATACTTAGAAAAATGAGACAAAAAGAGGAACTGGCCATTAGGTGTCTACAAGCATTTACAAACAGTCACAACTGTCTCTGTGGTGTTACTGGTTTGGTGACCATCTTAAATCAAGATATCCCAGAGGATGGAGTGGGCTTCAAGGGTGAATGCAGGAAGAATCTCCAAACCTAAAAAAGAATATCACTAACTTGAGAGGTCCTATGGATCCCAATGGACATTTGGATCTGTGTGTGTGTGTGTGTGTGTGTGTGTGTGTGTATGGGTGTGGGTGGGTAGATGTACATCTGAGTTCTAGGGAGCAAGGATGATAACATGGATGGTAAAGGAACTTATTACGGGCTGAATTCTGTCCCTAGAAATTCATATGCTGAAGTCCTAATTCCTAGTGCCATGGAAGATGGTTGTATTTGGGGATTGGGTCTTTCATGAGATAATTAAGTATTTTTGTATTTGCACAGAGATCCCTAATACATTCTTGTCACACAGAAAAAGTAACTATGTGAGAGGATGTATATATTAAATTTGTATTTTAATAATATCTATATGTATTTCATAACGCCATATGTATTTCATTGTATGAGGTCATTAGGCTGGACCCTAATTCAATATGACTCGTGACCTTATGGTATTGTCTAAATGTTTGTGTCTCCCTAAAATTCAAGGTTGAAATTCTTTTTTGTTTTTTTTTTTGTTTTTTTGTTTTTTATTAATAGCCTACCAAACAAAAAAAAGTCCAGGACCAGAGAGATTCACAGCTGAATTCCACCAGAGCTATAAGGAGGAGCTGGTACCATTCCTTCTGAAACTATTCCAATCAATAGAAAAAGAGGGAATCCTCCCTAACTCATTTTACGAGGCCAACGTCATCCTGATACCAAAGCCTGGCAGAGACACAACGAAAAAAGAGAATTTTAGACCAATATCCCTGAAGAACATCATGCAAAAATCCTCAATAAAATGCTGCCAAACTGAATCCAGCAGCACATCAAAAAGCTTATCCACCATGATCAAGTGGGCTTCATCCCTGGGATGCAAGGCTGGTTCAACATACACAAATCAATAAACGTAATCCAGCATATAAACAGAACCAAAGACAAAAACCACATGATTATCTCAATAGATGCAGAAAAGGCCTTTGACAAAATTCAACAGCCCTTCATGGTAAAAACGCTCAATAAATTCGGTATTGATGAAACATATCTCAAAATAACAAGAGCTATTTATGACCCACAGCCAGTATCATACTGAATGGGCAAAAACTGGAAGCATTCCGTTTGAAAACTGGCACAAGACAGGGATGCCCTCTCTCACCACTCCAATTCAATGTAGTATTCAACGTTGAAATTCTTGCTCCCAAGGTTTAAGAAGAGCCTCATGAATGGAATGAGTGCCCTTATAAAACGGACCTCGGAGAGCTCCCTCGCCCCTTCCACCATGTGAGGACATAGTGAGAAGGCGCCCTCTATGAATCAAGAAGCGGGGCCTCATCAGACACAGAATCCACCATGTCTTTACCTTGGATTTCAAGCCTCCAGAACAGCAAGCAATAAATGTCTGTTGTTTTAGCAGCCTGAAATGGAGTAATACACTTCATGAGAAGAGAAGATGAGGACACAGACACACACAGAGAGATGACCTGGTGAAGACACAGGGAGAAGATGGCATCTACAAACTCAGGACAGAGGCCTCAGGAGGAGCCAGTCCTACTCACACCTTTATCTCAGACTTCCAGCCTCCAGGACTGTGAGAGAATCATGTCTGTTGTTTATAATCCACCCAGTCCATGGTATTCTGTGACAGCAGCCTGAAAGGGACTAAGACATCTCATAGGAAGAGGGGATGAGGACACAGACATACACAGAGAATTGACCTGTAAGGTCCAGGGAGACTATGGTGTCGGCAAGCCCAGGAGAGAGGCCTCAAGAGGAGCCTGCCCTGCTCACACCTTCCTCTGGGACTTCCAGCCTCCAGGACTGTGAGAAATAAATGTCTGTTTTTTAAGCTTCCCAGTTTGTGGTTCTTTGTTATGGAAACCTGAGCAAAGTAATACAAAGCACATGGCTTTGTGACACAAAATATTGATAGCAATGATCTTGCTATTAATGAAGGGATCAGGAAGATGAGTACGATAAATATTGTTTGATGTTTCAGCTTTTGGATATTACCAACATGCAGATTTAGACAACTTGTGTTTTCTTTAGCATTTTGGCCCCATCTTTTGTAAGAGGCAGAGTTTCCAAAGAGGGATAAAGAGAATAAATGGGAGGAAAAAAAGGGAAGCCTGAATAATTCAGAAAAAAGCAAAAGCTGACAGAAAAAGAGAAGACACAATGCTAAATTTTGCTGTCTTAGTTGTCATCAATTTCTGGAGTAGGGTCTTGCTGAAGATGCTAACTTTGAAATTTCTACTCTTCCATTTTCTTTAGACTTGAAGGTCTAAATGAAGGATTAGTAATGAAGGATTATATGAGGGATACTCAGTCCCTCTATATATGTATTCTAAATTTTACCCTGGAGTCAACTCATAACATCAAAAAGACTTATAGTTAAGAAAAAACTTCAGACATGCAATTCAATGTTTCTAAGACAGTCTGGCACCTAATAAGACATTTATTTTGCAAAGCTTAAGTTACCTATGGTTGGATATTGACTTCAATTTGAATAACATCTTTTAAACATCTAAGGAACTTGCTGGGTTTGGGCCAGGATTCATTAATATGCTGTATGCTGTATACTTGGTCCATGTATGCCTACATATTATCCTTACATCTGTCTGTCTTAGGGTTTAACATAGTGTTCACTGATGACTCAAATAAGTCTACTTTCATGTCATGGAGTTATAGCCAAGCTAAATACAGAGACAAACATTTATCCTAGTGTTGGTGGAATTCTATATACAAGTGTGTGCATGTACAAACACACACCACTCTCCTTTTTAGGTACTCTGTCTTACAGGAATCTCTCTATGACTCTGTCATTGCGGCAATTGGGAAAATAAAATAATTGATATGATAATTTAGGAAGATCAACAATAGCATCGGTTGATCAAAGTATCTCCCATTTCCAAATTAATCATTGCCCTTGAACAGAGAATAAATGCTCTTTAATGTTTGCCAACTGCCTCATTCTCTGCCAGGCATATTGATCCTAAGTCATGGTGGCTTGAGGAAAAACATGACAGCTTGCTTCATGGACTGAGGTCATACAATGAATAACACAATTATTAGGGTGAATGTAATTGGAGGTAAGAAACGCATTGAGAAGAATCATTTATCCTCAGACTTCCAAGGTATAGAAAGGATAAAAAACATGAGTAGTAGAACATTCTTCAATTAAACATGGTCCCATGAGCTACGTAAGGAACCTATTCAGACATACTCATGCCCTGTGCTGTCTGAGTCACTCAAGCACATACTTTGCTTTTCAGAATCAGCAGGATAAACCAGAATGGAAACTCCTGAGGGACAGAGTTTCCTGTTTAACATTCTCATTCAAGACAAGCTTCCTAGCTGCTAAATCTGTAGATAGCTTAGCAGTTGTGGTGCTCATACCCATTCATTCGTGGGTATGGGTGATGTGCCAATGCTCTGCCAAGCAGAATACTCAATGAAGACTTAGATAAGAGAGTGAACAAAATGAGTGAAGCATGCTCCTGGAATGCATGCCTTAGTGGAGGCAGACAGTTGTAAAAAAAATCAGACAAATAGCCAAATAGCTGTATCATTATAGACTATGGTAGATACTATGAGGGAAATAAATATAATGCCAGGACAAATTGTAACAAAGGGAATGAACTAGTTCAGGAATTTTGCATGCTCTGAGTAGAAGACACAACATGGCAAAGGGTCTGCAGGAGCAGGTAGGGCTAGAGAAAATCTAGGTTCTCAGGGAAGATGAAAAGTAGAGAGAAGTGGGAGCCAAAATCAGGCAAAGCAGGACATCTTGAGGGTCATCAAAAATGGCATTCATTGTAAGAGCAATGGCAAGCAATTAAAAAGATGAAGGCATGACTGTAATCCCAGCATTTTGAGAGGCCAAGGCAGGTGGATCACCTAAGGTCAGGAGTTCGGGACCAGCCTGGTCAATATGGTGAAACCCTGTCTCTACTAAAAAATACAAAAAAATTAGCCAGACTTGTTGGTAGGTGCCTGTAATCCCAGCCACTTCGGAAGCTGATACAGCAGAATCACTTGAACCTGGGAGGTGGAGGTTACAGTGAGCCAAGATTGTGCCACTGCACTCCAGCCTGATCAACAAGAGTGAAACCTCTTTGAGATGCAAAATAAATAAATAAATAATAAATAAGTAAAATAAAAGGATGAAGGAAGGAGGAACACTAAGAGTAGAGAAGAATTTTGGAAATAATACTATGGCTACAGAGTGGAGAATATGGATCAGAGCTGGTCTACAGGTGGCCACTTAGGAAGCAGATGGTGTCCAGGTAAGAAGCCAAGGTAGTTTCCACCAGACAGATGTGATAAAAATGGAGATATGCAGATAAACAAGAAGCATCTATGAGGACTGGAGATAGATTGATTATAAGGGGAAAATAAGGACCTCTAAGTTCCTGGCTCATGGAACTGGACATGAAAGGCCGTGACACAAGT
This sequence comes from Macaca fascicularis, assembly GCF_037993035.2. NCBI lineage: Eukaryota > Metazoa > Chordata > Mammalia > Primates > Cercopithecidae > Macaca > Macaca fascicularis. The sequence continues at coordinate 3,816,560 of NC_132903.1, forward strand.
TTTTTCTTTGTTCTTGTGTTAGTCTGTTTTGCATTACTACAGACGAATACCTGAGGCTGGATGTTTTAAAGAAAAGAGGTTTATTTGGCTCACAGTTCTGCAGACTACAAGAAGTGTGGCAGTGACATCTACTTCTGGTGAGGACTTCAGGCTGCTTCCCATCATGACAGAAGGTGACAGGAGTTGGTGTGTGTGCAGAACACACGATAAGAGAGGAAGCCAGATACAGATACCAGGCTCCCTTAAACAACCAGCTCTCACATGAAGCAACAGAGCCAAAACTCATTCATTACCAGAGGATGGCACCAAGGCATTCATGAAGAATCCACTCCATGACTCAAACACCTCTCACTCAACCCCACCTCCAACACTGGAGATAAAAATTCAACTTGAGGTTTGAAGCCAAATTACCCAAAGTGTATCAGGCATTGGTAAGTGTAATGATCTTTGAGATATCTGAGAGGAAATGTTGGAAAGATTTAGATATGTGAGTCTGGAGTATGTAGAGAAGATCTGAACTGGAAACACATTTGGAGTGACTGATCTGCACACGTTGATAGAATCACGGGCAGAGATGGAACAACTTGCAAAAGGTACATAAAATTAGAGGGAATTGTCAGGAGAAAGGTTTGAGGTGCTCCAACATTCAATTGTCTGTTGAACCGTGAAGGTCAAATGCATGCCATGGATTGAGTGATTTAATTGAATTATGGTGAGCTTGCAGAGAGCTGTGATTAAGGGACAGTCACAGGATGAATTTCAGGGTGAAATTGCCTTTGCAATGTTACAACTGAGGAAATTATGACAGTGAAAGGTATAGACCTAAATGATTCCATCTTCCTTCTAAGCTCTAAGTTGTCCTTGTTCATTTTCGGGTGTAGACTGAACTAACTTTGGGAAGGAATTTAGTTCATGGTTTGAAACAAAATTGAAAATAGCCCTTTCCCCAAAAAGAACTACTTCTTGACTAGGGACCAGTCTACCTTTGCAGGACAAACAAATTAGCTACAAGTTGAGAAATTATAGTTTAGGGGTCATGCAGCCACGGGCTCTAAGAGTCTCAACCACCCCACATTGCTCCTGGGGGTAACATCACTATTGTAAAACCTGAGATCCATGCTTGAGATATTTTGCAGACCTTACACTTGATGCATCAGTTGATGCCATCCAGACTAGTAATCTGGCTCAACCAGTTCTGCCATCCCACCCAGGAAGAGAAAACGGCGAGAAAACCTCACTTCGACCCGCTACAATTCCATCTCCAACCTGACTAATAAGCACTCTCCACTTCCTGAGGCCCAATCCACCAAATTATCTTTAAAAACTGGGATCCCCAAATGCTCAGGGAGACTGATCTGAGTAATAATAAAACTCTGGTCTCCTGCACAGCCGGCTCTGCATGAATTACTCTTTCTCCATTGCAATTCCCCTGTCTTAATCAATTGGCTCTGTCTAGGCAGCAGGAAAAGTGATCCCATTGGGTGGTGACAAGATTAGAATTAGCCAAAAATGAGGGGAATGGAGACTTCAAGTATCCACAACTCAAAGAATATTGCTAATATTCATTTCACTGGACAACCCACTCGAGTCCCCTTCCATGTTGTGGAAGCTTTGTTCTTTCACTTTTCACAATAAACCTTGCTACCACCAAAAAAAAAAAAAAAAAAAAAAAAAAAAAAAAAAAAAATCATTTCATCTCTATTTCCACATCATCTATCTTGTGTCATCTACGTATGGTATCCCGTATCATCTTATATCATCAGGAAGAAAATACTTGCTTCTTATTTTTCTTACCTCTATATATTATTAATGAAAAGAGCCAAACTTTGTAAAATATTTGAAGAGATTTATTCTGAGCCAAATTTGAGTGGCCAATGGTCAGTGACACAGCTGTAGGAGATCATGAGAACATTGTCCAAGATGGTCAGGATATAACTTGGTTTTATACATTTTAGGGAGACACAAGACATCAATCAATATGTGTGACATGTACACTGATTCAGTCTGGAAAGGTGGTACAACTGGAAGTTGTCGCTTCAAGGTAATAGCAGGAAGATTCAAAGATTTTCTGATGGGAAGTTGTTTGAAAGCATTTATCTCAAGACTTGGAATCAATAGAAAGGAAATGTCTGGGTTAAGATAAGGGTTGTGCAGACCAAGGTTATATTATGCAGATGAGGCCTACAGATATCAGGCTTCAGAGAGAATTGACTGTAAATGTTTCCTATCAGACTTAAAAAGCTGTCAGACTCTTAGTTCATTCTCTCCTGGATCAGGAAAAAGTCCTGGAAAAGGGAAAGAGATTCTCTACAGAATGTAGATTTTCCTTCATAAGAGACACCTTTGCAGGGCTACTTCAAGATATTGCAAAGAAACATATTTGAGATTAAAATATTTTTATTTCCTTTCCCAGTACTTTAGGAGGCCAAGGCAGGTGGATCACCTGAGGTCAGGAGTTTGAGAACAGACTGGCCAAAATGGTGAAATCCCATCTCTACTAAAAATACAAAAAAAAAAAAAAAAAAAAAAAAAAATTAGCCAGGTGTGGTGGTGGGCACCTGTAGTCCCAACTACTTGGGAGGCTGAGGCAGGAGGATCACTTGAACCCAGGAGAAGGAGGTTTCAATGAGCCGAGATGGTGCCACTGAACTCCAGCCTGGGTAGCAGAGTAAGACTCTGTCTCAAAATATATATATATGTATCTGTCACATGATATTATGCCAGAGTCATGTTGGAAAGTAAGCCTTGTTGTATAGGGTTAAATAAAACCCCACTTATGAGATGCTATTATTTGTAGGGCATGACTTCTGAGACCTCTTAGATAGGAATTTTTGGAAGAGAAGAAAAAAGGTCAGGATTTCATCCTCTATATGGTTTCAATTTAGTAAGAAATTGTGCATTACATTTCACTGACTGAAGTGTCATGTGTGTCCATGTAAAGGGACAACCAAACAGGTTTTGTGTGAGCAACAAACTTTCTGATCACTTGGGTGCAGGCAAGTTGAGTCTGAAATGAGTCAGTGAAGGAAGATAGGGGTGGGGCCATTTTATAGGATTTGGGAAGGTAATGCAAAATTACAGTCAAAGGGGGTTGTTCTCTGGTGGGCAGGGGTGGAGGTCACAGGGTGCTCAGTGGGTGAGCTTCTGAGCCAGGAGAAGGAATTTCACAAGGTAATATCATCAGTTAAGGCAGGAACTGGCTTTTTAACTTATTTTGTGATTCTTCACTTGCTTCAGGCCATCTGGAAGTATACATGCAGGCTTGGGCTCAGAGGCCTGACAGTCCTGTCTTATATTAATAAGAAAAATAAAACAAAATAGTGGTAAAAAGTTGAGGTGATGAAAATTTTTGGGGGTGGTATGGAGAGATAATGGGTGATGTTTCTCAGGACTGCTTCGAGGGGGATTAGGGGTAGCTTGGGAACATATAGCAGGAGAGATTAAGTTGAGGGAAGATTTTGTGGTAAGGGATGATATTGTGGGGATGTTAGAAGGAATATTTGTCATATAGCATGATTGGTGATTGTCTGGATATGGTTTTGTATGAATTGAGAAACTAAACAGAAGACACAAGGTACAAATAAGAGAAGGAGAAAAACAGGTATTAAAAGACTAAGAACTGGGAGGACCCAGGACATCAAATCAGAGTGTCTAAGGGGGGTTAGCATGATTATTTGCATGGTTGGTGAGTTTTGGGATCTATCCTTGCATTTTTTTTTATGTCATCACATACCAGGCCAGACTGATTTAGGTAAAAACAACACTCTTCATTTAAAAATATACAGAGTCCTCCTTTTTCAACAGTGAGTAAGTCAAGGCCTTGGTGGTTTTGGACAACAACTGCAGCTAGAGAGTCAACTTTGGCCTGAAGGACTGATAAAGTTAGTAATATGTCTGTGATGCTAGTAAAGAAGTCATTAGAGAGGCTATGGAAAGTCGTGACAGAAGTTGAAATGCCTGCTATTCCAGTACCAAGAGCAATAGTGGAGGTAGAAAGTCCTAAACTGACAAGCAAGGGAATTAGTGGAATAACCCTCTTTTGTCATGTTGGTGTCGTGAAGGCAACAGGAAGCTCTTCAGTTCCATTTGCAAATTGAATTTTGGGAGTAAGAAAAACTAGTGTTTATGTGCCTGTCTAATTAGCAGGCAGACACATGTAGGTAGAGGATGCACAGAGGAAGAAGAGATCTTGTGCAAGGCAAAACTGGAAATATAAAGTAAAAGGATGAGAAGGAGTGCTGAAAGGGGTGTCTTGTACCCAGACTCCTAGGGACCCGCCTAGGGTGGCAGCCATCACAGGTTGTCATGGGGACTGATGGGGTGACTGCGTAGAGGGGGAGGTTCAATTTTCATGGTGTATGAGAAAACATTGAGTATCTACGAGCAACCCTCCACTGTTATTTATGGGGCTGGGTATAAGTAAACAAGAAGAGTGACTGGGAGGAGTCTGATGAGCAAGAAGGTACCCAAGGATGGAGTGAAATACAGGGTAAGTGTCTTCCTAAGCAATAATTACTGTTAATGTTTTCAAGTTTACCAGTATTGATAGAGGGCTTATCTGTAATATGGAGCTGGAAGGCTCCAATTATTTCAGTGATGTGTGTAGATGGGCTTTGGAGTTGAAGCATGAAGGAACATCGAGAAGGTGAAAGGTTACCCAGGGAAATTCCAGTGGATCTTTGCCTAGAGATCCATAAAGCAGCAGCCACAGGGATAGTAGTTCATGTTGGAAGGGGTCCAAATATGGAAGGAGTAGAGTTTATATAAGGAGAAAAGTTTTTTAAGTAAGTGTGGAGGAGGGTGGCAGTTTGCTGATGAGAAAGGTCTCAGGAGGTCTTGCTGGACCTGTCTAGAAAGTAAAGAAGTTCTTCAGGAGGGCAAAGTTGAGGGCTGTTAAAGGAAGTTCAGATTTGTAGGGAGAGAGGAGATGTTGCACACTCTGTATGGAAGGCGCAGGATGAAAATGCAAAGCCAGCAATTATCTGCTAATGAGGGATTAGAAATGGCTAGGAGACAGTGAGTGAGATTGATAGTGTGGTGGGGATAGCTGGTGAGAGGTAAAGGGTGGCATAAGAATGAGAATGAGAATAAGAGTGAGTATAAAAGTAAAGAATAGAACTTCATCAGGGTGAAAGTATTGGAGGGTGTCCTCCCAGCAAAGATCATCTATCCACTTTAACAGGGAGTTAAGAGTGGCAGTTTGGGTATAGCACCAGGAGGTATCAGCTGTGATGGCTTGCAGAAACAGTGTAAACTGGCAGTGTAAACAAGAGCAGGACATTTATGAATAGTTGAGAATGGTGAATAGGAGTATGACTAGATAGAAGATAGTAGGGATGAAAAGTTTTTGGGGCACAGTCCAAGTAGTGGGGGTGACTGTATAAAACTCTGTTGCAAAAAGTAGGGTAAGGGTGAATACTGTTAATAGAATTGAGGGATGTATTAGGCTTATGAGGGTTATTACTGTTCTTCAGAAATGCAACTGAGTTTAAGGGAAGTAGGGGAGAGTACTCGTGACTTCCAAGAGGAAGAGAAGAGATTAGGCTGGCTATCCAATGAACATAGCTTTATTCTGGAATGGTGAACCCAGTGGGGAGGATCCTACAGCCAGATGGCAGTCAGGGTACTATAGATGACTAAGTAGGGTACGGTCCATCAAGTTTGTAGAGTTTGAGGGATCAGATTCTTAACAAGAACTGATCATCCAGCTAGGGTGTCTTCCTATGGCTGGGAATCTGGAGTAGACAAGAGATTAGCCACCTGGTGAATTTCCTGTCTAGCCTGTTGGAGGACTGAAAGATAGTCAACTAGAGGGCTGGTGTCTGGGACGAGGCTGGGACCGAGCAAGAAAGTGCATCCATATAAAAGTTCAAATGGACTGTACCCTGTAGCACCTCGAGGACAGGCTCTAATTCTGAGAAGGGCAAGAGGTAAAAGTACTGTCCAGTTCTTTTTAAGTTGGAGGTTGAGCTTGGTGAGGTGTGTCTTTAAAATCCATTAGTGCATTCTACCCTTCCCGAAGATTGAGGACAGTAAGGCATATGAAGGTTCCACTGAATACCAAGAGCCTGAGAAACTGCTTAGGTGATTTGACTAGTAAAGCCTGGTCCATTATTGGACTGTATATAGTCTATTATCAGACTGTATATTGGAAGGCCAATCTGAGGAACTGTGTCTGACAGAAGGGAAGAAATGACTGTGGTGACCTTCTCAGACCCTGTAGGAAATGCCTCTACCCATCCAGTGAAACTGTCTACTCAGACCAACAGGTATTTTAGTTTCCTGACTTGGGCTGTGTGAGTAAAGTCAATTTGCCATTCCTGGACAGGGGCAAATCCCTGAGCTTGATGTGTAGGGAAGGGAGGGGGCCTGAGAATTCCTGAGGAATAGTAGAATAGCAGTTGAAACACTGAGAAGTGATTTTGTAGAGGATAGATTTTTACAATGGAAAGGAAGAGAGGTTTTAAGAGGTGGGCTAGCAGATTGTAAGTTACATGGAAGAGGTTATGAAATGATACAGAATAGAATGGGCCTGTGAGGCTGGAAAGAGATATTTTTCTTGGTCTAAGAACAGTTTGCCTTGTGTGGGAAAGGATTGATGGGTGGAAGTTTCAGTGGGGGAGTAGGTGGGAGTGACCAATGAGAAGGAGAAAAACTGGCCATGAGGGACAGATGTTGGAACACTAGCTGCTTCTTTAGCCACCTTATCAGCATAAAAGTTGCCCTGAGTGAAGGTATCTGATGCCTTTTGATGGCCCTTGCAGTGAATGACTCCAGCTTCCTACGGAAGTAAAACTGCCTTAAGGAGAGTTTTTATTAAAGAGGCATTAATGATGGAGGACGCTTGCATAGTGAAGAAACCTCTTTCAGCCCATATAACAGCATGGTGGTGCAGGATATGGAAGGTATATTTAGAGTCAGTATAAATATTGACGTGTAGTCCTTGTGCAAGAGTGAGGGCCTGAGTTAAGGCAATGAGTTCAGCTTGCTGAGAGGTAGTGGAGGGGGACAGAGCAGTAGCCTCAATGATAGATGTGGAAGATACTATAGCATAGCCTGCCTTTGCTGGTGAGAGGCTATTAGGTCTGGTGGAACTGCCATTGATAAACCAAGTGTGATCAGGGTGAGAAACAGGAAAGAAGGAAATAGGGTGAATGCCAGGTGGATTAGAGAGATACAGTCTTGGGGGTCAGGTGTGGTATCAACAATAATGTGGGAGGACAGATTGAAGTCCAGGCCAGGAACAATAGTAATTGTAGGAGACTCAATGAAGAGTAAGTATAGCTGAAGGAGCCAGGGAGCAGAAAGTATATGTGTCAGTTGTGAGGAAGCAAATAGATTTTGGAAGTTATGAAAACTGTAGAGAGTGAGTAAGTACGGTTTATGATTCTGAGGGTCTCTGAAAGTACTAGGGCAGTGGCAGCCACCGCACAGAGACTTGATGGTCAAGCTAAAACAGTAAGGACAAGTTGTTTGGACAAAAAGTCTACAGGGTGTTGTCCCTGCTTTTGTGTAAGAATTTTGACTGTATAGCTCTGCGCTTCAACTGTGTGTAACAAAAAAGGGTTGGGATGAGTTAGGGAGAGCTAGTGTGGGAGCAGCTTTAGGGCTGTTTTTAAGGAATGGAAAGAGCAGTGGTGAAAAGATTTAGTATCTATGGGGTCAGCTAGGTTTGCTTTTGTGAGTTTATATAATGGTTTAGCAGGATGGTAAAACTAGGTATTTAAAGGTAGATGTACCTAACCAGGCCTATGAAGGAAAGGAGTTGTAGTTTTGTAGAAGGGGTTGGTGTTTGGGAGATTAGCCAAACATGATCATCAGAGACAGCTCATGTGTTTTTATGAAGAATTATGCCAAAATAGGTAATGGATGAGGAAGAAATTTGGACTTGACTAAAGTAATGGGGGCTGACCATGAAGTCTTGCAGCAAAACAGCCCAGGTAATTTGCTGAGCCTGATGGGTGTCAGGGTTAGTTTCAGTGAAAGTGAAGACAGGCTGGGATGAAGGGTGCAAGGAATAGTAAAGAAAGCATGTTTGAGATCCAGAACAGAATAATGGGTTGTGGAGGGAGGTATTGAGGATAGGAGAGCATATGGGTTTGGATCCATGGAGTGGATAGGGAAAACAGTTTGGTTGATAAGGCACAGATCCTGAATTAACTTGTAAGATTTGTTTGGTTTTTGGACAGGTAAAATGGGGAATTGTAAGGAGAGTTTATAGGCTTTAAAAGGCCATGCTGTAACAGGTGAGTGATAATGGGCTGTAATCATTTTAAAGCTTGCTGTGGGATGGGATATTGGTATTGAGTGGAGTAAGGGTGATTAGGTTTTAATGGAATAGTAAGGGGTGCATGATTGGTCACCAAGGAGGGAGTAGAGGTATCCCATACATGTGGATTAAGGTGGGGAGACACAAGGGGAGGATACGCAGGAGGCTTTGAACTGGAGAAAAGGGCAGCAATGAGGTGTGACTATAGCCTAGGAATAGTCAGGGTAGCAGATAATTTAGTTAAAATGCCTCAACCTAATAAGGGAACTGGGCAGGTGGAGATAACTAAAAAGGAGTGCATAAAAGAAAGTTATCCAAGTTCGCATCAGAGTTGGGGAGTTTTTTTTTTTTTTTTTTTTTATTATTATACTTTAAGTTCTAGGGTACATGTGCATAACGTGCAGGTTTGTTACATATGTATACTTGTGCCATATTGGTGTGCTGCACCCATCAACTCGTCAGCACCCATCAACTCGTCAGCACCCATCAACTCGTCATTTACATCAGGTATAACTCCCAATGCAATCCCTCCCCCCTCCCCCCTCCCCATGATAGGCCCCGGTGTGTGATGTTCCCCTTCCTGAGTCCAAGTGATCTCATTGTTCAGTTCCCACCTATGAGTGAGAACATGCGGTGTTTGGTTTTCTGTTCTTGTGATAGTTTGCTAAGAATGATGGTTTCCAGCTGCATCCATGTCCCTACAAAGGACACAAACTCATCCTTTTTGATGGCTGCATAGTATTCCATGGTGTATATGTGCCACATTTTCTTAATCCAATCTGTCACTGATGGACATTTGGGTTGATTCCAAGTCTTTGCTATTGTGAATAGTGCCGCAATAAGCATACGTGTGCATGTGTCTTTATAGCAGCATAATTTATAATCCTTTGGGTATATACCCAGTAATGGGATGGCTGCGTCATATGGTACATCTAGTTCTAGATCCTTGAGGAATCACCATACTGTTTTCCATAATGGTTGAACTAGTTTACAATCCCACCAACAGTGTAAAAGTGTTCCTATTTCTCCACATCCTCTCCAGCACCTGTTGTTTCCTGACTTTTTAATGATCGCCATTCTAACTGGTGTGAGATGGTATCTCATTGTGGTTTTGATTTGCATTTCTCTGATGGCCAGTGATGATGAGCATTTTTTCATGTGTCTGTTGGCTGTATGAATGTCTTCTTTTGAGAAATGTCTGTTCATATCCTTTGCCCACTTTTTGATGGGGTTGTTTGTTTTTTTCTTGTAAATTTGTTTGAGTTCTTTGTAGGTTCTGGATATTAGCCCTTTGTCAGATGAGTAGATTGCAAAAATTTTCTCCCATTCTGTAGGTTGTCTGTTCACTCTGATGGTAGTTTCTTTTGCTGTGCAGAAGCTCTGTAGTTTAATGAGATCCCATTTGTCAATTTTGGCTTTTGCTGCCGTTGCTTTTGGTGTTTTAGACATGAAGTCTTTGCCCATGCCTATGTCCTGAATGGTACTACCTAGGTTTTCCTCTAGGATTTTTATGGTATTAGGTCTAACATTTAAGTCTCTAATCCATCTTGAATTAATTTTTGTATAAGGAGTAAGGAAAGGATCCAGTTTCAGCTTTCTACTTATGGCTAGCCAATTTTCCCATCACCATTTATTAAATAGGGAATCCTTTCCCCATTTCTTGTTTCTCTCAGGTTTGTCAAAGATCAGATGGCTGATAAATTCGGTATTGATGGAAAGTACCTCAAAATAATAAGAGCTATTTATGACAAACCCACAGCCAATATCATACTGAATGGGCAAAAACTGGAAAAATTCCCTTTGAAAACTGGCACAAGACAGGGATGCCCTCTCTCGCCACTCCTATTCAACATAGTGTTGGAAGTTCTGGCTAGGGCAATTAGGCAAGAGAAAGAAATCAAGGATATTCAGTTAGGAAAAGAAGAAGTCAAATTGTCCCTCTTTGCAGATGACATGATTGTATATTTAGAAAACTCCATTGTCTCAGCCCAAAATCTCCTTAAGCTGATAAGCAACTTCAGCAAAGTCTCAGGATACAAAATTAATGTGCAAAAATCACAAGCATTCTTATATACCAGTAACAGACAAACAGAGAGCCAAATCAGGAATGAACTTCCATTCACAATGGCTTCAAAGAGAATAAAATACCTAGGAATCCAACTTACAAGGGATGTAAAGGACCTCTTCAAGGAGAACTACAAACCACTGCTCAGTGAAATAAAAGAGGACACAAACAAATGGAAGAACATACCATGCTCATGGATAGGAAGAATCAATATCGTGAAAATGGCCATACTGCCCAAGGTAATTTATAGATTCAATGCCATCCCCATCAAGCTACCAATGAGTTTCTTCACAGAATTGGAAAAAACTGCTTTAAAGTTCATATGGAACCAAAAAAGAGCCCGCATCTCCAAGACAATCCTAAGTCAAAAGAACAAAGCTGGAGGCATCACGCTACCTGACTTCAAACTATACTACAAGGCTACAGTAACCAAAACAGCATGGTACTGGTACCAAAACAGAGATATAGACCAATGGAACAGAACAGAGTCCTCAGAAATAATACCACACATCTACAGCCATCTGATCTTTGAGTTGGGGAGTTTTAAGAGGTTTAGAAGCCTGGCCATCAATGCCTCCAACAGTTATGGAGGCAAAGGAAACAGGCCTTTGAAAAGAAGGTAATGTGGAGTTGGTAGCCTCTGTATTAAGAAGGGGATGGGCTTACTCTCTAAGAGGTGCTGAAAGCATCTGTGATGGTCCAGGAAGTTTCCAAGGCAATCAGGCAGCATCAGTCTTCAGTGGCTAAGCTGGGAAGATCTGGGAAGGAGTCTGTCAGAGAGAGCTTTGGGCCAGAGTTCCAGGGACTTTGGGAGTGGCTGCTGGGTGAGTTGGATAGTCCAATTTCCAGTGGGGTCCCATACAGATGGGACATGGCTTAGGAGGAATCCCAGCCTGTGGGCATTCCTTGGCCCAGCAGCCAGATCTCTGGCACTTGAAGCAAGATGCTGATGGAGGAGGTCCTGTAGGAATGCTTGACTGCTGCAGCTTAGGCATTTTGAAGTTTTTGTGAGCTGGAGGTGTGGCTGGGTTTTGTCTCACAACAGAGGCAAATAATTGCAACTCAGAAATGTGTTGCCATCTGGCTGCCTCCTCTCTATTATTGTACACCTTGAAGACAAGGTTGATTAATTACTGTTGTGGGGTTTGAGGGCCAGATTCTAATTTTTGAAGTTTTTTTTTAAATGTCAGGAGCTGACTGAGTAATAAAATCCATATTGTGAATAAGACAGCCTTCTGGCCACACTGGTTCTAGGGCAGTAAAGCGCCTAAGTATTGTTGCCAAACAGGCCATGAACTGGGCTGGGCTTTTATATTTGATGAAAAAGAGTCTAAACGCTAAGATTTGGGAGAGGTCGGATAAAGAAAAAGGAGCATTAACCTTGACTATGCCTTTAGCTCCAGCCATCTCTTTAAGAGGAAATTGTTGGGCAGAGCGGTGAGGGCTAGTCGCAGAATGAAACCGTAAGTCAGACAAGCTGCGAGGAGGGGAGGTGATAGAAGGATTATAGGGTGGGGAAGTGGAAGCTGAGGAAGAATTGGAGCCTGATTCAGTCTGGTGGGGAGTGACCTGAGGAGGAGCAGTCTAGGGAGGAAGGGAGAGGTCAGATGGGTCAATAGAAAAGGAAGATTGAAAAGACTCACTGATGCTTGGGGTTGGACTGAGGGGACACGCAGGAAGGAGAGAAGGAGGATTTGGGACAAGCCACCCTGGGAACAGAGAGTAGGGAGGGACCAATATGAAAAAGAATGCCTGGATGTCAGGCACCTCAGACCATTTACCCATTTTATGACAAGAATTATCTAGATCTTGTAGGATGGAGAAACTGAAAGTGCTGTTTGGAACAATTGTCAAGTTTGTATTGGAGTCAAGTGGTTTTGCAGAAGAAAATAAGCATTCAGGTGTGAGTTGAAGTTTTAAGTTCTTCAGAGCAGAGACTAAGGGAGAAGAGGGAGGAATGGAGGGTAGAATGTTGCCCATAGTGAAGAAGGCAAGCCCAGAGAAAAAACAGGGTAGAGACATGGAGAGAAGGAGTAGGGGTTACTTGCCCCCTAGGAAAGTGGTACTTGCCACTAAGGCAAAGGATCAAGGCAAGTGTCACTGCAGTGCTCTGAAATGTGGGTGAATAATCAGGCAGTGTCCCTGCAGTGATTAAACACCAAGGGAAGACTGACTTACCAAGTCCATGACCAGTGCCAAAGTTTTGGGTTCATGTGTAAAACATGTCTCCTGTGTCTCCACCAGAAAAGGAAAGGAACTGAAATTAAGAGAAGGTAGAGATTGAAGGGTGGCACCAAGATCGAAAGGAGAAAGAGGTTGAGGGATAGTGAGAGAGGTTTTAGAAGAGAGTAAAAAGAGTCCGCTTACCTGATTTAAAATTGGTGAGATGTTCCTTGGGCTGGTTGGTCTGAGGACCCAAGGTCATAGGTGGATCTTTCTCACGGAGCAAAGAGCAGGAGGACAGGGGATTGATCTCCCAAGAGAAGTCCCCTGATCCGAGTCATGGCAACAAATGTCACAAGCATCTGTGCAAAGAGACCACCACCAAACAGGCTTTGGGTGAGCAATAAGGATTTTTAACCACCTGGGTGCAGGTAGGTTGAGTCTCAGTTTCAGCACCAAACGTCACATGCATCCATGTGAAGAGACCACCAAACAGGCTTTATGTGAGCAATAAAGTTTTTTAATCACCTGAGTGCAGGTGGGTTCAGTCTGAAAAGAGAGTCAGTGAAGGGAGATAGGGGTGTGACTGTTTTATAGGATTTGGGTAGGTAATGCAGACTTATAGTCAAAGGGGTTGTTCTCTGGTGGGCAGGGGTGGGGGTCACAAGGTGCTCAGTGGGAGAGCTTCTGAGCTAGAAGGAATTTCACAATGCAAGGTCATCAGTTAAGGCAGGAACTGGCCATTTTCATTTATTTTGTGATTCTTCACTTGCTTCAGGCAATCTGGTTGTACATGTGCAGGCTTAGGCTCAGAGGACTGACATGAAGTACAATCTAGACATCTCTTATCTCCCCCCCAAATTTTTGTCTTTTTGTCCTTGAAAGCCTGGAACAGAGATAATTAATATGCAAAGATAGATAATGTTCATTTTCTAAGAATTTCCAGGCCGGGCGCGGTGGCTCAAGCCTGTAATCTCAGCACTTTGGGAGGCCGAGGCGGGCGGATCACAAGGTCAGGGTATCGAGACCACGGTGAAACCCCGTCTCTACTAAAAATACAAAAAATTAGCCGGGCGCAGTGGCGGGCGCCTGTAGTCCCAGCTACTCAGGAGGCTGAGGCAGGAGAATGGCGGGAACCCGGGAGGCGGAGCTTGCAGTGAGCCGAGATCGCGCCACTGCACTCCAGCCTGGGCAACAGCGTGAGACTCCGTCTCAAAAAAAAAAAAAAAAAAAAAAAGAATTTCCAAAAGTCACCAAGCCTATGAAAAGCAGAATCATTCCTGAAAATACTTGTTCAAAATGTTGGAAAAAGAATTATAATAGATTCCAGAAGAAGTCAGAAGAATCCCCCATGACCCAAACAAGCCTGTTCAGCTACTCAGCCTGTGTGTGTGAAGCAATTTTGTTTCTCAGGATGTCAGCATTTCTCTGCACATAGGACTGGCTGCAAAATACATTTCTGCCCTCAGCTGGATAAAGGGGCCAGACTACGTTGAAGAACATCTTCAGATACTCCAGCCACCATCCTGGGTGTTCAGTGTGTAGTCAACAGTCAGTCCTCCTGGGCAAGGGAAAGAATACAGACAGTGTGACCTAACGAGGTGAGAGCAGAGAGGAGTCCCACAGAAGGTGGTAACAGGCTCTTCTTTCCTGAAGGAACATGACAAGGCTGAAATTTTACCAAGTTGTCTGTTGGTTTCTCAGAAGCTGCCAGAAATGTTGCTGGTGAGAATTTGGTTGCTGCTGGAGGAAGTAAATTTCTGGAAAGGAAATTGGCCTCCCTTGCAGGGTATAAAGGATGGAAGAAAATGGGTCAGAAGTCCCAGGGGCTGGCTGAGGAGGAAGAACTCTAACAGCAGAGCAGGAAAGCTATGCTCAGAATTGCAGTTGGTTTCTCTCTGACCTTCTCTCTCTTCCTACTCTTGTTCTATCACCTCCTTGGAACAAAGCCTCTCTGCCCTGTCTTTTCCTATCCTTCCCTCCCATGCCCTCTCCTCCCACATCGCTTGCTTGACAATCTACCCATCCTTGCCTTTCTTTCTCAGAGAAACAATTTTTATGGTTATTTCTTGATGATATGCTAAACAAGTGGTGGATTATTGATGCCTCCCCTTTTTAGACCATATAGGGAAACTTACTGAGGTTGCCATGTCATTTGTAAACTGTCATGGCACTAGTGGGAGTGTAGCAGTGAGGACAACTAGAGGTCTCTCTCGTGGCCATCTTGGGTTTGGTGGGATTTGGCTGACATCTTTACAGCAACCTGTTTTATCAGCAAGGTCTTTATAACCTGTGTCTTGTGCTGACCTTCTATCTCATCCTGTGACTTCCAAGTCTAGGAATGCAGCCCAGTAGTTCTCAGCCTCATTTTTTCTAGCTTCTATTGAAAATGGAGTTGTGCTGGTTCACACACCTCTGACAGACTGTAGAAATTTGAAAAGTTCCTTTTCAAAGCTCATCTTGGTTTAAAAATAAAGTAACAGACACTAGGAATAATAGTTACTTACTCTAAAGCTTCCTGTAAACTATTATTTCTTACACTTTAGACCAGTTAATTGCTTTGGCTTACCCAGGCATGTCTGGACAGGCCCAGGCAAGTTTTACCTTATGGCTTATGCTCCTTCCTTATTTGAAATTGTTATTGCTTCCTTAAACCTTTTGTAAGCATCTTCCTCTACTTCTTTATCCTTCCTTGTGTTTACCCATTTAGGAAAGTTTTAGGCTATTAGCAAACTGGGTATCAGTTTAAGACTGTGAGGTCCAGCTGCAACCATTGGATGCAGGGCACAGCAGTAAGGATGACCCAAATGCATAAGGTATAAACATGTCTGCCTTTTCTTTGCAAGTGAGCTCTTGCCATTATTCCATCAGCAATTGAGCACCCTTTCTGCAGAAAGTAAAGATTGCCTTGCCGAGAAGTCCTTTGTCTCCATGTTGACTTTTCTTCATGGTGCCAATTTTCTATTTCTGAACAGACTCATCCTTGGTGAAGTGTCAAGATTTCACAGCTAAGTAGAGAGGTTGTGTGGACTTAGGAAATGTTTCCAGGGAGCTTAAAGGAGCCAGAATAAGTGGCCCCCGAATTGCCCTGAGACTCGGGGCTGGCTCTGTGAGACCCTGAGTAATCTTGAACAGATTTTTGCATTGACATGAATATCAGCACTTCTTCAGGTCAGTCAAAGGTGAGGAGGATTAGAGGATGAATGCATTTCAAGTTGGAGTCATGGATCTGGGAGCTTCAATTCTATGAACCTTTAATCTAAGGCAAGGGACCTTATTGCTTTAAGACATGGCCCTGAACTCCAGTGTTCATGTATGTGCTAGACTTCTGGGGCTGTCATAATGAAGTCCCACAGAATGAGTGGCATAAACAAAAGGGATTTGTTTTGTCAGAGTCTTGGAGCATGGAGATCCCAGATAAAAGGTGTGACCAGGGCTGGCTCCTCCTGAGGCCTCTCTCCTTGGCTTATAGATGCTGTCTTTTCCATGTGTTCTTCTGTGATCATCCCTCTGTGTGTATCTGTGTTCCAATCTCCTCTTCTTCCTTAGTCCATTTTAGGTTGCTGTAACAGAATTCCATAGGCTAGGTGGTTTATAATCAATAGACATTTATTCTCTCACAGTCCTGGAGGTTGGAAGACTAAGATCCAGATGTGGCCAGTGCTGGTTCCTCCTGAGGCATCTCTCCTGGGCTTGTAGACACCATCTTCTCCCAGTGTCCTCACAGAGTTATTCCTCTGTGTGTGTCTGTGTCCTTATCTCCTCCTCTTATGAGGTGTCTTAGTCCATTTCAGGCTACTATTACAGAATACTAGGTGGCTTGTAAACAACATACATTGATTCTCCCATAGTCCTGGAGGCTGGAAGTCCAAGATCAAAGTGTGGGCAGGGCTGGTTACTCCTGAGGTCTTTCTCCTGGGCTTGGAGATGCCATCTTCTCCCTGCATCCTTCCAGGGTTGTCCTTCTGTGTGTGTCTGTGTCCTTATCTCCTCTATAAGATATAAGGACCCTAGTCACACTGAATTGGGGCCCAATCTAATAACCTCATTTTACTTTAATTACCTCTTTAGAAACCCCATTTTCAGATATAGTCACATTTTGAGCAAGTAGGGGTTAGGGCTTCAACATATAAGTTTTGGAGGGACTCAATTCAGCCCATAGCAGTGGACTAATGTCAGCTCAGCACCTCCCAAGCTCTGCAACCCTGGTTCATTGTGTACACTCTCAAAGCCCCTTTTTCCTTACGTGTAAAGTGAGGTTCCTCATGACAATGAATTTAACTCCATAGAACTGTTTGGAAAATTCCTAGATATTAGCAAATGCTCAATAAATGTTAGCCTTTACTAAATTACTAATCAATTTTTTGCAACACTTACACACGCTTGGTGGGAATGTAAATTAATACAATCTCTGTTGAAAATAGTATGGAGATTTCTCAGAGAGCTAAAAATAGAACTACCATTCCATCCAGCAATCCTACTACTGGGTATCTACCCAAAGGAAAATAGATCATTATATCAAAAAGATACCTGCACTCATATGTTTATCACAGCACTACTGGTAGTAGCAAAGTCATGAAATCAACCTAAGTGTCCATCACTGTAGGACTGAATAAAGAAAATGTGGTACACATATATCGTGGAATACTATCCAGCCATAAAAAGAATGAAATCATGTCTTTTGCAGCAACACAGATGGAATTGGAGGCCACTATCTTAAACTGAAATAATGCAGAAACAGAAAGTCAAATACTGCACGATCTCTCTAATAAGTGGGAGCTAAATAATGTGTGCACATGGACATGAAGATGAAAATAATAGATAATAGATACAGGGGACTCCAAAAGGTGGGAAGGTGGGAGGCAAGTGAGGACTGAAAAACTACCTGTTGGGTACAGTGTTCACTGTTTGGGTGATAGGGTTCACCAGAAACCCAACCTCACCGTTACATAATATATCCATAAAATAAACCTGAACATGCACCACCTGAATTTAAAAAAGTATTAAGGCAAAAAAAAAAAAAAAAAAAAAAACCCACAATATTGTATTTTCAGTTGGTTTCTTTTTGTAAAGGTAGACACTTTTTCCTAAAATGTCACTGTATTTCAAAAACTTACCACACACAGATAACAAAAATTCTTCCAAATGCAAGTCAGTCAGCTTCTACATGGTAAGAGCTTCTAGCTGGTGAAGGAAGCTTTCTCATTGGCATTTTCCTTGTAGTTATGTATCTGGAGAAGAATTTTGGTATATGATATGGTTTGGATCTACGTCCCCATTCAAATCTCTTGTTGAATTGTAATCCCCAGTCTTGGAGGTGGGGCCTGGTGGGAGGCAATTGGATCATAAGGGTGGTTTCTAATGGTTTATCACCATCCCTCTAGTGCTGATATGGTTCTCAGAAGATCTGGTTGTTTAAAAGTATGTAACACCTCCCCCATCTCTTTCTGTCTCTCGGCCTCCTGCTCCAGCCATATAAAACTTACCTTCATCCCCTTCACCTTTCACTGTGATTTTCATAGTGTCAGTTCCTGAGGCTTCCCCAGAAGCAGAAGCCACCATG
This sequence comes from Macaca fascicularis, assembly GCF_037993035.2. Taxonomy (NCBI): domain Eukaryota; kingdom Metazoa; phylum Chordata; class Mammalia; order Primates; family Cercopithecidae; genus Macaca; species Macaca fascicularis. Next base: position 3,834,620 of record NC_132903.1, read on the forward strand.
CTTCCCGTGCAGCCTGCAGAACTGTGAGCCAAATAAACCTCTTTCTTTATAAAATACCCAGTCTCAGGTAGTTTTTATGGTGGTGTAAGAACAGACTAATAGTGTGTAGTTCTTACACTGCCCAGACGAACTTGAGTCTATTCCAAGGTCTTTCCATCGGGAAAACTCAAGGATCAATTCATGTTTCTGTACTTTCATGAGGAAGATAATAACATCATTGGGTGTTGTTGCATGTTGTTTAGGTTAACACTGGCAGGAAATGTGATTTTCATTGTAAATGGAAGTAGGCAGAGCTCCTAAAAGTTGTATTAAAGGCTCTGCCGTAAATGCAAGTTCGTCTTTGTAACTCTAAAATGTATTAAGACTTGATTTGAGAATAAGACTCTTATCTCAGTTCAAATTAGGCACTACTGTAAGATGCAAAACATATCAGTGCAATTTGGATCATTACCATGTGCAGAACTTACAAAGAAAATAGACATAAACTTTTCCTCCTGGATAAGTTGCAGCCTGTGTGGAAGACAGAACTGGTAATTCACACAAAATATGTACTGAGCCAATTCTTAGAAATAACATCTAGTCGCTTAAATAATTTAAGAGTACATCTAGAAAGACACAATAAGCTTGATGCAGTGGCTCATACTTGTAATCCCAGCACTTTAGGAGGCTGAGGTGGGAGGATTGCTTGACACCAGGAATTCAAGAGCAGCCTGGGCAACACAGAAAGACCTTGTTTGCAGAAACATTGAAAATAATTTTTAAAAAGTAGCCAGGTGTGGTGGCATGTACGTGTAGTTCTAGCTCCTTGGGAGGCTGATATGGGAGGATCATTTGAGTGCAGTAGTTTAAGGTTGTAGTGAACTATGTCTGTGTCACTGCACTCCAGCTTGGGTGAGATTCCCATATCTATTAAGAAAAAAACAAGAAAGGTCCAATAAGAAGGTGGATAATAACATTACAGAGAATGCTGGCTAGATCTGGCTAAAGGTGACACTGTTGGGATCACACAATAACAACTATGTTAAAAAGAAATAAGTATAAAAATTAGGAAAAATTGTATTTCTATTGGTGTCTTAGTCCATTTTTTTGTTGCTTGTAACAGAATATCTGAAACTGAGTAATTTATAAGGAAAGAAATTTATTTCTTAAAGTTATGGGGCTGTGAAGTCCAAGACTGATAAGTGGCATCTGTTGAGGGCCTTCTTGCTGGTAGGGACTCTGCAGAGTCCTGGGGCAGTGCAGGGCATAATATGGTGAGAGGGCTGAGGGTGCTTATTCAAGTCTCTCTTCTTTTTCTTAAAAAGCCACCAGCCCCACACCTGGGAAAACTCATTAATCTGTTAACCCATTAATACATGGATGATTTAATCTATTTTACGAGGGCAAAGTCTTCATGATTCAATCACCTATTAAAGGTCCCACCTCTCAATATTGCTGCATTGGCAATTAAGTTTCAAAATGAGTTTGTTGTTGTTGTTGTTGTTTTATTTTTGGTGTTTTGTTTCCTAATAGAGACAGGATCTTGCTCTGTGACCCAGGCTGGGGTGCAGTGGTGTAATCACAGCTAACTGCAGCCTTGAAGTCCTGGGCTCATGTCATCGTCTCATCTCAGCCTACTGACTAGCTGGGACTATTAGGTGCACACCACCACACTTGGTTAATTTTTTATTTTATTTCTTGTAAAGATGAGGCCTCAGAATGTTGGCGAGGCTGGTCTTAAACTCCTGACCTTGAGTAATGCCCTCGCCTCAGCCTCCCAAATTGCTGGGATTCCAGGCATAAGCCACTGTGACCATCTTCACTTGAGTTTTGGAGAGGACAAATACTCCAGCCATAGCAATCAAAGGCTAATGGGAAGGGAAGGGAGAATCCATGGTTCTCCTGTAATCCATGGTTACACAAACTCCTAAGTCAGGAACCCTTTTAAAACACAAGGGAAATGGAATACAAAAAGGATAGTGTTTTTAGAGCAACCGAAAAAAAAAAAGCAAATTCAATCAATCAGGTTCAATCCCTACATACGGTTACATTTTGTAAAAATATACTCAATGATCAATATATAGTGAAGTGATTACTAGGGCTAGACCAACAGAACACACTAATGGGACAACACACACACAAATACACACACAGACACACACACCTCAATGCCTGAAGGAGGTGTGACATTACAGAGACATTTCATTTATGTCTGTAATGTAATGTAATGTTTTCTGCTTCAAAGTTAGTCTACAATGTCTACTGGAGGCAAGACATAGCAAGCATCCTCTGATGCCCCGGGTCTGCTGCTGGCATTCCTACAAAGCTTGCCTACTGGTGATCTCATCAGGAGACTATCTCCATGTCTAGACAGGGAGTTAAGAGTGGCAGGGAATTCACCGTGTTCATACAGATAGTACAGGCTGATGTAACCTACTGAAGGTCTTTCACCACAAAGCCAATGCACAGTTCTGTTGTATAAGAAGGGAAATGAACTCCTGCCTCATGAATTGGGTCTTTAAAATTTCAGTGGCTATATTAACCTAAGAACCTCCTACACATTATTTACCTAAAATACTGCTTGTTGAGATCATTCTTGGCTGGACCAATGGATAATCATAAATCATTATTTCCTAGTCTTCACATTGGTGGTAATGATAACAACTATTGTCATTATTTGCACATGTTATCTTACAATGCCCTGGGGGTATTTTCACTTCCAGATGCCCCTACCTTCCTCCTCATATTAGTCTTAAATTGTCTTATGGCTTTGGCACCTTGTCAGTGGATGCTATGTCTGGAATAGATCAAAGTAAAACCAACAACTAATATGTGTAAAGTGACAAGAAAGGCAGCAGTGAATGGACTTCTCTGTTGTAAAGAAATAAATGGTACATATGATCATCCCAATAATATTTATTGAATGTTTTCTGTATGCTGTGCTGATTGCTAATTGCTTTGCAGGCATTATCTTTCTTAAACCACTGAGTCAGAGCTCATATAATTATCCAAATGGGAGCTAGAATCTAGACACAGAGATCTGGCTACAAGTGTGAGTTCTTAACTACTATTTTACCCAACAGAATATTTCAGGACACAGTATGATCATTATATGTGGGTGGTTTTTTCTTTTTTCCTTCTTCATTCAGGATCTTGGAATCCTTTCAAAACATAAATAAATGTGTATTTTTTTCTGTAAAACAGGAACATTTTTGCTACAGATTTTTCTTTTTTAGTGCTTCCTTTCTTAAAATTTTTATTTTTCTACTAATTTCAACTTTTATTTGAGATTCGGGGGTACACGTGCAGGTTTGTTGCATGGGCATATTGCGCAATGCTGAGGTTTGGGGTATGATTGATATTGATCACCTCACTGAGGCAGTGAGCATAGCATCCAATAGGTAGTTTTTCAACCCTTGCCCTCCACCTCCCTCCCTGCACTAGTAGTCCCCAGTGTCTGTCGTTCCCATCTTTATATCCATGAGTACCCAATGTTTAGCTTCTACCTACTAATGAGAACATGTGGTATTCCATTTTCTGTTTCTGCGTTAATTCACTTAGGATAATGGCTGCATCCACATTGCTGCAAAGAACACTATTTTCTTCTTTTTTATGGCTGTATCGTATGACATAGTATATATGCACCATGGTGTATATGTGTGTTTTCTTTAGCCAGTCTACTGTGGATGGGCACCTAGGTTGATTCCATGTCTTAGCTCTTGTGAATTTAACATTTTTTCCATTTAATCTTTCTTTTATCAGAAAAATATTACTAAAGTAAAATGATATCCCTTCAAATAAGAAATACTCTAAAGCATATTAGGGCAAGAAATATAGGAACAACCCTTGCTATTTTATGCCAACTGAAACCAGAAGTGGGGTTGTAGGAGGTTCCACTGCATAGCATCTTCTCGATGTAGAATCAATGACTTCCCTCCAGACATGTTTCACTGGTGGTTTCCACAAAGTTGCCAAAAGGGTATGCCTCAATGTAAGATTTCCCCACAAGACAATGTGTGCAAACCTGTTTCTCATGTTTTGTTGAATGCCTTGTCATTTTGAAGAAATAAAAATCTCAGAAGGGCAGTAATTTGGACACTCCTGTGTATTCCCTGTTGTGCTTATTTGCGACAGAACGATGCAGGTTGTTCTTGCAAGCAATTTTCTCTGGCTGTTTTGGTTTTTCCTCCCCCGCCCCCATCCAAAGCTTGGAACAGAGAGAAGAATCTGTCTTTTGGAGCAGTCTTCAAAATGAATAATTGTTCAGACTGATCATGTTGTCTGCTTTCTATCAGTAGGACTTCAGACATTAGTGTCAATAGCTCTTTAAGAAAGTTCTTTTGTGGTGTGGTTAACATTTAACACCGATAGTGCCTCTTAATGAAGTTGAGTGGGCATGTCAGGAAATGCCAGTGGGTGGGAGAAAGAATGTGAGATGTCAACACCACAGTGATCTGACTTTGCCAGGGGCGTCTGTTTTATAAAATTGAGCCCAAGGAATTCCTGTTCAAATCTTCTTCTCTCCTCATCCACTTTCCCTGTCACTTTCTGCTTCTCCATCATATTTCCTCCTTTTACTAACATCAGGGCTGCAGAATACCCTCTTGCCAATGAAAAAGTGACATCAAACCAAAGGAGGGAGCTGAGCATGGTGGCTCACACCTGTAATCCCAGCACTTTGGGATGCCAGAGGCAAGCAGATTGCTTGAGCTCAGGAGTTCAGGACCAGCCTGGGTAACACAGTGAAACCCTACAAAAAATATAAAAATTAGCCAGGGGTGGTGGTACATAACTGTAGTCCCAGCTACTCTGGAGGCTGAGACAAGAGAATTGCTTGAGCCCAGGAGGAAGAGGTTGCAGTGAGCCAAGATCACACCGCTGCACTCCAGCCTGGGTGGTGCAGTGAGACCTTGCCTCAAAAACCAAACAAAAAACAAAACCCCAAAAGCCAAAGGAGGGATGGAAAAATATTTTCTGTAATTCAGTTTCCCTTTATTCTTGTATTCATACCCTCTTCACTGTTAGCACTTAATTGTTTTAATCAATTAAAGTTCTTCATACGATATATACTTGAGCAGTGGTCCCCAACCCTTTTGGCACTGGGGAGTGATTTCATGGAATAAAACTTTTCCACTGACATTAGCGGGGAGTGGTTTTCAGATGATTCAAATGCATTACAATTATTGTGCACTTTATAAAGATTACATTGTAATATATAATGAAATAATTCTACAACTCCCCATCATATAGGATCAGTGGGAGCCTGGAGCTTATTTTCCTGCAACTAGATGGTCATATCTGGAGGTGATGGGAGACAGGACAGATCATCAGGCATTAGATTCTCATAAAGAGTGCACAACCTAGATCCCTCTCATGCACAGTTCACAATATGGTTCACGCAGCTATGAGAATCATATGCCGCTGCTGGTTTGACAGGAGGTAGAGCTCAGGCAGTAATGAGCAATAGGAAATGGCTGTAAATACAGATGGAAGTTTGCTCACGTGCTGCTCACCCACTGCTGTGCAGCCCAGTTCCTAACATGGGCCAGGACTGGTCCACTCGGCCACTCAAAGTGCTGGGATTATAGGCATGAGCCATCGTGCTCAGCCACCTCCTTTGGTACGATGTCTTTTTTTTTTTTTTTTTTTTTTTTTTTGAGACGGGATCTCGCTCTGTCGCCCAGGCTGGAGTGCAGTGGCCGGATCTCAGCTCACTGCAAGCTCCGCCTCCCGGGTTTATGCCATTCTCCTGCCTCAGCCTCCCGAGTAGCTGGGACTACAGGCGCCCGCCACCTCGCCCGGCTAGTTTTTTGTATTTTTTAGTAGAGACGGGGTTTCACCGTGTTAGCCAGGATGGTGTCCATCTCCTGACCTCGTGATCCGCCCGCCTCCGCCTCCCAAAGTGCTGAGATTACAGGCTTGAGCCACTGCGCCCAGCCTGATGTCACTTTTTAAATGGTAAGAGGGCATCCTGCAGCCTGATGTTAGTAAAAGGAGGAACTATGATGGAGAGACCGCTACTGGTCCATGGCCTGGGGGTTTGAGGTTCCCCGCATTAGAGTAATAAAGTGTCAGCTACCAAGACCTAGAGATCAGGGAAGTAGCCTGCAGTTTCCACGATGCTGCGATCTTGTAACATGAACTTGGACAACTCCAAGGGATTTTAGGTTTTATTCCTTTCTGGAAAACCCAGCTATGAGTGTACATTCATGCTTTGGAATCCTGACTGCATGGTGGCATCCCCTGGAGAGTTGAAGAGTGCCAGGTTCTGCTTGGGGAGATTGTGACTTACATGTGGTGGGCTGGGGCATGGCCCCTCAGTGTGGTCCATGGGCTCATAGTATCAGCATCACCTGGGAGCTGTAGGAAATGCAGAATTTCGGGTCCCAGCCCCAGCCTGCCACACCAGAATCTTCATTTTAACAAGATCCATATGTACACTGAAGTTTCTGAAGCATTGGTTGTGGGTGATGTCTCATATCTTTCTAGTTTGCTTTTTCTTTATGAATAAAGCCATACATACCGAAATTAGAAAGTACCAATTTTATATTAGGACGCCCTTCCCAGGCAATCCGTCCATGAAACACATTCACCTCAGAAACCCTTCATATGCCTAAATATGACATACACACTTAATGTTTGAAAAAAGATTTATTTAGTGGCTACTTGCTCTCATAGGCCTTTAATTTAATGCGGGATAAATCTGGAGCCAAAAAGGAATCTTAAACCTCCTTTAAAGTAAATCCTCCGCCTGCTCATCATTTTTTGTTGTTGCTGTTAATTCTAAACCAAAGCTAAGCCCCCAAAGAACATCTACTCTAATTCCAGGGGCACCATGTAGTATCTTAGAAAGAAATTATATGTTAACAATTTGCAACCACAGATTCCCAAACGACCAGTAACTGGAAGAGTAGGCATAACTCAGAAAGAATAAAGAAAAATGGAGACGTTCTTCCAGTGGCTTTATTTTTTTATTTTGGAAATTGGCTTCCTTATTTTAGCATTTTTCTTCCTAGAAAAAGCAGCAGAATAATGGCTGCTTGCCATGTGCTTCATTCAATCTTAACGCTTCTGATCATAATATTCGTGTTTAAGCACCACGATTTTCTTCTTTCAATCTACCTGCTTAATGACAGCTCAAATATTCATTTGCTCTAAATTGTTGCAGTTTTCAAGGTCTTTGCTAAAATTATGTAAGTAGATACAGTTGCTTTTCTTTAGTGGTTACTTTAAGAAGATAACAGTCTTAGGCACTGACATACTATGAATCATGTTTATCTTCTTTTCCATTCACCTCTCTTCCCTTTGGAATAACCATGCAGCATCTGCAAACTCAGTTAAAATGCTTTAAGTTTTTCACTGATGATATATTCTGTTACAGTAAAATAACTGCAGATTTTTCTTCTGTAAGAAGAGTTCAAATAAAAACATCTCTAAATATGTCATTTTTTTCCCTTTGAGATATAGTTGGATTAAAGATCCTGAGGGTTTGTAGATCATGAAAACATTACTTCTGACTTTAGAGTCAAAATGAAGAAGTTTGAATCTTTTGAACTGTCACTTTTATTTCCCAAATGTGAGTCATGTGATAGTTTGCAAATGTGAAGAATGTATTCTAAAAACACCCAGAAAGCATGAGGCTGAAAGTGATCAAAGGAGGGTAAGATTAATACTTTAGCATCCCATATGTTGATGAATTTCTAAATATACATTCTGTCTGCATTTCTACTTTCAAATAAAATCTTCTGTTTCCTGTGGGCACATGGGTTCATCTGTGAATCTTCTGATCCATGGAAGAAGGAAGATGCAGCTCATGGCTAAAGCTCAGGAACCTGACTTGACTTTATTAGCAATTCCTAACAAGGGGGGAGAAAACAGGAAAATCGTCCCAGTAATATATACTGTTCAACTATTGTGACCCTACCTTATCCAATTTTATTATTCACATAAGTTGGGTCACACAATACTTTGAAGCAGTTCAAATCCTTAATGAATATCTACAGCTACACATATCTATATATACACACACACATACATACATGCACCTACATCTAGACAAGCATAAATGCATGCACATACATGATAGATAATAGATAGAGAAGTAATAGGTATGTAGATAATAGATAAATGGATAATAGATGATAGATCAATACACAGATTATATAACAGAATACATGATAGAAAAATAGAGGATAGGTAGGTAGATAAAGAATAAATACATGAATGGATAAATAGATGATGAATGATATATAGATAGAAAGACAGATAATAGATGAATGGATGGATGGAAGATAGATGAAGAGGTAGAATAAATATATAATGGATAGCTTGGTAGATAGATGTGGTAGATACATAGACGATAGGTAGAAAATGGATAGATAGATGACAGGTAGATAATAGATAAAGAAATACACAATATAATAGATACCGAAAGCTAGATGGATAGACACACACATATGTATACATACATGTGCACACACACACACACATATAGATGGTAAAGAGCAGATATTTGGAGTCACAGCAATCCATGTATCTTTTACTTCTCAAAATGAAAATGCTCTGTATTAGGATTGTCTAGCAAACTAAAATACAGAATGTCCAATCAAAAGTGAGTTTCAGATTAATGATGGATTATTTTTAGTATAACTTATTAAATATGTAGGATATACTTACAATATATTTTTTATTGTTTATCATAAATCCTAAGTTAAAATGAAGTCTTATATTTAGTCCTGCAACCCTAACATGTACAGGGAACGGTGCATCCTCACCTCAGAAGGCAGGTGTGGGCTGGCACGGTAGCTCACACCTGTAATCCCAGTACTTTGGGAGGCCAAGGTGGGTGGATCACCTGAGGTCAGGAGTTCAAGACCAGCCTGGCGAGCATGGAAAAATTCCATCTCTATTAAAAATCCAAAAAAAAAAAATTAGTTGGGTGTGGTGGCACACACCTGTAATCCCAGCTACTCAGGAGACTGAGGCAGGAGAATTTCTTGAATCTGGGTGGCAAAGGCTGCAGCGAGCCAAGATCGTGCCACTGCACTGCAGCCTGATGACACAGCTAAATTCTGTTGAAGGAAGGAAGGAAGGAAGGAAGGAAGGAAGGAAGGAAGGAAGGAAGGGAGGAAGGGAGGGAGGGAGGGAGGGAGGGAGGGAGGGAGGGAGGGAGGGAGGGAGGGAGGGAGGGAGGAAGGAAGGAAGGAAGGAAGGAAGGAAGGAAGGAAGGAAGGAAAATGAGGAAGGGAGGAAGGAGAGAGAGAGAGAAAGAAAAAGAAAGAAAGAAAGAAAGAAAGAAAGAAAGAAAGAAAGAAAGAAAGAAAGAAAGAAAGAAAGAAAGAGAGAGAGAGAGAGAGAGAGAGAAAGAAAGAAAGAAAGAAAGAAAGAAAGAAAGAAAGAAAGAAAGAAAGAAAGAAAGAAAGAAAGAAAGAAAGAAAGAAGGAGAGAAGAGAAGAGAAGAGAAGAGACAGGAAGGACAAGACAGAACAGCAGGTGTGTATAGGATGGCACGTGCCTGGAAGGAGAGATGAGTAGTTGGAGACTTAGAACTGCAGAAACAGCCTTGGTGTGGAGGAACCAGCTGTCCCCAAAAAGGATAAGGTAGATATTCCAGGAACTTTTGCCCAACTGGTCACTCGGCCCAGAGCTGACCTTGCTACTGGAGCCATGTTCAGCAGATCAGATTACTGTCTCTTCACTTGCTGGAGAAACCATCACCACAGAATGAATTAATGAGTGTTTCTTGGTTCCTAAGGACAAGCCCATCTTGAACAGTTTATCTCTGGGTGTCCTGTAGCCCTTTTTTTTCTGTCTACATTTTCTTTCTGAGTAGGTCTTTCCTTTTGTCCCCAGCCTTGCCTCAGCAATCTAGTGCTCTTCATGCATTTGCTTATTTAGTGAAATAAAGTAAAAAAAAAAAAAAAAAAAAAAAAATTCTTATAAATGGCTTCCACTGTTGCAAACATGCTCTTACTGAGTTTTGTTGGGTTTACCATTGCTGTCTTCTTCCCTTTTCCCTTGTCTCACACATCTAAACGGATGATAGATAGACAGAATAGATACCCTAATAGCTAGATGGATGATAGATGATAGAGAGTAGATAAATAGGTGGATGATAAATAGGTAGATAATACGCAGATAGGTAGATGAATTTGAGTGGAGAGTTGGAGGCATTAGCATATGAGGAGTTAACATGAAATTGGGTCACCCCTCCCATAATTTTGAGAATATCTGATATACACAGAACCCAGAAGTCAAACAAGGAGGCACTGTTGTCTCCCTCACTTCTTTGCATTAAGTATTTGGCACATAACATTGCATTTTATTTTAATGGATATCTATCTATCTATCTATCTATCTATCTATCTATCTATCTCACATCTATTATTTTTTGTCTACCTTTTATCATCCATTCATCTATCTATCTATCTATCTATCTATCTATCTATCTATCTATCTATCTATCTATCTCTCTTTCTGGGTATTATTCATTCATCATCTCTCTATCCATTAACCTATGATCTATCTATCATCTATCTCTCTGACTACATGTCGTCTGTTTATTTATTTATCATCCATCCATCTAGCTATTATAGCTATAATTGTTCTATCATTCATTTATTCATCTATTATCTACCACTTATCTATCATCTATCTGTTATTATTCATCTATCAAGCTGTTATTCCATCTGCCTATCTATCCATCTTTAATCCATTCATTCATCCACTATCTTTCTATGTATCATCTATTAATCTATCCATCTATTTATCTATTATCTACTTATCTGCCTATTATGTATCTATTTACCAATCATCTATCTACTCTCTATCATCTATCCATCTAGCTATTGTGTATCTATTCTATCATGTATTTATTTATTATCTATCTACCTATCGTCTATGTATCTATCTCATCCATCTATCAAGATATCTGTTATATATATTTATTCCATCTATCCATCTATTTCCATCATTTATTAATTTATCTATCTTTCTATCTATATATTATCCATCATCTATCTGTCCTTTCATCTATCTATTCTCTACCGATGTACATACCTATCATCTGTTTATCTATCATACATTCATATAGCTATTAGGTATCTATTATATCATCTGTGTATCAATCTATCATCTATTATTCATTTATCTATTATCTATATACCTATTACTTGTCTATCATCTATCTGTGATATATGTGAATACATTTATGCCTATCTAGATGTAGATGCATGTATGTATGTGTGTGTGTGTGTGTGTGTGTATGTATAGCTTTGCATAGATGTAGATATTCATTAAGGATTTGAACTGCTTTATAGAAGTGTTTGAACCAACGTATGTGAATAATAAAATTGGATAAGGGGGGGGGGGCGGAGCAAGATGACTGAATAGGAACAGCTCCTGTCTCCAGCTCCCAGCATGAGCGACACAGAAGACAGGTGATTTCTGCATTATCAACTGAGGTACTGGGTTCATCTCACTAGGGAGTGCCGGACAGTTGGTGCTGGTCAGCTGTTGCAGCCTGACCAGCGAGAGCTGAAGCAGGGCGAGGCATCACCTCACCTGGGAAGCACAAGGGGGAAGGGAACCCCTTTTCCTAGCCAGGGGAACAGAGACACACAACACCTGGAAAATTGGGTAACTACCACGCCAATACTGCGCTTTAAGCAAACGGGCACACCAGGAGATTATATCCCACACCTGGCCGGGAGGGTCCCATGCCCATGGAGCCTTCCTCATTGCTAGCACAGCAGTCTGCAATCTAACCGCAAGGCAACCGCAATGCAGCAGCGAGGCTGGGGGAGGGGCACCCACCATTGCTGAGGCTTAAGTAGGTAAACAAAGCCCTGAGAAGATTGAACTGAGTGGAGCTCACAGCAGCTCAAGGAGGCCTGCCAGTCTCTGTAGACTCCACCTCTGGGGACAGGGCACAGCTACACAACAACAACAACAACAACAACAACAAAAAAGCAGCAGAAACCTCTACAGATGCAAGCAACTCTGTCTGACAGCTTTGAAGAGAGCGGTGGATCTCCCAACATGGAGGTAGAGATCTGAGAACGGACAGACTGCCTGCTCAAGTGGGTCCCTGACCCCTGAGTAGCCTAACTGGGAGACATCCACCACTACGGGCAGTCTGACACCCCACAACTCACAGGGTGGAGTACACCCCTGAGAGGAAACTTCCCAAGCAAGAATCAGACAGGTACACTCGCTGTTCAGCAGTATTCTATCTGGGTCTGGAGTGGATCTCAAGCAATCTCCAACAGACCTACAGCTGAGGGTCCTGACTGTTACAAGGAAAACTAACAAACAAGAAGGACACCCACACCAAATCCCCATCAGTACGTCACCATCATCAAAGACCAGAGGCAGATAAAACCACAAAGATGGGGAAAAAGCAGGGCAGAAAAGCTGGAAATTCAAAAAATCAGAGCACATCTCCCCCTCCAAAGGAATGCAGCTCATCACCAGCAACAGATCAAAGCTGGACGGAGAATGACTTTGATGAGATGAGAGAAGAAGGCTTCAGTCCATCAAACTTCTCAGAGCTAAAGGAGGAATTATGTACCCAGCGCAAAGAAACTAAAGAGCTTGAAAAAAGTGGAAGAATTGATAACCAGAATAATGAATGCAGAGAACGCCATAAATGAATGGACAAAGATGAAAACCATGACACGAGAAATAAGTGACAAATGCACAAGCTTCAGCAACCGACTCGATCAACTGGAAGAAAGAGTATCAGTGACTGAGGATCAAATGAATGGAATGAAGCGAGAAGAGAAATCTAAAGAAAAAAGAAGAAAAAGAAATGAACAAAGCCTGCCAGAAGTATGGAATTATGTAAAAAGACCAAATCTACGTCTGATTGGGGTGCCTGAAAGTGAGGGGGAAAATGGAACCAAGTTGGAAAACACTCTTCAGGATATCATCCAGGAGAACTTCCCCAACCTAGTAGGGCAGGCCAACATTCAAATCCAGGAAATACAGAGAACGCCACAAAGATACTCCTCGAGAAGAGCAACTCCAAGACACATAATTGTCAGATTTACCAAAGTTGAAATGAAGGAAAAAATCTTAAGGGCAGCCAGAGAGAAAGGTCGGGTTACCCACAAAGGGAAGCCCATCAGACTAACAGCAGATCTCTCGACAGAAACTCTACAAGCCAGAAGAGAGTGGGAGCCAATATTCAACATTCTTAAAGAAAAGAATTTTAAACCCAGAATTTCATATCCAGCCAAATTAAGTTTCATAAGTGAAGGAGAAATAAAATCCTTTACAGATAAGCAAATGCTTAGAGATTTTGTCACCACCAGGCCTGCTTTACAAGAGACCCTGAAGGAAGCACTAAACTTGGAAAGGAACAATCAGTACGAGCCATTGCAAAAACATGCCAAAATGTAAAGACCATCGAGGCTAGGAAGAAACTGCATCAACTAACGAGCAAAATAACCCGTTAATATCGTAATGAGAGGATCAAGTTCACACAACAATATTAACTTTAAATGTAAATGGACTAAATTGTCCAATTAAAAGACATGGACTGGCAAATTGAATGAAGAGTCAAGACCCATCAGTTTGCTGTATTCAGGAGACCCATCTCACATGCAGAGACACACATAGGCTCAAAATAAAGGGATGGAGGAAGACCTACCAAGAAAATGGAAAAAAAAAAAAAAAAAAGCAAGGGTTGCAATTCTAGTCTCTGATAAAACAGACTTTAAACCATCAAAGATCAAAAGAGACAAAGAAGGCCATTACATAATGGTAAAGGGATCAATTCAGCAGGAAGAGCTAACTAACCTAAATATATATGCATCCAATACAGGAGCACACAGATTCATAAAGCAAGTCCTTAGAAACTTACAAAGAGACTTAGACTCCCATACAGTAATAATGGGAGACTTCAACACCCCACTGTCAACATTAGACAGATCAACGAGACAGAAAGTTAACAAGGATATCCAGGAATTGAACTCATCTCTGCAGCAAGCAGACCTAATAGACATCTACAGAACTCTCCACCCAAAATCAACAGAATATACATTCTTCTCAGCACCACATCACACTTATTCCAAAATTGACCACAAACTGGAAGTAAAGCACTCCTCAGCAAATGTACAAGAACTGAAATAATAACAAACAGTCTCTCAGACCACAGTGCAATCAAACCAGAACTCAGGACTAAGAAACTCAATCAAAACTGCTCAACTACATGGGAACTGAATATCCTGCTCCTGAATGACTACTGGGTACACAACGAAATGAAGGCAGAAATAAAGAAGTTCTTTGAAACCAATGAGAACAAAGATACAACATACCAGAATCTCTGGGACACATTTAAAGCAGTGTGTAGAGGGAAATTTATAGCACTAAATGCTCACAAGAGAAAGCTGGAAAGATCTAAAATTGACACTCTAACATCACAATTAAAAGAACTAGAGAAGCAAGAGCAAACACATTCAAAAGCTAGCAGAAGGCAAGAAATAACTAAGATCAGAGCAGAACTGGGGGAGATAGAGACACAAAAAACCCTCCAAAAAATCAATGAATCCAGGAGTTGGTTTTTTGAAAAGATCAACAAAATTGATAGACCACTAGCAAGACTAATAAAGAAGAAAAGAGAGAAGAATCAAATAGATTCAATAAAAAATGATAAAGGGGATATCACCACCAACCACACAGAAATACAAGCTACCATCAGAGAATACTGTAAACACCTCTATGCAAATAAACTAGAAAATCTAGAAGAAATGGATAATTTCCTGGACACTTACACTCTTCCAAGACTAAACCAGGAAGAAGCTGAATCCCTGAATAGACCAATAGCAGGCTCTGAAATTGAGGCATTAATTAATAGCCTACCAACCAAAAAAAGTCCAGAACCAGATGGATTCACAGCTGAATTCTACCAGAGGTACAAGGAGGAGATGGTACCATTCCTTCTGAAACTATTCCAATCAATAGAAAAAGAGGGAATCCTCCCTAACTCATTTTACGAGGCCAACATCATCCTGATACCAAAGCCTGGCAGAGACACAACAACAAAAAAGAGAATTTTAGACCAATATCCCTGATGAACATCGATGCAAAAAGCCTCGATAAAATACTGGCAAACCGGATCCAGCAGCACATCAAAAAGCTTATCCACCATGATCAAGTGGGCTTCATCCCTGGGATGCAAGGCTGGTTCAACATACGCAAATCAATAAACGTAATCCAGCATATAAACAGAACCAAAAACAAAAACCACATGATTATCTCAATAGATGCAGAAAAGGCCTTTGACAAAATTCAACAGCGCTTCATGCTAAAACTCTCAATAAATTCGGTATTGATGGAACGTATCTCAAAATCATAACAGCTATTTATGACTAACCCACAACCAATATCATACTGAATGGGCGAAAACTGGAAAAATTCCCTTTGAAAACTGGCACAAGAAAGGGATGCCCGCTCTCACCACTCCTATTCAACATAGTGTTGGAAGCTCTGGCTAGGGCAATCAGGCAAGAGAAAGAAATCAAGGATATTCAGTTAGGAAAAGAAGAAGTCAAATTTTCCCTGTTTGCAGATGACATGATTGTATATTTAGAAAACCCCATTGTCTCAGCTCAAAATCTCCTTAAGCTGATAAGCAACTTCAGCAAAGTCTCAGGATACAAAATTAATGTGCAAAAATCACAAGCATTCTTATACACCAGTAACAAACCGAGAGCCAAATGATGAATGAACTTCCATTCACAATTGCTTCAAAGAGAATAAAATACCTAGGAATCCAACTTATGAGGGTTGTAAAGGACCTCTTCAAGGAGAAATACAAAGCCCTGCTCAGTGAAATAAAAGAGGACACAAACAAATGGAAGAACATACCATGCTCATGGATAGGAAGAATCAATATCGTGAAAATGGCCATACTGCCCAAGATAATTTATAGATTCAATGCCATCCCCATCAAGCTACCAATGAGTTTCTTCACAGAATTGGAAAAAACTGCTTTAAAGTTCATATGGAACCAAAAAAGAGCCCGCATCTCCAAGACAATCCTAAGTCAAAAGAACAAAGCTGGAGGCATCACGCTACCTGACTTCAAACTATACTACAAGGCTACAGTAACCAAAACAGCATGGTACTGGTACCAAAACAGAGATATAGACCAATGGAACAGAACAGAGTCCTCAGAAATAATACCACACATCTACAGCCATCTGATCTTTGACAAACCTGAGAGAAACAAGAAATGGGGAAAGGATTCCCTATTTAATAAATGGTGCTGGGAAAATTGGCTAGCCATAAGTAGAAAGCTGAAACTGGATCCTTTCCTTACTCCTTATACGAAAATTAATTCAAGATGGATTAGAGACTTAAATGTTAGACCTAATACCATAAAAACCCTAGAGGAAAACCTAGGTAGTACCATTCAGGACATAGGCATGGGCAAAGACTTCATGTCTAAAACACCAAAAGCAATGGCAGCAAAAGCCAAAATTGACAAATGGGATCTCATTAAACTAAAGAGCTTCTGCACAGCAAAAGAAACTACCATCAGAGTGAACAGGCAACCTACAGAATGGGAGAAAATTTTTGCAATCTACTCATCTGACAAAGGGCTAATATCCAGAACCTACAAAGAACTCAAACAAATTTACAAGAAAAAAACAAACAACCCCATCAAAAAGTGGGCAAAGGATATGAACAGACATTTCTCAAAAGAAGACATTCATACAGCCAACAGACACATGAAAAAATGCTCATCATCACTGGCCATCAGAGAAATGCAAATCAAAACCACAATGAGATACCATCTCACACCAGTTAGAATGGCGATCATTAAAAAGTCAGGAAACAACAGGTGCTGGAGAGGATGTGGAGAAATAGGAACACTTTTACACTGTTGGTGGGATTGTAAACTAGTTCAATCATTATGGAAAACAGTATGGCGATTCCTCAAGGGTCTAGAACTAGATGTACCATATGACGCAGCCATCCCATTACTGGGTATATACCCAAAGGATTAAAAATTATGCTGCTATAAAGACACATGCACACGTATGTTTATTGCAGCACTATTCACAATAGCAAAGACTTGGAATCAACCCAAATGTCCATCAGTGACAGATTGGATTAAGAAAATGTGGCACATATACACCATGGAATACTATGCAGCCATAAAAAAGGATGAGTTTGCGTCCTTTGTAGGGACATGGATGCAGCTGGAAACCATCATTCTTAGCAAACTATCACAAGAACAGAAAACCAAACACCGCATGTTCTCACTCATAGGTGGGAACTGAACAATAAGATCACTTGGACTCAGGAAGGGGAACATCACACACAGGGCCCTATCATGGGGAGGGGGGAGGGGGGAGGGATTGCATTGGGAGTTATACCTGATGTAAATGATGAGTTGATGGGTGCAGCACAGCAACATGGCACAAGTATACATATGTAACAAACCTGCACGTTATGCACATGTACCCTACAACTTAAAGTATAATAATAATAAATAATTATTGACAGTGAAAAAAAAAAAAAGTGAATACACCATACATCTGTTCAAAACAGATTCCAGACGGAAATTCACAAGGATTTTTCTTTCTTGGCGAAGGTGTTTACTTTTTAAAATAACATCAACTTGTACTTGTGATTAAGGACTAACATATGCAAGTTTATGATGTTGTTACATTGCATGATGCTGAGCCTACTGACATCTTGATTTTAGCCCAATGAGGCTCTTGTTGAACTCCTCACCTCCAGAATTACTGAACTGTAGAAGTGTAAGAAAATAAATTTGCATTACTTAAGCAACTAAGTTTATAACAATTAGGGACAACAGCCACAGAAAATTAATAAGTTGGCGAATGGGTGAGGGTCTGTAAATTCTGTATCTTCCCTGGAGGCAGCCATTTATCCAGTAATAATGCACTATACACCAGGAATTATTGGGCCACAATGTGAGTCATTTCTAGTGGTGGGAATTGACTGCCGATCCCCTGTGCTGTACCTTGGTCTTCTCACCTGTGAGCCATTGGGCACCCTTGTGAGTAACTAGAAAGGTTAACGTAAGAGCCAGTGTCCTTGAACTGCTCTTTCTCAAGGTGAAATTGACCTGTCATGGGCCCAGCCAGGGTTATCACTCAAAAATCCAATGAGCCAGTGTAAACAGGATATTCCTTTGAACTAGAGTATCCTCCAGGAGATGCACAATCCACATTCTACTTGCTTCAGAAACAACTTGCATGTTTGCCAAAAATGCGCAGTCCCAGGTCAAACACTCAGATTAGTTCAATGAAGGTTTCTGCAATGGGGCCTCAACTGTCTCATTTTCTGGTTCTCCAATGGGTCCTTCCTGGTATCACCTCCCCATAAACACCTTACCCTCAAATCCTGGTCTCTGCTTGTGCTTCGAGGGGGAATTCAGTTTCCTACATTTAAGTCTGCTTAAACCTCGACCGCAATAACCCTACTGTAACCCTACCAATAACTCTTTCAAGTCATATGAGCCATAGACAGATAAACTAAGTGTAAGAAATGTTGGAATAAACAGATCAAGCATTTAGATTTTAACTCAAGTTTATTTATGTTTTTTTCCAGTTGAAAAAGAAGGAAAACTTATACAGAGCAATGAACTCCCTAAAGGCAAAGGGAAAACATGTTCCTATGCTTGTCTAATTAATATTTAAATCGGCCTAAGATATTCATACAAATTTATGTGCATAACTTAAATTTATACATGTTTGAATATACATAAATTTATTGTATTGTAATACATAAATATTTTATAATATACAATATATTGATGACACATTTGAATGCATTGATATAAAATATAAATATATAATTTATATAGATATAAATTTTAATTAGATGTTATAAGTTAATTAGACAACTTGATTAGGTAAACATTAGGTATTTTAAAATGAATATATAATATATAATATACATATATAAATATAATATATATGAATATATATTATAAATATATAATGGAATGAATATATCATTATACAATAAATATTATATAATATAGAAAGAGATTTATATTATGATGTCTGTTATATATTTATATGTAACCTTTTTTTTTTCAGATGGCATCTCACTGCATTGCCTGGGCTGGAATGCAATTGCAAGATCTCAGCTCACTGCAACCTCCGTCTTCTGAGTTAAGAGATTCTTCTGCCTCAGCCACCTGGGTAGCTGGGATTGCAAGGGTGTACAACACCCACCTGATTTTTGTATTTTTAGTAGAGATGGGGTTTCACCATGTTGGCCAGGATGGTTTCGATCTGAACTTGCCATCTGCCTGCCTTGGCCTCCCAAAGTGCTGGGATTACAGGCGTAAGCCAGCACATGTAACTTATGTGCAATATATTATACACAAAACAGAATATAGTGTGTATTTTATGAATATTATATAATTTTATAATATATCTTATATATTCATGTAACATGAAATATCCTTAGAGACATACATAGTTATATAATATATGCTATTTGCATTAACAATACATATTGTAATAATTACTACATTGAATCATTTATTATACAATTGTTAACAAATAAGCACAAGATAAAATTGCTCTAATAAGTTTTGAAGAAACCAATGATAGAACATGATGTGCCTGGAAATCAAGAAATCTCTTATAGGTGTTATAAGATGTTGAAAATTAAGGCTAGGCATGGTGGTTCGTGCCTGTAATTCCAGCACTTTATGAGGATCACTGAAGCCCAGGAGTTTGAGACCAGCCTGGGCAACATAACGAGATCTTGTCTCTACAAAAATATAAATGTTAGCTGGGCATGGCGGTGCACACCTATAGTCCCAGCTCAGGAGGCTACTCAGGAGGCTGAGGCAGGAGGATTACCTGAGCCCAGGAGGTCGAGGCTACAGTGAGCCGTAATCGCACCACTACACTCCAGCCTGGGTAAGAGATTGAGACCCTGTCTAAAAAAACAAACAAAACAACAACAACAGAAAAAAATGTTCACTTTCCTTTGAGGTTTCCATATCGCTTAATTAGGAGACATTTACAAATGAATCTATTATCTTTGTTTCAGGAAATAAACTGATATAAAAGATTTTTTTTTTCCCTGAAAAAAGTTGTTAGAAAAATCTTTAAAAATTGAAGTAAGATATTCTGTGTTAAAATTAGGGCCAGGCGCGGTGGCTCAAGCCTGTAATCCCAGCACTTTGGGAGGCCGAGACGGGCGGATCATGAGTTCAGGAGATCAAGACCAGGACCGTCTCTACTAAAAAATACAAAAAACTAGCCAGGCGAGGTGGCGGCGCCTGTAGTCCCAGCTACTTGGGAGGCTGAGGCAGGAGAATGGTGTAAACCCGGGAGGCAGAGCTTGCAGTGAGCTGAGATCCAGCCACTGCACTCCAGCCTGGGCAGCAGAGCGAGACTTCATCTCAAAAAAAAAAAAAAAAATTAGGTTTTAGTAGCCTGGAGAAGCACATTCCTAAAACTACACAGGCAAGTATGTTACCAATGTGATATGGTCTGGCTGTGTCCCCACCCAAATCTCATCTTGAATGAATTCCCATATGTTATGGGAGGGACCCAGTGGGAGATAATTTGAGTCACAGGAGCGGTTTCCCCCATACTGTTCTCGTGGTAGTGGGTGGGTCTCATGAGATCTGATGGTTTTATGAGAGGTTTCCGCTTTTGAATCTTCCTCATTTTCTCTTGCTACCACCATGTAAGAAGTGCCTTTTGCCTCCTGCCATGATACTGAGGCCTCCCCAGCCATGTGGAACTGTAAGTGCAATGAAACCTCTTTTTCTTCCCAGTCTTGGGTATGCCTTTATCAGCAGCATGAAATGAACTAAGACACAATGCAGTAAGAGTTTGCACTGAAATAGCATTCAGACTGATGAGGGCAGGTGTGCTAACTGAATGCCCCTGTGTCCTCCTTTCTCCTAACACTTGGCAGACATCGGTGATTTCTCAAAGTCGTTTTCTCCACTCAGCCCAGTCACATTCCCAGATTGGCTCTCTATTTGCCCTTCAGGCAGGTTGGTACAGACCTGTAAGAGCAGACAGGCAAAACAGCACACACTGTTCCCTGCTAAGATGTGAAATCCAGAAAGTGGGATTAATACAATTTAGGCCCTTGTGGAATTCAATCTATATCACTACACTCAACATTTTTGGATTCATTACGTAGACAAATGATTAAATCAATAAGTACATATTTTTATTGCTTGACTTTTTAAATGATGACTTTTAGACAGCGTAATTGGTTTTTTAAAAAATGCGTATTAATTTATGGGGTACGCATGTGATTTTATAACCTAGATAGATTGTGCAGTGGTGAAGTCTTGGCTTCTGTATCCATCACTGGCGTAATGCATATTGCACCCATTAAGTAACTTTTATCCCTCAGTGCCCTCCTACCCTTCCTGGTCAGCAATGTCTATGATTCCACACTTTACACCTATGTGTTAACATTATTAAGCTCCCACTTATAAATGAGAACATGCAGTATTTGTCTTTTTGTTTCTGAGTTGTTTTACTTAAGAAAATGACCACCGCTTCCATCCATGTTGCTGCAAAAGATATGATTGCATTCCTTTTTGTGGCTGAATAGTGTTCCACTGTGGGCGTATACCACATTTTCTTTATCCCATCATCCACTGATGGACACTCGGGTTGAGTCCATATCTTTCCTATTGTAAATACGGCTTCCAGTACAGGTATCTTTTCATTTCATTTTGAGATGGAGTCTCGCTCTGTCTCCCAGGCTGCAGTGCAGAGGCACCATCTTGACTCACTGGAACCTCTGCCTCCCGGGTTCAAATGATTCTCCTGCCTCAGTCTCCAGAGTAGCTGGGGTTACAGGCGTGTGCCACTACAACTGACTTATTATTGTATTTTTAGTAGAGACAGGTTTTCACCATTTTGGCTGGGCTGGTCTCTAGCTCCTGACCTCTAGTTATCCACCTGCCTCAGTATCTCAAAGTGCTGGGATTATAGGCATAAGCCACTCTGCCAGGCCACTGCAGATATCTTTTTGATATAATAATTTATTTTCCTTTGGGTAGATATCCAGTAGTGGGTTACTGGATGGAATAATAGTTCTATTTTTCGTTCTTTGAGAAATCTGCATACCCTTTTTCATAGAGATTGTGCTAATCTACAATCCCATGAACAGTGTATAAGTGTTCCCTTTTCTCTGTATCCTTACCAACATCTGTTGGTTTTTCAATAATAGCCATTCTGACTGGTGTAGGATGAAATCTCATGATATATAATATCTGTCTTGCTAAAAGGTATTTGAATATACTTTGCTGTGTGGTTCACTTTACCGAGAAACAAAATCGCAGCCCATCATATCTTTTAGTGGCAATTGAAGCGCTCACATGAGGCCATGCAGGGTGGCTCAAGTCTGTAATCCCAGAACTTTGGGAGGCTGAGGCAGATGGATCACTTAAGGTTAGGAGTTCAAGACTAGCCTGGCCAAACCTAGCAATATCGCATCTTTACTAAACACACAAAAATTAGCCAGGTGTGGTGGTGCATGCCTGTAATCCCAGCTATTCTGGAGGCTGAGGCAGAAGAATCACTTGAATCCAGGAGGCAGAGGTTGCAGTGAGCCCAGATCATGCCACTGCACTCCAGCCTGTGCAACAGAGCAAGACTGTTTCAAAAACAAACCAAAAAAAGTGCTTACATGTGAAGGATCTACCATAAATTTTGGTGTGCACACAGAGGTTACAGATACGTCTAGGCTGAGTGTACTTGTAGCTCCATGAATCTACATAAAAATCAGTCCTCCACTTTGTCAGCATTTACAGCACTGTTCGTATGGAAGGGGGGCAGGGAGGTGCTGTGTAGAGGAGGGTGCGGTCTCTGGCTAGGGCTCACTTGTGGTCCTGTGCCCACTGACCTAAGTGAGGACAGGCACTCCTGTTTTCCTGCCCAAATGTTGCATTTCCCAAGAACACTCTGGCCTGCTATGACTCCAATCTGTGCTTATAAAAACCTCAAGATCGTAGCAGGTGAATGCAAAAGTGCATGGACATTGAGAGGAACACATTCGCGGAGAAGACCCAAGCAGCCAGACCTCGAGGGGAGCACACCAGTGGAAGAGTGCACCGGTGGACACTGGCAGGCTGGCAGGCTGGTAGGCCATTGACTGGTAGAACGACATGGAGTTTGGCAGGAGAGGTCAGAGGAAAAAAGCCTGGGCTGCTGAGCAGCCAGCAACTTCAGGGGAAAACCATCTCCCTTCTGGCTCCCCTATCTGCTGAGAGCTACCTCCACTCAATAAAACCTTGCACTCAGTCTCCAAGCCCACGTGTGGATCTGATGCTTCTGGTACACAAAGACAGGAACCCGGGGTACAGAAAGCCCTCTGTCCTTGTGATAAGGCAGGGGGTCTAACTGAGCTGAGTAACACAAGCCGCCTATGAACGGCTAAGCTAAAAGAGCACCCTGTAACACATGCCCACTGGGGCTTCAGGAGCTGTAAACATTCACCCGCAGATGCTGCCGAGGGCAGGAGCCCCGCAACCTCCCCAGCTGCCTGCACCTCCAAGCGGTTTGCGCAGCGGGGCACTGAAGAAGTGAGCCGCACCCCCATTGCACGCCCTGTGAGGGAGATGGGGGAACTTTCCCCATTTCGCGGTGGTTCAGATAGTCAGATTCCTACGTGATACTCATTTTCCCTTACTTCTTTACTGAGTGTACCATGCTGCATACAGGTGCCCAAAGATGTCCACATCCTAATCCCTGGAACCCATGAATATGTTACTTTGTCTGGCAAAAACGACTTTGCAGATGTATGAGGTTGGTGCAAAGATAATGGCAAAAACCACAATTACTTTTGCAGCAACCTTATAATTAAGTGAAACGTCCTGAGATGGGGAGATGAGCCTGGGTTGTCCAGGGGCACCCTGATGTAATCACAGGGTCCGTAGAAGAGGGAGCGAGGAGGGTCAGAAAGAGAAAGACTGGAAGACACTAGGCAGCTGGCTTTGAACATACAGAAAGGGACCACTAATTTCCCCACAAGAGCCTCCAGAAGGAACGCAGTTCTACCAGCACCTTAATTTTAGACTTCCGAGTTCCAGAACTATAAGAAAACACACTTGTCTTGTTATAATCCACTAAATGCGTGGCAATTGGTTACAGCAGCTATAGGGAAAAACACTCACGTACCCACACACTATGCATATGCTCAACAGAAAAATCTATTATTTTCTAAACTCTCTTCCAATTTCTAAGTTCAGTGGTGCTGGGAGCTCCTGGAGGGGGTCTTATTTTGTTTATTTCTCTTCCTTCCTCCTGTTCTCCTAATTTATGTCTGGAATACAGATGGGGTGACTGAAGAGTCAGCAGGTTTTTGTTTGTTTGTTTGTTTGTTTGTTTTTTGAGACAGAGTCTGGCTGTGTCCAGGCTGGAGTGCAATGGCATAATCTCCCATCACCGCAACCTCTGCCTCCCAGGTTCAAGTGATTCTCCTGCCTCAGCCTCCCAAGTAGCTGGGATTATAGGCATGAACCACCATGCCTGGTTAGTTTTTGTGTTTTTAGTAGAGATAGAATTTCACCATGTTAGACAGGCTGGTCTTGAATTCCTGACCTCAAGTGATCTGCCTGTGTTGGCCTCCTGAAGTGCTGAGATTACAGGTGCGAGCCACCATGCCTGGCCAGCAGCTTTTGTTAAACATGGGAGTTCACATGCTAAGGGAAGAGGGTACTGGTATCCTAGAACTACAGCCCTGGGTTTTCAAACTCCAAAATTCTTTGTGAGGGAGAAACAAATGGTGCTCTTGTTAAAACACTATTTCTGTGAAACAAACACAGTATTTAAATTGTACAAGCACTTTCAAGTAAAGTTTTTTGATTTTTCTTAATACCCCGCCCCCTTAGGAAACAGGAGAATGGATGGACTTTGAAGGATTGACTAAAAGAAAGAACTGGAAATCACCATTTTTCCACACACCTCCAATATGTCACTCATCAGTTAAGTCCCAAGAATTATATAAAGCCTGGAGGATGAGAATAAAACAAATATTTATGTTCCTTGATTACCAACACTGTAGCACAAACAACAACAATAACAAAAACCAGCCATAAGTACATGCAAAAAGTTTATATAGTGTTTTAGGAAAATTGTACACATTTGCCAAGAGAAAAAAAATGAAAGAATTACAATAAAGTCACTTTTTAAAGAATTTAGACTGTATTTTATTACAACTGCATTTTATTCTATTGAAGAAAAAAATGATCATACATGATTCTAAGCTAATCTTTGAAGAAGGCTATATTTTTTATGAAATTAATAAAAAAGGAATGTTTAAACTTATCTCAAGTATATTTAGGTAGATATAAAGACAGATAGAAAATAGATAGAAAGATAGACCATAGAGATGATAGATGATGGACAGACCAGCAGTCCTCAACCTTTTTGGCATGAGGAACCGGTCTCATGGAAGACAATTTTTCCATGGACTTGATGGAGAGGTGGTTTTAGGATGATTCAAGGGCATTGCATTTATTGTATACTTTATTTGTATTATGATTACATTATAATATATAATGAAATAATTCTACAACTCACCATCATGTAGAATCAGTGGAGCCCTGAGCTAGCTTTCCTGAAACTAGGTGGTCCCATCTGGGGGTGGTGGGAGACAGTGACTGATCATCAGGCATTAGATTCTCATAAGGAGCATGTGGCAAACTCTAGATCCCTCACATGCACAGTTCACAATAGGGTTCTTGCTCCTGTGAGAATCTAATGCGGCCGCTAATCTGACAGGAAGTGGAGTTCAAGCAGTAATGCAAGCGATGGGGGGCAACTGTCAATACAGACGCAGCTTCACTCTCTCACCTGCTGCTCACTTCCTGCTGTGTGTGCCAGTTCCTATCAGGCCACCGACTGGTACCAGTCCATGGCCTGGGGGTTGGGGACCCCTGGGATAGAGGAGAAACAATCAGTAGGTGATAAATTAGACAACTGATAGAGATCAGATACATAGATATATATATATAAGACAATTTATAGATTGATAGAAATATAGATGGATACATGGAGGATGGATAGATAAGTTTACCCGTTAAGAAAAAAATAGAGTATGCTGAGAGTTCGTAAATAAGAAGTCTGTGCTTGCTGTGCAAATAATGTCTATATTAAGGGTTCTATTATAACGCTCCTGGAGAAACATGGGAAGTGTGGTTTCACAGTGGCTTTCAGATGTTCTGTGCATCATATTCACGGGTGCTCATTTCATGATGTGCAGATTCTGTGCCTATTTCACTAGATCAAAAATGGTTGCTAACATATTTGGTTCTTTACTAAAAAACATTACCGGCTGGGTATGATGGTTCATGCCTGTAATCCCAGCACTTTGGGAGGCTGAGACAGGGGGATCACTTGACATCACAAGTTCGAGACCAGCCTGGCCAATATGGTGAAACCCCGTCTCTACTCACATACAAAAAATTAGCTGGACATGGTGGTGCGCACCTATAGTCCCAGCTAGTTAGGAGGCTGAGGCAGAAGAATTGCTTGCGCCTGGGAGGTGGAGGTTGCAGTGAGCCCAGATGGCACCACTGCCTGGGTGACAGAGACTCCATCTTAAGAAAAAATAAATAAAAGTGTTACATATAATTTTACCTATCCATCCAAGGATCAAGGAATAAACAAAATATGTTCAATATGTTCAATTCCTACAGTCTAATATGATTCATTCATGAAATGGAATGAAGCGCTATAGAGGCTAGTATATGTGTGAATCTTGAAAACAACATGCTCAGTAAATGAAGCCAGTGTATCATTCCATTTATATTAAATTTCAAAAATAGCTAAATCTATGGATAGAAAACAGAAAATAAGTGGTTTCCAGAGACGAGGAGAAAAGGAGAACAGAGAGTGGCTGCTTAATGAATACAGGATTTCCTTTTGGGATGTTTAAAATGTTTAGGAACTAGATAGTGATGATAATTGCACTATATCAGGAGTTTCTAACCCCTAGGTCATGGAGTGGCTCCTGTCTGTAGCTTGTTAGGAACCAGACTACACCCCAGGAAGTGAGCGGCAGGTGACCAGCAAAGCTTCATCTATAATGACAGCTGCTCCCTATTACTCACAGTACTTCCTGAGCTCCACCTCCTGGCAGATCAGCGGTGGTATTAGATTCTCATAGGAGCCTAAATCCTATTGTGAACTGCACATGTGAGGGACCTAGGTTGAGGCTAATTATGAGAATCTAATGTCTGATGATCTGTCACTGTCTCCCATACCCCCTGAGATGGGGCTGTCTAGTTGTAGGAAAACAAGCTTAGGACTCCCACTGATTCCACATGATGGTGAGTTGTAGAATTATTTCCTCATATATTACAATGGAATAATAATAGAAATAAAGTGCACAATAAATGTCATGTACTAGAATCATCCCGGAACCAACTTCCTCAACCCCACCACCACTGTCCATGGAACAATTGTCTTCCACTAAACCAGTGTCTGGTGCCACAAAGGTTGGGGACCACTGCACTAAATGCCACTGAATCATACTTCAAAATGGTTAAAATAGTCCATTTTATGTTACATGAGTTTTATCCCAAAATAAAAAGTGAAACTTATGAAATTACTAAACTTCAGACACATTTTATTTAAATGAGAAATATTTCTTTTTAAAAGATTATTTCAGCTGGGTGTGGTGGCTCACGCCTGTAATCCCAGCATTTTGGGAGGTCAAGGTAGGTGAATCACAAGGTCAGAAGTTCAAGATCAAACTGACCAATATGGTGAAACTCCATCTCTACAAAAATACAAAAACTTGCCAGGCATGGTGGCAGGTGCCTATAGTCGCAGCTACTTGGGAGGCTGAGGCAGGACAGTTGCTTGAACCTGGGAGGTGGAGGGTACAGTGAGCCAACATCATGCCACTGCACTCCAGCCTGAGCAACAGAGTGAGATTCCATCTCAAAAAAATATATATATATTTCAGAGTAAAAGAAGAAAAAAGAAAAACCAGGAGATGAAAAGCACTATGTGCCCTGGGTCTTTTGGGAGTTTAACTAGGTTAACCTCATATTGCTTAATGGCTTTAAGTTTAAATGTCAAGGCAATAAAACATTCAGTGGTCCTTTTAAACATAAAAATCAGAAGACATTCTTTCTAAATCAGACAAATCCCCCTTTTGGGTATAAAACCAAAAATGTCTAGAGTAAAAAAAAAATAATAATAATACTAAGCTTTTTGTCTATCCCTTCTTTCTCCTTCCAGTCTTAAACAGAAAGTGGTCTTTAGGAATTTATTTTAACTTCTCTAAATTTTTATAGATGGTGAATCATCTGTTAATAAATACTGATGTGTGCCATTTAAAATATTTTATATAGTGAATGAATAACACTTCATACTTATGCCTATCTTTACAGTGATTATGCCTGAGAAATAAATGAGGAAAGGCGATCATAAATAATTATCTTATAATAATTTAATTATCTTTATAATTATCTTACAATAATAACCATTAGATATTAGATAATACAATATTACATTAGTTAAGATAATATTAATAATCTTATCTAATAATTTTCAAAATAAAAAACTCATGGGTAAAATACTCTGCCTCATAATAAAAATACAATGTAACATAATAATAAAAACAAAGCAAAACTTACCTTATATGTTGGTTCTTCCTTCTTTCCTATAGTTCCTTATTAGAGGAGTAGTGGATTTGGTAATGTAAGAAGTGTTGAATCTTCCCTTCAGTAACTACATGCCTGCCCAGGGAGTCAGCTCACAAGTCATGCATCAATTATAAGGACATGGTAGACCCATCGCTTTTAGTAAAGTGAGGGGCACTGTGATTCAGGAACACAGATTTTTCAAAAAGTGGGGTGAGATAGCTACAAAATTTTTGCACAGCTATTGTTTTCTTGAAGTTTCCAATTATTTTTCACCAGTCTGATATCCATCAGGAAAATACACATTGCCCTCACTTCATTTCAAGCATGAAGATATTCTCTGGAGAGGCCTGGGTCCTCCTTGCACTACGATCTGGAATTCTTTCCAGGGCTGTTGCCTAGGGGAACATTTCTTCTCAAGCATCCTTGATTATTTCTACTGCTCTTTTTATTCTGTTTTATTTTCCCCAAATATTCTTTGTTTTTCCAGGAGTGTATCCTTGGGACTTTATTTTTCCAGGAAGAATGTTTGGGATATAAATTTTGGCAAACATGCATCTTTCTTTTCTTTTCTCTTTTTAAAATTTTTTTGTATTATGTATTTATTTATTTATTTATTTATTTTGAGATGGAGTGTCGCTCTGTCGCCCAGGCCAGAGTGCAGCGGCATGATCTTGGCTCACTGCAAGCTCCGCCTCCCGGGTTCACACCACTCTCTTGTCTCAGCCTCCCAAGTAGCTGAAACTACAGGTGCCTGCCACCATGCCTGGCTAATTTTTTGTATTTTTTTTTTTTTTTTTTAGTAGAGACGGGGTTTCACTGTGTTAGCGAGGATGCTCTCAATCTCCTGATCTTGTGACCTTCCCCCCTCAGCCTTCCAAAGTGCTGGGATTTCAGGCATGCGCCACCTCACTCGGCCTGAATGTGCATCTTTCTAACTCCAAACAGCCTTATTGTAAAGTAATATTCCTTCAGATATTTAAAAACTCCACTTCATACTTTCTGATATATTGTATCCTTCTGATAAGAAGTCTAAAGCCGGTAAAAGTTTTCTTTTTAAATTTGTAGATAAAGGCCTCTTTCTTTTTCCTCTGATTATGGAATGTATCTAGTGTGTGTCTGCCTTTTTTTTCCCCTTGAAAAACATGTGTTGTAGACCACACAATCATGTTCATAGCAGCATTATTCTGCACAGCCAAAAGGCAGAAGCAACCCAGGTGTCCATCAACAGGTGAATTTCAATGTGGTAAAACCCTGCTTCTACAAAAAAAAAAAAAAAAAAAAAAAAAAGGCCAAACAGTAAATGTGTTATATACCAAAAAGGAATATTATTCAGTCTTAAACAGGAAAGACATTCTAGTAAGTGGTACCACATGAATGAACTTCAAATATGTTATGCTATGTAAAATAGGCCAGATGCAAAAAGAGAATAGTTGTTGGATGCAGTGGTTCATGCCTATAATCCCAGCACATTGGGAGGCCAAGGTGAGAAGAGGGGTTGAGATCAGGGGTTTGAGATCAGTCTGGGCAACAGAGTGAGACCAAAAGGGAAAGCACTTCACATGGTGTCCTATAGAATTCTGAGTATTCACTATTTATAGGACATCTTTCTGAATTAATAGTTTCATGCTGAAGGAGAGACCATTTACCAGTTTTATTCTGAAAAGTGAGATGGGTCTTAGAATCCATCCACATGTAAGAAGAATGTCATAGGATAGGGGTTTGCAACCCCATGGGCCATAGACTGCTACCAGCCTGTTAGAAACCAGGTTGCGGTCGGGCGCGGTGGCTCAAGCCTGTAATCCCAGCACTTTGGGAGGCCGAGGCGGGCGGATCACGAGGTCAGGAGATGGAGACCATCCTGACTAACACGGTGAAACCCCGTCTCTACTAAAAACACAAAAAACTAGCCGGGTGAGGTGGTGGGCGCCTGTAGTCCCAGCTACTCGGGAGGCTGAGGCAGGAGAATGGTCTAAACCCGGGAGGCGGAGCTTGCAGTGAGCTGAGATCCGGCCACTGCACTCCAGCCTGGGTGACAGAGTGAGACTCCGTCTCAAAAAAAAAAAAAAAAAAAGAAAGAAACCAGGTTGCACAGCAGGAGGCGAGCAGCAGGTCAGTGAGCGAGGCTTCGTCTGTGTTTACACTGCTTCCCATCCTGAGTTCCACCTCCTGTCAGGTCAGCAGCAGCATCAGATTCCTACTGGAGCAGAAACCCTATTGTGAACTGCACATATGAAGGATCTAGGTTGCAGGCTGCTTATGAGAATCTAATGCCTGATGATTTGTCACTGTCTATCCCATCACCCCCAGATGGGACTGCCTAGCTGCAGCAGAACAAGCACGGGGCTCCCGTGGATTTTACATGATGGTGAGTTGTAGAATTATTTCATTGTATATTACAGTGGAATAATAATATAAATAAAGTGCACAATAAATGTAATGTGCTTGAATCATCCCAAAACCATATGTCCCACCCCCATCCTACTCCACAGAAAAGTTGTCTTCCATGAAATTTGTCCCGGTGCCAAAAACATTAGGGACCACTGTCCTAGGAAATTTCTAGACCATGCCACTCAAGGGCAAGGTCTCCACCAGCCATTAGTGCTCAAACTAGTTTCAGTGACATTCTTTCCTTCTTCCTCACAAGCTTCTAGGGCAGCTTCCATGTGGAATCCCCTAGAAGCCATTTGGTTTGTATTCCAAAAGGCAGCTTGTCTGAAAGAAGACGAATCAGCAAAAACGTAAGCCAAAACAGAACACGGGAAAGAAAGAGTCTCAACTCTTTAAATATAGACTTTTAAAAACTAGACTTTATTTTTAGAGCAGTCTGAGCTGCAAAATTGAGCAGAAGGCACAGAAATTTTTATATATCCCTTTCCTACACACACACCCGCTCTTCCATGATCAATATCTCTCAGCAGGGTGAGACGTCTGTTACAACAGATGAATCCACATGGAAACATTGAAGTCACCCAAAGTCCGTAGTTTTCATTAGGGCTCCCTCTTGGTGTGAACTCCAGAATTGTGAGTGTTCATCATTTATAGAACATCTTTCTGAAATGAATAGTTTTACGTTGAAAAAGAGACCCTGTGTCATTTTTATTTTGAAAAGTGAGATGGGCTGAGTGTGTTGGCTCAGGTGTGTAATCCCAGCATTTTGGGAAGGTGAGATGAATGGATGACTTGAGGTCAGGAGTTTGAGATCAGCCTGGCCAACATGGTGAAACCCTGTCTCTACTAAAAATACAAAAATTAGTTAGGCAAGATGGCGTGCGCGTGCAGGCCCAACTACTTAGGAGTCTGAGGCAGGAGAATCACTTGAATCCAGGAAGTGGAGTTTGCAGCGTGCCATGATTCCATCATTGCACTCCAGCCTGGACAACAGAGTGAGACTCCATCCCCCTACAAAAAATGTGAGCTAGGTCTTGGTTTCTGCTGAATTACCCATCCAGGACTGAGATATTTGAAGATTAATAATTGTTGACATTTTCTTGCCGTTCCCTGTCTGCAATTCACTGGCCTGTGTGGTCTGGGTCAGGGAAGAAGAGGGTAACCTTCCACAATCTCATTTTCTGCAGCTGCTTTTCTACCAACTGAAATTTTAGGGATCCAGAGCAGAGAAGCCTGTATCTGAGTTCCGTGTTCTAAGTACTGCTGGTCCTAGTAAGAGACAATAGTAGACAACTTTCATTTTGCCCGGAAATCCCCATCAGCACGTCCTCCCAAGCTGGGTCAGGCAAGTTCACTTCTCCACAATGCTTTTCTCTGTAGGCTGATGTGCACCATGCTAAGCAGAATTTTCTCCAGCCTAATTTGCAGAGATAACTCAACTGTACTTAAGAGATCTAGAGGGTTTCTCTGACATGTTCCTTGTGTTTATTTACTTATTTTCCATGCTGCTGTTCTATTTTAAAGTTGAGAAAATCTGGAAGCATTTTAGTACATGCAACAGAACAGGGTATTCCTACTGACTGTGCTATGAGGATAAGAAGAAAAATAAAAATACCCCCTCCTTTTCATCGAGGTGGCCAGTAGCCTGTATTTTTATTTAAGGTTTACCCTAGACAGATGAGGGCAAGTTCCCATGGAAAATTCCTAAAAGTCTGTTTCTGCTCAAATAAAGATACAACCCCACTAGCTATTAGTCTGCCCCCGGGATTTCTGAGCTATGCAAGCCCATGAGTTTGAAGTAGAGATTTCCTGTGTAAACTATTTTTTTTCTCTCCAGTCATTCAAAGGTATTCACTAGATCAGCCCTTCTCCTGATTACAGAGTTTAGGAAGCAGTGGGATTTGCAGGCATTAAAAAAGTGACTAAGGAAGTTACTTTTACAACCCTGTTAAGAAAATTACATAGTGATCCACAGAGTCCTTTAGAATATTAGATTTTCACATTGAAATCAGAATCGCCAGGAACTGCAGTTCATACACAAAACAGCCAGTGCACCTCCAGAGACTCTGCATTGGGGTAGCACCTGGATAGGAAGATAAAAAACACAGCAATAAAGTTGAAAAAATGACTGTAGGTTCACTGGATCCTCTATATAAATATTAACTACAGATGTGGTGCAGGTAGTATGTTCAGTTCTCTCTATACAGCATTGCATTCTGTCTTTACGACACCTCCAAGAGGTAAAATTACCCTTATTGTACCCCTGAGAAATCTAATTTTAGGAAGGGAGAATAGTGTGTTCTAGGCCCTCTGGCCAAGAAATAGTGAGTAGTAGGAGGAGGTGGTTTGAGCTCTAATATCTGTCTGACTTAATCACCTATGGTTCTGCTGTTGGTTAAAGCCTTGCAAGAAAAGTGGATTTTAAAGGTCTTATGATGGAGGCAGAGGGATGATGGCTTCCCCATGGTAAGGGCCTCCTGGGTCTCCTGGGCTGCAAGTTTCCCTATCTCCATATTTCTAGAGGAAAGATGGTCTCTGTGGAGGGTCAGCGTTGGGTAATGAGAAGTGAATTAGCAAACCTGTTTGGATTTCCTTCTGAATGCGTCAGTCTAGCGGGTTGAATTTAAAAGGCAGACACTTCTCAATCATGTCTTTTCACACATCACTTTTTAAAAGTGGCATGCCATCAGCCTGCTTCAGAGGCATCTCAGCAAACAGAATTGGTTACACAAGGAAATGGTACCATTAGGCTTGTAAAAAAACCAGAAAGTTCTATTTTTTTTTTAATACTCACAGATGTCTTTTATAGATCAAAGACAAAACAGGCAAACATTGATAATAAGGACATGTTGTCAAAATGCTGGCTCAGGAAGAGAAATGCTGCTAACCAGAGGAACAGTGAAAAGCAGTGGCTGGTAAAAGTCACCGGTGCATCCGTAACAAGCAATCCGTCAGGTTCCATGGCATTTGGCGATTAAGAAGGCTCCGACCTTTGGTTAATCGCTGAATTCAGTATTATTCTTTTGCTTGAAGTACATTCTGTAGCTACAAGTACTGACCTGCCCTTCATTTGATCATCCCTGCTCACCCACCATATTTTGAAATTATTAGTAAACAGATGAATTTAATTTAACCAATACGTACTCCAAACCTCCTGTATTTAAGGAACTCTCTTGGCACTTCAAGGGATTCGACAATTAATCTAATTTCCATAAACTTCTGCCTTTAACTGCCTTTGATAAACCATTTTTGGGGTGCAGATTATCCAGGTAGCACAAGTATTTAGAGGTATTAATAGATATTATCTATTAAGTGTGGCAATAATATTCCCTCTGAATTCGCTAGCACAAATAGATTTCCTTAGTGTAGGGACATCTTGACTTTTTTTTTTTTTTTTTTTTTTTTTTTTGAGGCAGGGTCTTGCTTTGTCACCCTGGCTGGAGTGCACTGGTGCAATCTTGGCTCACTGCAAAGTCTCAAGCGATTCTCTCTTTTCAGCCCCCAGTATGTAGCTGAAACTATAGGCATATGCCTCTATGCCTGGTTGGTTTTTTGTTTGCTTGTTTTTTTTTTTTTTTTTTTTTTTTGTAGAGATATGGTTTTCCCATGTTGCCTAGGCTCAAACTCCTGGAATCTTCCTGCCTCAGCCTCTCAAAGTGCTGGGATTACAGGCATAAGCCACTGCATCCGGCCAAATCTAGACATTTCTTAATAGAATTCAACCTTAGTCATGTTTTCTTTCTCTCTTTCTTTCGTTCTTTCGTTCTTTCTTTCATTCATCTGTTCACTCATTCAATTGAACACCTGGTGTATGCCAAGCTGTGTACTATACTCCAGGTGTCAAGAAGCTATGACAGCATGAAAAGAAGGTGAGTGATTGTCCACAATGCAGGAAAAAGCCCACATTAGCAATGGATACAGATGCAAGGTAACGCTATACAATGGAGACTAAGGAGAAGTTTGTCAAAACAGTGGCATAAACCAACAACAACAACAACAAAAATCAGAGATGTGCTGCCTGTTCTTGATAAGCCGGATATATCAGCAAAAGGAAGAGCCCAGTGACAGGCTGGGAAGTATAGGGTGTGGCACCAGCCACCCATGGAAAACTTCAGCCTTGGGTTTGAGGATGATGGCACCCCTCTAAGTCTCAGTGATGGCCTGGAAGGGATGAATGAGAAGGAGTTGGTGGAGGAAGAAGTTGTCAAAATATAAGACATATCCATGCAACTGCAGTGAGAGAGGTGGAGAGAAGAGCACATTGGGCCCAGAGATTCTTAGCCATCATGATCTAAACTTGGCAACCAGTTGACTATGAGGAAGACATGAAGGAGAGGCAGAAGGGGAGGATGGCTTGAGCTTCTAGTTTAGCTGACAAGATGGGTGGCAACATTATTAACAAAGGTAAAGAGATGTTCAAGAGATGGTTGTTTTTTGTTTTGTTTTGTTTCATAATTTAATCAATGGGTTTGGGACATGCCCAGAAAGAGGCTACCTAAGGTTATTTGACTAATCCCTGGAACTCCGTCAACACATGCTGAAAACAAAAGCTAGATAAGGAATGAATTCCCATTTATGAACCAGTGTTTCCTGACTATCAACTCTGTGGAAGCCACCCTAGGTGTGGGAGGAAGGTGGTGAGGAATTCCTAGATGCTGTGTTTCTTAGGAGGAGCTAAGATGGTCCAGGCTCCATGCAGGGGAAGCAACTTATTTCTTAGGCTTATTCCCACCTTCTTCCTGACAGGCCCTGACAGAGTGCTGGATGTAGGACAGGGCATCAAACCTAAAGAGCAGATACTTCTCAATTATACCTTTTCCATGCATTGCCTTTTAAAAATTGCATGTCTGCTGGGCATGGTGGCTCATGCCTGTAATTCCAGTGTTAGGAGAGTCTGTGTGAAGAGACCAATAAACAGGGTTTGTGTGAGCAGTAAAGCTTTTTAATCCTGGGTGCAGGAGGGCTGAATCTGAAAAAGGAATCAGCAAAGGGACATAGAGGTGGGACAGTTTTATAAGATTTGGGAAGGTAGTGGAAAATCACAGTTAAAGGGGGTTGTTCTCTGCAGGCAGGGGTGGTGGTCACAAGGTATTCAATGGGGAGTTCCTGAGACTCATTGTCCAGGAGAAGAAATGCCGCAAGGTTAAGTGATCAGTCAGGGTGGGGTGGGAACAAATCACAATGGTGGAATGTCATCAGTTAAGGCAGGAACTGGCTATTGTCACTTCATCTTCTTTTTTTTTTTTTTTTTTTTTGGAGACAGAGTTTTGCTCTTGTAACCCAGGCTGGAGTGCCATGGCACCGATTCACCATAACCTGTGCCTCCAGGGCTCTTTTTTCTGGTTTTTCAGTTGCTTCAGGACATCTGGATTTTACATGCAGATCACAGGGGTATGATGGCTTCGCTTGGGCTCAGAGGCTTGACACGCAGCACTTTGGGAGGCAGAGATGGGTAGATCACTTAAGGCTAAGAGTCCAGCCTGAGCAACACAGTGAGACCCTGTTTGTACAAAAATAATAACAATAATAATAATACAAAAATTAGCCTGGTGTGGTCGCACATGCTTGTGGCACATGCCTGTAGTCCCAGCTACATGGGGGACTGAGGTGGGAGAATCGTTTCAGCCCTGGAGGCAGAGGTTACAGTGACCCAAGATCGTGCCACTGGCACTCCAGCCTGGGCAACAGAGCGAGGCTCTGTCTCAAATAAGTAAATAAATAAAAATAAATAAATAAAAGCCGTCCACCTGCTTCAGGGGCATCTCAGCAGAGAGGATTGGTTGTACAAGTACATGATACCACTGGGCTTGTAAAAAAAATTTTTATATACTCACAGATGTCTTTTGTAAATCAGAGAACACAACAGGCAAACACTGACCCTAAAGACGTGTTGTCAAAATGCTGCTTAGGAAGAGGAATGCGGCTAACCAGAGGAACAGCGAAAAGCAGTCGCTGGTGCACCCCTCAAGAAGCTGGTGCAATGGTGCCTTTCCGGGCCCTGCACACCTGTCTGAGCTCCATGTTTTTACCCCAGGTGGGCTCTGCTGACCGAAGTTCCTGTCCTGACCTCTCCCCACCATTCCAGGTCTGACTTATCTAGGAAGCCAGGCAGCCGCCTTCTCCTCATCTGCCTCCTGGAATAGGGACCTACCCTCTACTTTTCGCCTTGTCGCCAGGTCGCTCCCACCCTCCACCCACGCCCTCCGCAGACAATACCATCCACCCTTCGAACGTCTCAGCCCTCGCCCTGACCCTCGAAGGCTCCCCACGCGGAGGGGAGCCGTTCCACCTTTCTGGCAGGAAGACTCCGGCAGAGGGAGGGAGGCGGGCTCCCGGGAGTCCTGGAGAGGCGGGAGGGCGTGGCGGCGGCTCTCACGTTGCAGCCCTGCCTGCAGCTAGCTGGATGCCGGCTGGGCCAGCCCGCTCCTGCCTGCACACGGGCTGGGAAGAGCTGCCAGAGAAAACGCCATCTGGCCCGGAGAAGCGCAAACGCTGCTCCTTCTCTCTACCCTGAAAGGAACAGAAACGTTCCCGGCGCTGCTTAGGCGTTCTCCAAGCGCGGACTCTGTACTGTGGCTCCCAACTCGCTCCCTGCATCTCGGCCTTCCCTCCTGGGTCCCAGGACTTGTCTCTGACAAGGAGCCCTCCTTCTCGAAGCTGCCTGCGGTTCTTGCAGTGGAAGTGAGGGAGGCATGCCCACCCTGGCCCAGGCGCAATGAAAATGCGAGAGGAAAGCTGAGCGCGAGCGGCGCGGCCAGGGTCCCTTGGCTCCGGCCTGCGCCCCGTCTCCCCGGGGTGGGGCAGGGTGAGGGTGTGCCGAGGCGTGGATTTGGGGAAGCCTCGCAGCGCCTGGAATAAAAGGGCGCCTGCTCGCTGCGTCGCACTGGAAAGCCGAGCTGCCTCACTCCCCGCCAGGGGAAGGGCATGACCCTGGCAGACTCCCGGCAGCGACTCGCGCGCCTCGGCTTGGAGGATGCTCTCGGCTCACCGCTCCAGTGTGCGGCGGCTTCCTAAGGACAGGTGAGAACCCAGGGTGGCCGGGGTGCCCGAGGGCTGCTGTGTCTGCTTGCAGGGGGTAACGGGATTTGATGGACGCCCAAGGGAAAAACTGAGGGTAAAGGGCCCGCATGCAGGCAGATTGCACTGTTCCCCAACATAATTCGAAGTTGCTAAGAAATCAGGATACCTGAATGCCTGCAATTTTAAGTAGCTGAGGATCAGTTAGGGAGGAGATCCAGATCTTCACGGAGGATGCATTCAGGTCTACTTAAGCCCAGACATCCGTGCCTCCTTTTTTCCCTCTCCCAAACGCGCTCCTCATCCCTCGCTCTCTCTGGAGACCTAAAACCCAGCCATCCGGCGTTTCTAGGAAGCTGCCGACGGAATTCCTAAATGAAGCCCACTCTGCTCCTGCAATCGGTGGGGGAAAGGACACTTGAGGGCCCTCTTTCCAAGTTGCTCAGGCTTTGACTACTTAAAGTCTCCTCTCCCTCCTCTGTTCCCCTACTCCTTCCCCGCCTCTTTCCTCCTACTCTTGTCCAGGCTTTCCCTGGAAATGGGACAACCCAACCCCTAGTGTGATCTGAGACACACACACACACACACACACACACACATACACACACACAGACAGAGACAGAGAGAGAGAGAGAGAGAGAGAGAGAGAGAGAGAGAGAGAGAGAGAGAGAGAGAGAGAGAAAAGAAAAGAAAAGAAAAGAAAAGAAAAGAAAAGAAAAGAAAAAAAGACAGTCGGCCGGGCGCAGTGGCTCAAGCCTGTAATCTCAGCACTTTGGGAGGCCGAGACGGGCGGATCACGAGGTCAGGAGATCGAGACCATCCTGGTTAACAAGGTGAAACCCCGTCTCTACTAAAAAATACAAAAAACTAGCCGGGCGAGGTGGCGGCGCCTGTAGTCCCAGCTACTTGGGAGGCTGAGGCAGGAGAATGGCGTGAACCCGGGGGGCGGAGCTTGCAGTGAGCCGAGATCCCGCCACTGCACTCCAGCCTGGGCGACAGCAGCGAGACTCCGTCTCAAAAAAAAAAAAAAAAAAAAAAAAAAAAAGCCATCACCTCAGAGAGAAGGAGTTTGAAGTCCAAGTCCGAGGACTCGCGGCGCTACCCCATCCGAGTTTTGGGAAAGCACATAATTCACCCGCATACAGCTCGACGCGAACCAACGTACTCTGGAAGCGAGCCAGGGGCGTAGGGCGGCCAGCGCTCCCACTCTAGGTTGTCCACCCCGGGCCAAGAAGAAAGCAGACGGCCTCACCACCCCTACTTCCCGGCAGGGTTCGCAGACAGTCTCCGGCGGCCTAACTGGCGCGGGGCCGCTTTCTCTGCGACTGAGAGACCTGACCCCGCGTCCGAGGGATTAGGGTTGTCTGGGGGCGAGTTTCCTGGCTGGTGCCGGGGTGGGAGGTCGTACAGGGAGCGGAGGCTGAGGAGTCCTCTGGAAAGCCCGGGCCAAGTCCGCCCCCAGACACCTGATGCTGGGGACTGGCGTCCTGGGCTGCCCTTGGGACCAGCCCAGCACCGAGGTCAGGCGCGCTGGCAGGGGCGGGGGCAACCTGGGCTCTGGCGAGAGAGAAAACTCCGAGGACTTGAAGAGCTGCGGGAGTCAGTTTGTTCCAGCACTCACGGGCGGAACCCGGAGTTTAACTTTTTTGCAAAGCTACCAAGTGCACCATCAGTCCTTGATGGGCAACTGAAGGGAGGCGCGCCCCTGGCCTTAATAACCTTTTCTAGGTCACTAAAGGCAGGAAAAGCTGCAGGTTTGAATACTCCTCATTTACAGAAAGGGTTTTAGAATTTTTATTTATTATTGTTGTTATTATTATTATTATTTTTGAGACCGAGTGTCCTGTCCCTCTTGTTGCCCAGGCTGGAGTGCAATGGCCCGATCTCAGCTCACCGCAACCTCTGCCTCCCGGGTTCAAGCGATTCTCCTGCCTCAGCTTCCCGAATAACTGGGATTACAGGCTTGCACCACCACGACCGGCAAATTTTGTACTTTTAATACAGACGGAGCTTCATCACGGCCTCCCAAAATGCTGGGATGACCGGCGTGAGCCACCGCGCTCGGCCCGGGTTTTAGAATTTTTAATCAGCAGTTCGTGTTTGTTCAGAACCCAGGCGAATGGGCAGGCGCGCGCTTGCTGTGCATCCCTATTTACTTTCCATGTGTGCCACTATTTTTAAGTGAACGCCATTCAAGAGATGACAAAAGGTTAGATGACATAGGCATTGCCAGGGCATAAAGAAAATGATCACTGCCATTTTAAATGAGGTAGCTGATGCAATCTAGCTTTTCCGTTTTTTTAGTGACTCCATTTTTTTTCTGTTTGCCTGAATATATTTCATAAGCAGGCCCTTCCTGTTTATTGAATGATCGGAGATTCCCCCAGACTTCCTCCCTGATTAACAGCAACTCTGTATCATCAAAAAAACTCTCTGGCTTTTCCAAGACAAAATAGTAAATCAACCCAGAAATAACAGTATGAATCTTCTTCTAGCAAATACCTCTTTAAGCTCTTGAAGAAGCTAGAATTAAAGGTTTGAGAAATATCATTAAAGGAAAGAATACAAATAAACACCTCTCTTAGGAAGTAATTTTGTATTTTTTAGTAGAGATGGGATTTCTCCGTGTTAGTCAGGCTGGTCTCTACATACTGACCTCAGGTGATCCCCCCTCCCTGGCCTCCCAAAATGCTGGGATGACAGTAGTGAGCCACGGCGCCCAGCCTGGGTTTTAGAGTGTTTAATCAGCAGTTCACCCTCCAGAACCTGGGAGAGTGGGCAGGCGTGCATTTGTTGTTTGTGTAGATATATAATGACTCAGTCTTGTCGTTGGAGGCAGAAACACAACATTTTGTTATTTCTTTTATTATGGAAACATAAATAGAAATCTATCCTTTTCTAATGTTCTCTCTGTCTCTCTCTCTCTCTCTCTCTCTCTCTCTATCCTCCAACCCCTATTTCATACCCACAATTACAGACTGCAAGACAGATTTCCAAATCGTAGTATCCAAGCCAAGGATGAAGATTATATTCTATAGTCATGATTAAAGTGAATGGTGAAAAGTTTAGAAAAGCTGTGAGTTCCATCTTTCTCAATTCCCATGGTTTAAGCGTCACTACAACACATCGTGTGAAGTCCTGGGAAGCTTGAAACCCTGATGCACAATTCAAATTTAAAAATTGCCCACAGGAAGTCGGTGCCACCTGTGAATAAGCGCACCTCTTTTCGTTGTTCTACGTCAGGTATCCCAGAATCAGGCACCCCAACAAGATGCCCAAGCACGCGCACTGGGGGGCCCTCTCCGTGGTGCTGATCCTGCTTTGGAGACATCCGCGAGAGGCGCTGGCTTGCCCACCTCCTTGTGCCTGCTACGTACCCAGCGAGGTCCACTGCACGTTCCGATCCCTGGCTTCCGTGCCCGCTGGCATTGCTAAACACGTGGAAAGAATCAATTTGGGGTTTGTACCACCTTCTTCCCGAACCATGCCACTGTCAGTGCGTGCGTCTTGATCTGCTTTTACATGTGTGTATGTGCATTGCCTCTGTGTAGCTCTGTCGAGAATTATGGAGCTGCAGATGGGCAGAACAGAGAGGAAACGTTTTAGTTATGCTAAACGCAGCTTTTTCGATGATTATCTGAATATACCCATCAGTTGCCACTGCTGTAAGGTCTATCAAGGAGCAGCATGAACAACTTTAGAGTTTGTTGAGTAATTCCCTTGATAGCGTTTCTTTAATACATTGTAGAGGTGAATGCATGAGCCACACACTTAAACAAGTGAAGATGATTTAAATAGACTTCAGCAACGATTTAAGAATGGTAAAAATAAGCAGAACATCTGTGCCATTTTATAAGTCGTGTAGATGATAGAATTGTGACTTTGAGGCAGTAGAAGAATTCCTGCAGATTTTGGCTATTAAAAATATAAACATCTTTTTAAAAACATATTTTGATGTGCTGTGCAAGGTAGAATTTTAATATATTGGTTTCATTTTACACACACGAATGTTTTGTGGACCTAACTGTTAGTTGCTATGAACTACAGGTGCTCAACTGCAATTTTAATAGTCAACAATCATTTGGAGTTCTTTAACAAAATATATTAGCTACTTTCTAGCGTCTATCCCCAGAACAACTGATTAAATTAATGTTTGAGAAATATCCACCGTGGAGATGTTTTAATAAAAATAAAATGGCCAGATTTGAGCCAATGCCAAATAACTGTAAAGGTACCTGGACATCTTATAGAACAAAGTTAAAAAAAAAAAAAAAAAATTCTCCTCTATTGACAGTGGTAGAAGAGAATGAACCATTGACATAATAAGATGGAAATTTCTCTGTTGACAGTGGTAGAGTCAGAGAATGAAACGTTGAGGGAGTAAGATGGAAACTTCCCTATTGACAGCGGTAGAATAAGAGAATGAAACGTTGAGGGAATAAGATGACAATTTCCCTAACCCATGGCAACAGACCATTAAATAGGTTTCTCAGTGAAATATTCTTAGACTCTAGGAGTTGGCCATCTGAACATTCAACCACAATGATGATAGCTCATTGGGGAAAACAGCCTGGCATTGCCAGAGGAGGGAATAGTAACAGGTAAGCCAGCTTCCCTTTTCACAATCTTGTAATTTATCAGGACACATTTCTTGTGTAGTGGAAGTAAGAAAAAGGGAAGAAGTGCTAAAACCCATTTGTTTTATTTATTTATTATTTATTTATTTTTATAACTTTAAGTTCCAAGATACACGTGCAGAGTGTGCAGGTTTGTTACACAGGTATATGTGTGCCCTGGTGGTTTGCTGCACCTATTGACCCATCCTCTATGTTCCCTCCTCTCAACCCCCATCCCCCAGCTGGCCCTGGTATGTGTTGTTCCCCTGCCTGTGCCCATGTGTTCTCAATGTTCAACTCACATTTATGAGTGAGAACATGCAGCGTTTGGTTTTCTCTTCCCCTTGTTAGTTTGCTGAGGATGATGGCTTCCAGCTTCATCCATGTCCCTGAAAATGACAAGATCTCTTTCCTTTTTACAGCTGTATAGTATTCCATGTTGCGTATGTACCACATTTTCTTTGTCCAGTCTATCATTGATGGATATTTGTGTTGTTTCCATGTCTGGTAAAACTCATTTGAATCCAGGGAGATGGTGCGTGTGATATTTGAAAGTACAGCTTATCTATAACTTCTTTTTCTTCCACCCTTGGTGTGCAAAATGGCTGTCATTGTTTTTTATACATGAACCATTTTAACACATGGTCCCACTTGCTGGGATTAACCACCTCATCTCTCAAACCTAGCACATTGGCAGGTCCTATGCTGGGGGTAGCATCAGCCAGGCCTTGGTGGAGCCCTCTAAAAAGCATGGGGCTGATACAGAATATGTATATACATATTTATTTATTTATATTTATTTATTCATATATATATTGCAGTACTCCCTGCATAGCAGGTCTGTGTGTGTGTGTTGTGTGTAGGGAAGGAGGCTATCAGGCTGGAAATGAGGGTGGGAACAGTCCCTGCATGCACCCTCCTCAAAGAGATGATTTGTTTAATGGCTTGAGACTTACAACACCAATAAGACTATTACTTCTGAAGTTGTTTGCATCTCATTTACAGTTTTGGGGATGCTTTTCTTCACATTTACTTTTTTTTTTTTAATTAATTTATTATTATTATACTTTAAGTTCTAGGGTACATGTGCATAATGTGCAGGTTTGTTACATATGTTGGTGTGCTGCACCCATCAAGTCATCATTTACATCAGGTATAACTCCCAATGCAATCCCTCCCCACTCCCACCTCCCCATGATAGGCCCCTGTGTGTGATGTTCCCCTTCCTGAGTCCAAGTGATCTCATTGTTCAGTTCCCACCTATGAGTGAGAACATGCGGTGTTTGGTTTTCTGTTCTTGTGATAGTTTGCTAAGAATGATGGTTTCCAGCTGCATCCATGTCCCTACAAAGGACGCAAACTCATCCTTTTTGATGGCTGCATAGTATTCCATGGTGTATATGTGCCACATTTTCTTAATCCAATCTGTCACTGATGGACATTTGGGTTGATTCCAAGTCTTTGCTATTGTGAATAGTGCTGCAATAAACATACGTGTGCATGTGTCTTTATAGCAGCATAATTTATAATCCTTTGGGTATATACCCAGTAATGGGATGGCTGCGTCATATGGTACATCTAGTTCTAGATCCTTGAGGAATCACCATACTGTTTTCCATAATGGTTGAACTAGTTTACAATCCCACCAACAGTGTAAAAGTGTTCCTGTTTCTCCACATCCTCTCCAGCACCTGTTGTTTCCTGACTTTTTAATGATCGCCATTCTAACTGGTGTGAGATGGTATCTCATTGTGGTTTTGATTTGCATTTCTCTGATGGCCAGTGATGATGAGCATTTTTTCATGTGTCTGTTGGCTGTATGAATGTCTTCTTTTGAGAAATGTCTGTTCATATCCTTTGCCCACTTTTTGATGGGGTTGTTTGTTTTTTTCTTGTAAATTTGTTTGAGTTCTTTGTAGGTTCTGGATATTAGCCCTTTGTCAGATGAGTAGATTGCAAAAATTTTCTCCCATTCTGTAGGTTGCCTGTTCACTCTGATGGTAGTTTCTTTTGCTGTGCAGAAGCTCTTTAGTTTAATGAGATCCCATTTGTCAATTTTGGCTTTTGCTGCCGTTGCTTTTGGTG
Organism: Macaca fascicularis; assembly: GCF_037993035.2. Taxonomy (NCBI): domain Eukaryota; kingdom Metazoa; phylum Chordata; class Mammalia; order Primates; family Cercopithecidae; genus Macaca; species Macaca fascicularis. The sequence continues at coordinate 3,879,353 of NC_132903.1, forward strand.
TTTTAGACATGAAGTCTTTGCCCATGCCTATGTCCTGAATGGTACTACCTAGGTTTTCCTCTAGGATTTTTATGGTATTAGGTCTAACATTTAAGTTTCTAATCCATCTTGAATTAATTTTTGTATAAGGAGTAAGGAAAGGATCCAGTTTCAGCTTTCTACTTATGGCTAGCCAATTTTCCCAGCACCATTTATTAAATAGGGAATCCTTTCCCCATTTCTTGTTTCTCTCAGGTTTGTCAAAGATCAGATGGCTGTAGATGTGTGGTATTATTTCTGAGGACTCTGTTCTGTTCCATTGGTCTATATCTCTGTTTTGGTACCAGTACCATGCTGTTTTGGTTGCTGTAGCCTTGTAGTATAGTTTGAAGTCAGGTAGCGTGATGCCTCCAGCTTTGTTCTTTTGACTTAGGATTGTCTTGGAGATGCGGGCTCTTTTTTGGTTCCATATGAACTTTAAAGCAGTTTTTTCCAATTCTGTGAAGAAACTCATTGGTAGCTTGATGGGGATGGCATTGAATCTATAAATTACCTTGGGCAGTATGGCCATTTTCACGATATTGATTCTTCCTATCCATGAGCATGGTATGTTCTTCCATTTGTTTGTGTCCTCTTTTATTTCACTGAGCAGTGGTTTGTAGTTCTCCTTGAAGAGGTCCTTTACATCCCTTGTAAGTTGGATTCCTAGGTATTTTATTCTCTTTGAAGCAACTGTGAATGGAAGTTCATTCCTGATTTGGCTCTCTGTTTGTCTGTTATTGGTGTATAAGAATGCTTGTGATTTTTGCACATTAACTTTGTATCCTGAGACTTTGCTGAAGTTGCTTATCAGCTTAAGGAGATTTTGGGCTGAGACAATGGGGTTTTCTAAATATACAATCATGTCATCTGCAAACAGGGACAGTTTGACTTCTTCTTTTCCTAACTGAATATCCTTGATTTCTTTCTCTTGCCTAATTGCCCTAGCCAGAACTTCCAGCACTATATTGAATAGGAGTGGTGAGAGAGGGCATCCCTGTCTTGTGCCAGTTTTCAAAGGGAATTTTTCCAGTTTTTGCCCATTCAGTATGATATTGGCTGTGGGTTTGTCATAAATAGCTCTTATTATTTTGAGGTACGTTCCATCAATACCGAATTTATTGAGCGTTTTTAGCATGAAGGGCTGTTGAATTTTGTCAAAAGCCTTTTCTGCATCTATTGAGATAATCATGTGGTTCTTGTCTTTGGTTCTGTTTATATGCTGGATTATGTTTATTGATTTGCGAATGTTGAACCAGCCTTGCATCCCAGGGATGAAGCCCACTTGATCATGGTGGATAAGCTTTTTGATGTGTTGCTGAATCCGGTTTGCCAGTATTTTATTGAGGATTTTTGCATCGATGTTCATCAGGGATATTGGTCTAAAATTCTCTTTTTTTGTTGTGTCTCTGCCAGGCTTTGGTATCAGGATGATGTTGTCCTCATAAAATGAGTTAGGGGAGATTCCCTCTTTTTCTATTGATTGGAATAGTTTCAGAAGGAATGGTACCAACTCCTCCTTGTACCTCTGGTAGAATTCAGCTGTGAATCCATCTGGTCCTGGACTTTTTTTGGTTGGTAGGCTATTAATTATTGCCTCAATTTCAGAGCCTGCTATTGGTCTATTCAGGGATTCAACTTCTTCCTGGTTTAGTCTTGGAAGAGTGTAAGTGTCCAGGAAATTATCCATTTCTTCTAGATTTTCCAGTTTATTTGCGTAGAGGTGTTTATAGTATTCTCTGATGGTAGTTTGTATTTCTGTGGGGTCGGTGGTGATATCCCCTTTATCATTTTTAATTGCGTCGATTTGATTCTTCTCTCTTTTCTTCTTTATTAGTCTTGCTAGCGGTCTGTCAATTTTGTTGATCTTTTCAAAAAACCAACTCCTGGATTCATTGATTTTTTGGAGAGTTTTTTGTGTCTCTATCTCCTTCAGTTCTGCTCTGATCTTAGTTATTTCTAGCCTTCTGCTAGCTTTCGAATGTGTTTGCTCTTGCTTCTCTAGTTCTTTTAATTGTGATGTTAGAGTGTCAATTTTAGATCTTTCCTGCTTTCTCTTGTGGGCATTTAGTGCTATAAATTTCCCTCTACACACTGCTTTAAATGTGTCCCAGAGATTCTGGTATGTTGTATCTTTGTTCTCATTGGTTTCAAAGAACATCTTTATTTCTGCCTTCATTTCGTTATGTACCCAGTAGTCATTCAGGAGCAGGTTGTTCAGTTTCCATGTAGTTGAGCGGTTTTGATTGAGTTTCTTAGTCCTGAGTTCTAGTTTGATTGCACTGTGGTCTGAGAGACAGTTTGTTATAATTTCTGTTCTTGTACATTTGCTGAGGAGTGCTTTACTTCCAATTATGTGGTCGATTTTGGAGTAAGTACGATGTGGTGCTGAGAAGGATGTATATTCTGTTGATTTGGGGTGGAGAGTTCTATAGATGTCTATTAGGTCTGCTTGCTGCAGAGATGAGTTCAATTCCTGGATATCCTTGTTAACTTTCTGTCTCGTTGATCTGTCTAATGTTGACAGTGGAGTGTTGAAGTCTCCCATTATTATTGTATGGGAGTCTAAGTCTCTTTGTAAGTCTCTAAGGACTTGCTTTATGAATCTGGGTGCTCCTGTATTGGGTGCATATATATTTAGGATAGTTAGCTCTTCCTGTTGAATTGATCCCTTTACCATTATGTAATGGCCTTTTTTGTCTCTTTTGATCTTTGATGGTTTAAAGTCTGTTTTATCAGAGACTAGTATTGCAACCCCCGCTTTTTTTGTTCTCCATTTGCTTGGTAAATCTTCCTCCATCCCTTTATTTTGAGCCTATGTATGTCTCTGCGTGTGAGATGGGTCTCCTGAATACAGCAGACTGATGGGTCTTGACTCTTTATCCAGTTTGCCAGTCTGTGTCTTTTAATTGGACCATTTAGTCCATTTACATTTAAGGTTAAGATTGTTATGTGTGAACTTGAGCCTGCCATTATGATATTAACTTGTTATTTTGCTCGTTAGTTGATGCAGTTTCTTCCTAGCCTCGATGGTCTTTACATTTTGGCATGTTTTTGCAATGGCTGGTACCGGTTGTTCCTTTCCATGTTTAGTGCTTCCTTCAGGGTCTCTTGTAAGGCAGGCCTAGTGGTGACAAAATCTCTAAGCATTTGCTTATCTGTAAAGGATTTTATTTCTCCTTCACTTATGAAACTTAGTTTGGCTGGATATGAAATTCTGGGTTTAAAATTCTTTTCTTTAAGAATGTTGAATATTGGCCCCCACTCTCTTCTGGCTTGGAGAGTTTCTGCCGAGAGATCTGCTGTTAGTCTGATGGGCTTCCCTTTGTGGGTAACCCGACCTTTCTCTCTGGCTGCCCTTAAGATTTTTTCCTTCATTTCAACTTTGGTGAATCTGGCAATTATGTGTCTTGGAGTTGCTCTTCTCGAGGAGTATCTTTGTGGCGTTCTCTGTATTTCCTGGATTTGAATGTTGGCCTGCCCTACTAGGTTGGGGAAGTTCTCCTGGATGATATCCTGAAGAGTGTTTTCCAACTTGGTTTCATTTTCCCCCTCACTTTCAGGCACCCCAATCAGACATAGATTTGGTCTTTTTACATAATCCCATACTTCTGGCAGGCTTTGTTCATTTCTTTTTCTTCTTTTTTCTTTTGGTTTCTCTTCTCGCTTCATTTCATTCATTTGATCCTCAATCGCAGATACTCTTTCTTCCAGTTGATCGAGTCGGTTACTGAAGCTTGTGCATTTGTCACGTATTTCTCGTGTCATGGTTTTCATCTCTTTCATTTCGTTTATGAGCTTCTCTGCATTAATTACTCTAGCCATCAATTCTTCCACTTTTTTTTCAAGATTTTTAGTTTCTTTGCGCTGGGTACGTAATTCCTCCTTTAGCTCTGAGAAATTTGATGGACTGAAGCCTTCTTCTCTCATCTCGTCAACGTCATTCTCCCTCCAGCTTTGATCCGTTGCTGGCGATGAGCTGCGCTCCTTTGCCGGGGGAGATGCGCTCTTATTTTTTGAATTTCCAGCTTTTCTGCCCTGCTTTTTCCCCATCTTTGTGGTTTTATCTGCCTCTGGTCTTTGATGATGGTGATGTACTGATGGGGTTTTGGTGTAGGTGTCCTTCCTGTTTTCCAGGACCCTCAGCTGTAGGTCTGTTGGAGATTGCTTGAGGTCCACTCCAGACCCTGTTTGCCTGGGTATCAGCAGCAGAGGCTGCAGAAGATAGAATATTTCTGAACAGCGAGTGTACCTGTCTGATTCTTGCTTTGGAAGCTTCCTCTCAGGGGTGTACTCCACCCTGTGAGGTGTGGGGTGTCAGACTGCCCCTAGGGGGGATGTCTCCCAGTTAGGCTACTCAGGGGTCAGGGACCCACTTGAGCAGGGAGTCTGTCCCTTCTCAGATCTCAACCTCCGTGTTGGGAGATCCACTGCTCTCTTCAAAGCTGTCAGACAGAGTCGTTTGCGTCTGCAGAGGTTTCTGCTGCTTTTGTTGTTTACTGTGCCCTGTCCCCAGAGGTGGAGTCTACAGAGACAGGCAGGTTTCCTTGAGCTGCTGTGAGCTCCACCCAGTTGGAGCTTCCCAGCAGCTTTGTTTACCTACTTAAGCCTCAGCAATGGCGGGCGCCCCTCCCCCAGCCTCGCTGCTGCCTTGCCGGTAGATCACAGACTGCTGTGCTAGCAATGAGGGAGGCTCCGTGGGTGTGGGACCCTCCCGGCCAGGTGTGGGATATGATCTCCTGGTGTGCCTGTTTGCTTAAAGCGCAGTATTGGGGTGGGAGTTACCCGATTTTCCAGGTGTTGTGTGTCTCAGTTCCCCTGGCTAGGAAAAGGGATTCCCTTCCCCCTTGCGCTTCCCAGGTGAGGCAATGCCTCGCCCTGCTTCAGCTCTGGCTGGTCGCGCTGCAGCAGCTGACCAGCACCGATCCTCCGGCACTCCCCAGTGAGATGAACCCAGTACTTCAGTTGAAAATGCAGAAATCACCAGTCTTCTGTGTCGCTCGCGCTGGGAGTTGGAGACTGGAGCTGTTCCTATTCGGCCATCTTGCTCCGCCCCTTGTTTTCATTTTTATTCTTTTCAGTATTTTCTACAAAAATCATATTCTGTATTTATTTTTACAATAAATCCATGTTTCTTTCTTCCCCCGGCTCCGCGGGGCCCCGAGCACCATCGCCGCCACCGCCTTACACAAAGGCCCCGGCCCGCCGTGCCCCTCACATTTACTTTTAAACAGAGTACTTTCTAAGTGCAAAACATAACTAACCTCTAAATTACAACACGTTTCTGATGGTTTCATTTTAAACAACTCACAATAAAGATTGACTGTAACATGGGAATAAAACAGATATACCAAAACGTTAATGTTTCTTTTTCCTGTTGATGCCAGTAATATCTAGAGACAGTTTCTGTAATATTAAAATGAAAATAAAAATCTAAAATCCCTAGAGAATCACTTCACTGCATCAACATCTATTACTTCCATCTGGTTTAATTTGTAACAAGAACTAATATACTACTTGAAAAAAAATCACTAATAGTATCATAATAGCATTGTTTCTGAAAAATCAATCTCAAATTAGCTAATGGGTCTGGCATCTTGCATTTCGCTGAGGAAAAAACTGAAGCAAGGGCAGTGTCTAACAGATAAAACTCAAGGGATTGATTTGTGTTTTAGCAGTCTGGAGAGAATATAGGACTCTCAAGGAACGAGAAATTACTGGCCAAGTCCTTAGACAAGCTAAAACTATTTCTGAAAATTACTTTCCAAATTTTTTTTTAGGAACCAACAACATAGCATCTATTTAGAGATGGATTTACAGACTCTTAAATGTTTTTTTCCCTTGATTAAAAAACTGGTTTTGATGATGCTTTTCTGCAGCTTTGACAATGCCCATACTTGCCTATTTTATTTTAAGTTCTGCCTTGTGATATTAACCGGAACCTATGACATAATTTTGCAAATATTGTATGCCATAAACATTTCACAGGGTTGGTTATATATTCAGTGAGTGCCAATCAATAGTAATGAAGGTAGTCTGGAATGTAAGCCATAGGGCTACAGAGCCACAGAACTGCACTTCTTGCAGGGTCATCCCAGTCTCCAGTTAGATTCTGTTCCCTGAGTGTCATGCTCATTTCCCAGACTCTCTGCTGATTTTTACAAGGATGCGAAAAGGGGACATGTATACCCTTGGGTTCTGAGAGGGGGTACTCACGTGATTCCCCAGGCTTATGTCTGTTCCAGAATATCCTTTCCATTCTCATATCTGGCACCCTTGGCATCTGCATCTGCATCTGCATCTGCAAGCTCTCTAATGCCCCTTAAAAACAGCCAGCAGGAAGATGACAGAGTCAGGAAGGTTTCTGAGCTGATATGGAGCCCAGACTTCGGGTGCCTTCCCGAATAGGGGGAATTATCCAGATCTGAAGGGAAATCAACCAGTATTGATCCTTTCTTCCTATTTGTGCTTCTTCTCCACCTTGATAGTAATCACCAAAATTCTCAGGTTACATTTGACATTCAGCTATCCATGGTTTTAGTATGAGCCATTCTGTCTATTTTTCTCAATATCTATCTATCTATCTATCTATCTATCTATCTATCTATCTATCTATCTATCTATCATCTATCTATCTATCTATCTATCTATCTATCTATCTATCTATCTATGTATCTATCTATCTATCTATCTATCTATCTATCTCCTATCTACCTACCTAACATCTATCTCTACCATCAATCAGCCAATTTATCTGTCTTCCTACCCATCATCTATCAATCTATCAATCAATCTATGTTTCATCTGTCTGCCTATCACCTACCTATCACCTAGGTGTCCTTCCTGTCCTTTAATTATTTCCTTCATCTATCTATTGATCTATCTATCCTATCTATCTATCATCTATTAATCAATCTACCTATGTATTCTCCGTCATCTATTAATAATCTACCTACCTATTATCTCTGTCAATCAATCTATCTCTATCGTCTATCCATTCTCTCTATCTATCTATTATTTGTCTGCCTACGTATGTATCTATTATCTATCTGTGACAGTAGTTATCAACAATGGATGAGTTTGCCCATGGAGAACATTTGGCAACATCTGGAGACCTTTTTGGTGACCACAATATAGAACCAGAACATAGCACACCCTTGAAGTAAAATGTGCTGAAGAACATCCAGCTGTTTCTGACCCATTTCAGAGAGTGAGCCTCAGAACCCTATCTCCTTTGTCTGAAGATCTGCCTCCTGTGGGCTCTGTTCAGATTATTTACTTCCAGGGCTCTGTTCCATTGGTTGATTGGCCAGGCTCCCCTGAACATGCATTGTAGATCTCCATCGTGGTCTTGAGCCCTATTCTCCCCTTAGATTCTCACAGAATTCTCAACTATCTCATGGTAAATACAGCTTTGAATTATTTCCCCCACACCTGTCTCTCCCAGCCTTTGCCATCCAGCAAATGATAGCATTCACCCACACGGAGAATCCTCCCCTCCAAGCAGAAGTCCTTCCCTCAAGCTTGTCCTCATTCTCACTCCCACCACTCAGCAGTTTCTGCTGGCCCTTCCTGTAAGTACATTTGGAAATGTTCTGTGTACCTTCATATTTACTGCCACACCTGTTGTCAACCAAGCATCCCTCAATTTCTCTGCAGGGTTTACTTCATTTCTACCTCCTTCACTTGCCCAGCTCTGACAAGTTCTCCAGGTAGTGGCCAACATTGCTGTTTTAACAAATACTTCAGTTCATGTCACTCCCTTCCTTAAACCCTCTAATCACTCCCTTTTGCAGTTGGTGTGAAGAAAACATAGTCTTTTCCATGTCTTCTCAGATCTTAGGTAACCTGGTCACTGACAATCTCACCTGCCCATCTGATATCATTATTTCCCCTGCTTGCAGTATCTAGAGAAATCTCAGCATCCAAGAAATGGAAAAGGATTTTTTTTTTAAGATGGAGTCTCACTCTGTTGTCAGGCTGGAGTGCAGTGATGCTACCTTGGCTCACTGCAACCCCCACCTCCTGGGTTCAAGTGATTCTCCTGCCTTGGCCTCCCAAGGTAACCTTACCACAAGTGACTCACCCACCTTGGCCTCACAAAGTGCTGAGATTACAGGCATGAGCCACCTGCACTCGGCCTGAAAAAGGATTTTGATGCTGATATCAATTCCGTTTTGGGTGTTCACCATGCTAGACAGATTTGTTCTAAAATCCTAAATAATAATAAACACACCACACCTGCCCAAAGATTATCTAGGATTAGAGCAGGATTTCCTCACTTCAGCATAACTGACATTGGGGCACTATTACCATTTTGGATAGGAACATTCTTGGTTTTATGTGGTTGTCATGTGCATTGTAAGATGTTGAGCAGCTTCCCTGACCTTAACCCGTTAGATGCCAGTAGCACCCGCTTCCGTATTTGTGATCACCAAAAATGTCTACACATGATTACAAATGTTCCCTAGAAGCAAACTTTTCACTGGTTGAGAACTACTGCCATAGATAGATAATAGGCAGACAAACAGAAAGACAGAAAGACAGACAGATGATAGAATGATTGATTGATTGATAGAATGATAAAGATAGATGATAGATAGGTTGACAGGTAATAGGATATTAGATGATAGATAAGATAGACGATAGAATGATAAGTAGGTAGACAGATTGATCAGTGACAGAGATATATGAAAAGTAGGTATGTTGATAGGTAGGTGATTGTATAATTGATAGAGTAGATATATGTATATAGAAAGGTGCTAGGTAGATGATAGATATATGTGATGGATGGATAGATAAAAGAAGATAGATAGATAGATAGATAGATAGATAGATAGATAGATAGATGAAAGATGGTAGGGTAATAAGCAGATGATAGAATGATAGCTAAATAGGATGATAGACTGATAGATGATAGAGATAGATGAAAGGTAGGTATATTGGTAGGTAGATGATAGGATGATAGATAGATGGAATAGACATAGATACAGAGACAGATGATGGATAGATGGATAGATAGATACCCAATACATAGCTGGATGCAATGGATAAATAGGTAATAGATGATAGATAGATAGATAGATAGATAGATAGATAGATAGATAGATAGATAATAGATAGATGTGATGGATGATAAATATATGATTGATAGAAAGATGGATGTGATGGATGGATAGATAATAGATAAATAGATGTAATGGATGAATAGATATATGATTGGTATATAGATAATAGATAGATAGGATTATAGATAGATTGATAGAAAGATAGATAGATAGATAGATAGATAGATAGATAGATAGATAGATAGATAGATAGTAGATAGATACAGACAGATAGACAAATTTGCGCATGCTAAAGTAAGGTTACCAAATTTCTGCAATCTTGATGTTTAGGACTGAAACAATCTGGGTTGTAGGGGCTGTCATGTGCATTACAGGATGTTGAGCAGCATCTCTATAGAGAACGAATCAATGGCTGTGCCATAAAGTGGGCAAGCTTGGTGAGTCTGAGGAACAGAAAGACGGCCAATAACTCTGAACTTTATGGCAAATAGCAAAATACCAGAGAGCTAGCTAATTGTCCACCATGGAATATTCTTCTAAAATGATGAGGCAATGCCCGAGTGGACCAAGAATGAATCTCTGGAAATAAAAGGAGGCATCTTGGAGCAGGGAGTTAAGAAAGTGAATGAACTGTAAGTCAACCTATAATTGAGTGAAACACTGAGGTAGCACCCAAAAGCAACTTCCTAATCAGGGTCAACAAACCAAACAGTGAACTTTTATATAAAGCAATGAAAATCTCTTGATGTCTTCCTCCATTGGGAATGCCTTGCTGCAAGAGAGCTGTACATGGTCACACCCTTTTGTTTCTGAAACCTTACTTCAAATCTCAGCTCTCCAGAGTCCTGCCCTAGACATTGGACAGCCAAACCCCTCTACTCTCCTTCGTGTCCTTTAGTTATTTCCTTATGAAATTTACAACTACCGGAAATGATCTTTTTCATTATTTTTACCCTTCTAGTCATCCGTCTTGCTAAGAGAGCTGAGCCCTTGCCTATTTGGTTGACCCACCCAGAATAGTAAGTTGCAGACACACAAAGCTCAAATTATAGCTGTGACTGCGTTGCAGAATGAATCCATGCATGGAGAATCTGTAGCAGACATTGTTTCATATTGAGGGAAGTTCAAACAGCATCTGCCTTATTTTTCCTTTTATTTCTCCATCTCTAAAAGCATTAGAGCTTGTTTTCAGAGCCCACTACATCCTGAAGGCACATACAAAGTTGACCTGTACAATGTTTCTGCAATTTTCTAAAGTAAAATTCGAATGGCATTACATCCACTATTGTAGGCTCTACAATTCAGTACCATTTAGTACATTCATACTATTGTGTATATATCATCTCTATCTTGTTCCGAACATTTCCACCACCTCAAAAGGAGATCTCATATCCGTTAAGCAGTCATGCTCTACTCCCTCTCCTCCTCCAGCCTTTGGGAACCACCACTTTATTTTCTGTCTCTATGAATTTGACTATTCTGAACATTTCATTTCTATGGAATCATATAATATACAATTAATATACATAGAATCATACAATAGATCAGCAGTCCCCAGGCTTTTTGGCACCTGGGACCAGTTTCAAGGAAGATAATTTTTCCACAGGTTGGGGAGGGGGTGGTTTTGGGATGACTCAAGCTCATTACATTATTGTGCACTTTATTTCTTTTATTATTGCGTTGTAATATATAATGAAATAAATCTACAACTCACCATAATGTAGAATCAGTGGGAACCCTGAGCTTATTTTCCTTTAACTAGACAGTTCCCTCTGGGGGTGACAGGAGACAGTAACATATCATCAGGCATTAGATTCTCATAAGGAGTGCATAACCTAGATCCCTCGCATGCACAGTTTAGAATAGGGTTTGTGCTTCTATGAGACTCTAATGCTGTCACTGATCTGACAGGAAATGGAGCTCAGGCAGTAATGCCAGCAACGGGGAATGGCTGTAAATACAGATGAAGCTTTGCTGGCTCACCCACTGCTCACCTCCTGCTGTGCAGCCTGGTTCCTAACCGGTCCGGTACTGGTCTGTGGCCCGGGGTTCGAGGACCACTGCAACAGGTGATCTGTAACGGCTTCTTTCAGTGAACAACAGGTTTCAAGGGTCACCCACATGGTAGCCTGTGTCAGAGCTTCATTATCTTTTGCAGTGTGCCTCTTAAGCAATGATTACTGCCACTGCATAGTGATTTTGCAGAGAATTGATTTAAAGAGTGAACGAGAAAATGTGCCTTGTAGACTTCTATTCTGTAGTTGGCATTTCTAAAACATATATTTAGACTCTCTTTGCTTCTCACTCATGTGCACTGCATTATTCCTCATGGTTGGTATTTCAGTCAAACAAAAACCTCTGAACAATTCTGAGGATGCCATTGGCAAACCCACCCTGCAAGAGTTTCTTGGCCCCCTCTAGTATGCTACATCATCTGTGCTTGTGTTTAAATAAGAATAAACAAGGTACTCCCTTAAACATAAAAATGGTGACCAGGTGCAGTGGCTCATGCCTGTAATCCCAGCATTTTGGGAAGCTGAGGCAGGCAGATAACCTAAGGTCAGGAGTTTGAGACCAGCCTGGCCAACATGGTGAAACCCCATGTCTACTAAAAATACAAAAATTAGCCGGACGTACTGGCAGGCACCTGTAGTCCCAGTTACTTGGGAGGTTGAAGCCAGAGAATTGCTTGAACCTGGGACGTGGAGGTTGCAGTGAGCTGAGACGGTGCCAGTGCACTCCAGCCTGGGAGACAGAGTGAGACTCTATCTCAAATGAATAAATAAATAAAACAACATTTAAAAAATAAAAATGGCAGCTTAGGATGGTCATTATCTGTGACTGACACTTCATTTACCCACAAGATGGGAACTTAAAAACCCTGCAAACACAGTAACAACAACAGCAATGTCCCCATTATAGAGGAAAGGAGACTCGTGGAAGGCACTGAATACATCCAAGAATACACAGTCACTATGATAAAATACAGGTATCTTGAGACCAAAACTTCACCTTGCATTCAGAGACCATTAACTGAGGTGGGAAAGGCTATCAATATCCACTTGACACTTTATTTTATTTAATGAGTTGAAACATATGGAATCAGGCTGCAGAGTTCCTCAAAACATAACATGGCAAAGAATGAATTAGAAATGTATCAGATTTCTACTTTGGAGTCAGCTGAAATCAGGTCTGAAATTGGTCGTTTCAGTGTCTCAGAGAAGAATCATTGAATGGACTTGTTTACGAATAGTATGATTCCTGTATGATTTTTACATTATTCATATTATGTATAAATATTTGAACATCTGAATATGTTTTCATTGAATGTCTTTATTCATATAACATATTGCTCATTATTCCCCTGCCTAACTGCGTTTTAGTTGCCATTTTTAACTCGCGGATTCTTATCATGTTTCTTTTTGTGTCTTGCTTGGCTATGACTTTCCCTTGATCTCCCTGGTGTCAGCTTTGTTGTACCTATTCCCTCCAGAAACTCTGTGGCAGTCCTTGACACAAAGCAATGTCTGAGGGGCTACAGACATTATGTCCTTTAACCCACACATGGCTCTCTGAAAAAAGAATCCTCAGCAACATTACTAATGAAGAATTTGAGCTTCCAAAAAGCTTGGTAACTTCTCTGGGATAACCAGCAGGCAAGTGAAGTGTGCCTGACTTCAAAACATGAGGCCTGGCTGGTTGCAGTGGCTGACACCTGTAATCCCAGCACTTTGGGAGACCGAGGCGGGTAGATCACTTGAGCTCAGAAGTTCAAGACCTGCTTGGGCAACATGGTGAAACCCCATCTCTACTAAAAATACAAAAATTAGCCAGGTGTGGTGGTGTGTGCTTGTAGTCCCAGCTACTCAGAAGGCTGAAGTGGGAGGATGGCTTGAGCCCAGGACACAGAGGTTGCAGTGAGCCAAGACTGTGCCACCACACTCTGGCCTGGACACCAGAGCCAGACCCTGTCGAGAGAGAGAGAGAGAGAGAGAGAGAGAGAGAGATCTTTCTATGCTTCTATCTCACCTGTACACACTGGGACCCCTATTCCCCACCCAACTTGCAGGAGTCAACACCTTCCTTTCCCTTTATTATACTCTGCAGGAAACTGCTGAGCTCATGATTGGAAAAAAATGCACCTCTTTCTTCTCTTACTTGGAATTTTACCCATGGAGGAAGTTCATGGTCCTTAACATGAAATAAAACTTCATGCCTTTGAATTTCATTTATCTTTGCAGCATTATATTTTGGGGAGTTTTGCACCATGATTCTGTACATTTGAACTCACTAAATAAAATACAACATCATGTAGATATTGACAGTTTTTCCCACCTCAGTTCACAGTGTCTGAATGCAGGTTGTAGCTTTGGTCTCAAGATGCCTGGATTTTACTCTCACTGACTGTATTCCTGAATGCATTCAATGTCTTCTGGGAGTCTCCTCTTCTCTGTAATGGGGACATTATTGTTGTTGTTACTTGTTTGTTTGTGGAATATTTAAGTTCTAATCTTGTTTTAATAAGACCAAAATACTACTAGGTAATAGGAAAAAGCTTTGGAAAGGAACATTGTGTGGTTTAACCCTCTTCTTCCTTATTACTTGAAAGTTTGGAAAGTCCCTTCCTTCCTTCCTTCCTTCCTTCCTTCCTTCCTTCCTTCCTTCCTTCCTTCCTTCCTTCCTTCCTCCCTCCCTCCCCTCCTTCCCTTCCTGCCTCCCTCCCCCTCCATCCCTCTCTCCTCTCTCTTGCTCTTCCTTCCTTCCTACCTTTTTCTTTTCTTTCTTTTCTTTCTTTCTTTCTTTCTTTCTTTCTTTCTTTCTTTCTTTCTTTCTTTCTTTCTTTCTTTCTTTCTTTCTCTCTCTCTCTCTTTCTTTCTTTCTTTTTCTTTCTTTCTTTCTTTCCCCTTCCTTCCTTTCTTCCTTCCTTCCTCCCTGCCTCCATCCCTCTATTTCCTTCCTTCCTTCCTTCCTTCCTTCCTTCCTTCCTTTCCTTCCTTCCTTCCTTCCTTCTTTCTTTCTTTCTTCCTTTCTTTCTTTCTTTTTTTCTTTCTTTCTCTCCCCCTTCCGCTTCCCCTTCCTCTTCTTCTTTCCCTTTCCCTTTCCCTTTCCTTCCCTTCCATCCCCTTCTCTTTCCTTTTTGGTTTTGCTCTGTTGCTCAAACTAGAATGCAGTAGCACAATCATGGCTGTCTGCAGCTTTGACCTCCTGAGTTCAGATTGTCTTCCATGCTCAGCCTCCTGAGGAGCTGGGACCACAGGCATGCATGACTACACCAAACTATTTTAGTATTTTTTGTAGAGATGAGGTTTCACTATGTTGCCCAGGCTGGTCTCGAACTTCTGGGCTCAAGTGATCATCCCCCCTTAGCCTCCCAAAGTACTGGGATTATAGGCATGAGCTGCCATGCTCAGCCTGGAAACTTTCTTGAATCTCAGTTTTTGCTGTGGAAAATTGCCTGCTTCATGGGGTTTAGGTGATAATGGGTGAAAAGCAATATAAAGAGGACAAGGCTCAATTCCAGCTAAGTCTCCCACCTTCTATGGAATCCACAGCTTGCCATAGGATACACAAATAGCTATGAGCCCAATTCTTTTAATATGTTACCTCTTACCAGTGTTAAAAAAGCAGAACTTAGCTGACAAGACACTGGAATAATGTGTAAAGCATGGAAAATGTCATGTAATCAAGAAGAAAGAACCTCTATTTATGATTTTTCATTAACTACTTGAGTGAAAAATGATGAAGAGGAAATAGGATCATCTTTTAGTGTATTTTCTACTACACCATATTGAATCTATACAACATTATTTCAATAAAGTGGGATGCATTTAATTCCAAATGATGTTTTCTTTTTATAAAATCATCTTAAAGAGAAAAGTGCAATTATGAAAGAAGCTCTTTGAAGAGTTTGAAACAATCAAGATGAATGGTTTTTCAGGGTAGAGCTTATAAATTTCCTGCACTCAAGAATTCGTAGCTGAAAGATGCTTCCTAAGGCTGGGTCTTAGGGGAGTCACAACTAACCCAGTATTTCTGTTGACTTTGGAATTGTAGTCCAGATTTGGGCACATATGAGTGTGAGAAAACTGAACCATGCTAGCATCTGCTGCATTTAGCTATGAGCTGTCCACTTGTGTTCTCTGCTAATTGATTTCCTTTTATTTAGTTGATAAGGAGAAGCAATCAATTATATCAGGCTAGATGTGTTATATCTCAGCAGAAACAGTGATTTATGGTAACAGCATGCAGGCCTCTCTCTTCATTTTTCAAACTTCTTATCCAGGAATCAAGTTTAAGCATTAGTGTTTGCTATTGCCAATATGGCAACAAGAAATTTCTAAATAGGTCAAGAAAGCACCTTGACAATTATATATGCAGCAACAACAACAAAAAAAAACTAAAAGAACTCACCTTGAGGACCGGTTACAGGAAAAAACAAAACAAAAAAGAAACCTAGCATGTCCACAAATAACTTAGATTATCCATCAGACATATCCATGGGAAATAAGAGTGTCGGCGCTGTAGTCAACGTTTATATTTGGCCCTTAGCAGGGAGCTCTCTCCTTTCTTACCATATGCAAAGCAAATTCCAATTCTGTGGATTTTCCCATCCCTGCTAGCCATGTGTCACTCTTTATTACTGTCACTTTAGCACAGAGTTTCCAAGAAAGAGACATGTGGAATAGCCTCATGTTGAATTCTAAATCCTACTGATGGACATCAAATAGCCTCCTGACCACATTAGCATATTCTAAGTCAAGTTCTCCATGAATGTTCCTTAGCAGAATGAAGACAAATAAATATGGGTCACTTTCTTCCTGACTCCAGAGAGAGACAAGGACACAAATGGATAAATTTCTTTGGGAATGGCACCCCTATAACCTCAGAATCACTATTTCATGGCCAGGTACAGTGGTTCATGCTTGTAATCCCAGCACTTTGGGAGGCCTAGGCAAGAGGATCACATGAGGCCAGGAGTTCCAGATCAGCCTGGGCACATAGCAGGACCCTTTCTTTACAAGAATAAAAATAAAAAATTAGGCAGGGATGGTGGCCTGTGCCTGTAGTTCCAGCTACTTGGGAGGCTGAGGTGGGAAGACTGCTGGAGCCTGGGAGATTTCACCACTGCCCTCCAGCCTGGGTGATGGAGTAAGATTGTCATAAATAAATAAATAAACAAACAAACAAACTCACCATTTTACGAGTTTGCTCTTGAGCAGGTAAGGGAAGGGGGGAGTTAAGTATTTGCTATTTCTTATCTTTATTATCATTATTATTATTCCTTAGGTTTAATAGCATACAGGCCCTGCCAGAAACCTCATTTGCAGGGCTGACCAAGTTGGAGTTACTTACGATTCATGGCAATGAGATCCCAAGCATCCCCGATGGAGCTTTAAGAGACCTCAGCTCTCTTCAGGTAAACCCGCGGCATTTATAAGTGTCACTAAGTGCATCCTCTAAGACCAGTAATAAAGAATGGGAACTATGTCATTCTCTTTAATGATCGATAAAGCAGCTTTTTTTTTTTTTTTTTTTTTTTACATGAAAGACAAGCTTCATGTCATTACTCCCCAGCCCTTTGGTTTCTGTTTGGGGTTGCGGCTTTTTAAACTATAAACAGGATCCTTTTGTTTTGTTTGTTTTCCCCTGTCCTTGTAGGTTTTCAAGCTCAGCTACAACAAGCTGAGAGTGATCACAGGACAGACCCTCCAGGGTCTCTCTAACTTAATGAGGCTGCACATTGACCACAACAAGATCGAGTTTATCCACCCACAGGCTTTCAATGGCTTAACGTCCCTGAGGCTACTCCATTTGGAAGGAAATCTGCTCCACCAGCTGCACCCCAGCACCTTCTCCACGTTCACATTTCTGGATGATTTCAGACTCTCCACCATAAGGCACCTCTACTTAGCGGAGAACATGATTAGAACTCTTCCTGCCAGCATGCTTCAGAACATGCCGCTTCTGGAGAATCTTTACTTGCAGGGAAATCCGTGGACCTGTGATTGTGAGATGAGATGGTTTTTGGAATGGGATGCAAAATCCAGAGGTAAGAAGAGAGAAGAAACCATTTCTAGTTGCACACTCTTATCTTTTTGGAGATGGTCCATTCTTGAAGGAAGGTTCTTATGTTGACTTATTCATCTTGCCTTGGGCGAAATCTGAGCATCTAATCAGTAAGACAGGAACTCACACTTTAAACATTAGCCACTTAAATGTTAAGACACCTCCATTCCCCAGAGCCAATGCAGTTATCCCTTAGTTAAATGTTGTGCTAACATAATCAGTTACATACGGTTGATGTGGGTTGTCATGGAATGGGTATCTGGAGGATCATGCCAGCCTTGGACTGCAGCTTAATGTGGGAAACTGGGACTGAGAAGGGACTCTGAATGCATGCTCCATGAGGAAGTCACAAAGAATGCCTGGCAAAGAGCAGGCTGGTGGGAGCAGGGGCTACAAGGTCATTGTTTTATGGACAAGGAAGCAATGCGCAGTATTGATCCAGAGAGCTATGAAAACAGCCAGGACTTATGCATAGGAGTTGCAACAAAGTAGGTCGTGGTTCCTTCCTTCCTTCCTTCCTTCCCTCCTTCTGTCCATCCCTCCTCCTTCCTTCCTTGTTTCCTTTCTTCCTTCCCTCCCTCCCTCTTTCCTTCCTTCCTTTCTTCCTTCCCTCCTTCCTTTTCTCTCCTTCTTTTATTCCTTCCCTCTCCCCTCCCTTCCTTCCTTCTCTCCTTCCTTCTTGCCTGTTCTCCCTTCCTCCTTCCCTCCCTCCCTCCTTCTTTCCTTCCTTCCTTCTTTCCTTCCCTGACTCCTTCCTTCCTTCTCTCCTTCCTTCCTTTCTTCCTTCCATCTCTCCTTTTCTTCCTCCATTCTTTCCCCCTCTCTCCTTCCCTTCCCCCTGCTTCTTTCCTCCTTCCTTTCTCCTGCTTTTCTAAGTCCTACCTTGCAACCTATCCACATCCCCAGATTGCATTGTGTTCACCATATCCTGAATCTATTTCCTCAACTCCATTCTCACAGCCACTGGCCTAGATCAAGCTCCTTTCCTTCTCTCTCTGGTGGGAAAGGGGAGCATTCTAAACAAGTGTCCCCATGGCCTTGTCAGCCCTGTTTTCCATCCACTCTCTACAAAGCAGTGAGAACAGTTTTGCAGAATGCGCATCCAGCTAGGCCACACCTCTGTGTAACTGATTTCCATTGCTTTTAGGATAAGATGCACATTTGCACTTTCCCTCCAAGAAGTCTCCACACAATGGTCGCTCAATGTGTCCCCACCGTTGTCTAGCATTGTGGCCTCATTTTTCTTCTTATTCACCTATTTCTAGCCACATGGCCTTCCTTTCTGTTTCTTGCAGCTTCTAAACTTATTTCTATCTCAATATCATTGGATTTGCTCAGTTGCCTACTTGCAGATCTTTACTGCTAGATGTTCAAAGGGCTTGATTTTTCTCAGCTTTTAGAACTTCATTCCAAGAGGTCATCAAGCAATGGATGTGGGAAAGACAGAGGTACACGCACGTGTGAATGGTCTTAACCAGAAAAGACACACACCTCCTCCACTCATGTTTCATTGGTGGGAACCTGTCCTCACACCACAGTGGATGCAAGGGGCCAGAAAATGCATTTGGATGGCTATTTTGTAGCAGCAACACTACATTATGGATGTGGACCTATAAAGCTTTGCTGGGCAAAGAACCATCTTTGCTACCGTCTGAAGATAAACATGCATGTCTTTGTCTGTGCATGCCTATGCATGTATGTGTCTCTGCACATGTGTGTACATCTGCATATGCATAGATTTGCATGCATGTGAAAGGAAAACCAAGACTTTAAACTATTAAAGTTAGTTTTATGTAGTGATCCTTTCTGAAGATTGCAATCCCAGAATCTTTCAGAAAGTTTCTATTAGACTGTTCCATAGCAGTGTTTCAGCCCACAGCTTTTACACAGGTGGTGGAGCTTCTGCAGGTGCTCAGAAGTCACATCAAATGTGGTCAGAATTCACATCAGATGTGCTCAGAGGTTACATTAGAGCTGATTCTCATCAAAGTTTGGGTGCCAGGGGACATCTGCTTACAGGTTACAGAGGCATAGTCATTAATCCTGCCAGACATTATCTTATGTGCAGAAAGAGGCAGGGGCTAGGAGCATTGAACTCATCTTTTCTAAAAGTGCAGTGATTCAGGCAAGTGACATGCGGGCCTGTGCTCCATCCTGCTCGTCATCTTCAGGGCATTCATTTACAGGCTGTGCTCATTCCCTGAACCCTGAAACTGAGCTGGCCAAGGGATTTTGTGAAATGCTGCTGATGTTTGCTGGTTTGTCTCACAGCATGTATGTGTGTGGGTATGAGTGTGAGTGTGTGTATGTGTGTTGGGGGGAGATGTGCAAAACAATCCTATTTGCATGTTGAAGTGTTTACTTTGAATGTCACACAGAAAACTGGTCAGGAGGGCAAAAGGAAAGACAGCAATGTCAGTTAGGAGGTTTACAATTGTCCAAGTCATAGATGAAACAGTGTGACTGGCTTTTTCCCAATGGGAATGGTCAGAAGTGGTTGAGGACTTTCAAGAAAAACTCCTAGTCTTCCAGTTTCCCAAGCTGAGAGAGTATGACATCACTTACTGAGATAGAACAGGCATGAGACTCTATATTTAGGTCAGGGAGAGAATATAAGTTTGTTTTGTAGATGTCAGTTCAAGGAGCCTTCATGCTATCTAAAAAGACATATAAAGAGGCAATAGGGTGTGGAACTCAGAGAATGTGTTTGGACTAGAGAAGCTCATAAGATAGTCATCACTGGCAGGTGGATGGTAATTGGAACCACACATGTGGGAGAGACCATTGATGCTGAAGCAGACCAGGAAAGAAAGGGGCTTAGGACCAAGTCAAGGAGGACCCAGTCAGCAAAGATTCAGGCAGAGGAGGAAGAGCAAGCAGTGACTGAGACTGAGTTGTGGCCAGAAAGGATGAAGAAAATTCCAGAGGATTTCATATCCGGGAGACTAAGAGGACAATGTGAACTCAAAAGCAAACCCTCTGCGAAGTATTTACTATAGAGAGAGTTATAAATATAGATATAGTTACCTAGATACATACATATTGATTATATATACATTATATATTATAAATTTATACATATAGAGTTATAAATGCAGATATAGTTACCTATATACATACATATTGATTAAATATAAATTATATATTATAAATTTATAAATATAGTTATAAATACATAGTTACCTAGATACATACATATTGATTATATATAATACATTATAAATGTTTAAATAATAGTTATAAATACAGATATAGTTACCTACATACATACATATTGATTATATGTAAATTATATGTTATAAATTTATAAATATAGAGTTATAAATATAGATATAGTTACCTAGATACATACATATTGACTATATATAAATTATATATTATAAATTTATAGTTATAAATATAGATATAGTTACATAGATACATACATATGATTATATATTTATATAAAATATATAAATTATATATTTTAAATTTATAAATGATTTATAATATAAATATGTTGATTATATATTTATATATAAATAAAAATGTATATCTATAAATTTATATATTGTTATATCACGATTTTTAAAAGTAAATATGATGTGATACATGCCAAAGATTCTTCCTTTTACCTGAAAATGCTTTCATGGGTTTATATACTTGTATCCATATATATTTATATATCATTTATATATATTTAGATATATACACACATTGATTACATGTCTATATATCTACATATTTATATATATTTATTGATATATCAATATGTTTATATATCATGATAGATATATATCTATATATTACATAAATATATATTAAGTTAGATATATATTTGTATATATTGAGATGATATATATCAAGATTTTTTGCATATATGTAGGTTTATATATATCAAGATGAAAAAATAATAAAAAGTAGACATGATGTGATACATGCAAAGATTCACCCTTTTACCTAGAAATGTTTCCCCAGTTTGCAGTTATTTATACAGATTCTTCTAAACTTTCACAGAAAGTACATTGTATAACATATGTGAGTGAAACTGTTTTCTTTAACTTAGAATGTTTTTAAAATACCTGTTAGTAAGCATTTTAAGGTATTTTAAAGTAAAAATTATTATTACTGGTTAAGCAGTTATAAAGCACCCATTAGTTACCACACAGTGTGCTAAAACTGTGGTTTGACATAAAGCCTCAAAGGCAACTCATGTATAGGATTCCTTGTTCATGGGATTACAGCTGAGTGATAAAGATGCAAACATAGGCTTTATCCTCTGGCCATGTGCAAGGCGTGTCATTTTTTGGCTCCTTACCCTATTGAGTGTCTATTTGCTTATTTGTTTTAGGAATTCTGAAGTGTAAAAAGGACAAAGCTTATGAAGGCGGTCAGTTGTGTGCAATGTGCTTCAGTCCAAAGAAGTTGTACAAACATGAGATTCACAAGCTGAAGGACATGACTTGTCTGAAGCCTTCCATAGAGTCTCCTCTGAGACAGAACAGGAGCAGCAGTATTGAGGAGGAGCAAGAACAAGAAGAGGATGGTGACAGCCAGCTCATCCTGGAGAAATTCCAACTCCCCCAGTGGAACGTCTCTTTGAACATGTCTGACGAGCACGGGAACATGGTGAACTTGGTCTGTGACATCAAGAAACCAATGGATGTGTACAAAATTCACTTGAACCAAACGGATCCTCCAGATATTGACATAAATGCAACAGTTGCCTTGGACTTTGAGTGTCCAATGACCCGGGAAAACTATGAAAAGCTATGGAAATTGATAGCATACTACAGTGAAGTTCCCGTGAAGCTACACAGAGAGCTCATGCTCAGCAAAGACCCCAGAGTCAGCTACCAGTACAGGCAGAATGCTGATGAGGAAGCTCTTTACTACACAGGCGTGAGAGCCCAGATTCTTGCAGAACCAGAATGGGTCATGCAGCCATCCATAGATATCCAGCTGAACCGACGTCAGAGTACGGCCAAGAAGGTGCTACTTTCCTACTACACCCAGTATTCTCAAACAATATCCCCCAAAGATACAAGGCAGGCTCGGGGCAGAAGCTGGGTAATGATTGAGCCTAGTGGAGCTGTGCAAAGAGATCAGACTGTCCTGGAAGGAGGTCCATGCCAGTTGAGCTGCAATGTGAAAGCTTCTGAGAGTCCGTCTATCTTCTGGGTGCTTCCAGATGGCTCCATCCTGAAAGCGCCCATGGATGACCCAGACAGCAAGTTCTCCATTCTCAGCAGTGGCTGGCTAAGGATCAAGTCCATGGAGCCATCTGACTCGGGCTTGTACCAGTGCATTGCTCAAGTAAGGAATGAAATGGACCGCATTGTATATAGGGTACTTGTGCAGTCTCTCTCCACTCAGCCAGCTGAGAAAGACACAGTGACAATTGGCAAGAACCCAGGAGAGCCGGTGATGTTGCCTTGCAATGCTTTAGCAATACCCGAAGCCCACCTTAGCTGGATTCTTCCAAACAGAAGGATAATTAATGATTTGACTAACACATCACATGTATACATGCTGCCAAATGGAACTCTTTCCATCCCAAAGGTCCAAGTCAGCGATAGTGGTTACTACAGATGTGTGGCTGTCAACCAGCAAGGGGCAGACCATTTTACCGTGGGAATCACAGTGACCAAGAAAGGGTCTGGCTCGCCATCCAAAAGAGGCCGACGCCCAGGTGCAAAGGCTCTTTCCAGAGTGAAAGAAGACGTAGTGGAGGATGAAGGGGGCTCAGGCATGGGAGATGAAGAGAATACTTCAAGGAGACTTCTGCATCCAAAGGACCAAGAGGTGTTCCTCAAAACAAAGGATGATGCCATCAATGGAGATAAGAAAGCCAAGAAAGGGAGAAGAAAGCTGAAACTCTGGAAGCATTCGGAAAAAGAACCAGAGACCAATGTTGCAGAAGGTCGCAGAGTGTTTGAATCCAGACGAAGGATAAACATGGCAAACAAACAGATTAATCCAGAGCGCTGGGCTGACATTTTAGCCAAAGTGCGTGGGAAAAATCTCCCTAAGGGCACAGAAGTACCCCCAGTGATTAAAACCACAAGTCTTCCATCCTTGAGTCTAGAAATCACACCACCTTTGCCTGCTGTTTCTCCCCCGTCAGCATCTCCTGTGCAGACAGTGACCAGTGCTGAAGAATCCTCAGTAGATGTATCTCTACTTGGTGAAGAAAAGCACATTTTGAGTACCATTTCCTCAGCCAGCATGGGCCTAGAACACAACCACAATGGAGTTATTCTTTTTGAACCTGAAGTAACAAGCACACCTCTGGAAGAAGTTGTTTATGAGTTTTCTGAGAAGACTGAGGAGATAACTTCCACTGAAGGTGACCTGAAGTGGACTGCAGCCCCTACATTTATATCTGAGTCTTATGAACCATCTCCTACTCTGCACACCTTAGACACAGTCTATGAAGAGCCCACCCATGAAGAGACGGCAACAGAGGGTTGGTCTGCAGCAGATGTTGGATCCTCACCAGAGCCCACATCCAGTGAGTATGAGCCTCCATTGGATGTTGTCTCCTTGGTTGAGTCTGAGCCTGTGCAATACTTTGACCCAGATTTGGAGACTAATTCACAAACACATGAGGATAACATGAAAGAATACATCTTTGCACACCTTACTCCAATCCCCACCACCTGGGTTAATGACTCTAGTATATCAAAGTCATTTGAGGATTCTACTATAGGCGAACGAGGTGTCCCAGGCAAATCACTTTTACAAGGACTGACAGAGAACATCCAGCTTGTGAAAAGTAGTTTAAGCACTCAAGACACCTTACTGATTAAAACAGGTATGAAAGAGAAGTCTCAGACACTACAGGGAGGAGATATGCTAGGGGGAGACCCCACACACTCCAGAAGTTCTGAGAGTGAAGGCCAAGAGAGCAAATCCATCACTTTGCCTGACTCCACACTGGGTATAATGAGCAGTGTGTCTCCAGTTAAGAAGCCTGCAGAAACCACAGTTGGCACCCTGCTAGAAGAAGACACCACAACAGCAACAACAACTCCAAGGCAAAAAGTTGCTTCGTCATCCACCATGATCACTCACCCTTCTCAAAGGAGATCCAATGGGAGAAAGAGATTACGCCCCCACAAATTCCGCCACCGACACAAGCAAACCCCACCCACAACTTCTGCCCCATCAGAGACTTTTTCTACTCAAACAACTCAAGCACTTGAAATTAAGATTTCAAATCAAGTGGAGAGTTCTCCAGTTCCTACAGGTTGGGTGGATAACACAGTTAATACCTCCAAACAGTTGAAAATGGAGAAGAATGCAGAACCCATATCCAAGGGAATGCCATGGAGAAAACACGGGAAGAGGCCAAAAAAATATCAATATACCCCTCCTACAGTGAGCTCAAGAGCATCCGGATGCAAGCCCAGCCCTTCTCCAGAAAATAAACATAGAAACATTGTTACTCCCAGTTCAGAAACTATACTTTTGCCTACAACTGTTTCTCTGAAAACTGAGGGCCCTTATGATTCCTTAGATTACATGACAACCACCAGAAAAATACATTCATCTTACCATAAAGTCCAAGAGACACTTCCAGTCACATATAAACACACAACAGATGGAAAAGAAATTAAGGATGAGGATGCCACAAATGTCAACAAACATAAAAGTGACACTTTAGTCACTGGTGAGTCAATTACTAATGTCCTACCAACTTCTCACTCCTTGGTCTCCACTATGGGAGAATTTAAGGAAGAATCCTCTCCTGTAGGCTTTCCAGGAACTCCAACCTGGAATCCCTCAAGGACAGCCCAGCCTGGGAGGCTACAGACAGACATACCTGTTACTACTTCTGGGGAAAAACTTACAGACCCTCCCCTTCTTAAAGAGCTCGAGGATGTGGATTTTACTTCTGAGTTTTCATTCTCTGTGACAGTCTCCACACCATTTCAACAGGAAGAAGTTGGTTCTTCCACAACTCTCTCAAGCATAAAAGTGCAGGTGTCTTCAAGTCAGGCAGAAACCACCACTCTTGATCAAGATCATCATGAAACCACTGTAGCTATTCTACTCTCTGAAACTAGACCACAGAATCACACCCCTACTGCCGCCCAGATGAAGGAGCTAGCATCCTCGTCCCCACGCACGATTCTCATGTCTTTGGGAGAAACCACCACCACTAAGCCAGCACTTCTCAGTCCAAGAACATCTCAAACATCTAGAGATTCCAAGGAAAATGTTTTCTTGAATTATGTGAGGAATCCAGAAACCAAAGCAGCCCCAGTGAACAATGAAGGGACACAGCATATGTCAGGGCCAAATGAATTATCAACACCCTCTTCTGACCAGGATGCATTTAACTTGTCTATAAAGCTGGAATTGGAGAAGCAAGTATTTGATAATATGAGTCTACCACATGGCCCAGATGGCCACCACCAGGATGGAAGAGTTCATGCTTCTCACCAACTAACCAGAGTCCCTGCCAAACCCAAACTGTTCCTACCAACAGGAGCAGTGAGGCTGCCTGAAATGTCCACACAAAGTGCTTCCAGATACTTTGTAACTTTCCAGCCACCTCATCACTGGACCAACAAACCAGAAATAACTACATATCCTTCTAGGTCTTTACCAGAGAACAAGCAGTTTACAACTCCAAGATTATCAAGTACAACAACTCCTCTCCCATTGCACATGTCCAAACCCAGCATTCCTAGTAAGTTTGCTGACCGAAGAACTGACCAATTCAATGGCTACTCCAAAGTGTTTGGAAATAACAACATCCCTGAGGCAAGAAACCCAGTTGGAAAGCCTCCCAGTCCAAGAATTCCTCATTATTCCAATGGAAGATTCCCTTTCTTTACCAACAGGACTCTTTCTTTTCCACAGCTGGGAGTCACCCTGAGACCCCAGATACCCACTTCTCCTGCCCCAGTAATGAGAGAGAGAAAAGTTAATCCAGATTCCTACAACAGGATACATTCCCATAGCACCTTCCATCTGGACTTTGGCCCTCCAGCACCTCCGTTGTTGCACACTCCGCGGACCACGGGGTCACCCTCAACTAACTTACAGAATACCCCTCTGGTCTCCTCCACCCAGAGTTCTGTGTCCTTTGTAACATCTTCTGTCCAGTCCTCAGGAAGCTTCCACCAGAGCAGCTCAAAGTTCTTTGCAGGAGGACCGCCTGCATCCAAATTCTGGTCTCTTGGGGAAAAGCCCCAGATCCTCACCAAGTCCCCACAGACTGTGTCCATCACTGCCGAGACAGATGCTGTGTTCCCCTGTGAGACAACAGGAAAACCAAAGCCTTTCATTACTTGGACAAAGGTTTCCACAGGTAAGATGTTTAAGCATCTACTTTTTTTTTTTTTTTTGTCAATTTTTATTTTATTGGCTAGCAATATAATACATTAAAACAGCATGTGTTGAACAACATAAGCACATTAGGAGAAATTTTTATAACACATTTGGGGAATTGTTTTTACTTGAATAAGCGTTTATTGTTATTTTTATAATTTCAGCTTTTGTTTTAGATGCAGGGGGAGCATGTGCAAGTTTGTCGCATGGGTAGATTGCGTGATGCTGAGGTTTGGGGCACAAATGATCCCATTACCCAGGTAGCTAGCACAGCACCCGATAGGTGGATTTTTCAGCTCTTGCCACCCCTCCTTCTCCTCTCTAGTAGTCCCAAGTATCCATTTTTCCTATCTTTATGTCCATGTGTACCCAATCTACACTTTAACCAGAGTGTAGGAGAAAGTTACCGGAGTCTTACTTTAAGCACAACCAGAAACTCAGAAAATAATGAATTGTTAGGATGTCAGGAGTCATCTGAAAACTTAGATCTAAGCATGTTTTTCTTCAGGGACAGGAAGTGAGGAACTAGAATGAAAGTGAGATTTTAATGGAGCCATGGAAACATCTAATAGGTCCTTTGGATAGAGAATAACTCAGGTTTGAAATATTCCATAAGAAAGCCTCTCAATTTTTTCAGTTGACTCCAGTACAAATGCCTTCAACCACCATGTGAGGGCAGAGTGGATGTGAGATGTGGTCTGTAAATCCCCCTTGCCCTTTTATCAGTTTGCAAAGGTAAACCCAGCTTAGTCAGAGATCAGGTTATAGTCTTACAAGTGCTATTCAGGTGCTTCTTTGATTTGGACCTAGACCTATGGTTGTGTTAGTCTGCTTGGGCTGCCATGACAAAGTACCACAAACTGGGCAGCTTAAGTAACAGATAGTTATTTTCTCACAATTTCAGATGTTGGAAGTCCAACATCAAGGTATTGGCAAGATTGGTTCCTTCCGAAGCCTCTCTCCTTGGCACGTAGATGCCGTCTTCTTCCTACGTCATACATGGTCAAACTTGTTTGTCTGGGTCCTAATCTCTTATAAAGATACCAGTCCTGTTAGATTAGAGCCCATCCTACTGACCTTGTGTAACCTTAATCACCTTGTTAAAGACCCTATCTCCAAATGCAGTCACATTCTGAGTTCCTGGGGGTTAGCACTTAAATGTATAAATTTGGGGGGACACATTTCAGCCCACAAAAAATGGTTTATAGTTGGAATCCTGAGACAGACATTCAAACAGCATCCAGCTTCCTAAATTGACCATCTGCTTTCTCCAAATGGCAGAACAATTTCTAGGTTACAGAAGAAAATAAAACTACAGAATCACAGCCTGGACAAAAGACCATACTTTTTCTCCTTTCTCTTTCCTTCTCTCTCAACACAAATGTATCTTCAGCTCTGGATTCTGATCAGAGGATTGCGTGTGTGTGTGTGTGTGTGTGTGTGTGTGTGTGTGTGTTTCGCCTTCATTTGGATAATACAAAATGATTTATGCTGCTAGCACTTAGCTGTACTTTCTTTGTACTGCTTTATCTCCCAAATGTTGGAAGTATTCCAGAGGTTCACAGAGATTCTGAGCCTAGGGCAATTGTTTACTTCTTTGATAACCTTAGCACTTGAAGTCATAGGTTTTCATAATTTCTTAATTAATTTTGCTGGAAGTGGGAAATGGGGGACACCATGGGTTATTTATTCCAAAAGGGTTATGTCCTTGAAGGAACCCATTCTCCTTCTGGGAATACCATTTGTATAAATCCTTAGGGTCCTTCACACCCTATGCCATTTCAGAGCATCTTTGAATTTTGCCCCTGCACCAGAAATTCACGCACATTTTTCTGCTACACTTCCTGGAATCAGCTCTCAATGCTGGCTGCTCATTTGTTAGCTAGCTCTTGTTTTTAGATAAGAGCTATTTCTCTCAATACATGGCCAAATGAGATTTGTTCACATCCAAAAGTGTTGTAGTTGCATGTTGTGGAACTACATGGCATGACTTTATCATGCCTTTGTTTTCAGATAAACTAAGCTCTTTTATTGAGGCATCAGAGAGAAATGGAAGGCACCTTATAATTGCCCCAGGAAGTGTAACAATAATTGGCAGGAGGTTTCAGTGGTCCTTCCCTTGCACTGCAAACCAAATGAAAGACAGGCACTCTTGTACCTCTGCATCATAAAATGCTTCAGTGGGGAGGTGGGACACCATGAGTGAGAGTCAGCAGGTTGGTGTCCATGACCATGCCCATGGTCACCTGTCATTTGGGAGGGCTCAGCTACAAAGTTGGTGGCATCTTGGCTGCATTGCCGGAAAAGTAGGGAGATTATATCAGCACCAAGAAATACTTGCTCTCCAAGACCTGGTGGGCTGTGCAGACTCACTGGGCTGCTGCTGATCCTGGCTTTGGAGGGGACAGCTGTGGTCTTGGCTGCTTCTGTAAACACACGAGAGCAGTGGCCTTTTTTCAATGTCTGTTCTGTGTTGGAATAATCTATCCACTATGAAGTTATTTTCATAGTGACAGCAAGTAATTTTGCAGGTGGGTGAACACCAGATGCTTTGTCAGAGAGTATGAGTTCCCCTTGAGGATGGAAATGATGGCAAGCTTGCAGGATTTGAAAGCTTTAACCTAAGGGTGAACTCCCATATTAGAGAAAGTTATTAGCAAAAGAGTCTGAGGCACTGGTTAGAATGAAATGAATGGTGCACAGGAAAAGTCCAGACCCAGGAAGATCCAGTAATATGGGAGAAGAATGGAAGTTCTAAAATTCAGGGCTGTCTTGGGCTTCCCTGTTTAGAAATGTAGGTTTTATTATTACATTTCATCATTAACAAAAGTCCATGAGATCTGTGGAGGATAAAGGTGGAGCTTTATTTTCTTTTTAAAGAAAACTATCTCTAGATTGGGTGGACATAACCTTCAGTGTGAGTAAAAAAATGTGCTATCTGAAGAACAAAGGAAGTAGAGACAGTTCCTATACTGGTTCCCAATCAAGTCCATTTACACAAATTAGGAATTCAAGTTTGTTTAGTTCTGATTGGTCCAAATATTTGAGCCCTGATTGGGTGATTGCCAAGCCCCAAACTGGAAGTCTCTGGCAAGTTGTTTGGCAAGAGATACTGCTCTAAGGACAAACAGCATTTGACTGCTGTTCTGTCACCCTGCCATGGTTGCCTGGTTCTGTTTTATAAATTTGGGCATCTCTCTCAGTCACAGGAGATTCATGTTATGAGAGTTTGAGGTCTCATTTACAGTTTCATTGTATGCCTGTATGATTAGGCCAACAGATCAGGAGATGACTGCCATTAAAAAGATAGTTTGTTACTCAGGTACCAGGACAGAGCACATCACATCATGCAAGGCCACAGAGGAAAGCACCAGGTTTGGTTAGGAAGCAGAGTAATAGGGAGAAAATGTGGGCAAGCACCTTTTTTTTTTTTTTTTTTTTTTTTGCAGTTTCTATGGGAAGAAACAGGCGAGGCTTAGAATTGAATATTTTGAAAAATGTCAGCAGGCTCGGCAGCACATGGGGCTGTCACTAGTTTGTGTGGTACCTGACCCTGGGATAGTTAAGGCTAGAAGATAGTTACCTGGAATCAGACAGCCCAATAAAGGAGGTGGTTAGGGTGTGGTCTCTGGATTGATTGGTTTGCATATGGAAGGTGCACTCACAGGTTATCCCGACCCGCGGGATAGTCAGAGCAGGCCCTGGAGGAGGGGGTGGGAATTTTGGGAACAAGAGACACGAGAAATGGAGACAAGACAGTGCTCTGATCAAGTCTCGTTTAATGGCGGTAATGCACTGCCTTATATACACTTGGAAGGGAAGGGGTTGGGCTAAGGCAGAAATGATCTCATTGCCGAGGGCGTGGCCAGGTTAGTTTCGGTTTCTCCGGTCGGACGTCATGTTGTGCTTGCGCTATTAAGTAACAATTTTCCCGGGCGTGGGAAAAGTGAGTGAAGAAGAAGCAGGAAGAGCGCCATCTTTAATGAGGTATTAGTACAGGGGAAAAAAGGCAAAGATAGGGAGAAGGTGTGGGGTGGAAATGAATATAGCTCAGGCGTTTAATCCTCAATTATTATTCGCTATGGCCGGGGCGTGCAGCTCCGGACAGGCCCCCCTTTTTATATTTTTATAAGAAAACCCCTTGGGAACTGCGCCTGTCTTAGGTTGAGTCAACTCACCCCCACCTTCTAGGCCCGTCATGGGATAAGGCAGCAGGAAGGGTGGCCCTCCTGTCTTAGGCTCCGATGGAGATAGTGTCCTCTTACCCGTCATTGACTGTCCAGTTCAGCACACAGGGGAGGTGGTCTTATTAAGGTAAATAAGACTCACTGTTTTCAGTCATCTCAAGGCGATGATAATGGACCTGTATAGGTTTGGCCTGGAAGGCCTCAATTTGTTGTCTGACAAATGCCATAAGCTTATTAAGGATTATAGGCCCGAGAGTGAGGAAGAGTAAAAGAGTGAGTAAAGGACCAAGAAATGGCAGGAGATAGGGGAGAAGTCCATCGAGGCCAGTCCATAGTGGATTGGCGGCCAGGCCTTTTCTGCGCTTTTCTAGTTCTTCTTGCAAAGTTTTTATCTTATCTCTGATGATTCCGGATTTGTTGGCGTAAAAACAGCACTTTTCCTGTAAAGCCAAACATATCCCTCCCTGTTCTGCCGTTAACAAATCTAGACCTCTTCTATTTTGGAGAACTACTTCAGCTAACGAGTCTACTTGGTCTTGTAAATCTTGTATAGTACTGGATAAAGTCTGTACATCTGAGATTAATTGATTGGATAATTTAGTATATTGGGTTAGTGAGACTCCTAGGCCTGTGGCTCCTGTAGTAAAAGCAGTGGTGATTCCTAGTCCAGCCAACAAGGGAATAAATTGTATGGCTCGTTTCGGTCTATAAATAAAATGTTCAATAGCGGGGATGGGGATAGGTTCATCTCCAGGGATTATATCAATGTCGGGGAGAAGAGTGGCCAGAACACAAAGCCCTGTCCAATTTGTAGGTAGATACGTATATGCCATGTTGTTTCCACAAACGAAAACCGAGCCATTTATAGCACACAAAGGGGTGGTGGCATTGATTATGGAAGTACAGTTGCCAAACACAACATAGCCTAAATCAATTTCTTTAGTGTTATTATATGATGGTGAAAAGAGGCAAGAGGAATTAGAAAACGTCATCGGTTGAACTAAGGGGGGGGGTAATAGGACAGGAATTATTTACTAAGGATTTATTTGAGTAATTGACATAGGACAATGAAAGGTTGGGTATGGCTAGAGGAATAGGGGGGCCCATTTTAAGACAAAGCCAACAATCGTGGGCCAGGCTTGTATTGGACATTTGAAGTAAATTGTAAGTAGCATTGAGGATATCAAAGGTTTGGGCATCGAGCCTAAAATTATCTCTAAGCTCAGGCAGGGCTAAAGGGTGATATTGAAGTTCAGGATATGAAGCTTTATGAATTTCTTCTAATTCTTTCTGGACGGTTTTAATTCTTGTAATATCTAATGGGCCTCCTCCATCAGAAATGTGAATGGGGGCAGTAGTGCTCCAACAAACAGGCTTTCCTTTTTGGCCGTTACAAGGAGATTGTACAAGTTTATTAGTGGATCCTAATACTTGTACATCATTGATGCCTCCAGTTTGTGTTTTTAGTAACGTGGCCGTATAATATGTTCTATTGCCTGATTTGCATTGTTGATAGGATGTATAACAGGAACTATGTACAGAAGATTGGAAAGAGCTACAAGGGCATTCTAGGAGCGGCCCGCTAGGTGAGGTATCTCTTGGGGTAGACTTACATTTCCATAACTGGTTTGGCATTAGGTAAGCTGTCTTGCCCGTGCAGGTCACCTGGGTGATTCTATCTGACGGAGGTGCAGATATTTGTCCCCCTCTGCAGTCACAAGGCTGGCCGTATTGTTTTCGTAATAATTCTCTTGCCTTACGAGGGTCACCAAAACCTGCATAGACTGTCACTATGTTATATAGAGCGATTATTCTCCGAAGGAATTTCATGTTAGGCTTCATTTTCTGAAAAACAAGAAGGAAAGAACTTCTCAGGGAGATTTATCTTCCCTGGACTGACAATGGTTATGATTTATTTGTCTTACCAATCTTTCAGGCAGCCATCTGGCTGCATCATTTTTTTGTGAGAAGATGCATACTGAGCCTCTTCCCCAAATTAAAACTGGATCGGGGCCATGCCATGAACTATCAAGTGGATCTTTCCATTTTACCATTGCAAACTGTTTTTGAGATTCAGGATGCCAGAAACGGTCGGCAGCCGATTTTCCATGACTGTCCAAATTTAAAAAATTAAGGATAAACAGGGCATGATTGAGTATGTTTCTGGGGGTACCCTTCACGGGGTACCAGCTCCCCCCTTTTAATTTTGTGATAATAGTTTTTAATGACAGATGAGCTCTTTCTACTATACCTTGTCCTTGGGGATTATAGGGAATGCCTGTGGTATGTTTAATTTGTAGGGTATTACAAAATTGTAAGAAGGTTTTGGCTATATAACCGGGGCCATTATCTGTTTTGATTTGTTTGGGTATTCCTAAAATAGAAAAGCAGTGTAATAAATGAACTATGATGTGTTTGGTGGCCTCTCCTGTTTGGAGAGTTGCACTGATGAATCCACTATAGGTGTCTATGCACACATGGATATATTTTACTTGACCAAATTCTAAGTGGTGAGTAACGTCCATTTGCCAAATTTCGTTGGGGATGAGTCCTCGGGGGTTAACTCCTAGATGGGGAACAGGTAAATATGTTATGCAGTTGGCGCATTGTTTAACTATTTGTCGAGCTTGTTCTCTGGTAAGTTTAAACATAAGTCTTAAGGTTTGGGCGTTTAAATGATGTAAGGCATGTGCTTTTTGCGCTTGTTGCAAATTGTCTGTAGTGACTGTAGCTATGGTTTTTGTTGCCGTGTCAGCTGTTGTGTTACCTTGTGTTAGAGGTCCCGGTAATCCTGAATGTGCTCTAATATGCCCAAGAAAAAAGGGAGTAGTCCTTTTTCGGATAAGTTGTTGACATTGTAAAAATAGGTTAGCTGTGTCTGAAATATGTTTAATTTGAGACACGGTCTCTAAGAGGGGTATTGAATGAGCCAGGTAGGTGCTGTCTGTATAAATGTTAAGTGGCTGACAAGGAAAAGCTGATAGTGCTGCAATTATAGCTTGCAATTCGACCAGCTGAGCTGATGTATAAGTGGTCTGGAATTTAACGACTACATTATTGTAAGTGTAAGCGGCAAGTCCTGTGGAAGATCCATCAGTGAAAATTAGTAATGCGTCATTGAGAGGTTCTTTACTGGTAATATGGGGAAATACAAACGCATGAAGTTTACAAAATTGAATAAGTTTGTTAGGTGGGTAATGGTTGTCAATCGCGCCAGTATAAGAAGTGCAAGCAATTGGCCAGGCTTCCGTATTTTGTAACAGCCAATGGATGCGTGATTGAGTGTAGGGTTGTATAATAGTAGAGGGTTCTATTCCAAAGTATTTTCTACTGTTTTCTCTTCCCAAGATAATTAGATCAGCTATTGCATCATAATAAGGCAACAAAACCTTTTTAGGGGAGGAGGGCAGGTGTACCCACATAATGGGATTGTTCTGCCAAAATAGGCCAGTAGGGGTTATTGTTGTGTTAAAAATAAGGAATATTAATGGCTGAGAATAATCAATACCGGTAACAAATTGTGTTGCAATGGCATGTTCTACCTGTTGGAGTGTTATTAATGCTTCTTTAGTAATGGACCTGGGGGATTTTGGATTAGAGTCTCCTTTTAATATATCGAAAAGAGGTTTTAACTCTCCTGTGGTGAGCTTTAAGTATGGTTGAAGCCAATTTATGTCTCCCAGTAATTTTTGGAACTCATTTAAAGTTTTTAAATGATCACGACGTATAACGGCCTTTTGATTAATGATTTTGGGTCCATTAATCTGGAAACCAAGATAAGTGTATGGATCTTGTAATTGTACCTTTTCTGGGGCTATCTGTAGTCCGGCTGCTGTTAACTCTTGTTTGAGTTGGGCGAAGCACTGTAAGACTTGTTCGCCAATTTCTCCTGCTATTAAAATATCATCCATATAATGTATAATATACATTTGTTCCCATGTTTTTCTGACTGGCTCTATAGCGGCAGCTACATATTTTTGACACAAGGTAGGACTATTGGCCATACCCTGAGGTAAAACTTTCCATTGATAGCGCTTCATTGGTTGTTTAAAATTTGTAGATGGAAGACTAAAGGCAAATCTTTTCTGGCCAGCAGGGTGAAGGGGAATTGTAAAAAAGCAATCTTTAAGGTCAATAATGATTTTAAAATATTTTTCAGGAATCGCAACCGGTGAAGGCAATCCTGGTTGTAAGGCACCCATAAGGATCATAGTGATATTTACTGCTCTTAAATCTTGTAAGAGTCTCCATTTTCCAGACTTCTTTTTAATAACAAAAATAGGTGTATTCCAAGGGGAATTACTTTCCTCAATATGTCCTGCTGCTAGTTGTTCCTGCACTAACTGTTGGGCAGCACTTAGTTTATCATTGAGTAAAGGCCACTGATCAAACCAAACGGGCTCATCTGACTTCCAAGTAATGGGGTCAGCGCACCTTTGGGGTGCAGGTATGTCAGTGGCCTGAGCTAAAAATTTCCAAACCCCTTTTTATCAAGTTGTCCTGAAACCAGTATAGGCTGTGGGATACCGTTCTCTCCTTTTCCAAGACCTTTACCAGGGGTGTATCCTTGAGCTAACATTTGTGCAGTAACTATATCATTTGGACTACACATTATAATTTTCATTGGAGAGAGTAGATCTCGCCCCCAAAGGTTAACAGGTAGGTAAGGGATGACAAATGGCTTAATGAGGCCTGAATTGTTTTCTTTATCTGTCCATGTTAGGTATTTAGAACTTTGTTTAGGATTACTGCTTTGTCCAATTCCTCTCAAGTGAGTTAAAGTTTCTGTGGTAGGCCAATGAGAGGGCCAATCTTCCTGTTTAATGATAGTTACATCAGCCCCTGTGTCTATTAGTCCAGTGAATGCCTTCCCGTCTAACCATAAGGTTAGAGAGGGTTTTTGATTTGTCGTTGGTTGCACCCAATATATATCTGATGATCCGAAACCTTTTATATTTCTATTAGAGTATTGGATATTATTATCTGTTTTAACCAAAGGTAGCAGGAGTAACTGAGCTATTCTAACTCCTTGAGGGACAGTAATAATACTATCAATAGCTCTGGCCATAATTTTAATTTCTCCTTCATAATCATTATCGATAACTCCAGGGAGGACTTGTAAGCCTCTCATGGTGACACTACTTCTTCCTAAAAGTAGCCCAAAAGTGTTAGGTGGTAAGGGTCCATATATTCCGGTATTTAAGGTTTGCGGTCCCATTTCAGGTGTTAGTATTGTGTGGGAGGTGGAACTGAGGTCCAATCCTGTACTTCCTGGGGTTGCTCTACTAAGTTTTGAAATGGATTGCTGTTGCTGGCTGGAACAAAGCTGACTGCCCCATATGCTTGTTTCGGGGCCTGAGGCTGGCCCCTCATCCCGTTTCCCTGCCTGGGGGGTAAAGGATTTCCTTGACTGTCAGTTTTAGATTTACATTCATTTGCCCAGTGCCTTCCTCTTTTACACCTTGGGCAAAGGCCTGGGATTTTTGCTTCTGGACTCCTATTTTGGTTTTCACAGCAATCTTTTGCAAAGTGTCCCCTTTTACCGCATCTAAAACATCCCCCTTTATCTTTACCTTTGTTAATGAGGAAATCTCTTACTGTTTGGCCACTAAAAGCGGTGGCCATTGCTAGGCCTTGTTGATATGAGGGCCCAATATCTGAACAAAGGTGAATGTATCCTGTTAAATCTGTTTTCTTTCGATAAGGTCTGATTGCCACTTGGCAGGCGGGGTTAGCATTTTCATAAGCTAACTGTTTAACATAATCTACACCCGTTTCTGCATTTCCAAAGATTCTACCTGCCGTGGTCATAAGTCTATGCACAAAGTCTGAAAATGGCTCATCGGGTCCTTGTTTAACCGCTGTGAGCGAGGCCCCTGGATCTCCTTTAACGGGAAGTTTTCTCCAGGCCTGTGTAGCAGCAGCCTGGATTTGTGAGAACAGTCCAGGGTCATATTGCATTTGGGCCTGAGTGTCTGCATAATTACCTGAACCTGTTAACATATCATAATCCCAACCGTTTCCTGCCTGTTGATTTCTTTTAGCTGTATCTCTACAATTTTCAAAGAACTCTGACTTCCAAATTAAGTGGTCTCCCCCAGAAAGAACTGCCCTGACTAAGGTATTCTAGTCTATAGGAGTGAGCCAATTCTCAGCTGCAGATTCCACTATAGCAAGAGTATATGGATCAGTAGCCCCATACTGAGAGGCAGCAGTCTTTAACTCTTTTATAATAGTAAAATCAAATCCAGTATGATGCCTCCAAGCCTGTCCCTGTTCATCTATGGTTTCCGTGACCGGAAAAACGTCTTTGGGGGAGGAGTCTTCTCTATGTCGGCTGGCAACTAACCCCCCTCTTGGAACATGTTGTCCAGGCCGCTGAAGTGGGCGCAAGGAACCCTCCATAGCGTCTGAGTTAGGTATTTTTTCATTTCCTGTTTTTAGCTTTTGGAGCCTAATTATCAATGATTGATGTAACTCTTCAAGTTTAATCTGTTCTTCTAGTTGAGCAATTTTTTGCTTTAATTCTTCTTTAGGATCTATTGCTGCCATAATAATGGGCGCAGAAGCCTCATTATGTGTCTTATTATATGGGGGTGGGTATGAAGTAAAGGGAGGCAAATCAGGGTTGTGATATTTAGCCGCCTCTTCCTCTAAATCATCCCAATTGATATCCAATTGATTAGGCTTATTAATTTCCTCCTCCTTTTGAAGCATCTGTAAAACTGGGGGTTTTTTTGGTTTGTTTTCGTGTAGTATTTCTTTATCTGTTACAGAAGGAGACTTGATTTCCTCATGATCACTTTCGAGGGAAATGAGATCTTCCTCCGTATCTTGCGGAGGCTTTGTGAGGTTAGAGCGGGAGCTAACCTTTAAAATATGCTCTGTCTGAGCGACCGCAGCCATGACTTGCGGATTGGCCTCCTTCTTATCTATTAAATCTCTAATGAGGTTCCAATAAGAGAAGGCGGTTACAGGAATTTTTTCTGGCCCAAAAGTATTATAATAGTCCTGCAAACAATCCCCTACTCTACGCCATCTTTTAATATCAATAGTTCCTTCCTGTGGAAACCAAGGGCAAGTGACTTTTACAAAATCAAAAACTTTAAACAAATCATTACCTTTAACCTTTACTCCTCGTATCTTTAAAGCCTCTTTTAATTGTCCTACATATATTTGATGTTGGCTTAATTCTTGTCCCATTTCGGACACGTCACTTACCTTCGATCCTGACGCGGCAGGTTCCCGCGGTGATCGGAAGAGTTTGACTCCTTTTGTCTTCGTTAGCGGTCGACCGTCCTTTGGCGTCCTCTTCCTCACAGAGTCCCTCATTTCCAGGTCCCTGTTCGGGCGCCACGTATCCCGACCCGCGGGATAGTAAGAGCAGGCCCTGGAGGAGGGGGTGGGAATTTGGGGAACAAGAGACACGAGAAATGGAGACAAGACAGTGCTCTGATCAAGTCTCGTTTAATGGCGGTAATGCACTGCCTTATATACACTTGGAAGGGAAGGGGTTGGGCTAAGGCAGAAATGATCTCATTGCCGAGGGCGTGGCCAGGTTAGTTTCGGTTTCTCCGGTCGGACGTCATGTTGTGCTTGCGCTATTAAGTAACAATTTTCCCGGGCGTGGGAAAAGTGAGTGAAGAAGAAGCAGGAAGAGCGCCATCTTTAATGAGGTATTAGTACAGGGGAAAAAAGGCAAAGATAGGGAGAAGGTGTGGGGTGGAAATGAATATAGCTCAGGCGTTTAATCCTCAATTATTATTCGCTATGGCCGGGGCGTGCAGCTCCGGACAACAGGTGAGTGGTTTGCTATCTCTATTAATTATCTAGCTTTGGGAGGGTCAGCAGTTTGGTAGTTTCCCTGGGGTCAGCAAAACCCCAGATGCCAGAGCATCAGAAACACACAATTAATACAGAGCCTGATGATTGCAGAGTCTTAGGAGGTCAGACAGAGTGTGAAATGTGGAGAGTATAGAAAGTGGAGAGACATAAGGACCTATGTCCCATAATTCCTCCCACTGGTTAGAGTGATGAGAGGTCAGATGTCACTGAGAAGCATGAATTCATGCTCAACTCAAGTGGAGAATGACCCCATCCTGACCCCATCAATCTAACCAATCTACCTTCTTTTCTTTTCTTCTCTCTTTTCTTCTTTTCTCTTATCTTATGTCTCTCTCTCTCTCTCTGTTTTGTTTTTTTTTTTTCTTAAATAGAGTTTCACTCTGTTGCCCAGACAGGAGTGCAGTAGCATGATCATAGCTCACTGCAGTCTCTATGTCCCAGGCTCACGTGATCCTCCCACCTCAGCCTCCCAAGTAACTGGGACCAAAGGCACATGCCACCACACCCAGCTATGTTTTTTTTTGTTTGTTTTTGTTTTTTTTTTTTTAGAAACAGAGTTTAGCTGTGTGGCCTAGGATGGTCTAGAACTCCTGGGCTCGCTCAAGGCATACTCCTGCCTTGGCCTCCTAAGGTGCTGGGAATAATTTACCTTTCTTGTGGACTCAAGGACCTCTCTGGGTAGGGGTGGCTGGCTACTGCAAGCCTGGGATGCCCATGCAGACAGCTAGCCCGAGGAGTTAAGGAGAACAGCAAAAGCATAAAGAAATAAGGGAGAGGCTGTGTCTCTAGTAATTGAGCTTGTGACATATCAGCTCACCTTGGAAGTGGCTGGGACTCATGTCTGCTTCCAGAATTCTCTATTAAACCCACATTTGCCCTCCTTTGCTGAATATGGCCCTGTTTCTGGGACTAGTGTAAAAATGAAAAAGAGAAACAAAATATTATTTTTCTCTATCCTTTTTTAAAGAGCATACTTATTTCATATGTGTGTGATGACAACACAAAATCTACTCTGAACAATTTTCAAGTATAAGCTAAATTTTTATTAACTATAGTTGCCATGAGTATAATATCACTTAAGCATATTTTTCCTAACTGAACTTTCTATTTTTTAATTAACATCTTCCCCTTTCTCCCACCCCCAGGCCCTAGTAACCACCATTCCACTATCCATTTCTTCTTCTATGAGTTCAACTTTCTTACATTGCACATATAAGTGAGATCATGCAGTATTTATCTTTCTGTGCCTGGCTTATTTCACTTAACCTAATATCCTCCAGGTTCATTTATGTTGTGGCAAACGACAGAATTTCCTTTTAAAAAAAAAAAAGACAGAATGGTATTTCATTGTGCATATATACTGCATTTTCTTTATGCATTCATTTATTGATAGACACTTAGCTGAATTCCATGTCTTGGCTATTGTGAATAGCTCTGTGATAAACACAGGAGTGCAGATGTCTCATCAACAAACTGACATCATTTCCTTTGGATAAATACCCAGTAGTGGGATTGCTAGACCATAGGCAGCTCTATTGTTAGTTTTATGAGGAACCCCCATGCTGTTTTCCATAGTGGTTGTACCAATTTACATTTTCATCAACATTGTATGGGGGTCCCCTTTTCTCCACATCTTCACCAGTGTCTGTTGTTTTTGGTCTTTTTGATAATAGTCATTCCAGCAGGCGTGAGGTGATATCTCGGTTACATTTCTTTAATGGTTAGGACCAAAACAGGCTGGGTGTGGTGGCTCACATCTGTAATCCCAGCACTCTGGGTAGCTAAGACAAGAGAATCAGTTGAGGCCAGAAGTTCAAGAGCAGCCTGGGCAAAACAGCAAGACGTCTCTACCAAAAAAAAAAAAAAAAAAAAAAAAAAAAAAAATTAAATTATCCAGGAGTGGTGGCCTGCACCTGTAGTCCCAGCTATGTAGAAGCCCAAGTCCAGGAGGTTGAGCCTGCAGTGAGCTATGAGTGTACCACTGCACTCCCGCTTGGGAGACAGAGCAAGACCCTATCTCTAACAAATAAAATAAACATAAAAAAAAAAACTTTTAAAAACACTAAAACATTCTACCTTCTACATTTGCTTTTGCTGTCTGAGTAACAAAGTAGAGAATTAGATTAATACTGCTCGTTTGAGCATTATCAAAAGGGCACAGTTTATGCCAAAGCTGACTGTGTTACTTTTCTCCAGGAGCTCTTATGACTCCGAATACCAGGATACAACGGTTTGAGGTTCTCAAGAACGGTACCTTAGTGATACGGCAGGTTCAAGTGCAAGATCGAGGCCAGTATATGTGCACCGCCAGCAATCTGCACGGCCTGGACCAGATGGTGGTCTTGTTCTCGGTCACCGTGCAGCAACCTCAAATCCTAGCCTCCCACTACCAGGACGTCACCGTCTACCTGGGAGACACCATAGCAATGGAGTGTCTGGCCAAAGGGATCCCAGCCCCCCAAATTTCCTGGATCTTCCCCGACAGGAAGGTGTGGGAAACTGTGTCCCCCGTGGAGAGCCGCATCACCCTGCACAAAAACCGAACCCTTTCCATCAAGGAGGCGTCCTTCTCAGACAGAGGCGTCTATAAGTGCGTGGCCAGCAATGCAGTCGGGGCTGACAACCTGGCCATCCGCCTGCATGTGGCGGCACTGCCCCCAGTTATCCACCAGGAGAAACTGGAGAACATCTCGCTGCCCCCTGGGCTCAGCATTCACATTCACTGCACTGCCAAGGCTGCGCCCCTGCCCAGCGTGCGCTGGGTGCTCGGGGACGGTACCCAGATCCGCCCCTCGCAGTTCCTCCACGGGAACTTGTTCGTTTTCCCCAACGGGACGCTCTACATCCGCAACCTCGTGCCCAAGGACAGCGGGCGCTATGAGTGCGTGGCTGCCAACCTGGTGGGCTCCGCGCGCAGGACTGTGCAGCTGAACGTGCAGCGTGCAGCAGCCAACGCGCGCATCACGGGCACCTCTCCGCGGAGGACGGACGTCAGGTACGGAGGGACCCTCAAGCTGGACTGCAGCGCCTCGGGGGACCCCTGGCCGCGCATCCTTTGGAGGCTGCCCTCCAAGAGGATGATCGACGCGCTCTTCAGGTAGGCGGCTCTGCATGGCTTCCTGTAAATCGCTGGGCTGGTGGCCCCAACGAATATGAGTCCATTTTCAGGATGAATATGCACACACCCTGCTCCCTGCGTCCGATAAAATTAAATGAAATTAATTAGCAGGGCACGGTGGCTCACGCCTGTAATCTCAGCACTTTGGGAAGCCGAGGAGGGCGGATCACTTGCGGTCCGGAGTTTGAGACCAGCTTGGCCAACATGGTGAAACCATGTCTCTAACAAACATATAAAATTTTGCCTGGCGTGGTGGCGAGCATCTGTAGTCCCAGCTACTCGGGAGGCTGAGGCAGGAGAATTGCTTGAACCCCGAGGTGGAGATTACAGTGAGCCAAGATCACACCACAGCACTCCAGCCTGGACGACAGAGTGACACTGCATCTAAAAATAATAATAACAAAGAACTTAATTAATTGAGACAGGGTGTCACTCTGTCACCCAGGCTGGAGAGGAGTAGTGTGATCATACCTCACTGCAGCCTCAACCTCCTGGGCTGAAGCGATCCTCCAGCCTCAGCCTCGTGAGTAGCTGGGATTACAGGTGTGCACCATAAGGCACAGCTGCTGCCGCTGCTTCTCCTTCTGCTTCTCCTTCTCCTTCTCCTTCTCCTCCTTCTCTTCCCTTCCTCTTCCCCTTCCCGCTCCCCTTCCCCTTCTTCTTCTTCTTCCCCTTTCCCTTCCCCTTCTTCTCCTTCTCCTTCCCCTCCTCCTCCTCCTCCTCCTCCTCCTCCTCCTTCTTCTTCTTCTTTTCTCCTTCTCCTCCTCCTCCTTCTTTTTTTGTACAGATGGGATCAGCTATGTTGCCTAGTGTGATCTCGAACACTTCACCTCAATCAGTGCTCCTGCCCTGACCTACCAAAGTGCTGGGATGACAGGCTTGAGCCACTGTGGCTGGCCCTGTGTGTGATTTTTATGCAATGACGTTTTGTATCTCTAAACTTGGATCTGGAACAAATACTTAACTTCTTAAAAAATACTTAACTTTTTCCTCTCTTGTCCCATTAAAAAAAAAAAAAGATAAATAAACCAAGAAACTTTTGTTTTAATTATTATATGTTTAACTATACTGTTAGGACAAACAATTCAGCTTGCTTCTATTTCCATTGTAGATTTCAACAATATACATAGACGTGTTAGGCTCTATTTTAATGTGGCAATATTGATACAGTCAAAGTGTACCCGTTGTTTGAAAAGCATCATTACCACACCAATATAGTGCACTTGAAATGATAAAAATGTACTCGGGCTATGAAGAAAGCCACC
Source organism: Macaca fascicularis (assembly GCF_037993035.2). Taxonomy (NCBI): domain Eukaryota; kingdom Metazoa; phylum Chordata; class Mammalia; order Primates; family Cercopithecidae; genus Macaca; species Macaca fascicularis. Next base: position 3,922,245 of record NC_132903.1, read on the forward strand.
TTTCTAATCAAGTGCCATCAGTTCCCAGGTGTACAGGTTTATGGCAGTGCTTATCAACCAAGGATGATTTTGCCCCAAGACAACCCTTGGCAATATCTGAAGACACTTCTGGTTGTCACAAGTGGGGCAGTGGGTGCTTCTGGTATCTGGGGTGGAGCCCAGGGACAGTGCTCAACACCCTGCAGTGCACAGGATGGCCCATCACAGATAGTCATCCATCTTACCTTCAATGTCCATAGTGATGAGGCCAAGTAACTCTGTCTTAGCATGAAAGATTCTATCTATCTCTCTCTCTCTCTATCTATCTATCTATCATCTATCCATCCTTCTACCTATTTCATCTATCATCTCTCTATCATTGGTCTGTCTGTCTGTCTATCCATCCATCAAGCATAGCAGTGGTTTGCAACCAGGTATCAGGTGTTCCTTAGTCCCCAGGGGATACTTGGTGATGTATGGAGACATTTTTGGTCATCAGGACTCTGGGGTGGAGGGTGTATTTCTGGTATCTGGTGACTGCAGCCCTGGGATGCTGCTCAACACCCTACAGTGCACAAGACATCCCACCACAGATAAGCATTCATATTGCCTTAAATGTTAATACAGCTAAGATCAAGTAACCCTGTCTTAACATGTAAGACTTTGTCTATCCATTTACCTATCTATTTATCCATTCATTTATTCATTCCTGTATACCTAGCCTATCCATCCATCCTTATCTCTTGTGTATCTATTCATTCATCCATCCACCCATAACTATCTCTCTCTCTCTCTCTCTCTCTCTCTCTATCTATCTATCTATCTATCTATCTATCTATCTATCTATCTATCTACGTACCTACCTGTCTATGGCAGTTGCTTGCAACCAGGGAGATTTTTTTCCCAGGAAATATTTGGCTATGTCTGGCAACATTTTTTTGATTACCACAAATGGGATGCATGTTACTGGCATCTGGTGGATGGAGCCCAGAGATGCTGCTCAACACCCTACAATGCACAGGACAGACCCACCACAGAGAATCATCCATCCAGCCTTAAATGTCCCTAGTGCTGAACCCAAGAAATGCTATCTTAGTATGAAAATTTTAGTCTATCTATATACTTGCCTATCCATCCATTTCTATCTACCTAACCTATCCATCCATCCATTCTTATCTCTTATGTATCTATCTTTTCATCTATCCATCCATCTATCCATCCATTTATCCATCCACCCATCCATCTCTATCTATTCTATCGATCTATCGATCTATCTATCTTATCTATCTATGTAATCTACCTAGTCTGTCTACTGATCTATCTAACTAACTAGCTAGCTATGGTAGTTGTTTGCAACCAAGGAGATTTTACTCCCAGGAGACATTTGGCTATGTCTGGCAACATTTTTTGGTTGTTACAGATGGGATGGATTCTACTGGCATCTGGTGGGTGGACTCCAGGGACACTGCTCAACAGCCTACAGTTCACAGAATGGCCCCATCACAGAGAATCATCTAGCCTCAAATTTCCCTAGTGCCAAGGTTGAGAAACCCTGAGCTAGATTCATAAAAGAGCTAATATCTCTTTAATAAGTGTTAAAAAACAGAGGACACAGACAGTAGAGGAAAGGTAAAATGGAGTCCAACTCAATTCACAGTGCCGTGGTGGAGCATTGTGCTGTCTTCAGCATTCAGCAGCTCAAGCAGGAAAGCCTCTCACCATGGTTCCCCCGCCATGGTGGGAGCAAAATCAGTGTCCAAGAGTTTCTTCTGCACAGTTGTATCTGCCCTTCTAGGACGCTTTGCAGTTTAGGAAAAGGGCTGAAATGTCTTTCCCCTGCCTATATTTTATACTTTAGATGGCTGGGTGGTACCCTGAAGAGCTTGCACAATCAGTCAAGAAGAACCATGTACCAAATATACCCAGGAATGCCTTCCAGCTTAGCAGATGTGCTGCCACCAAGAAAACTGTTTTCCATTGACTTTGCCATGGTGGAGGTAATTTTGAATGGATAGCAGTACAAGAATGCAGTTCCAGTAGGATTTTTGAGTCATTCTATTAATACTTCCATATAAATCCTAAATAAATTATAAACTGTTATTTCTGTCACTTCATTCTTAGTAAACTCTGACTCTATTCTTAGTAAAGTGTAATTGAACAAACCATGTGCATTTTGTCAAAGAGCAGTCTGCCCTGCCTACATGTTGGGATTATTTAAAATTAAAAAGGGGTTCAAGACGGCCGAATAGGAACAGTTCCAGCCTCCCGGCATGAGTGGCACAGAAGACAGGTGATTTCTGCATTTCCAACTGAGGTACCGGGTTCATCTCACTGGGGTGTGCCAGACAGTGGGTGCAGGATATGGAAGCAGCCCACTGAGTGAGAGCCAAAGCAGGGTGAAGCATTGCCTTACCTGGGAAGTGCAAGGGAGAAGGGAATTCCCTTTCCTAGCCAAGGGAAACCATGACACACAACACCTGGAAAATTGGGTCACTCTCACCCTAACACTGCACTTTACCTAGGGTCTTCGCCAATGGCATACCAGCAGATGATATCCTGTGCCTGGCTTGGAGGGTCCCATTTCCACGGAGCCTCCCTCATTGCTAGCATAGCAGTCTGAGATCTAACTGCAAGGTGGTAGCGAGGCTGGGGGAGGGGTGCCCGCCATTGCTGAGGCTTGAGCAGGTACACAAAGTGGCTGGGAAGCTCGAACTGGATGGAACCCACTGCAGCTCAAGGATGCCTGCCTGTCTCTGTAGACTCTACTTATGGGGACAGGGCATAGTCAAACAAAAGGCAGCAGAAACCCCTGCAGATTTAAATGTCCCTGTCTGACAACTTTGAAGAGAGTAGTGATTCTCCCAGCATGGAGTTTGAGATCTGAGAACAGAGAGACTGCCTGCTCAAGTGGGTCGCTGACCCCCGAGTAGCCTCACTGGGAGACACCCCCAACTAGGGGCAGACTGAAACCTCACAGCTCACATGGCTGGGTAACCCTCTGAGATGAAGCTTCTAGAAGAATGATCAGGCAGCAACAATTACTGTTCAGCAATATTAACTCTTCTGCAGCCTCTGCTGCTGATACCCAGGCAAACAGCATCTGGAGTGGATCTCGAGCAAACTCCAAGACACCTGCAGCTGAGGGTCCTGACTGTTAGAAAGAAAAATAACAAACAGAGAGGACATCCACACAAAAACCCCATCTGAACGTCACCATCACCAAAGACCAAAGGTAGATAAAACCACAAAAATGGGGAAAAAGCAGTGCAGAAAAGCTGAAAATTCTAAAAATCAGAGCGCCTGTCCCCCTCCAAAGGAACACAGCTCCTCACCAGCAACAGAACAAAACTGGACAGAGAATGACTTTGATGAGCTGAGAGAAGAAGGCTTCAGAGGATCAAACTTCTCCGAGCTAAAGGAGGAAGTTCGAACCCATCGCGAAGAAGATAAAAACCTTGAAAAAAGATTTGATGAATGGCTAACTAGAATAACCAATGTAGAGAAGTCCTTAAATGACCTGATAGAGCTGAAAACCATGACATAATAACTACGTGACAAATGCACAAGCTTCAGTAACTGACTCTATCAGCTGGAAAAAGGGTATCAGTGACTGAAGATCAAATGAATGAAACGAAGCGAGAAGAGTTTAGAGAAAAAAGAGTAAAACGAAATGAACAAAGCCTCCAAGAGATATGGGACTATATGAAAAGACCAAATCTATGCCTGATTGGTGTACCTGAAAGTGACAGGGAGAATGCAACCAAGTTGGAAAACACTCTGCAGGATATTATCCACGAGAACTTTCCCAACCTAGCAAGGCAGGCCAACATTCAAATTCAGGAAATAGAGAGAACACCAAAAAGAAACTCCTCGAGAAGAGCAACTCCAAGACACATAATTGTCAGATTCACCAAAGTTGAAATGAAGGAAAAAATGTTAAGGGCAGCCAGAGAAAAAGGTGGGGTTACACACAAAGGGAAGACCATCAGACTAACAGCGGATCTCTCGGCAGAAACTCTGTGAGCCAGAAGAGAGTGGGGGCCAATATTCAACAAACTTAAAGAAAAGGATTTTCAACCCTGAATTTCATATCCAGCCAAACTAAGTTTCATAAGTGAAGGAGAAATAAATTCCTTTACAGACAAGCAAATCCTGAGAGATTTTGTCACCACTAGGCCTGCCTTACAAGAGCTCCTGAAGGAAGCACTAAACATGGAAAGGAACAACTGGTACCAGCCACTGCAAAAACATGCCAAAATGAAGAGACCATCAATGCTAGGAAGCAACTGCATTAACTAATGAGCAAAACAACCAGCTAATATCATAATGACAGGATCAAGTTCACACATAGCAATATTAGTCTTAAGTGGAAATGGGCTAAATGCGCCAACTAAAAGACACAGACTGGCAAATTGGATAGAGTCAAGACCCATCAGTGTGCTGTATTCAGGAGACCCATCTCACATGCAAAGACACACACAGGCTCAAAATAAAGGGATGGAGGAAAATCTACCAAGCAAATGAAAAACAAAAAAAGGCAGGGGTTGCAATCCTAGTCTCTGGTAAAACAGACTTTAAACCAACAAAGATCAAAAGAGACAAAGAAGGCCACTATATAATAGTAAAGGGATCAATTTAACAAGAAGACCTAACTACCCTAAATATATATGCACCCAATACAGGAGCACCCAGATTCATAAAGCAAGTCCTTAGAAACTTACAAAGAGACTTAGACTCCCACACGATAATAACAGGAGACTTTAACACCCCACTGTCAACATTAGACAGATCAACAAGACATAAAGTTAACAAGGATATCCAGGAATTGCACTCAACTCTACACCAAGCGGACATAATAGACATCTACAGAACTCTCCACCCCAAATCAACAGAATTCTCAGCACCACATGGCCCTTATTCCAAAATTGACCACAGAGTTGGAAATAAAGCGCTCCTCAGCAAATGTAAAAGAACAGAAATTATAACAAACTATCTCTCAGACTACAGTGCAATCAAACTAGAACTCAGGATTAAGAAACTCACTCAAAATCACTCAACTACATGGAAACTGAACAACCTGCTCCTAAATGACTACTGGTTACATAATGAAATGAAGGTAGAAATAAAGATGTTCTTTGAAACCAATGAGACCAAAGATACAACATACCAGAATCTCTGGGACCCATTTAAAGCATTGAGCAGAGGGAAATTTATAGCAGTAAATGCCCACAAGAGAAAGCAGGGAAGATCTAAAATTGACACACTAACATCACAGTTAAAAGAACTAGAGAAGCAAGAACACACACATTCAAAAACTAGCAGAAGGCAAGAAATAACTAAGATCAGAGCAGAACTGAAGGAGATAGAGACACAAAAAAACCTTCAAAAAAATCAATGAATCTAGGAGCTGATTTTTTGAAAAGATCAACAAAATTGATAGACCGCTAGCAAGACTAATAAAGAAGAAAAGAGAGAAGAATCAAATAGACGCAATAAAAAATGATAAAGGGGATATTACCACCGACCCCACAGATATACAAACTACCATCAGAGAATACTATAAACACCTCTACACAAATAAACTAGAAAACATAGAAGAAATGCATAAATTCCTACATACAGTCTCCTAAGACTAAACCAGGAAGAAGTCGAATCCCTGAAGAGACCAATAACAGGCTCTGAAATTGAGGCAATAATGAATAGCTTGCCATCCAAAAAAAGTCCAGGACCAGATGGATTCATAGCCGAATTCTACCAGAGGTACAAGGAGGAGATGGTACCATTCCTTCTGAAACTATTCCAATCAATAGAAAAAGAGGGAATCCTCCCTAACTCATTTTATGAGGCCAACATCATCCTGATACCAAAGCCTGGCAGAGACACAACCAAAAAAGACAATTTTAGACCAGTATATCCCTGATGAACATTGATGCAAAAATCCTCGGTAAGATACTGGCAAACCGAATCCAGCAGCACATCCACCATGATCAAGTGGGCTTCATCCCTGGGATGCAAGTCTGGTTCAATATATGCAAATCAATAAACATAATCCAGCACATAAACAGAATCAAAGACAAAAACCACCTGATTATCTCAATAGATACAGAAAAGATCTTTGACGAAATTCAACAGCCCTTCATGCTAAAAACTCTCAATAAATTCTGTATTGATGGAGCTTATCTTGAAATAATAAGAGCTGTTTATGACTAACACACAGCCAATATCATACTGAATGGGCAAAAACTGGAAGCATTCCCTTTGAAAACTGGCACAAGACAGGGATGCCCTCTCTGACCACTCCTATTCAACACAGTGTTGGAAGTTCTGGCCAGGGCAATTAGGCAAGATAAAGAAATAAAGGGGATTCGGTTAGGAAAAGAGGAAGTCAAATTGTCCCTGTTTGCAGATAACATGATTGTATATTTAGAAAACCCCATTGTCTCAGCCCAAAGTCTCCTTAAGCTGATAAACAACTTCAGCAAAGTCTCAGCGTACAAAATCCATGTGCAAAAATAACAAGCATTCTTATACACCAATAACAGATAAACAGAGAGCCAAATCATGAGTGAACTCCCATTCACAATTGTTTCAAAGAGAATAAAATACTTAGGAATCCAACTTAAAAGGGATGTGAAGGACCTCTTCAAGGAGAACTACAAACAACTGCTCAGTGAAATAAAAGAGGACACAAAAAAATGGAAGAACATTCCATGCTCATGGATAGGAGGAATCAATATAGTGAAAATGGCCATACTGTCCAAGGTAATTTATATATTCAATGCCATCTCCATTAAGCTACCAATGACTTTCTTCACAGAATTGGAAAAAAACTACTTTAAAGTTCATATGGAACCAAAAAAGAACCCACATAGCCAAGACAATCTAAGCCAAAAGAACAAAGCTGGAGGCCTCACGCTACCTGACTTCAAACTATACTACAAGGCTACAGTAACCAAAACAGCATAGTACTGACACCAAAACAGAGATATAGACCAAAGGAACAGAACAGAGCCCTCAGAAATAATACCACACATCTACAGTCATCTGATCTTTGACAAACCTGAGAAAAACAAGGAATGGGGAAAGGATCCCCTATTTAATAAATGGTGCTGGGAAAACTGGCCAGCCATAAGTAGAAAGCTGAAACTGGATCCTTTCCTTACACCATATACAAAAATCAATTCAAGATGGATTAGAGGCTTAAATGTTAGACCTAAAACCATAAAAACCCTAGAAAAAACCTAGTCAATACCATTCAGGACATAGGCATGGGCAAGGACTTCATGTCTAAAACACCAAAAGCAATGGCAACAAAAGCCAAAATTGACAAATGGGATGTAATTAAACTAAAGATCTTCTGCACAGCAAAAGAAAGTACCATCAGAGTGAACAGGCAACCTACAGAATGGGAGAAAATTTTTGTAATCTACTCATCTGACAAAGGGCTAATATCCAGAAGCTACAAAGAACTCAAACAAATTTACAAGAAAAAAACAACCCCATTAAAAAGTGTCAAAGGATATGAACAGACACTTCACAAAAGAAGACATTGATGCAACTGACAGACAGGTGAAAAAATGCTCATCATCACTGGCCATCAGAGAAATGCAAATCAAAACCACAATGAGATACTATCTCATACCAGTTAGAATGGTTATCATTAAAATGTCAGGAAACAACAGGTGCTGGAGAGGATGTGGAGAAATAGGAGCACTTTTACACTGTTAAACTAGTTCAACCATTGTGGAAGACAGTGTGGCGATTCCTCAAGGATCTAGAACTAGAAATACCATTTGACCCAGCCATCCCATTACTGGGTATATACCCAAAGGATTATAAATCATGCTGCTATAAGGACACATGCACACGTATGTTTACTGTGGCACTACTCACAATAGCAAAGACTTGGAACCAACCCAAATGTCCATCAATGGCAGACTGGACTAAGAAAATGTGACACATATACACCATGGAATACTATGCAACCATAAAAAAAGGATGGGTTTGTGTCCTTGGTAGGGACATGGATGCAGCTGGAAACCATCATTCTCAGCAAACTATCACAAGAACAGAAAACCAAACCCGGCATGTTCTCACTCAAAGGTGGGAATTGAACAATGAGATCACTTGGAAACAGGAAGGGAACATCACACACTGGGACCTGTTGTTGGGAGGGGGGGAGGCAGGGAGGGATAGCATTAGGAGAAATACCTAATGTAAATGACAAGTTAATGAGTGCAGCATACCAACATGGCACATGTATACATATGAAACAAACCTGCACATGTACCTTAGAACATAAAGTATAATTTAAAAATAAAAATAAAAATATTGGGCCTAGTGTGGTGGCTGATGCCTGTAATCCCAGCATTTTGGGAGGCCAAGATGGGTGGATTGCTTGAGGTCAGGAGCTCAAGATCAGCCTGACCAACATGGTGAAACCTGGTCTCGACTCTAAATACAAAAATTAGCAGGGCATAGTGGCACATGCCTGTAGTCCCAGCTACTTGGAAGGCTGAGGCAGGAGAATTGCTTGAACCCAGGAGGCAGAGATTTCAGTGAGCCAAGATCAGGCCACTGCACTGTAGCGTGGGTGACAGAGTGAGACTCTATCTCAAAAAACAAAAATGAAAACAAATATCAGAGCTTTGTTTCTTGAAGTCAAATCCCTCATGATGCATAGGCATCTGTGGCTTTCAGATTTGCTCAGTTCATTTATTCTGATGGCAACTGGACTGGGGTCACTGTTATGGAAGCCATAGAATGTTTAACAGATACATGCTATCATACTCCTTTTTAGATTCAAACTCCAAGGCACATTAAAATGTCCTGGCCTGCCCCACATCTATTAAGTTCCTTACTGAGTTACATTACCTGATTCTCACTCATGACCCACAAACAGTATATTTTGTCATTGTTAACTGTTGCTTTGATTACAATGATTAGGTTGAATGTAATCACAAGCGGCTCATTTTGTTAAGATCTATGACGTTGTCTTAGACATGTCATTAGAAAAATGGAGTGTTGCCAGGTGTGGTGTCTCATGCCTGTATTCCCAGCACATTGGGAGACAAAGGCAGAAGGATCACTTAAGTCCAGGAGTTCAAAACCAGCCCAGACAACATAGCAAGATCTTGTCTCTAAAAAACAAAAAACAAAAACAAACAAACAAAGAAAAAAACCTTTTTTTCCAGCCAGACATATTGGTGTATGGTTATAGTCCAAACTACTCAGGAGGCTGAGACGATAGGGTCCCTTGAGTCCAGGAGATTAAGACTGCAGTTAGCTATGATTGCACCACTACACTCCATCCTGGGTGACAAAGCAAGACCCCAATTCTTCAAAACAAAGAAAGTGTGGTATTTAGGAAATACTAAGGCTCCCATTATAGTGTATGTGTAACTCAGAATTCAATAGGGACAGTTTTAAAAGTGAGAACTTTCTCAATCTTTACACCGGAATTCAACATAACAGTTCTGAATAACTAAAGGATGTTTCAATATTTCTAAAACTCTTGCATACGTAATGAAGATTTTCCTATCATCTTTTGTAGGTTGCCTCTCTTAAACACTTTTGTAATTATTCACTCAGCAGTGCTTAGACTTCATGGGGAAGAATGATACACCAGCCTTGAGGTTTTAGTTAGTGAGTGTTACTCAGCTTCAATTACAAATTCTAGAAAACCTGTTACACCAATAGTGCCATCTTCTGAAGAGCCCAATTTTAGCCTTGAAACTCTGGGCATAACCATAATTACATGACCGTGTTAGATTAGAGTTGCTTTTCTGACTCTGGCCCAAAACTGTGATACAACAGATTTAAAGAGAGAGAGAGAGAGAGAGAGAGAGAGAGAGAGAGAGAGAGAGAAAGAAATTGCCAAGACTAGAAACCGTGTGTAAAGCATTTTCTCCAGGAAGAACTTAACATCTTTATGAGGTTGACTCAGATTCATCACCATCTCCATGACTGTAGCATTTTATCTGATTTTGTTGTTACAATGACCTCTGTAATGACCACCATGCAAATACTTGATCCACACACAGTTGCAGGAATAGGATTGATGTCTTTGACTATGTTTCATGTCCTTGAACCCATGGTCAGGCCAACCTAACATCTGATTCAACAGGGAGTTCTTTTTTGCAGTCAATCACTTTCCACAACCTTCTCCAGGCTGTAAAAACCATTGGGCATTTTGCAATAGTAGCCATCTGGGCTGATGCATCACAGAACCAACTATTTTTGTGTTATTCCAGTGACCTAATGCCACAGTAGAGCATTTGGGAAACTGACATCTACTCCTTTTTCTTTTTTTCTGTAGTTTTGATAATAGAATCAAGGTGTTTGCCAACGGGACCCTGGTGGTAAAATCAGTGACGGACAAAGACGCTGGAGATTACCTGTGCGTAGCTCGAAATAAGGTTGGTGATGACTTCGTGGTGCTCAAGGTGAATGTGGTGATGAAACCGGCCAAGATTGAGCACAAGGAGGAGAGCAACCACAAAGTCTTCTATGGGGGTGACCTGAAAGTGGACTGTGTGGCCACCGGGCTTCCCAATCCCGAGATCTCCTGGAGCCTCCCGGATGGGAGTCTGGTGAACTCCTTCATGCAGTCAGATGACAGCGGTGGACGCACCAAGCGCTATGTCGTCTTCAACAATGGGACGCTCTACTTTAACGAAGTGGGGATGAGGGAGGAAGGAGACTACACCTGCTTTGCCGAAAATCAGGTCGGGAAGGACGAGATGAGAGTCAGAGTCAAGGTGGTGACAGCGCCTGCCACCATCCGGAACAAGACTTACTTGGCGGTTCAGGTGCCCTATGGAGACGTGGCCACTGTAGCCTGTGAGGCCAAAGGAGAACCCATGCCCAAGGTGACTTGGTTGTCCCCAACCAACCGGGTGATCCCCACCGCCTCTGAGAAGTATCAGATATACCAAGATGGCACTCTCCTTATTCAGAAAGCCCAGCGCTCTGACAGTGGCAACTACACCTGCCTGGTCAGGAACAGCGCCGGAGAGGATAGGAAGACGGTGTGGATTCACGTCAATGTCCAGCCACCCAAAATCAACGGTAGCCCCAACCCCATCACCACTGTGCGGGAGATAGCAGCCGGGGGCAGTCGGAAACTGATTGACTGCAGAGCTGAAGGCATCCCCACCCCGAGGGTGTTATGGGCTTTTCCCGAGGGTGTGGTTCTGCCAGCTCCATACTATGGAAATCGGGTCACTGTCCATGGCAACGGTTCCCTAGACATCAGGAGTCTGAGGAAGAGCGACTCCGTTGAGCTAGTATGCATGGCGCGCAACGAGGGAGGGGAGGCCAGGTTGATCGTGCAGCTCACTGTCCTGGAGCCCATGGAGAAACCCATCTTCCACGACCCGATCAGCGAGAAGATCACGGCCATGGCGGGCCACACCATCAGCCTCAACTGCTCTGCCGCGGGGAGCCCGACACCCAGCCTGGTGTGGGTCCTTCCCAATGGCACCGATCTGCAGAGCGGACAGCAGCTGCAGCGCTTCTACCACAAGGCTGACGGCATGCTCCACATCAGCGGTCTCTCCTCGGTGGATGCCGGGGCCTACCGCTGCGTGGCACGCAACGCCGCTGGCCACACGGAGAGGCTGGTCTCCCTGAAGGTGGGGCTGAAACCAGAAGCAAACAAGCAGTATCATAACCTGGTCAGCATCATCAACGGTGAGACCCTGAAGCTCCCCTGCACCCCTCCCGGGGCTGGGCAGGGACGTTTCTCCTGGACGCTCCCCAACGGCATGCGTCTGGAGGGCCCCCAAGCCCTGGGGCGCATTTCCCTTCTGGACAATGGCACCCTCGAGGTTCGTGAGGCCTCGGTGTTTGACAGGGGTACCTATGTATGCAGGATGGAGACGGAGTACGGCCCTTCGGTCACCAGCATCCCCGTGATTGTGATCGCCTATCCTCCCCGGATCACCAGCGAGCCCACCCCCGTCATCTACACCCGGCCCGGGAACACCGTGAAACTGAACTGCATGGCTATGGGGATTCCCAAAGCTGACATCACGTGGGAGTTGCCGGATAAGTCGCATCTGAAGGCAGGGGTTCAGGCTCGTCTGTATGGAAACAGATTTCTTCACCCCCAGGGATCACTGACCATCCAGCATGCCACACAGAGAGACGCCGGCTTCTACAAGTGCATGGCAAAAAACATTCTCGGCAGTGACTCCAAAACAACTTACATCCATGTCTTCTGAAATGTGGATTCCAGAATGATTGCTTAGGAACTGACAACAAAGCGCGGTTTGTACGGGAAGTCAGGCTGGGGAATCGGAGCTCTTAAATAATGTGTCATAGTGCATGGTGGCCCCCTGTGGGTTTCAAGTTGAGGTTGAACTTGATCTACGATTGTTGGGAAAAGGAAGCAATACGGACACCAGAAGGAGGGCTCAGCCTCGCTGGGAATTTTCTTTTGTGTTTACATCATTCCAGAGGCTTCATTCGCGGTATCTGTGCTCTGACTGCAATTTTTCTTTTTTTGCAAATGCCACTCAACTGCCTTCATAAGCGTCCATAGGATATCTGCAGAACATTCACCAAAAATAAACCATAGACACGAACAATCCCCCACTACCCCATTAAAGACGCATCACCTAGTTAACCTGCTGCAGTTTTTACATGATAGACTTTGTTCCAGATTGACAAGTCATCTTTCAGTTATTTCCTCTGTCACTTCAAAACTCCAGCTTGTCCAATAAGGATTTACAACCAGAGTGATTGATATGTGTATATATATATTTTTTTAATTCAGAGTTGCATACATACAACTACAATTATATATTAAAAAAATAACTTATTTCTTCCTGGAACTCGCTTTTTATATCATGTTTTATATATATAATGTATATATATATTTTTCCCTTTCAAATCAGATGAGACTAGGAGAAATACCTGGTGCCTCATTAATAAATTACTGGTCTTTAAAAGACTTGTATACATTACAGCAGACACAGAAATACAATTTTTAAAAATTCCTCTCCAATCTCCTTCAAATTCAGTAACCATTATTACATTACCTTCTCCAGGAACCTTGCAGTGGGGAAGGCTGTGATATTAGATTTCTTTGTATGCAAAGTTTTTGTTGAAAGCTATGCTCAGGAGAGGTGAGAGGAAAAGAAGGAGAAAACTATACCATAACTTTACAGAATTGAATCCAGAGTCTTCCCTGAAAAGCCCAGAAACTTTTCTGAAGTATCTGAGCTGTCCATCTGGTCTAAGATGGCTGCTTCTTCCCCAGCCATGAGTCAGTCTATGCTCATGAATAATACAAGACCTGTTATTTCCATGACTACTTTATTGTAATTTTAGGGTCAATATACTGCACACTTGATAATAAAATAATATGCTCCCAAAACCAGGCAGTGATGACAATGCTATTTTCGAGGACAAAAGAGGGTCACATGAATTTGGGTTTCCATCAGAGCGGTTGAAAAAATCGCTTTCATTCACCTTCTCTCAATGATTACCTTCTCTACACCTTTTTAACAGGCAAAGAAACTGAGTCAAAGGCAATGCTTCTGATGACAGATTTAGCAGGCAGGAAGGCAGAGTTTGAGTGTCACTTGCATGTAGTGACAATTTCAGTATGCAGCAAGACAGTGTGGGGACTGAGAAGCAGTGCTCTAGGAAATCCTTCAGGATTTTTCTTTTTTAATTTTTTGTCAAAGAGACATCTGGAAATACATGTACTGTGTTCCACAAATATGCAAAACTGTCCTTTTGCTTCCCCTGAGGGAAAGGAAAAAGGCAAGCAAGATAAATATTTGGGAAAAAAAAATTACTGTCAGAATTTTAAGAAATGCAGTGTTAAAGAACAAATTGTTAAAGAATATTGGTCATGGAAACTAAAGACAGCTGTTGTTTTTTTTTTAAACTCTGTGGGAGGCATAGAACCTGTCTCTCATTCATGAATCCACTTATTTTCTTAAATATATCTGCACAGCCCTTACTGTGTGCTGGATATCAACAGAGGCCTGAGGAAGCAGAGAGGTGGAGGAGGAGGTGGTGCTTGGAGTATTTATTCTCAATAGACAGGCGCTGCAGATAGTGCAGGGTCTCTCAAAATGCACATGAATGGCATTTGGGGATGGATGATTCTCTGGGCTGGGGTGTCCTGTGTAGAGTGTTGAGCAGCATCCCTGGGCTCTACCTGCCATATGCTAGCTAGTACCCTCCAACCCCCCAAAAATTGTGATAACCAAAAATGTCTCTGGACATTACCAAATGGCCCTTTAGGGGGGGCAAACTTGCTCCTGAGAGCCACTGACATAGAGGACAGGTTAGATTGGTAAATAGATAACTGATAAATGATTGATATAGATAGATAACAGATAGATGGTAGATAGGTGATAAATGACCAATAGGTATAAAGAGATAGAGGATAGGTTGATAATAGATATAGATAGAAGACAGATAAATAATGATTGATACAGACACATAGATGATTGATAGATATAAATAGACAATAGATACAGACAGAAGTAAAATAGGTAGATAGATGATTTGATGGAGGATAGATAAATGATGGATTGTTGGGATAAATGATGGATAGTTGGATGGATGGTAGATACACACATAAATAAATAATGGATGGTTGGGTGGATGATAGGTATATAGATAAATAGATGATGGATGTTTGGATGAATTATAGATGATAGATATAGATAGATGATAGATAATGTGTGGTTGAATAGATGATCAATAGGTGGATAGATATATACATAGATATACTGATGATAGGTGGTTGGGTGGATTAGATAGGTAGTTAGGTAGATGATAGATGGATGGATGAATAGATAGATAGATAGATAGATAGATAGATAGATAGATAGATAAGGGATGACTGGATGGATAATAGATAGAGTTTCTCATGCGAAGGAATTCTCAGCCTCAGCACTATGGATGTCTAGAGCTGGAGGATTCTCTGTGGTAGAACCATCCTGTGCACTGTAGGGTGTTGAGCAGCATCCCTGGGCTCCACCCACCAGATTCCAGGAGCACACATGACCCCAGTGTGACAACCAAAAATGTCTCTAGACATGGCCAACTTCTCCCCATGAGGCTGTACCATTCCTGGTTGGAAAACACTGTGCTAGATAAATACACGCAGTAGAGTGTTTTAGAAATGTGTTCATTTGGACACCATTCTTTAAGGCATGATGTGGAAACTGAGATCTGGGGAGGTAAATTCTCCTAGGTGTAGGGAATGTTTCTGCAGGACATACCTTGGTACAATTTTACCTGGAAAAAAATTGGCAAAAACATCCTATCAACCCAAACTTCTGCATTCACATGAGGTGATGGGCTGAAGAGGTATTTGGAAACATTAAATGTGTTTCAGAGAGCATTCGGATTCTAGAGGATCAAAAACCAGGTGGGATTGTAGTCCCATTAAGAAACAGCCATAGTTTTACAGAGCCAAGAATAGAAGAATGGCTGGGCAGAATGATATGGACAAATGAGAGGATGTGTTCTTCTGGTCACAAAAAGATCATGAAGAAAGTTCAACCCTCAAGCAAGAAGACCTGGGGTCTAGTGATAGATAAAATGTAATAGTAGTGCAGGTCCGTCATCACAGCTACTCAGGAGGCTGAGGTAGGAGGATCACTTGAGCCCAGGAGTTTAGGGCTGCAGTCTGCAAAAACATCATCTCTACCTGGAACCTGTCAGTGCAACCTCATTTGGAAGAAGAGTTTTTGCAGATGTAATCATGTGAAGGATCTGGAAATGAGATTATTCTGGATAAGGATGGGTCCTAAAGGCAATAAGTGTCACTATAAGAGACAGATGAGGGGACACAGACACAGAGGGGGAGGTCACATGGAGACAGAGGCAGAGACTGGAGTGACATGGCCACAAGCCCAGGGATTCCTGGAGCCCCCAGGAGCTGGAAGAGGCAGAAAGGATCCTCCGCTGGAATATTCAAAGGGAACTGCATACAATTGTAGTGTATTAAGCAGTGGCCCCCAAAATATATGCCCATATTCTGACTCCCAGAACCTGGGAATGGGATCTTATTTGGAAATAGGGTCTTTGCATGTTTAATTAAGGTAAAGATCTTGAGAAGAGATCATCCTGGATTAGATGGGCCCTAAACCCAATGATAAGTTCTGTCTAAGAGACAAAATAGGAGGCACAGACACAGGATAAGGCCATGTGGAGATGGAGGCAGAATGGAGTGATGTGCCACAGGCCCAGGCACATCTGGAGTGTCCCAGGAGCTGGAAGAGGCAGGAAGGATCCTCCCCTAGAGCTTCCATAGGGAGCATGGCCCTGAGACACTTTGATCTCAGACTTCTGGTCTCCAGAGCTGGGAGAGAGTTCACTTCTGTTGTTTTAAGCCCCAATTTTGAGGTGACTGGTTACAGACCCCCTAATAAATAAATGTGAATATTTAAAATTTTCTTGTAGGGATGATCATGATGAGAGGTACTTAGCACCTCATGACTTAGGTAAAATAAGAGCCATTTAAACCAGTGTGCCCAGAACACGAAGGTGTGTGATTTGAGCAGATGATTAATCAGAATTACATATGGCTGTATCATTATTTGTAAATAACACACTAACTGGAAGATAGTTGTTTCTTCTCCCTAAATGGCTAAGCTCTGCCATCTGTTATATGTGCTTGTAAACCTGTGGACACAAGCAAAATCCCTAGCTAACAGTCCATTGTCACTATTTAATTACTCTCAGGCCCTCACGAAAAACAAAACTTCAACCAGGCTCTAGTCCTTGAAGTCTGGTTTGTAATTGCAAAGGCACCTCTTGTTTTAATGAAGCTTGGCCGAATGTGGGACAAGATGAGGAAGACCCCAACCCTACTCCTGAATTCAATCTGCAAGACACTGAACCCCACAAGATCCTTTTCTGAACTTTTGTCATTTAAGACCCAAGTCTCACCTGTAATCCCAGAACTTTGGGAGACCAAGGCCTGCAGATCGCTTGAGCCCAGGAGTTCAAGACCAGCCTGGGCAACATAGCAAGATCCCATCTCTATAGAAAATACAAAAATTACCTGTGTGTGGTGGTGCATGCCTACAGTCCCAACTACTCTGGAGACTGAGGTAGGACAATCACTTGAGCCCGAGAGGTGCAGGCTGCAGTGAGCTGAAATCACACCACTGCACTCCAGCCTGGGTGACAGAGAAAGATTGTCTCCAAAAATTTTTTTAAAAAGACCCTAGTCTTTGGAGGTGGAAGTTCAGTAACAGATTAATGATGAAACTAAGAAAGTTAGTGTTAGTGAATTCCTGGATGGCCAGCACGAACTGACTCTGTTCTGGGAAAAAAACCCCAAATGTTGGTTTATCTTCATCCTGAGAGGCTGTTCATCTTTCTTTTTAGCAGAGTCTTTTTTAAATTAACCTCATTCGAACACAAGAAACCTGTGGTTCTTGTTGGCTTTATGTTGTCATATCCTGGATTCATTTAAACGACCTCATGTCCAAGTGTCTTCATTTCCTGGGGCTGCCCTTGCAAATGACTATAGAACCAGTGGCTTAAAACAACAGGAATTGATTATCTCACAGTCTGAGGTCAAAGTGTGGGCAGAGCTGGACTCTCTCTGGAGGTTCTATGGGAGGATCCTTCCTGCCTTTCTCAGCTCCTGGAGGCTCCAGGCATCTCTGGGCTTGTGGTTGCATCACTTCAGTGTCTGCCTCCATCTCCATGTGGCCTACTCCTCTCCATCTGTGTCTCCTCTTCTGTCTCTTAGAAGGAAACTGCTGTTTGATATACAGCCACACTAATCCAGGATGATCTCATCTTGAGATCCTTGACTTAAGTATACCTGCAAAGCCCTCATTTCCAAATAAGGTTCCATTCACAGGTTCTGGTGTTAGGATGTGGACATATCTTTTTGGGACACTATGGTTCAATCCATTACAATTGTATTCTGTTCCTTCTGGAAGCTCTAGAGGAGGATCCTTCCTGCCTCTCCCAGTTCCTGTGGGCTCTAAGCATACTTGGGCTTGTAGCTGTATCACTCCAGTCTCTACCTCCATCTTCACGTGGCCTTCTCCTTTGGGTCTGTTCTCCTCTTCTGTCTCTCTCTCTCTCTCTCTCTCTCTCTGTTTTTTTTATTTGAGACAGACTTTCACTCTTGTTGCCCAGGCTAGAGTGCAATGGCACGATTTCAGTTCATTGTAATGTCCGCCTCCCAGGTTCAAGCAATTCTCCTGCCTCAGCCTCCTGGTTTTCTGTAAGGATATTTGTCCATAGATTTAGGGTTCATCTAACCCAGGATAATCTCATTTTGAGATACTTAACCCAATTATATCTTACATAAATAAGTTCACATAAGTTCCAGGGGTTATGACATAGACATATCTTTGAGGGTCACCATTCCACCTGCTATACCAGACTCTATTAGTATCTCCGACCTACAAATCAGAATCTCTGAGAGGGAAGCCTGGGTAAGTACAAAGTGCAGCAAGAATGTGATAAGGAAGTGGCATCTTTAGTGCTGGAACTCATTTGTTCCTGAAGTGGTTTGGCAAAACTATACTGTGATCCATCATATATTTCTTATGATTTAACCCTTGATGGGGCAACCTACTGTGCTAATTTGTACCATATTGTGTGGTACCTCTCCCCATGAAGACATTTGGACCTTGTGTGTTGTTGAAATTCTACATGCTTCTGTTTTCAGATTTGTGGGAAAGAGGAAACTTATAGGACACTCACTTCATAAGGCCATTGTGAAAACAAAAGATGAGGTTCTCAGAACAAAGCCTGTCACATCACAAGCACCCAGTATATGTTGGTTATTTCCATACTTATTGCTGTCATTTCTCCAGTAGTTTGAAGAGCAATGGTTTCCAAAGTATGTTCAAATTAAGCATTACAACCACCTTGGGAGAGTTGAATTCTGAGGAAGGGTGCTTAGATATGACCACTGTAATGGTGTAGGATTGGAGCATTGGTGTAGGTTCAGTCCTACACCATCCAACTTCAGCTGAAGCTGATGCATCCTAAGCCATGTAGCAGAACCAGAACTAGAAACCAAAACTAGAACCAGCATGTGTGCTGTGCTGTGTTGTGCCTAACCACGGAGCTTTGGGAAAACATGGCTGATCAAACAAGGTTTTGAGTGGATGGGACACTTGGGAAAACATGGTCAATTAAATTAGGCTTTGAGTGGATGAGCAGCCTTGGAAAAGCACAGCTGATATTAAGGCTTTGGGTAGATGAAAAGCCTTGGGAAAACATGGCTGATCAAACAAGGCTTTCACTGGATGAAGAGCCTTAGAAAAACATGGTCCATGAAACAAAGCTGTGGGTGGATGGGGAGCTTTGGGAAAACATGACCAATCATGACCATTCACAAGGCTTTGAGTGAATGAAGAGCCTTGGGAAAACAAGACTTCAAGTGAATGAGACACAAGCTTGAATTTAGTTCCTGTTCTTTAGCAGCTGTGGGAATGTAGATGTCATCTACTTAAACTTCTTTTTCTTTGTGTGTGTCAAGTGGGGATCACACCACTCATTTTACCGGGCCATTGGGAAAACCACAGGGATAGCATATAGCTGGTGGGACAAAACTTGAAAGTTCTGAAATGTTAAAAAAAGAGGAAAAACACTGAAGTTGTGTACACTCTCTGATAGGGTAGCATAAATTACTTGAAAGAAAAATGTACCTTTTTTTTTGTTTTAGAATACACTTTATAATGCTTCCTAATTTTGTAAACAGAAAAAACTTCAAGGGCTACATAGTTGGAGTTTTCAGTCAAGGGGAATTACTATATGGTTTTGTCTAAAGAAAGAAAGGAAGGGCTGAGGAGCCCAACTAGAGCAGTAGGCACCTCAGAGAGTGAGTTGCAGAGTGATGATGTATCAGTTGTGGCTGCAATATTGTTGCCCAAGGCCAACACAGAGGAGATGCACCCACCTTCCATTCCTCCCACTTCTCCTCGAAACACCTCTACCTGTCCCATTGCTGACTTCAGCAACAAGCCAGCTGATACGAGCTCTGTGGGGGACATTCCCCTTGCCATGCAGAGGACATACAGGAAGAGGATATACAGGAAGAGCTGAGGATATACAGGAAGTAGACCAGGAAAACGGGTGCCAGGAAAGCTAGTATAGAAGACAACAATTACTCACAATGCTTGATTGAAGATATTTGCCTAGTTTCTTCAGTGCTGTGTGCATATTGACCTAGCCAGTGCCTGAACATGGGTAGATACTAAAAAATATCTTGAGTAGCTGTAATAAAAGTATATAAACTTTCTCTTGGGCTGGGAGATGATTCTGAAGTTGACTTCATTTTGTCTTCCTCTGGGGAAGGGCTTGAGTTCTGAGCTTTATGGCAGTAATAAGGATCACATGCACTGTTATATTTAAAATTCCTTTTTAATTTTTTCCCATTTTTGTACAATTTTCATTCTCCAATATTTACAAAACTTTGGTAAAGTTCCATGACACAAAGCAACCTTGAGTTGGTGATGTGTTGGGGCACAGTAGAGAAAGATCTGCTTTCTCTTCTATTGATGAAGACTTTGAGAGGGAAGAACAACAACCTGAATAAACATAATATAAAGATCTGAGAGATTATCAAAATCCAGATGAAGAAGGTAAACAGTGCCTGTGGACTATTTGAAGTACTGGGAAAGACCGCAAATCTGCTTGACACTCAATTTGACTCAATGTATGCCGTCATTTTGTTAAGGGTAGTCTCTGGAAGGCTGCAAAAACTGGAAATCCCTAAACTGGGGTATAAAACCTTTATTTCATGTCTGCCACATAATACGCTCTCATAAATAAGGGTGCTTCTTTCCCACTCTCATTTTTTCTTTGATTCCAGGAAAGCATCCACTGCCATTTAACCCCATGTTATGCTTATCTGCTGGGTATCTTCAGGCATACATTTTTTTTAGGTTTTTGTGATGCTTGTAGAATGTCGTAAGGTTAGGAAATGATTCCTGCCTTTATCCTCTCACCCTTCCCACCTGAGACCCACTCAAATGAACTACAGTATGTAAGAAAAGCAAGGGTTATCTTCATATGAACTTTGCACAGTAGCCCAATTCTCTGCACATGTGGGCAAATGAGTAGAGACATGATGCAAATATCCATGGTATTGTCTAAGCTTTTTATGACCAACCAAAAACCTAAACATTTATTGTGATACTCTTTCTTCCTTTGCTTTCAATTACTCACCAAGCTATGTTGAGATACCTTTGTAATATTGATTTCATCCTTCCATTTTTCCATATTCCTTGTCTATCACTGCTCTGGTGCTGATACCAAATTTGAGACCTCACTTGGATTATTGCTGATGTTGTCTACTAAAGTCTTCACCTTAATGCATTCAACATACAATACTGCTAAGCTAGTCTTCTGCTGTAGAGTTCCAGTCATCCTATTTCAGTGAAAAATCCTCAGGTTGGATCTTCAAATTTACATTGTAAACTCCACCACTTTGGATTAGTAAATAAGGGCTTCAACTACCTTTCATTTTTTACCTCATGTTTTAACACAAGGATTGTTATTGTCAACCAAACATTTGTGACCCTCTATCAAAGACTTTTCTCACTATCACTATCATCATCATCATCAAAACCATCACAACCATCACCATCATCACCATGATCATTGATATCATCGTCATCATCCTGTTTATCAACTGCAAGGTCACTCCTCTTACTCCTCTCTCCCTTTGGCCATCGCACTTTCAGACCATGCAGGCTTAGACTGGACATCAGCAGAGGTAAAATTTTGCAAAAGTTTCCTTTTGGAAATAAAGCTTTGCCTCTTTGAAACTTACTTGGTAAACTAGAAATGAAAATCATAAAGACCTTGTAAAAGATTTCTTTGTCTTTCTTACTCTCACCATGCTCTCAGAATTCAGTCAACATTTACTGAGAGATAGCATGGGATAAGCACTGAGTCAGATAGTGGAATGAAAAGTGAATTACATGGGGTTCCTGTATCCCAGTGAACTTACAAGTACAGACATTAATTGTAACATGATAAGATAAGCATCAAAGGATGTATACACAAGGGACAAAGATTATGAAAACTATTAGAAGAGAATTATCAGTTGTTGATAAATATAAAGAAATGGTACTGATTTGTTTGTTTTCTTTTTTGAAAGTTTATTTTATTAATACATTTTTCAGAAGCTGGGTATGGGGAGGGTCTTCCAGGCTCAGTGAGCAGCTATGTGAATAACTCTCAGGTGCACTATTTTCTATCTCCTGTCTTTATCCCTTCTCACATTTATGGCCTTTGACTTTTCTATGATGGTGATTTAAAAACTAATGTTCCCTGTTGTATCTCTTTGCCCTACATTCCTGACTTACTGCCTCTAGAATTCTCAAAAACTGCCTTTGCTCATTATGTAGGTCACCCAAATGACTCAGGTCCTCCTTCTGGGAGGTTGCCCTTCTCTTAAACATCCCAGTAGAATGATTTAGGTACTCTCCCAAAGACTATGGAAAGCCCAGAGCTACTTTCTATTGTGAGGTGCTTCAGTAGGAGAAAGGTGAATAATTGTTCTCATAGCCACTGGGTTGCAATGTGCCTCTTCTGCTTCAGTCTCCAGTTCTGGCAAAATTCTCCTTCAACTCTACCTGCCATCTTAAGACCTTGGAAGCATCTGTCTCAATGACTGGGTAAATTTGTCCCAGTCTCAAATTCAACTTCTCTCCTTCATCTTCCAAATTCAATACTGATGATAATAACTGGTATCTATGTAGAGTCTTGACAGTCTTGGCTAGTTTCCATATTTTATTCATTTGATTATAACAACCACCCTGCAAAGATGGTGCCAATACCACTGCTCCCATTTTGCATAGTAGGAAATTAAGGCACAGTGAGTTTGAGCAGCTTGCCTTTGATCATTCAGTTCTAAGATGGTAGAATTACTACTCCACCTTCCTACCTTCTTTTTTTTTTTTTTTTTTTTTTTTTTGAGACAGAGTCTCGCTTAGTCGCCCAGGCTGGAGTGCAATGGCGCAATCTCGGCTCACTGCAAGCTCCGCCTCCCGGGTTCACGCCATTCTCCTGCCTCAGCCTCCCGAGTAGATGGGACTACAGGCGCCCGCCGCCTCGCCCGGCTAATTTTTTGCATTTTTAGTAGAGACGGGGTTTCACCGTGTTAGCCAGGATGGCCTCGATCTCCTGACCTCGTGATCCGCCCGCCTCGGCCTCCCAAAGTGCTGGGATTACAGGCGTGAGCCACCGCGCCCGGCCCTTCCTACCTTCTTAATGAGAACTTTAAATCCAGAAAGTCTGTGCTTTATATTCATGTTCCTCTTCTGTCCTGTGAGAACTTCAGAATCTAGGAAATTCCTGCTCTGCATTGCATTATCTTAACCTCTGTACAACCTTGTCACATGAACATGGGATAGAAGATAATGAAAGGCAATATCATACAGGATGGGGCATATGGGGACAATAAAACTTCAAATATCACCACTCCTTAAGGCAATGGAAATGTCAAACCCTAATTAATATCCTTACCAGTGGTGCTTAATTTGGGATGCACTTTGAAATCATTGTAAGAGTTTAATAAATCTGATGTCTGATAACATCTCTTTCTTTCCCTTATCCCACTGTTAGCAATTCAGATTTGATTAGTTTGGGGAATGTTTTGGGTGTTGGTATTTGTGCAAGCTCCCTGGTGATTCTAATGACCAGCCAAGATTGAGAACTTCTGTTCTAGCTTGCATCTCTGTAGACTTCACTCTACCTCCTTACTTTCATTCTAAGAACTTTAGATCCAATCTTGCTTGAAGCTCCAACCTTTTGTTCCCCCAACTGGTAGCAGTAAACCTTCAAATTCCAATGACTATGCTGAGCTGAGCCATCAACATCCTTGCTTTGACTGAACCTCTTCCATGCACAGCAGCACTGGGGCATACCCCACCCTTTGCAAAGTCAAAAAGGCTCATTGACACTTTAGTTTACTTGCCCAAAAGAATAATTTTATTTCTAAATGGAATTATTTGCCACCTTAGTGCACTGCTTTAAATGGTATTTTTCCTTCTAAAGTGAAACTGGCCTCATAATATATGTCATTTGAGTCATTTTTAAAATAATTATTAGACTGGGATAAGTAGAATATATAGCATATAATACAAAACATACATGAATATAAAATATAAGTATAAAATTACACACGTGTGTGAGTATGTGTGTGTGTATGAATAGATTCAAGACTGAGGGACTCATTTTTGAGACTACTATTAAATCCATTTTAAAATAACCTGCTAAATCCTTTATTATACAAACACTTACCCAAATCTCACACTGTACTTACTACTGCCTATTTTAGTCCACACCATAAAAATAGCATACCTTGCACCTTTAGGATTCATTAAACCCAGTTAAAGAATTTCATTTAAGCATATCTGTCATCGGTTTATAAAAAGCTTTCCTATGTGTAAAAGAGAATACCACACTTGTGAATATTATCCAACTTCTTGGACACATCTTAATGTAGCCTAAATTGTTCACCCTTATTTTAAAAGTCTTTTTCTATTTCTCTTTGGAAGTTATGGAATAACAGATGGAGAAATGAAGAGATGGGATTCCAAGTGGAGAGAGATCAATAACCTAAACAGTCCCATGTAGGAGTGAAAACATAATTTGGGGGACATTTTGAAGCACAAATAATAAATTAAAAACAAATCTTTGTTATTTTTTGTTTGACACATTCCTCCCTTTCGAGTGCAGAAGAAAACATGTGCTAAAGAAGCAGTTCTGCTGTATAATGTAGCCTGGACCTACATCTGACTCCCATTTGTTGAATTGCCCAATTCCTTGCTCTGCAACATTGATAGCAATGCAACTGTCCTGAGGCAGAGGTGGCTACCTATCCACCGAGCACCACGCACTTCCTGCCATATTGAATGGGGA
This sequence comes from Macaca fascicularis, assembly GCF_037993035.2. Lineage (NCBI taxonomy): Eukaryota > Metazoa > Chordata > Mammalia > Primates > Cercopithecidae > Macaca > Macaca fascicularis. The sequence goes on from NC_132903.1 coordinate 3,947,118, forward strand.
TCCCGGGGGCAAAGACTACATTTCCCATGCTCCCTTGCTCTGAAGTGGAGTCATGTGATGGATTCCCGCCAACGGGGTGATGTGATGAATTCCCGTCAATGGTGTGTGTCCTTTCTTGGCTCAGGAGTAAAGAAGCAAGGACGCTTTTCTACCTCTCTGTTCTCATTCCCCACTCAATAAAGGGATTATAAGGCACTAGGGGATGGGGAAGGCAAGATGGGAAGAACTTCAGTTCTTGAATGAATTCAGAGCACCTTCAATGGGGGTCCACAAAGTCTCTCTATTATCATACTACACCTTATCTTCTTATCCTCACTGCTGCCATACCTCTTGAGAAACACTCTTGCTCTTGACATCAGAAAGCAATACTTATCAAGGTATGCCTCTCTTAGACTGAAGTTTATTTTACCCACAGTATATTTCCACAAAGCCACAAAATGTTGTCATGTTTAAATGAAATAATATTTGTGAAAGGCTCCTCTAGAAATGATACATAAGTACTATCTATTATAGATTTATATATATATAACTATATATAGTTATTGTGTGTGTGTGTGTGTGTGTCTCTCTCTCTCTCTCTCTCTCTCTCTCTCTATATATATATATATATATATATTTTTTTTTTTTTCTTTCTTTCTTTCTTTGAGATGGAGTCTCCCTCTGTCACCCAGGCTGGAGTGCAGTGGCACAATCTCAGCTCACGGCAACCTCTGCCCCCCGGGTTCAAGTAATTCTCCTGCCTCAGCCTCCTGAGTAGCTGGGATTACAGGCGTGCGCCACTTGCTATTTTGTGTCTGTGTGTGTGTGTTTAGTGGAGAGCGGGTTTCACCATATAGGACAGGGTGGTCTCGACCTCCTGACCCTGTGATTCGCCTGCCTCAGCCTTCCAAAGTGCTGGGATTACAGGCGCGAGCCACCATGCCCAGCCATAATAATAATTATTATTGTTTTTTTGATGCAATGATGTTAATAGCATAACTCCAATTTACCCAAGGAATTGTAATTTTTAAAAAGCAGTCCCTTATACTGCCATTTAAAGTGTATAACAATACTGTAGGCTGAACATTATTTCTTTATTCCAGGTTAGAGGACTAGGATTCATGGGATTAGGTACCAACTTAAGTTCTCCCCCCAAGTGATGGAGAAATGTCATCTGCAGTCCAGGCAAGTGTCCCTGATACAATTTAGTTGGATTACCAATCACAACACACATTACAATTTTCTACAATTTCCCATTCACAATCTTAAGACGCTTAGCCCTCTTTATCATCTAAGAGAGATCTAAACAAGTACATTTTATGTTTTAAAAAGCCATAAAGAGGCAGGAGAATGGCGTGAACCCGGGAGGCGGAGCTTGCAGTGAGCTGAGATCCGGCCACTGCACTCCAGCCCGGGCGACAGAGCGAGACTCCGTCTCAAAAAAAAAAAAAAAAAAAAAAAAAAAGAAGTTGGGGAATAGTGGAGCATTGTTAGCGGAATCTAGCTTTAACTTTCTGATATGAAAAAGAAATATGGACATGTGGATTTTGGAAGAATAAATGCAAAACCATTTTTCACTAATGGCCAGCAATCCAGCAATGTGAGTTTTAAGACAATAAGAAAAAAAAAAAAGCAAACAAAAAAACTAAGAGTTTCCACATGTAACAGGGGGCTCACACCATCTTTTTTCATTATTTTATGTTATGTAAGCTTTTGCAAAATATGTCAATGTAATGCAATCATACATTTTCTGGGCTTGGCTGAAGGGTTGAAGTTTTTAGTTTTTTCCTCAAGATTTGGCTTTGAATCATTATAAAAATAGCTTATGTGTATAAACATTTTCTATCTTACTTTCTGGATAATGGTAGGAGGTTGAGGTTCATTTTAAGTAAGTACTTAAAGGAAGAGATAAAAATGATTTTCAGATGACTGGATTAAAACCTATTGCAGTTTTATTTTTTTTTAATTGTTGATTCTGGAAAAGCGAGACTTTCATTAGGCCAGGATTTAAACTAATAGGAAAAAAAATCACTGATATTTTTATACAGAAAATACTGCATTTAATACATTCTCAAACAGAGAAAGATAATCTGTGTTGACGTCCTCCTTGCTGAAACAAGAGCAGACACAAAAACCCACCCTGGATCCAGGTGACTGGAGGATAAGGAGGAGCAGAGGGGGAAGAGGAGGAAAGGAAGAGGAACGGTAGAAGGAGAAGGAGAAAGAAGAAGGAGAAGGAGGAGAGAAGAAGGAAAACGAGGAGGAGAGAAGGAGGAGGAGAAGGAGAGGGAAGAGGAAAGGGAGGAGGAGAGGGAGGAGACAAAAAGAGAATACCCCTTTGTAGCTATCAAATTAGGAGTTGTTAACATGATAGCAATTCTTGGGACGCGTGGAGGTACATGTGCATTCTCATAGGCCGGCATAGTGACAATATAACTTGAAAAAACCTCTTCTTTGTTTGTTTTGTGTTTTTTTGAGACAGAGTCTGGCTCTGTTGCCAGGCTGGAATGCAATGGCCTGATCTTAGCTCACTGCAACCTCCGCCTCCTGGTTTCAAGTGTTTCTCCCACCTCAGGCTCCCAAGTAGCTGAGATTATAGGCACCCACCACTACACCTGGCTAATTTTTGTATTTTAGTAGAGATGGAGTTTCATCATATTGGTCAGGCTGGGCTAAAACTCCTGACCTTAGGTGATCCACCCCACCTCAGCTTCCCAAAGTGCTGGGATGACAGGCATGAGCCGTAGTGCACAGAGACTAAACCTCTTTGAAGGGCACTTAGGAAGGAGAATCGGCCCCTGCTTGGAGAAGAAAAACAAGTTTCCAGCATTTTCATACACATAGCTGGAACTAGCCTCTCTTTCTTTGTGAAAAGCCTTTATTTCGTAGTGTAACTATCATAAATAAGACATCAAAATATATTAGAATATAATACTCTATATAATGTAATATATACTGGAATAGAAAGGAATGAATAAATAATAATTATTTGCAATCTCATTCCTCAAGGATAAATATTCTGAACAAGCCCAGGTTTTGGTTAGTGTGTATGAACACTATGTAATTGCAGTTTGGATTATAAGTCAGATCATGTGGTTTAAAGTTCACCCCTGTCCCCAAAACCTCAATATTTGATTTTCATAGTTCAACATTAGTCAGCCCCATACTATGGATGTACAGATGTGTCATTAATTATTTAATTCTATCTTGGGGGACATCTAGACTCTTTCACAACGTTGCCCACCTCTGCAAAGAATCCCCATAGTCTCTGAAATTCTGAGATATGGAATGGCCACAGTGAAGTGTGTGAGCATATTTAAGGCACTTGCAAAACATTTCCAAAATGCCCTTCAAAGAGCGTTTTCCAGTTTATATTGTCACCACGCCAGCCTATGAGAGTCCACACTTTATCTCCATACTTCCCAAATGAATTACTATCATTTTAACAACTTGTATTTTGATAGCCACTTAGTTGTATTCTCTTCCTGTCTCCTCCCTCTTCTCTTCCCTTTCCTCTTCACTCTCCTCCTTCTCCTCCTCCTCCCTCCTCCTCTTCTTGGAGGAGCACAAATAACTTAAAAAGAGATCTTGGTTATTTTTTTTTTATTATTATTATTTTTTGAGACGGAGTCTGGCTCTGTCGCCCAGGCTGGAGTGCAGTGGCCGGATCTCAGCTCACTGCAAGCTCCGCCTCCCGAGTTTACGTCATTCTCCTGCCTCAGCCTCCTGAGTAGCTGGGACTATAGGCGCCCACCACCTCGCCCAGCTAGTTTTTTTTCTTTTTTTTTTTTTTTTTTGTATTTTTCAGTAGAGACGGGGTTTCACCGTGTTAGCCAGGATGGTCTCAATCTCCTGACCTCGTGACCCGCCATCTCGGCCTCCCAAGGTGCTAGGATTACAGGCTTGAGCTACCGCGCCCGGCCGATCTTGGTTATTTTTTGTTTGGGTGTTGGTATTTGTGCAAACTCCCTGGTGATTCTAATGTTCAGCCAAGATTGAGTACTGCTCTTCTAGCTTGTGTCTCTGTAGACTTCACTCTACCTTCTTACTTTTATTATAAGATGAAATCTTAGATTGAATCTTTAGATAGAATCTTACTCCAACCTCTCATTCCCCCAAATGGTAGCAGTAAATCTCTAAATTCCAGTCACTATGCTGAGTTGAGCCATCAACATCCCTACTTTGCCTCAACTTCTTTTATGTACACCAGCACTGAGACACACCCCAACTTTTGTAAAGTCGCCCGTCTCAGTGACCTCCTGCTCCTCTTCCTTCTCCTCTTTCTTCTCTCTTCTTCTTCTTTTCTTCTTCTTTCCTTCTCCCCCTCCTCTTTTTACTCCTCCTCCTTACGAACCCCTTCTTCTTTGCCAAACCAGATGATAATTTGGTCATCTCTTGGAAGAGTTTAATTTCTTAGTTTGTCCTTACATTTCCTTTTCAAAAATTTTGGCCGGGCGCGGTGGCTCAAGCCTGTAATCCCAGCACTTTGGGAGGCCGAGACGGGCGGATCACGAGGTCAGGAGATCGAGACCATCCTGGCTAACACGGTGAAACCCCGTCTCTACTAAAAAATACAAAAAACTAGCCGGGCGAGGTGGCGGCGCCTGTAGTCCCAGCTACTCGGGAGGCTGAGGCAGGAGAATGGCGTAAACCCGGGAGGCGGAGCTTGCAGTGAGCTGAGATCCGGCCACTGCACTCCAGCCTGGGCAGCAGAGCGAGACTCCATCTCAAAAAAAAAAAAAAAAAAAAAAAAAAAAAAAAAATTAACTGACATAGTATAATGTATGGGGTACATAGTGATGTTTTGATACATATGATGTGTACTTATCAGATTACGGTAATTAGCATATTTATCACCTTAAACATATGTCATTTCTTTGTGTGGGGAACATTCACTTCTCTCTAGCTATAGGAAAATATAGATTTTATTACTGTGGTCATTCTACAGGGATATAGAACACTAGAACTTATTCTTTCTGTCTAGCAGCAGTTTTGTATCCTTTATCTACTGAGCTGCCCAGCCTTAGTTTACAGAGCAGTAAGAATTAATCTACATAGCAAGCCTTATATATAGTAAATACGTAAGAAGGCATTAATATTGTTCTAAATATTACAAATAACTTGTTCACAGTTATCATTTTTCTTTTTTATGAAACTGCATTTTTGGAATGTACAGTAATGTTAAGTTGTTTAAGGAAACTATCGAAAGGAGAGAAAACCAAACCCTGCATGTTCTCACTCATAGGTGGGAATTGAAGGAGGACACTTGGACACAGGATAGGGAACATCACACACTGGAGCCTGTTGTGGGATGCGGGGAGAGGGGAGGGATAGCATTAGGAGATATACCTAATGTAAATGATGAGTTGATGGGTGCAGCACACCAACATGGCCCATGTATACATATGTAACAAACCTGCACGTTGTGCACATGTACCCTAGAACTTAAAGTATAATAATAATACAAAATAAAAAATTGTTTGTAGCTGTATTTTTCATTTTTCCTTTGTTATTCATGCTTCTTTGTGTTTAGAAAGTCACTCTTCTTTCTAACATGAGATATTGCCCACAAGCGTTTATAATATTTTTCATCTTTAATTATCAGAATTTGGCCAGGTGCAATGCCTCACACCTGTAATCCTGGCAGCTGGGGAGGCTAAGATGGAAGGATTGCTTGAGACCAAGAGTTCAGACAAGCCTGGATGGTGACCATCTCTACAATTTCTTTTTTAATTAGGTGGTTATGGTGGCCTATGCCTGTAGTCCCTGCTACTTGGGAAACAAAGGCAGCAGGATTGCTTGAGTCCAGAAGCTGGAGGCTGCATTGAGTTATGATTGTGCCACTGTACTCTAGCATGGGTGGTAAAGCAAGACCTTGCCTCTAAAACATATATATATATATATATATATACTTAAAGCATTTGGAACTCACTGGAGTATATAGTGTGAAATCAAGATCTAACTTTGTTTTACCTGAATATTAAACCAATTATTCTAACATTATGTATTAATTTGTTCTCATGCTGCTATGAAGAAATACCCAAGACTGGATAATTTATAAAGTAAAGAGGTTTAATTGACTCACAATTCCGCATGGCTGGGAAGATCTCAGGAAATTTACAATCATGGTGGAAGGCACATCTTCACAGGGCGTGAGGAGAGAGAATGAGAGCCAAGCAAAGGGGGAAAAACTCCTTATAAGACCATCACTCCCAATGAATCAGTTGCCTCCCACTAAGTCCTTCCCATGATATGTGGGGATTATGAGAACTGCAATTCAAGATGAGATTTAGGTGGGGACACAGCCAAACCATATCACACCATGTATTAAGTGATTTATTATTTTCTCAGTGACCATAAATGTCACTCATATTAAAAACCCATGGGAGTTTCTGTTTTCTGCTTTATTGTAGGGTGTCTTACAACATATTTTAATATGAAAACCCATGCTTTCTTATATTTTCCATGTTGTTATATGTGTTCATACTAATTTTTGTCTTTAAATTTCATTTACTAAATATTTATCACCAAAAGTCATTGAAATTTTAACTGAATTTCTTTTAAAAGATAAATCAAATTTTTAGTATGTGTTCTTTATAACATTGTGTTTTCCCATGCAAGGACATATATATTTCCAGGTTTTCAGCGTCTTTGTAGAAGCCTTGAATACTTTTGCTAAACTTTCTCGGGAAGGTCTTGTTTATTCGCATCATTTGCAGCTGAGCTACTTAATTGATCATATTGCTTGTAATGAAGTATAGCTTTCTCTCTCTTCCCACAGTTATATCTCTGGCTTCTTTTTCTTGTTTTATTCTACTGCCACTTTCCAAAGTTGTGGTTAGCAATGTTTCTGATTCTTAGAGAAGAAAAATGTCCCTAGGACAGTCTTTTGTAGGTAATGCTCAGAACTCTGGTTCTGATTTTAGCAGATTGTCTAAAAAATAAAACAACAAGGACTTCTGTGTTGAAGAAAATGTGCAACCTGTAGCCAAAAGAAAATGTTCATCGCCTTTAAGAAGAATCTTCCCAAGTCTAGATTACTAAGTGTACTCTGTTTTTGAGAAAGGTTGTTGAAATTGAGCAAGGGCATCCTCACACCTTTATGCATGAGCAGTGCTCTGGAATGGGCTCATTCTGACTTTTAGGAGCTAACCATGAAACATCCAGGAATTGTGTGAGCCATCTGTCCAACCATTTGTAGCTCGAAATGAACATAGTGGGAGAATTTACACTATGGGAATTGGCAAACACGGAGAGCTGGTTTGCTTAGCACACTACCTATTATACAGATAATCTCATCCATGCCTTTATTTAATAAGGGGCATATTCTATATGCCAAACAAGGTAAAAAGAGTTTAATAAAAATTTCAATAAGGAAGGGAAAGTTTCAATGAATAATTACACCAATAATCAATTGACAATACAGTTATGATCAGTACTATAAATGTCAGATGCTATCAGAATTTATAAAACAGATGCGTGGCCCAGGGAAATGACATGTCGACTTTGACCATGCCACTTTGCAGGACTCCTGGTCTATCTCGTAAATACATAAAGAGTTGTTTCCTAATTGGATTTACCTGCATCACATTTAGGGAAAGTATATTTTATTTTAACAGCTTACCACAATTAACAGAACTCACCTCTGTGGGTATGTCCAGGCCTCAGGATTGAGTAGTAAAAGACTGATGGGAGGGAGATCTGAGATGAAAAGAACAAGATAGAGCATTGAGAGTAGAATATGCAGGAGAGTCTCTGCCATCTCTTCTGGAAGGTTTGCCATTTCAAGACTTCCCAGATTTGCTTTCTCACAAATAAAGTGACCACCAAGTCTGGCAGTTTGGTGTTCAGATACATAATTCTCTCTGTGCAGCAGACTGCTCCCCAGAAAATAAAAAGAATGAATTTCATTGTGTATGTGGACCACATTTGCTTTACCCAATCTGTCATTGATGGGCATTTAGGTTGATTCCATGATTTTGCTATTATAAATAGTGCTGCAATGAACATTCGCATGCATGTGTCTTTATGGAAAAATCATTTATATTCCTCTGGGTATATATGCAGTAATGGGATTGCTGGGTTGAAGGGTATTTCTGCTTACTATGCAGCCATAAAAAAGAATGAGATCATGTCTTTTCCAGGAACATGGATGGAGCTGGAGGCTGTTATCCTTAGCAAACTAACACAGGAACAGAAAACCAAATACTGCATGTTCTCACTTACAAGTGGGAGGTAACTGATAAGAAATTATGAACACAAGGAAGGAAACAACAGACACTGGGGTCTACTTGAGCAGGAAGCGTAGGAGGAAGGACATGAGAGAGAGAGAGAGGGAGGGACAGGAGTAGAAAAGATAACTCTTGGGTACTGGGTTTAATATGTGAGTAATGAAATAATCTGCACAACATGACCCCATGACACAAGTTTACCATTGCAACAAACCTTCACAGGTACCCTCAAACCTAAAATAAAAGTTAAAAAAAAAACTAATAAATTTCACATAGTTTGAAAAGAAATGAAATAAAAGTATAACTTGGAGTAATTCATTTAACTTCGCACCCAAATTCTACATACATTTAAGTAGGTTCTACCACATTTAAGTAGGTTCTTGGAATTTTTCACCCTCCATGATTGCCTTTTTGTTTTAAGTTTGTCAATAACCCAAACTGCCAACATGTTTAGTTGACCAAACATTCTTTATGTTACCTTTAGGCAATAGAGGCACCATTTTTCTCTTGTATTTGCTGTTAAGATAGCTGATGAAATATAAGTACAACTTGTTTATGAATGAGCTGTTTTTTAATTGAACTCAAACTTCAGTTCTTAGCAACAGAATTCCAAGTGTAGTTAACCTTGGATGACAGTGTGAACCAAAAAAGGGTGTGATAGTTCAATGTTGTTGCATATATTTTAGTGTCAGTCATTTACACTTTTCCATATTGAGTGAATACATGCCATTAAACCTGATTCACCATTTGGTGGAAGAAATGAGACAGACACCCCAATGAGTGTTGACAGGCTAGATGACCTCCTATACGCTCATTAGCAGATATAGATGTAGGGACTGCAAAGTGAATAAATTTGGGTTAGAAATGGGGTCTTAGTAGAAAACTCACTCAATGATGGTTTTAGTTTGTACAAGACCCTTTAGCAGAGAATTGTCAGCTTGAGCCAGACTCAGGGACATGGTTCTTTAGGGTGATTTTGGGAAAGAATGAGTGGTTCAGTTTGGCTTAAAGGTGGGTTATATACGGCTTTGGGTAGAAGAAAATTCTGGAAGTACTGTGCTGCATTTCATTCTTTATTTTACTTATTTATTTTTAGAGACAGGTTCTTGCTTTCAATCAGGCTGGCCCAGTGGCTTGATCATAGCTTACCACAGCCTTGATCTCCTTGGCTTTAGTGATCCTCCAATCTCAGCCTCCCAAGTAGCTGGGACTACAGGTGCACACCACCATGCTTGGCCAATTTTTTAAAATTTTTGTAGAGACAGGGTTTTACTATGTTGCCCAGGCTGGTCTCAAACTCCTGGCCTGAAGTGATCCTCCCACCTTGGCTTCGCAAAGTGCTGATATTATAGCTATCAGCCACTATTCCCAGCCCCTGTACTGCATTTTAAAATAGGTTCCATACTGGAATGAATTGGATAAATATGGAATGGTTGCGGAGATTTTGTTTGGTTAAGCAAGATACTATGGAGTATGTAATCAGTAAGAAATTTAAAAAAATTAAAATGGGCACAGCAACTTAGATTGATCTGCATTAGGAAAAATTAATTGGCCTCCTTGTAAAAAATAGACGGCAATTGTCAAATCGGTGAGAATTTTCAGGAAAATTAATAGGGGATTGCATTGGATTGATTTCCATTAGGCAAAATTAATTTGCCTCCTGATCAAAATTAGTTAGGAAGTGATTATCATGATTTAGACAAGGATTACTAAAAGTTTTATATAAAGTGGTTCTAGAGAAAACAGAAATTAGGAAAAATACTTGCAAAATATGAGAGAGTTTCTCTAGAATTTGATGATTGTCTGCCTGTAAAAGAGGGAATATCAGTATCAAAAAATATTTGAACCTGACTGACTATGAGTAACATGTCTCATTCAGCCAGGGTGGGGAGGTTAAAAGGGGGACTGTTTTTCTAGATAATGATTTGAAGATATCATACAAATAGTTAAAAATAACGACAGATATCCATTCAATATCAGTAGATTCAGAAACAATCACATTAAGATGTTTTTTTCTTTTCCATTATTTTAAAGTTCAGTTTCTTTGACTGTTCAATTTTTTTTTGTATGTTCGAAGCCAAAGACACAAAGATAAGAAAGCTTAGACTATGAGGACAAAAATGAAACTGTAGCCGGGTACAAAAAGGATTTGGAGACACAGAGCAAACTGTTGAAGGAAGTACACTGGGAATTTTTATTTGGGTTCTGAGATCCAGTTATTATAATCCAGTGTGTGCACTGGTTGCAGACTGCTGAAAGGTTTATTAGCTTCCTATAAAACCTTTGTTAATTAGCCCAAACTGAGACAATGCAGCTTCAAACAAGAAAATCGGCCTTTGTCAAAAAGTGCACTCAAATCAGCTTAGAGAACCACAGGCCAGAGAACAGTCCCAGCTGGCCTGCAAAACTGCACCCTTTACTGCTGAGACCCCACTGTGATTCATGGCCCATGGGGTCATCCAGCAGGAATTGGGGGCACCGCAGCCCACTGGAAGGAAAGCCCAGAAATAATGGCTCCCTGCAGGTATTCACAACAAAGACTCATAGAGGTATGGAGACAACCTCAGGGTGCAGCTTTTACTGAGTCCATGGACATGACTCAGACTCTGCTTCTTCCGCTGTGAGCCACAAAATTAGCACGAGAAAAATTAAGAAGGGTTAAAAAAATCACGTTTGCTTTTCAAGAGAGGGGAGACTCAATGTGTTCAGTTTTCATCATCACGAATGGTATATGTTCAATGAGATGAAGGAAATTCTCATTAGTTGAAAGGTTTAATTGATCTTGGTGCAGCCCTTATGCCCACAAAACAACTGCCCACTGCCAGTTAATTTGCCAGGATAAATAAAGCAAGCTGGACCCGTTCGGGCTTGGTGCATGGCTTCAGTGTTAAGGGTGGAGCCCACAAAAGCTTGCACTTCTCCCAAATCTCTTTAAAGCTCTTACCACATGCCTATAGAATGAATCCCATTGGAGCTGAAATCTCTAGTAAGTGCATTAGTAAAGTAAGAGGTCAAGATGAATTATATACTTGTATGCAGTTGCAGTCCATCAGGTTTTTTATTTTATTTTTCGCTAACTGTAACCATGGGAGCACAAAGGAAGGTCAGGCAGAACAAGTACTGCCATAAGATTTGGAAAATCCTTCATTATAATTTTCTCATTTTATTAGAAGATGTGTAATAACGGAAGCCATGTAGACCAAGGATACTAAAAGATTTAACAAAAGTCATGCAACAACACATGACCAGATGAAGCCTGGATAAGAAAACATTCAGACAGACAGAAGGGAATCCTATAATGGAAGTGATAAGAGAGCATTATTAAGGCAAAAAGTAGTCAAAATAATATATATAAGCACTTACCAATATTGTTGCAGTGTACAGTGTCAATGCCAAAGAAATGTTCAACAACCTCATTAAAAAATAGGCAAACAGCAAGGCACAGTGGCTCATGCCTGTAATCCCAGCACTTTGGTAGCCTAGAGCAGGCAGATCACTTGAGGTTCAGCAGTTCAAGACCAGCCTGGCCAACATGGTGAGACCCTGTCTCTACTAAAAATAGAAAAATTAGCCAGACATGGTACTGCATGCCTGTAATCCCAGCTACATGGGAGGCTAAGGCAGGAGAATTGCTTGAACCCAGGAGGTAGAGGTTGCAATGAGCTGAGATCATGCCTCTGCACTCCAGACTGGGTGACAGAGCAAGATACTATTTCAAAAAAAAAGGAAAAAGTGGGAAAAGGATATGAACAGACACATCTAAAAAGAAGACCTAACACACAGACAACAAATATATGAAAAAATACTCCATATTACTAATCATCAGAGAAATGCAAATTAAAATCACAATGAAATACCATCTCAAACCTGTCAGAATGGCTATGATTAAAAAGTCAAAAAACAACAGATCCTCGAAAGATTGCAGAGAAAAGGGAATACTTATACACAGTTGGTGGAAATGTAAATTAGCCCAGCTACTGTGGAAAACAGTTTGGAGATTTCTCAAAACATGAAAACAGAACTACCATTCGACCCAGCAATCCCGTTACTTAGTATATGCTCAGAGGAATATACATTGTTCTACCATAAAGGTACATGCACAGGTATGTTCACTGCAGCATTATTCACAATAGCAAAGATATGGAATCAACTTAGACGCCTATTAAGAGCACACTGAATAAGGAAAATGTGGTGCATATACACCTTGGAATATCATGAAGCCATGAAAAGAATGAGATCATGTTCTTTGTGGCTACATGGATAGAGCTAGAAGCCATTATTCTAAGTGAATCAACACGGGAACAGGAAACAAAATACCGCATGTTCTCACTTACAAGTGGGAGCTAAGCGTTGAGAACACATGGACACAAAGGTGGGAACACTATACACCAGTGCCTACTTGAGGGTGGAGGGTGGGGATCAAAAACTACCTATGGGATACTATACTTATTACCTGGGTGATGAAATAATCTGGACAACAAAACCCTATACGTACAATTTATCCATTTAACAAATCTGTACATGAACTCTCTGAACATAAAATAGAAGATGGAGAGAAAAAGTTAGTAAATAAATAAATATATATATAAGACTTAGCTGAACACTATATTTTATAACAAATGAAATATATATACTATTCGCAATGCAGAAATAAAATTTTTTGTTTTTAATTGTGCACTGAACAATTTATAAGGTGATTTTTGCAAAAGATAAGGCTAAAAAATATATTGATTATTTATAGAGGTCATTGAAAACTACTAATATTAATATATTTTATATAAGTGTAGAAAAATACAGAAAATATTTCATTCCAATGTATATTTCATTCTAATATTATATATATAATGTCAATAGATTTCTAGATGTTTTATATATTTCAAGGTAGATATAGATATTGGTATTACAAAGATGCCTAAGTTTTCATTGCTCAATACTTCATTTCTTTTTAGCACTGAATAATATTCCGTTGTTGATAAATTGATGATGAGAAAGGGTATACATTTATAGGGACATGGGTCTAGGGAACTCTCTGTACCTTGTGTTCAGTTTTGCTATGAACTTAAAACTGCTGTAGAAAATAAAGTTCATTAAAAAATATGTACAAATCAAACAAAACTATGAAAAAATAAATTTTGCTAAATCTAAAATATCCCCTTTCTTAAAAAAAAAAAAAAAAGCATAATCTCCTTTGCTGAGACAAAAGGGAAAAATTACTTTCTAAGAAGTATGGGTATGAAGACCCTCCTCTTTAGGTCTCTAAAACTTCTTTGTCTGTTCCTTCTGTATAAGCAGAGCTTTAGGTGCCTGGCTTCCTCCATCAATGGGCCATGTGACTGGACAAAAGAAAGAGGAAAGTTCTTGAATTAAGTATTAGCTCTTTCTCCTGCTATTGGAGCCATGGTGGAGGGAAAAATTCTTTGTACAATGGAAAGGTACAATGTTGAGTCAAACTTTTCTGTTTAGTCAGTTGACATCCTCTGAAGAAGCACCATGGTAAAGCTTGTCCTTCTGCAGATCTTGGACTAAAATTAGAATAAATGTGCAGTTCCTGCTGGTATATGTCCAGCATTAGATGTCTCTCATGGATAAACTTTCCAGAGAGAAACAGAAATCTGAGTATTTAATACATGCATCTTAAAAGCAAAAGCAAAACCCAATTATAATAAGTTTTAAATTTCCCTCTTTAAAAGAATTTTTTAAAATTACATATGATATATATGTGTGTATATATGTGATTGTGTGTGTGTGTGTGTGTGTGTATATATATATATATATATATATATATATATATTTTTTTTTTTTTTTTTTTAGCGTCTTGCTTGTTGCCCAGGCTGGGGTGCAGGGGTGCAGTGGTGTGATCTTGGCTCACTGCAACCTTCTCCTCTGGGGTTCAAGTGATATTCCTGCCTCAGCCTCCTGGGATTACAAGCGCCCACCACCATGCCCAGCTAATTTTTGTATTTTTAGTAGAGATGGGTTTTCTCCATATTGGCCAGGCTTGTCTCGAACTCTTGACCTCAGGTGATCCGCTCACCTCAGCCTCTCAAAGTGCTGGGGTACAAGTGTGAGCCACCACACCCGGCCAAAAAATACAATTATATTTTTTAAAAATACTCAGAATCCCTCTCATTTTATTTGTAAGCATTGTTATATCCATGTGATTTGTGTCTGATTCCTCAGAAGTAGACCCTGAGAAGAAGGGCTCCCAAGAAACCTGTAGGAATGTTGGTGGAACCAACCAATATTGGGGGAAAAAATATAAATCAAGCAAGGTGGGATCTCAGGCCAAGTTGTAGGTAAGGAAAGTTTCATTCTGCATGATTTAAATCAAAGCCTGCACACTATCTTTTATACATTTTAAACACAGGTTACCATCATTTTAGATCAGCATTCTGTGTGCAATTAATAGCAGTTTTCTCATTATTAACTAATGGGTTCTCTTCATGAGCTCACTCCCAAATTGTTGGCCATATCTGGTATCTATCCTGGAATCCATCATTTCTGCACAGAAAGATAAATGTGGGGGTCTGTCCTGCAGACCCAGATGCAACGAAGTATGAATAACGTGCACTGACACAAATATTCTGCTTTGCCGGTCCAGCCGAGCTAAGGGGCTGCTTACAGACTCCAAGCAGAGTGCTGTAAACAGTAGCAGCTGCAACAAGCTAGCTAGATAAACTCCTCCACATTCCTTTGTATCTACTTTAATCTATTTAACTAAAGGTAAAGGGACTAGGCTGCCTTCAGCTATATCTTTTACTGAAGTTATGGAAACTCTCAGGCCTTCTAAGAGGGTTTGTGGCTATTATAACTAAAATTTTTCCCACCAGCTGTACTTAACTGCCAGAGATAAAATTTCAGTTTATTTCCAATTTGTTGATATATTACTCCATTCCTCCCTCATAAATTTTCATGCTAAGTTTTCTATAGCTTGGTCCCTAAATTATGTCCTGGTGATAGAAGAACCAAGAACAGGTAATATATCATGTTCCTTAGCCCACATGTGGTTATCTGGAGCTGTTATATGGTCTTGTCTTGCTGACCACCTAATTTCATTCTTGAAAGGTAAGTTCCCTTGAATCTACTTTTCCAAACCTTTACTCATCCTATGATCTTTGTGAGAAGGATTTCTGCACTTTTCATAGTAGGGCAGAGCTACATCTTGAACTATCAACACACATGTGATATCATCTCTACAAACTTTATAGAATTTATCAGGGAAAAAAGAAGGGGGAGAAATGAAAATAAATCAAACTCACAGAACACTCAATACTCATCCTGAGGTCAGCTTGCTCTCTGACCTGCTTTGTCATAGTTGTTTGGTGCCTCTTGTCCTAGAATCACATAGACCCTAGATTAGAGTTACCTTAACTGCTCTGTAGATAACTTCAACATCAGGAAACAAGTTTTCCCTTGGAGATATTTTTTCAGGTCCTGCATACTGATGAAACTACTGATGCCAGCTGGTCTGAAAGACACCTCAAGAAGCAAACTCACCAAAGAATGCAGTTTCCATATCCTGATGACTTCATCCTCCTTACCCCAAGCAGTCAATGACCCCAATTTCTCAGACCCTTATCCTCTACAATCCCCTTAAAAACTACAGCTCAGAATTCCACAAGGAGACAGATTTGAGGGTTTCCTCCCATTTTCTCACTCAGTGTACTGCAATCATTAAGCTTTTTCTCTGCTGCAAACCCTGCTGTCTCGGTGTACTGGTTTTTTACTGCACAGTGGACATTCAGACCCAGTGGTCCTATAACACATAGTTCAAGACAGCTGTCATTGGGTAAGACAGGTCCTGCTTGTAGGCACACAAAGTTTCAGAACAGAGAAGGCTGTAAGATTTCTTCATTGGCTACAAGTAAAATGTCTTAGAAAAAATCCCATGTTACTTTCTTCCATCTTTCCTGTGGTTCTCAAAGTGTGGTACCTGGACCAGACTCATCAGCATCACATGGGAATTTGTTAGAAATGTAAATTTTAGAAGCCTTTAGACCCACTAAATGAGTGGGACCCAGCATTATGTGTTTTAACAAGCCCTCCTTAGTTCTAATGCTCCAGCAACATTGAGAACTACTGGTTAGGACTGCAATCTCTCTCATCAAATCTCATTCAAATCATGACCTAATTAGCAAACAAGACTATCAGTCATTCCTGGACCGACCTGCCCTTTTTCTTTATATATACCAAAGCTTTCTGTGTTTCAGCTGACTAAATGGGTGAAATTCAGTAAGGAGCAGCCAGTTTATGAGGACATTGTGAGGATTTAACATATTATGGTGGGGTTGCAGATTAAATCCACACTGGGACTTAAAAAAAAATGGAAACATTACAATATAAGACACAGAGATGAAACACTTCCAGGCTTTAAGAAAATCTAAGGCTGAGCACAGTGGCTTATGCCTGTAAGTCCTAGCACTTTGGGAGACTAAGGACAGAGGATTGCTTGAGGCCAGCAGTTTAGACTAGCCTTGAGGCTAGTCAAGGCAACATAGTGAAACCTGTGTCTACAAAAAAAACTAAAAAGTTTACCTGGGTGTGATGGCATGTGCTTGTTGTCCCAGCTACTTGGGAGGCTGAGGTAGGAGGATGACTTGAGCCCAGGAGTTTGAGGCTGTAGTGAGCCATGATTGCAGCACTGCTCTCCAGCCAGGGGAACAGAGCAAGATCCTGTCTGTAAAATAATAATAATAATAATAATAATAAAATTTTACAAAGAACAAAAGAGGATATCTAAGAAAATTGAAAGAATGGTATCAGAATATAACTTGGGCAAGTTATAACTATATAAAGAAGAAGATGTAGTGGTCCACAGACTATTTTCCAAACCTCTGTGTGTTTCCCCATTCAGGAAGCCACAAATAACAACATACACCTGTAAATCAGAGTCAAGTGAGTTTCATTAATGACTAAAGCAAGGCTCCATTAACCTATTTACGACCAAGATGCCGGCCCACTGTAAGTCTCATGAGTCATTATGTTAAGTCTCATGAGATAACTGGAGGTCATTATGTTAAGTCTCATGAGTCTCACAGTGGGCCGGCATCTTGGTCGTAAATAGGTTAATGACTCCAAGGATCGTTTCCTCAGACTTAGACTTTCTTTCATGTTGAATGTGTTTCACAGCATTCCTTTTTACAAAAATGTAAATGAAAACCACTGATAATTAACATACCTGCTCAAATAATTTTCAGACATGTATTTGAGGCTGTAACTGCAATATAAAACAGAAATGTTACAGGAAAGCAACTCTCATTTTAAAACACCATGGCATTTTAATAGTAAACGGTAAGGTAAGGATGGAATAAAAGACCCACAGTTTTGCTCTAGATAGAATCATTGAGATAGATACCAGAATTGCCAACACTGGTGTGTTGTGTTGGCAACTCAAATAGCAGCAGAAGGATTTCCATAGATGGTGTTTTGCAAAGTGGTGACTAGTTCTTGATCAGGTTCTGATCAAGGGAATAGACTGCAGTCTTCTGTTTCCACTGTTTTGCTTTCTTGTGATTTTCATGTTGATTAAACCTGTTCAAACATGGATGGAACTGGAGGTCATTATATTAAGTGAAATAAGCCAGTCACTGGAAAACAGTGCATATTCTCACTCCTGTGGGGAACTCAAAAAAGTGGATCTCATGTAGATAGAATGCAGAATGGTGATTACTAGAGGCTGGGGAGAGAAGTCTCACAGTGGGCCACCATCATGAGTCTCACAGTGGGCTGGCATCTTAGTGGTAAATAGGTTAATAGAACCTTGCTTTAGTCGTTGATGAAACCCACTTGAATATGTGTTGAATACTTAGAACAATAGATAGCCATAGTAGGTATCCATTAATTTCAATAATTAGTATTTGCAACCAAATTTGTTCAGATGAGCTGTCTTCATGAAAACTAACTTTCTTGGGTAAGTAGGATGAAGCTGTTTATGAGTATAGCAGTGAGCCACTGAATGAATATACTCCTACCTAATAGATTATAACTTATGTCCTAGCTTATTGAGGCAAATTATAAACATATTGTTAACAGCAACCATTTATCACACAATGCTAGGACTGTTGCAACCTTCTTGTTTCCTGCTGTCAAAATTAAATCTACGGCATGTACTCGTTGATCCTTCATGGAGGGAACTCCCCTTACTACTTTCAGTTTTCAGTTTATTTTTATTCTTAATTAACAAATAATAATACATGTATTTATGGGTTAAAATATGATTTTTTTATACATTTATACATTGTGGCATTAACAAATCAGGCTAATTAAAATAATCATCACTTCACATATTTGTCATTTCTCTATGGTGAGAACATTTGAAATCCAATTTTTAAAGCAATTAAAAAATATACAATATATTATCAACTACAGTCACTGATACGGTTAGGTTCTGTGATTCCACCCAAATATCATGTCAAATTGTAATCCCCAGTGTTGGAGGAGGTGCCTGGTGAGAGGTGATTGAATCATGGGAGTGGACTTCCTTCTTGCTCCCCTTGTGATTGTGAGGGAGTTCTCATGAGATCTGATGGTTTAAAAGTGTGTGGCACTTCCCCGTTAACTCCTCTCTCTCCTCCATCACCATGGTAAGACATGCTTGCTTCCCCTTCATCTTCTGCCACGATTATATGTTTCCCGAGGCCGCCCCAGCCATGCCTCCTGTACAGCCTGCAGCACCATGAGCCAATTACACCTCTTTTCTTTATAAATTACCCAGTCTTACATAGTTCTTTACAGCAATGTCAGAACAAACAAATACACTAACCTTGTTGTGCAATAGATCACCAGAATTTATCCTTCCTGTCTGACTGAAACTTTGTACCCTTTGACCAACATACACACACATGCCCCCATCCTCTGACACCCACCATTCTACTCTCTACTTCTATGAGTTTGACGTTTTTAGATTTCACATATGAGGGAGGTTACGCAATTTTTGTTTTCCATGCCAACTTCCAGGGCATGGAATGGTGTGGATGGTACACATGCCCCAAATTGGCTACAGAGCTGTGGGCAGAAAACTTGAAGACAGCTTGAGGGTATTTTGGTATCCAGCTCTGAGACACACAGCAAGCTTGATGGGTCTTTAATGACAACCATTGGAGAAACAGGATAATATTCCTCCCTGCCTTTGTCCACTTGGGATTCTATAATAAAATAGCATACACTGAGTGGCTAAAGCAACAGTCATCAATTTCTCATGGTTCTGGAGGCTAGAAGTCCAAGATTTGGATGTCAGCAGATCCAGTGGCTGGAAAAGACTCTCTTTTTGGTTTGCAGATGGCTACTTTCTTGTGTCTGCAAATGGTGGTGGGGAAAGAGGATGGAGAACAAGCTCTCTTGTCTTTCAAATTATAAAGGCACTAATTCCATCATGAGGGCTCCATTCTCATGACCTGTTTTCCAAAGTCCCCATCTTCAAATACCATCTATCTTAGTCTTACAGGCTGCTATAATGACTACACCATAAAATGGATGGCTTATAAACAATATAAATGTATTCCTTCCAGTTCTAGAGGTCCAAGATCAAGTTGTGGCAGATTTAGTGTCTGGTGAGGACTGGTTTCCTGGTTCATACATGGTGCTATGTCCATCCTGGTTCATAGATGACACCATGTTCTTGCTGTGCCCTCACATCGTAGAAGCGGCAAGGGAGCTCTCTGGGACCCTTTTTATAAGGGCACTCATCCCATTCATGAGGCTCTACCCTCATGACCTCATTACCTCCCACAGGCCTCACCTCCTAATACCATCTCCTTAGAGATGAACATTTCAACACATGAAATTTGGAAAACACAGACATTCAGATCGTGGCACCATGATAGTAAAGATTGGGATTCCAAACCATGTAAATTTGGGGAAGGTGAGATAAACGTTCATTCCATTGCATCCCCTGTCTGCCCTGTGGAAAGAGAGTTCATGCCTATTGAAGTCAGATGCCTGCCTATTTAACTGGCATTTTCACTTGCTGGGTGTGGATGGCACATGTGCCCAAAATTGGCTACAGAGCTGTGGGCTGGAAAGCCTGAAGACAGTTTGAGGGCATTTTGGAATCTGGCTCTGAGGTGCACAGCAGACTTGATAGGCCTTTAATGACAACCAGAGACTTGGAAGTGGAGAGTGATCCTCTACACAACAGATGAGAATGAACTTCTCTCCAACATTTGTTTGGATGAAGCAACTCAAGCCATCCATGAGACAGAATGACCAGGCCTGTCATTACCCAGCTGACTGGAAAGTCTTCTGGGAAGGAATCTTCTCATTCCCCATCTGGCAGGCTCCTGATGCCACTGCACCATTGGAGGTTCCTAAAATGCTCATCAACACAATTCACTGGCAGTTCATTTTACCTAGGGATTTGACTCTCGATATCACTGAGTGTGTGGAGAAAAGCTTTCCACCTCTCCGACATTTGGTAAGGAGACCAGAATTGGGCCATGAACACAGGAAGCGGGGAGCGCTGCCATCTGTAGAAATGGAACTGCTTTCTTGGGAAAAACTTGGTTTTATTGGGTTTAGAAAGTCTGCTCATCAGAACTACCATCTCATCCAGCAATCCCACTTACTGCATATCTACCCAAAGGAAAATAAACCATTCTATCCAAAAGATACCTGAACTCACATGTTTACCATAGCACTAATCACAATAGCGAAGATATGGAATCAACCTAAGACTCCATCAGTGCATGAACGGATAAAGAAAATATAGTATATATACACACCATGTGTACTAATCTGTTCTCACTCTGCTAATAAAGACATACCTAAGACTGGGTAATTTATAAAAGAAAAAGGTTTTAATGAACTCACAGATCCATGTGGCTGGGGAGGCCTCACAGTCCTGGCAGAAGAGCAGGGGACATCTTACATGGCATCAGGCCAGAAAAGAAGGAGAACCAAGCAAAAAGTGAAACCCCTTATACAACCATCAGATCTCGTGAGACTTACTCACTACTGTGTGTACACTATGAGGGAGACTGCCCCCATGATTCAATTATCTCCTACCAGGTCCCTCCTACAACACGTGGGAATTATGGGAGCTGCAATTCAAGATGAAATTTGTATTGGGACACAGCCAAACCATATCACTATGGAGTATTACACAGTCCCCCCATAGAATGAAATCATGACTTTCGCAGCAATATGGATAGAACTGGAGGATATTATCCTAAGTGAAACAACTCAAAACAGGAAGATAAACACCACATGTTTTCACTTATAAGTGGGAGCTAAACACTGTGTAGACATGGAAATAGACAGTGGAATAAGAGACATTTAAGACTGGGAAAAGAGGGAAGGGAGAGGAAGGTGAGGGATGAGAAATTACCTAGTGGATATAATGTACATTATTCAAGTGACAGTTACAGTAAAAGCCCAGACTTCAGTACTCTGCATCTCTCCATGTAACAAAACTGCACTTGTATCCCCTAAATCTGTAAAAATAAAAAAAACTTGTAAAAAATTACAAATAAGAGGCCAGGTATGGTGGCTCATGCCTGTAATCCCAGCACTTTGGGAGGCTGAGGCTAGTGGATTGCTTGAGTTCAGGAGTTTGAAAGCAGCCCAGGTAACATGGCAAAACCTCATCTCTACAAAAAAATACAAAAAAATTAGCCAGGCAGGTGGCATATGCCTGTAGTCCCAGCTGCTTGGGAGGTTGAGGTGAGAGGATTTCTTGTACCCAGGAGATAGATGCAGTGAGCCAAGATCACACCACTGCACTTCAGTCTTGGCAACAGAGGGAAACCCTGTCTCAAAAAATTAAAAATAAAAAAATAAATATAAGAATACTCAACCTTACCTTATTCTTAAATATCCATTGGTATGAGTCTATGGTGGCTGTGCTTCCTTGGGTAAACATGTACCAGCATTCATCTGCAAAGAATGGGAAATAAATAGGGTTTGGAAAAAATGAATCTCTATGAAGGTATTTACTTAAAATGCAAGAGGACATGGGGAAAACCACAAGTCATTTTATTTTGGTTCCTTCAACAATGAAGGACTTCCTGTCTTTGAGTAAGGTGGTGCTTTCTGTGTGTGTGTGTGAGTGGGGGGGGGGGGTGTGGGTGTGTGCCCACGCACACACAGTCATTAAGCATTTACAGTCCTGGAATGTTATTCTGACTACTCATAGCAACTCCACTTCCTGCCCACCCAAACAGTCATCCATTATGGAAAATACGCCAGCCTCTGAAATATTAACCGGTGGCCCCGGAGTGCCACACAGGCATTTCTTATAAATACTCAACCTTCTGTTCAAGTCTCCAGGGGTCTCTTTTCTGTTTGGGTAGCAGGGTGACTGTCCATGAATTGCTGACGCTGCAAGCTCCCCCATGTCCAGCTGCTCTGTGATATTTATTTTCCACCTCCAATAATTAACTTCATCCTCCTCTCAAAATGCAAGCACCAGGCAGCTTTAGAAAGATGATGCAGTTTTGCAGATTGCAGGCTTCAACGTGCAGGACCTTGTCGAGTGCGTTCAGAGGCTGGTTTTATTTAAGGAGATTTTTCATGGTGCAGTGATTCCGGGCAGCTACAGAGGTACCACTGGAAGGTGGAAAGCCACCTTGGAATGAAAGTCTCTGCAGGAATCAGCTGAGTGGTCTTGAATCAGAAAGGGATGTGGGGCAGATGTAAGGAGTTGACATTGAATTTGCACAATGCCTCCTTGTGTGTTTTCTTGCCTGTCTCCACGACCCTTCTCGAAAGCCACCTGGAAATACTGGACACGTTAGCTTGGCATGGATTTAACATCATGCTAGCTGGCAGAACTCAGTGATCCCTGAGCAAAGCCAAAGGGGTGATAAATTAAAGCCATGCTATGTTGGAAAGAGCTTCAGGGGGAAGCAGATTTATCAGTGCGAGGGATGTCTGTAGGCACAGCTGACATTGTCAGCTCCCCCCATTCCCCAGACAGACGGGACAGGAAGAGTAAACTCATTATTAGATCTGTAATTCCTCTCGGGGATTTTACTGTGCTTCTCTAGCAAGCTCTAAGTGACAAGCATAATTTCTCTTTCAGCACAAACAGTTCTATTACAAATGTGATCTCTCTGGGCTTCCAGTATAAGCCCACTGCTACTGGCACGAATGAAAGACCTAGTAAAAGGAAAGTTGTCTCTGCAAAATGTTGGCACTGCAAAGACTTGGGGTAAGAAGTTTGAAAAGGGGCAGCTCACACGCTCTTTCTTTACTGCTCAGAGGTATTATGGTAATATTTGTGGCTACAGAGTCTATCTACATGTTTATTCGGTGGAAAATAAGACAACTAAAGTGATTATTTAATGTATGCATTTGTTTCCATGAAACAGACTCTGTTTGGTACAAAAACATCATAGTGAATAAAAGAAGAAAATATACAGTGTGTCCTGACAGCCTGAGTTCTGGTGCAGAGATGAACTTGGCTGTTACATCAAAAGAGAAATTTCCATCCTAAAAGAGAAAGAGCTCTGATGCAAAGACCCTGTTACCTTAATGTTGTGCTTTTAGACAAGTTGGGAAGGGAACTCTGAGGAAGACAGGCCCCACATCTCCTGAAGCTACCACAGAATCTGATCGTTTGAATGAGGACAAGGAGTCTTCGTTCCTATAGAACGTCTGTTTGCAGTTTGCCAGACTATACGATGCTAAACAGACGTAGAAATCACCTAAATTAGCTGGGCACAGTGGTTCATGCTTGTAATCTCTGTAGCTTGGAAGTCACAGTGGGAGGATCCCTTGAACCCGGGAGTTTAAGACCAGCTTGGGCAACATAGCAAGGCCCCATCTCTACCAAAAAAAAAAAAAATTATCCAAGTGTGGTGGCACATGCCTGTGGTCCTAGCTACTTGGGAGGCTGAGATGGAAGTTTTGCTTGAGCCCAAGAGTTCAAGACCAGCCTGGGCAACATAGTGAGACCTCATCTCTATTTTTAAAAAATGAAAATAAAAAAAAAAAAGATGTACATTCAATTTGGGGAACTGAGGTGGGAGGATTGCTTTGGTTCAGGAGTTCGATAGCTATGGTCGTGCCACTGCACTCCAGCCTGGACGACAGACCAAGACCTTGTATCTAAGAAAGAAGAAAGAAGAAGGAGGAGGAGGAGAAGGAAGAAGAAGAAGTAAAACAATACTTTTTTTTAAATGACCAGGTGTGGTGGCGTGTGCCTGTAGTCTCAGCTATTTGGGAGGCTGAAGTGGGAAGATCACTTAAACCCAGGAGTTTGAGATTACAGTGAGCTGAGGTTATAGTGAGCTATGGTCATACCACTGCACTTCAGCTTAACTGACAGAGAACCATCACTGGAAAAAAATAAATAAACAAAATGAAAATAAAATGGCCTGCAGGCATAGTGCTGAGTATCGTCCAGTCTTCCTAAGTGCAAGAAAGAAAGCTATGATGTGCCTTACACAGAAAATACTTTTGTTAGGAAAGCTTCATTCAGGCATGAATTATAGCACTGTTGGCCATGAGTTTCAGCATTTAGTATTCATTAATTCAGTGTTCGTGGTAATTTTATACAACAAAACACCTCAAAAATGAGTGTATATTCACAATTGCAAACTATGGAATCAGCCTAAATACCCATCAACCAATGAATGAATAAAGGAAATGCAAGACATATATATGTATATATATACACACACCACAGAATACTACTCAGTCATAAAAGGAACAAAATAATGTCATTTGCGGCAACCTGGATGGAGTTGGAGACCAATATTCTAAGTGAAGTAACTTAGGAATGGAAAACCAAACATCATATGTTCTCACTCATAAATGGGAGCTAACCTATGAGGATGCAAAGGTGTAAGAATGACACAGTGGACTTTGAGGACTTAGGGAAAGGGTGGAAGAGGGGTGAGGGATAAAAGACTACACATTGGATACAGTGTACACTACTCAGGAGACAGGTGAAACAAAATCTCAAAAATCACCATTAAAGAACTTTTTCATGTAATCAAACACCACCTGCTTCCCCAAAAATGTATTGAGCTAAGAAAAATAATTTTTTTAAATGAGTGTGTGGTACACATAAATATATCAAATAAATATCACAATGATATATAATCATGAAATGTATAACACAAAAATAAGTGTGATATAAATCCAACATGTTTGTTTTGTATATAAATATAAAACATTATACATAATAATATACATATTATGCATAATATATTATGTATATATATTTTATATCTTTATTTTGTATATCAAAAATATATTTTATATATTAACATAGATACTAAAATATTTCTATAATATTTTATATAATAAAATATATTTTATATATCTTATATATACAATAAAGATATAACATACATAATTATATATTTTTATATATAAAATAAACATATATTGCCTATGCAAAGGCATAAGAATGACACAGTGGTCTTTGGGGACTCAGGGGAAAGGGTGGGAAGAGGGTCAGGGATAAAAGACTATAAATCGGGTTCACTGTATACTGCTTGGGTGATGGGTGCACCAAAATCTCACAAGTCACCACTAAAGAACTTATGTAACCAGGCCGGGCGCGGTGGCTCAAGCCTGTAATCCCAGCACTTTGGGAGGCCGAGACGGGCGGATCACTAGGTCAGGAGATCGAGACTATCCTGGCGAACACGGTGAAACCCCGTCTCTACTAAAAAAATACAAGAAACTAGCGGGGCGAGGCGGCGGGCGCCTGTAGTCCCAGCTACTCGGGAGGCTGAGGCAGGAGAATGGCGTAAACCCGGGGGGCGGAGCTTGCAGTGAGCTGAGATCCGGCCACTGCACTCCAGCCCGGGCGACAGAGCCAGACTCCGTCTCAAAAAAAAAAAAAAAAAAAAAAGAACTTATGTAACCAAATACCACCTGTTTACCAAAAACCTATGAAAATTAAAAAGTTAAAAAAAAAAAGCAAGAAAGAAAAACATTTTGAGTGTCTGGGTCTTTGTCTCCTAAACCAGCCTATAAACTCTCAAAAGGCAGAGGTTATGTATGTGTCTGCATGTGTGTATTTGTGTATTTTCATGTCCCTTACAATGCCTTTACAATCTTCTCCAATCTCATGTTGCTTTTTATAATCTTTCTGTATTTGAGAGCCAATAATTTAATGTCATAATGATCAGAGAATATTACTCCATTAGATACTGGAAACTTCCTTTAACTATATGATGTATTTCTTTAGTCTTATTTTATACAATGCTATGGTTTCTGTAAAAAAAAAAAAAAAAAAAAAATCACTGACCTATTATATGTTTGGATACCTCAGCATCTTTTACAGATCATCAGGAATATTGGCTCTATTTTCCACTGCCCTAAGACAATCTACTATGAAAGAGGAGAACTTGAACAAATATTTAATTTTTTTCCATCTATTTAATAGGGCTGAGAAGTGTGTCTGTTTTAGGTAATTGTTGAGAGTAGTTGGGATTTTTTTTTAACTTCACTAAATTAGGAGAAAAGGTTATGGCAAGGTTATCAGCTGGGAGGACAGAAGGATGTCAATAAAGATTTTCACGTTAAAGTGTATAGGCTTAAACCATCTAAAAGAACATGATTTGCTGCTGAGGCCCAACCCTGTGTTTCCCCTTCTTCTACCCTTCTGTTCCTCTACCTGGCCTTTGCACTAGAAATCACACTCTCCTTGCATTAGACTTTAATGAGTAGCTGTCTCTGTCTTCTAGACTTCAGATACATATGCAGATTTCCCCTTGGGCCTAGAGATCAAGCTGTCTTCCAGTTTGGGGGTCTCTGTTGATTGACCCACATTAGCAAGACTGACATATTGAACAGAGAACTACATAGCAGCATGTGGTGTTTGGGAGTAAGTATGTTATTAGTGGAAAGAGCATGCCCACATTTTTACCACGAGTAGTAGAGATTGAGTTTCAAAGGACAAACATTTCTTTTTGAACATGGATTAAAAATATTTTTGCAAGATATGGAACTAATCTAAGTGTCCATCAAACAACGAGTGGATAAGAACATGTGGTATATATATACCGTGGAATACTACTCAGTCATAAAAGGGAATGAAATGTCTTCTGCAGCAACATGGATAGAACTAGGGGTCATTATTCTAAGTGAAGTAACTCAAGAATGGAAAACCAAACATGGTATGTTCTCACTTATATGTGGGAACGAACCTATGAGGACGCAAAGGCATAAGAATGACATAATGGAATTTGGGGGCTCAGGGAGGTGGGAAGGCTGGGATGAGGGATAAAAGACTACATGTAGGGCACAGTGTACACTGCTTGGATGGTAGGTGCACCAAAATCTCAGAAATCACCAGTAATGAATGTAATATGTAACTGAAAACCACCTTTACTCCCCACAACTATTAAAATAAAATTAAAAAGTATTTTAAAAATATTTTTTGCACATTTTGAGTGCCAATCACTAAATTATTTTTTGTAGTAGTTTATTTTATTTATTATATATTTTATTTCTGTAGGTGTTTGGGGAACTGGTGGTGTTTGACTACATGAGTAAGTTCTTTCATGGTCATCTGTGAGTTTTGGGTACATGTTCATAGCAGCACAATTCACAATTGCAAAAATATGAAACCAGCCCAAATGACCATCAATCAATTAGTGAATAAAGAAGTTGTGGTTTATATATACTATGGAACACTACTCAGCAATAAAAAGGAATGAAAGGACCGGGCGCTGTGGTTCACACCTATAATCCCAGCACTTTGGGAGGCCGAGGTGGGTGGATGATGAGGTCAAGAGATCAAGACAACATGTTGAAACCCCGTCTCTACTAAAAATACAAAAATTTGCTGGGCATGGCGGCGCACATCTGTAGTCCCAGCTACTTGGGAGGCTGAGGCAGGAGAATGGCTTGAACTCCAGAGACGGAGGTTGAAGTGAGGCAAGATCACACCACTGCACTGCAGCCTGGCAACAGAGCGAGACACTGTCTTTAAAAAAAAAAAAAAAAAAGGAATAAAAGAAGGCATTCACAGCAACCTGGATGGAATTGGAGATCATTATTCCAAGTGAACAAGTGAAGTAACTCAGGAATAGAAAACCAAACATTATAAGTTTCCCTTATAAGCAGGAGCTAAGCTGTGAGGATGCAAAGGCATAAGAATGATGCAATGGACTTTGGGGACTCAGGGGAAAGGGTGAGGGGGGGTGAGGAATAAAAGATTACGAATTGGGTACAGTGTATACTGCTTGGGTGATGGGTGCACCAAGCACTAATTTAAAAGCAAACAACATACATGAGTAGAAAGTTTTCATTTCGTAAGATGAAAACGAGTTCTGAAGATGGATGGTGATGGTTGCACAATAACGTGAATGTATTTAACACTACTTCAGGGTACACTTAAAAATGGTGAAGATGATAACTTTTGTGTTATTTTCATACAATTTTAAAAACATACAGTACTAAAAAATGGTTCTTTCCTCCTCTTAGGGTAATGGTAGACATACAGCAATGCATACATTTTACTCTAAAGTTGCTTGCAAGATAACCTGCTAAATGATTTCAAGTCCCTCCTGCTGGTTCAATGAGAAGCAAAGAAAATAACCACATTTCTATATCACAGTAGAGGACATGCAGGCTACAGTGGATTGATATCACAGTCCATGCCAAGGAGAAGGCCACACTTGGATCTCATTTACCTGTCACCATGGATGTTCTATTAAAGAGACATTAGCAGAAATCCAGTCTTAAAAACCATGTTCATTTTTTTCCCAGCAGTTTAAATTGAAGGAACACACTTTCTCAATGGGAAAGCTTTAAGATATGTGCCCCCAGACAAGCACGTCTTGGCTATATTACTAACAATTGTACTGACCAATGTGGGTGGAGCCCTCTGAATGTATATGGGAGTCTGGGGTATTTGAGGCATATGTATTTTTATTTAATCTGCACATCAATACTGATAATGGTCCATTGTTATCTCTGTTTTACAGCCTAGGTGACTGGTACAACTAGCCAGTCAGAAAACGTGCATTCAGGATTCAAACCCAATTAGCTTGCCATAAGAGTCTAAAAACTCTTGCCAGCTTCCTGGTCTCTGCACAGGTGAAAAACAGCCATTTCTTGGTGTCTTCACAGGATGCATTATCACTCTCTTCTTCCTCATATATTAGATGATTTCACACATGTGCAACCTGGAGTTAAGTACTTTTGAGCCCCTCTTATGTATTTCTATTCTTATCACATTACATTTAAGTCAATTCAATAATATATATTGACTTAAAACACATCACTGTTGGGGGCCCATTCCAAGATGGCCGAATAGGAACAGCTCTAGTCTGCAGCTCCCAGCGTGATCAACACAGACAATGGGTGATTTCTGCATTTGCAACTGAGGTACCTGGTTTATCTCATTGAGACTGGTTGGACAGTGGATGCAGCCCATGGAGGGTGAGCAAAGCCTCACCCAGGAAGCACAAGGGGTTGGGAGATTTCCCTTTCCTAGCCAAGAGAAGCTGTGACAGGCTGTACCTGGAAAAACGGGACACTCCACCCAAATACTGCACTTTTCTGACAGTCTTAGCAACTGGAAGACCAGGAGATTCTCTCCCATGCCTGACTCAGTGGGTCCCATGCCCAAGGAAATTTGCTCAAAGCTAATGCAGCAGTCTGACTGAGATTGACCTCCAAGGCTGCAGTCAGGTTGAGGGAGGGGCGTCCACCATTGCTGAGGCTTCAGTAGGTAAATAAAGCAGCTTGGAATCTGGAACTGGGTGGAGCCCACCACAGCCCAGCAAGGCCTGCTGCCTCTATAGACTCCACCTCTGTGGGCAGGGAATAGCTGAAAAAAAGGCAGCATAAACTTCTGCAGACTTACACGTCCCTGTCTGAAACCCCTGAAGAGAGCAGTAGTTTTCCCAGCATGGTGTTTGAGCTTTGAGAATGCACAGACTTTCTCCTCAAGTGGGTCCCTGATCCCTGTGTAGCCTAATTCCCTACTGGGAGACATCTCCAAGTAGGGGCTGACAGACACCTCATCTACCCAGAGGGTTCCCCTCTGGGATGAAGCTTCCAGAGGAAGGATTAGAAAGCAATATTTGCTGTTCTACAGCTTCAGCTGGTGATACCTAGGCAAACGTGGCCTGGAGTGAACCTTCAGCAAACTCCAACAGACCTGCAGCTGAGGGACGTGACTGATAGAAAGAAAACTAACAAACAGAAAGGAATAGCATCAATATCAACAAAAAGTATATCTACACCAAAACCCCTTCTGTAGGTCACCAAAATCAAAGACCAAAGGTAGATGAAACCACAAAGATGGGGAGAAACCAGAGCAGAAAAGCTGAAAATTCTAAAAACCACAGTGCCTCTTCTCCTGCAAGGGATCGCAGCTCCTCCCCAGCAACAGAGCAAAGCTGAACAGAGAATGACTTTGGTGAGTTGAGAGAAGGAGGCTTCAGAAAGTAGGTAATAACAAACATCTCCAGGTAAGGAGCATGTTTGAACCCATCACAAGAAAGCTAAAAACCTTGAAAAAAGATTAGACAAATGATTAAGTAGAATAAACTCTGTAGAGAAGAACTTAAATGACCTGATGGAGCTGAAAACCATGATACAAGAACTTCATGACGCATGCATAAGCTTCAATAATTGATTCAATCAAGTGGAAAAAAGGATATAAGGAATTGAAAATCAAATTAGTGAAATAGAGTGAGAAGACAAGATTAGAGAAAATAGAGTAAAAAGAAACAAACAAAGCTTCCAGGAAATATGGGGCTATGTGAAAAGGCCAAATCTACGTTTGATTGGTGTACCTGAAAGTGATGGGGAGAATGGAACCAAGCTGGAAAACACTCTTTGGAATATTATCCAGAAGAACTTCCCTTACCTAGTAAGGCAGGCCAACATTTAAATTCAGGAAATACAGAGAACACCACAAAGATACTCCTCAAGAACAGCAACACCAAGACACATAATTGTCAGATTCACCAAAGTTGAAATGGAGGAAAAAATGTGAAGAGCAGCCAAAGAGAAAGACTGGGTTATCCACAAAGGGAAGCCCATGAGACAAACAGTGGATCTCTCGGCAGAAACCCTACAAGTCAGAAGAGAGTGGGAGCCAATATTCAACATTCTTAAAGAAAAGAATTTTCAACCCAGAATTTCACATCCAGCCAAAATAAGCTTCACAAGTGAAGGAGAAATAAAATCCTTTACAGATAAGTAAATGCTGAGAGATTTTGTCACCACCAGGCTTGCTTACAAGAGCTCTTGAAGGAAGCACTAAACATGGAAAGAAACAACTGTTATCAGCCACTACAATAACATGCCAAATTGTAAAGACCATCGATGCTAGGAAGGAGTGGCATTAATTAATGGCAAAAATGACCAGTTAACATCATAATAACAGAATCAACTTCACACATAATAATATTGACCTTAAATATAAATGTGCTAAATGTCCCAAATAGAAGACACAGACTGGCAAATTAGATATAGACTCAAGACCCATCAGTGTGCTGTATTCAGGAGACCCATCTTATGTGCAGAGACACAAATAGACTCAAAATAAAGGGATGGAGGAAGATCTACCAAGAAAATGGAAAGCAAAAAAAGCAGGGGTTGTAATCCTAGTCTCTGATAAAACATACTTTAAACTAACAAAGATCAAAAGAGACAAAGAAGGCCATAATATAATCGTAAAGGGATCAATCAATTCAACAAGATGAACTAACTATCCTAATTATATATGAACCTAATACAGGAGCACCCAGATTCATAAAGCAAGTCCTTACAGACGTACAAAGAAACTTAGACTCCCACACAATAATAATGGCATACAACCCCGCTGTCAATATTAGACAGATCAGTGAGACAGAAGGTTAACAAGGATATGCAGGACTTGAACTCAGCTCTGAACCAAGCAGACCTAATAGACATCTACAGAACTCTCCACCTCAAATCAACAGAACATACATTCTTCTCAGCACCGCATCACACTTATTCTAAAATTGACCACATAATTGGAAGTAAAGCACTCCTCAGCAAATGTAAAATAACAGAAATCACAACAAACTGTCTCTCAGACCACAGTGAAATCAAATTAAAACTCAGGATTAAGAAAGTCACTTAAAACTGCACAACTACATGGAAACTGAACAACTTGCTCCTGAATGACTACTGGGTAAATAACAAAATGAAGGCAGAAATAAAGACGTTCTTTGAAGCCAATGAGAACAAAGACACAACATACCACAATCTCTGGGACACACTTAAAGCAGTGTGCAGAGGGAAATTTATAGCAGTTAATGCCCTCATGAGGCAGCAGGGAAGATAAAAAATTGACACCCTAACATCACATTGAAAAGAACTGGAGAAGCAAGAGCAAACACATTCAGAAGTTAGCAGAAGGCAAGAATAACTAAGATCAGAGCAGAACTGAAGGAGATAAAGACGCAAAAAACTATTCAAAAAATCAATAAATCCAGGAACTGGTGTTTTGAAAAGATCAGCAAGATTGATAGACTGCTAGCAAGAACAATAAAACAAGAGAGAGAGAGAAGAATCAAATATATGCAATATACAATGATAAAGGGGATATCATCACTGATCTCACAGAAATACAAACTACCATCAGAGAATACTATAAACACCTCCACACAAATAAACTAGAAAATCTCCAAGAAATGGATAAATTCCTGGACACATACACCCTCCCAAGACTAAATCAGGAAGAAGTTGAATATCTGAATAGACCAATAGCAGACTCTGAAATTGAGGCAATAATTAATAGCATACCAGCCAAAAAAAGCCTAGGACCAGACAGATTTACAGTCAAATTCTACCAGATGTACAAAGAGAAGCTGGCACCATTCCTTCTGAAAGTATTCCAGTCAATAGAAAAAAGGGAATCCTCCCTAATTCATTTTATAAGGCCAACATCATCCTGATACCAAAGCCTGGCAGATACACACACACACACACACACACACACACACACACACAAAAGAGATAACTTTAGACAAATATCCCTGATGAACATCGATGTGAAAATCCTCAATAAACTAGTGACAAACCAAATCCAGCAGCACATCAAAAAGCTTATCTACCACAATCAAGTCGGCTTCACTCCTGAGATGCAAGGCTGCTTCAACATATAAAAATCAATAAACATAAAACCCATCACATAAATAAAACCAACAACAAAACCACATGATTATCTCAATGGATGCAGAAAAACTCTTTGACAAAATTCAACAGCCCTTCATGCTAAAAACTCTCAATAAACTAGGTATTGATGGAATGTATCTCAAAATAATAAGAGCTATTTATGACAAACCCACAGCCAATATTTTACTGAATGGGCAAAAACTGGAGGCATTCCCTTTGAAAACTGGCATAAGACAAGGATGCCCTCTCACACCACTCATATTCAACATAGTGTTGGAACTTCTGGCCAGAGCAATCAGGCAAGAGAAAGAAATAAAGTGTATTTAATTAGGAAAAGAGGAAGTCAAATTGTCCCTGTTTGCAGATGACATGTTGGTATATTTAGAAAACCACGTTGTCTTGGGCCAAAATTTCCTCAAGCTGATAAGCAACTTCAGCAAAGTCTCAGGATACAAAATCAATGTGCAAAAACCACAGGCATTCCTTTATACCAATAACAGACAAACAACCAAATCATCAGTGAACTCCCATTCCCAATTGCTACAAAGAGAATAAAACACCTAGGTATCCAACTTACAAGGGATGTGAAGGACCTCTTCAAGAACTACAAACCACTGTTCAACAAAATACAAGAGGACACAAATAAATGCAAGAACATTCCATACTCATGAATAGGAAGAATCAATATCATAAAAATGGCCACACTGCCCAAGGTAATTTATAGATTCAATGCCATCCCCATCAAGCTACCAATGACTTTCTTCACAGAATTGGGGAAAAAAAACTACTTTAAAGTTCATATGGAACCAAAAAAGAGCCCACATTGCCATGACAATCCTAAGCCAAAACAACAAAGCTGGAGGCATCACGCTACTTGACTTCAAACTATACTACAAGGCTACAGTAACCAAAACAGCATGGTACTGGTACCAAAACAGATATATCGACCAATGGAACAGAACAGAGGCCTCAGAAATAACACCACAAATCTACAACCATCTGATCTTTGACAAACCTGACAAAATCAATAAATGGGGAAAGGATTCCCTATTTAATAAATGGTGCTGGGAAAACTGGCTAGCCATATGCAGAAAGATGAAGCTGACTCCCTTCCTTACACCTTATACAAAAGTAATTCAAGATGGATTAAAGACTTAAATGTTAGACCTAAAACCATAAAAGCCCTAGAAGAAAACCTAGGCAATACTATTCAGGACATACGCATGGGCAAAGACTTCATGAATAAAACACCAAAAGCAATGGCAACAAAAGCCAAACTAGACAAATGGGATCTAATTAAACTAAAGAGCTTCTGCACAGCAAAAGAAACACTATCAGAGTGAGCAGGCAACCTACAGAATGGGAGAAAATTTTTGGAATCTACTCATCTGACAAAGGGTTAATATCCAGAACCTACAGAGAACTTAAACAGATTTGCAAGAAAAAAACAAACAACCCCATCAAAAAGTGGGCAAAGGTTATGAACAGACACTTCTCAGAGAAGACATTTATGCAGCCAACAGATATGTGAAAAGATGCTCATCATCACTAGTCATCAGAGAAATGTTAATCAAAACCACATTGACATACCATGTCATGCCAATTAGGATGGCGATCATTAAAAAGTGAGGAAACTACAGATGCTGGAGAGGATGTGGAGAAATAGGTATGCTTTTACACTATTAGTGGGAGTGTAAACTAGTTCAACCATTGGGGAAGACAGTGTGGCGATTCCTCAAGAATCTAGAACTTGAAATACCATTTGACCCAACAATCTCATTACTGGCCACATACTCAAAGGATTGTATATCATGCTACGATAAAGACACATGCACACATATGTTTATTTGACACTATTCACAATAGTAAAGACTTGGAACCAACCCAACTGTCCATCAAAGATAAACTGGATTAAGAAAATGTGGCACATATATATCATGGAATACTATGCAGCCATAAGAAAGGATGAATTCATGTCCTTTGCAGGGACATGGATGAAGCCAGAAACCATCATTCTGAGCAAACTATCACAAGGACAGGAAACCAAACACCACATGTTTTCACTCATAGGTGGGAATTGAATAATGAGAACACCTGCACACAGCAGGGAGAACATCACACACCGGGGCCTATTGGGGTTGGGGGGGAAGGGGGAGGGATAGCATTAGGAGAAATACCCAATGTAAATGATGAGTTGATGGGTGCAGCAAACCAACATGGCACATGTATACCTATGTATCAAACCTGCACGTTGTGCACATGTACCCTGGAACTGAAAGTATAATAATAATAATAATAAAACATCACTGTTCATGTCAAAGCTACACATACACTGCCAAAGCTACACTGTTGCTGCCTGCACAGACTAACTCTGTGGAGGGAAATGAAGCTATGGTACACAAAGATATACAGGTAATGGACACAAAGGGAGTTTGGAAAGTTGTCTTCTTTCACTAGGGCTGCTATAACAAAACACCATAGACTTGAGGCTTATTAACAGCAGCCATTTATGTCTCACAGCTGGAATTCCAAGATCAAAGCATGCCAGAAGCAGTGTCTGGTGATAACCAGCTTCTTGATTCACAGACACTGTCTTCTTGCTGTGTCCTCACATAGTGGAAGGTGCGATGGAGCTCTCTGGAGTCTCTTTTTATAAGTACGCTCATCCCTTTCATGAGACTCCACCCTCATGACCTCAATATCTCTCAAAGGCTCCATCTCCCAACACCATGACCTTGAGTGTTACGATTTTCATGCAGAAATTTTGGAGGAACACAAACATTCACACCATAGCAGAATAGTAATATAAAAAATGAAAAGGTCAAGGGTGGTAGCTCACAGCTGTAATTCCAGCATTTTGGGGGGCTGAAGTGGGCAGATCACTTGAGGTCAGGAGTTTCAGACCAGCCTGGTTAATATGATGAAACCCTGTCTCTACTAAAAATACAAAACTCAGACAGGTGTGGTGTCACCTGCCAGTGGTCTCAGCTACTCAGGGGGCTGAACAGGAGAATCATTGAGACTGGGAGGTGGAGGTTGCAATGTGCCAAGGTTGAGACAACTACACTCCAGCCTGAGCAACAAAGTGAGACTACCCCCACCCCCCCCCCCCCCCCCCCGCCCAAAAAAAAAATGTCCAGGCTTAGTGGCTCAAGCCTGGAATCCCAGCACTTTGGGATGCTGAGACGGGTGGCTCATGAGGTCTGGAGATCGAGACCATCCTGGCCATCATGGTGAAACCCCGTCACCACTAAAAATACAAAAATTAGCTGGGTGTGGTGGTGTGTGCCTGTAGTTCCAGCTACTTGGGAGGCTGAGGCAGGAGAATTTCTTGAACCTGTGAGGCGGAGGTTGCAGTGAGCCAATATCATGCGGCTGCACTCCAGCCTGGGTGAAAAAGTGAGACTCCATCTTAAAAAAAGAAAAAAAAAGTGAATAAATGATATAGAAAGAAAAAGAAGAGGAGCTGTTAATTAAGTTAAAGGAACTTGGTGAGATTTCAGGAACAAAATGGCTTTAAAGCTGGGACTTTAAAGCTGGGCATTCAGCATATAGAGATGGTGCTAGGGAGGAAAATGAGAGTGAGGTCAGAGAGGATGGGAGGAGATAAGAAAAGCGAAAGAACAGAACCAAGAGGAAAAGCAGAACTAAGTCTAGGGGAGAAGGGAATTTGGAAAAGCAGAGGCCATTGACCTCTCTATAACTTTGTGAATAACTCTTTGTGTTTGTCTGACCTGGGAAAAAGTTCCAGAGCAACCACTTTCAAGATTGGGCAGCTTTCTCAATTACTCTAAGTCTCATCTTTTATTTATTTTTGTTTTTATGTTTGTTTGTTTTTACAGTTGTTTGCACAAGAGTAGCAACTACTCAGAGTGGGGTGCATGGAATAAACTCAAAAAAAGTCATGCTTTAAGAAAATGCTTAGTCCAATGGCTATCATCAAATATCCTCATTAGGAAATAACCAAATACAAGAAAAATTTGAAGGCATGGAGTTGACTAATGGTTTAAAGAGTTAGCCCTGTATAATTATAAAATTTACAGACCTGAGATTTATGAATATTCTGTTTTCTAAGTACAGTTGATTTTCATTATTTATACATTTTGTCTTTCTGAACTTTCCTGCTCACTAAACTTTGTAACCTCAAAATCAATATGGCACTTTTGCAGTCATTTGCAGAGACACACACAAAGCTGGAAAAAAATGTAAATTGCTCAAAGTGCACATTCCCAGCTACAGTGGAACAAGGCCATGCTCTACCTTCTTATTTCAGCTATCACACTTTAAACAAGTGGAATTATTATGGTCCATTGAGTACCATCGGTTTTGCATGTTTGTGCTTTTGTTGGTGATTTTGCTGTTTAAAACAGCCTGAAGCCCTGGTGGAGCGGAAGTCACTCCCTGAGGCAGTGGCGACAGCCGCAGCGAGAGGATGAACAACAAGTTCGACGCTTTGAAAGATGATGACAGTGGGGACCATGATCAAAATGAAGAAAACAGCACACAGAAAGATGGTGAGAAGGAAAAAACGGAACGAGACAAGAATCAGAGCAGTAGCAAGAGAAAGGCTGTTGTTCCTGGACCAGCAGAGCATCCCCTGCAGTACAACTACACTTTTTGGTACTCCAGGAGAACCCCCGGCCGTCCCACCAGCTCACAGAGCTATGAACAGAGTGTCAAACAGATTGGCACCTTTGCCTCTGTGGAGCAGTTCTGGAGATTTTATAGCCACATGGTACGTCCCGGGGACCTGAAAGGCCACAGTGACTTCCATCTCTTCAAAGAAGGAATTAAACCCATGTGGGAGGATGATGCAAATAAAAATGGTGGCAAGTGGATTATTCCGCTGCGGAAGGGCTTGGCCTCCCTTTGCTGGGAGAATCTCATTTTGGCCATGCTGGGGGAACAGTTCATGGTTGGGGAGGAGATCTGTGGGGCTGTGGTGTCTGTCCGCTTTCAGGAGGACATTATTTCAATATGGAATAAGACTGCCAGTAACCAAGCAACCACAGCCCGAATCCGGGACACACTTCGGCGAGTGCTTAACCTACCTCCCAACACCATTATGGAATACAAAACTCACACCGACAGCATCAAGGACAATTCAAGCTTTCGAAATACAAAAATCACATTGTGAAAGTACACAAGCTGGCAATAATCCTTTTCTGTATGTATGTGTTTGTCCGAAATGGATGGGAGGCCTCCAGCCAGTGTTTCCATTGCTCACTGAAGGGACGTCCCTGTAGCCGTGCGCTCCCCTTTTGCACTCATTGCTGGAGGACGGATTCCGCTAGACAACCTCCAGCATCGCTGACTTTATAAGGCTGAAAAACGGAAAACGTGACTTTGTGATAGACATTGTTTTTTAATGGGGTTCCGTGGGGGACGTTCAGCCTTTCTGTTTGCTGTGTCCTGTCCAGATGCCTCTTGGGCATCCTGTTGTTCTCTTCCCGTGCTGTAGGAAGGGTACCATGGCCACGTGTAGATGCCAGAGCTGTTGATGAGAGTTACCAGTATTATGAATGTCTGTGCATCCAGGAAAAGCTTTCTGTTGGAGAGTCCCAGAAGAGCTGTAAATGCTGTCTTCTAGCTATGCCATTAAATTATTGGGACACTTAAAAATAATAATAAAAAAAATAAATAAATAAAACAGCCTGAAGAACAGAGCTGAAGTGCTGTCTGGGGTCCCCAGTATAAAAAAACTACAATGTGCCTCACAGGAAATATCTCTGTGTTAGAGAAGCATTATTCAGGCATGAGTCATGGTGCTGCTGGACATGACTTCAGTGTGAATGAGTCAACAATATCTACTCAGAAAGATTTTCTTAAACAGAAACATACATAAAACAAGATTAGGTATTGACTGGTTGATGAAAATGTTGTGACCAGACATCATAGAAACCTAATCTTGTATTTCCCCTAGGAGCAATAGTTTATGATTTGCTAAGTCGGTGTTTATGGTGATTTTTTTTTTTTTTTCTTTTTTGAGATGGAGTCTTGCTCTGTTGCCAGGCTGGAGTGCACTGGAACGATCTTGGCTCACTGCAACCTCTGACTCCCTGGTTCAAGTGATTCTCCTGCCTCAGCCTCCTGAGTAGCTGGGATTACAGGCATGCACCCCAATGCCCAGCTACTTTTTGTATTTTTAGTAAAGATGGCCAGGATGGTCTACAACTCTCACAAATACTGAGAACTTAATGTAATTTCCATTTTTATTTCTACTAAATTGTGACCTTAATCAACCTAGAAGCCTGTTAGGTTTGCCCATTGCTGCATTGCTGATGATTGTCCCGATGGTGGGCTTATAATAGGCATTTGATTAATATTAGATTTATACATCAGGTGAGTAAGGAGGAGATTGGTTTCATTAATGCCACATAGTCACCATGCAAAAGGTGTCACATTTATTAGGGAAGTGTGACACTGGCATGGAGAAATCAAATGAATAAAATTCCTATAGTAAATCATGGCTGAACATAATGTAAAATAATCATTGTGGAATAGAAATTATAATTACTTCTCCAATATTCAGTTCAATAACACTCTAGGAAGGCAATTACATTACTAATATCTATTTTGACCAATTGTCTGTTCCAGTCATTAAAATGAATGACAACTACAAAGCCTAAAGTATGCATACACTTCTTCTATTATTTTTTTGTGGCTGTTGTAACAAATTACTACAATCTGAGTGGATTGTGGAACCAGCCAAAATGCCCATCAATCAACAGGTTGACAAAGAAACTATGAAATTATATCTATCTATCTATCTATCTATCTATACACACACACACACATACACACCATGGAATACTACTCAGCCATAAAAAGGAATAAATTAATGGCATTTGCAGCAACCTGCATGGGATTAGAGAAGATTATTCTAAATGAAGTCACTCAGGAATGTAAAACCAAACATCTTATGTACTCACTCATAAGTAGGAGCTAAGCTGTGAGGATGCAAAGGCATAAGAATATACAATGGACATTGGGGACTTAGGAAAAAGGGCAGGAGGCGGGTGAGGTATAAAAGATTACAAATTGGGTTCAGTGTGTATTGGTCTGGTGATGGGTGCACCAAAGTCTCACAAACCACCATTAAAGAACTTACGTAACCAGATACCACCTGGTCCCCCAAAACCAATGGAAATGAAAAAAAAAATGTAAAAAGATATCAGGAATTTGTTCTCTCAGACTTCTGGAAGCCAGAAATCCAAAATCAATGTGTGAGCAACAATACACCCTCTCTGGAGACTCAAAGAGAGAATCTGTTCTTTGCCTCTTCTGGCTTCTGGTGCCTTTTGATGTTCTGTCTTTTGGCCACATCACTCCAACGTCTACCTCCATGGTCACATCACCTTCTCTTCTTCTGTCTTTCTTGTCCTTTGTGCATATTTTGTTTAAGCCACCCAGTTTATGGCATTTGATATAGCATTAGAGGTAGGTCTGCCCAAATAACCCAGGATGACATCCTCATCTCAAGACTTTTAGCTTAATTACATCTACAAAAACCCTAATGTCATAGAAGGTCACATTCACAGTGTCTTAGTTCAGGATCATTAACTAATGCTTTAAGCTGAGTGGCTTGAGCAACAAATGTTATTTCCCATAGTTCTGGAGCCTGGAAAGATGAAGATGCTGGCAGATCTGGTGTCTACTGAGGGCCTTCTTCCTCCTTCCTGGTCTGCAGATGGTGCCGTGTCTCTGTACCTTCACATGGAGGAGAGAGGGAGCTCTGAGTCTCTTTCTCTTGCTATAAAGACATTAATCCCATCGTGCAGGTGCCGCCCTCATGATCTCATCTAAACCTACATACCTCCCACAGGCCCCACCTACTAAGACCATCCCACTGGGGATTAGGGCTTCCACATATGGATTTAGGGAGGATGTGCTGTATTAGTTTATTCTTAAGCTGCTAATAAAGACACTCCTGATATTGGGTCATTCATAAAGTAAAATTGTTAATTGATTCATAGTTCCACATGGCTGGTGAGGCCTCACAATCATGGCAGAAGGCAAGGAGGAGCAAAGCCATATCTTCTTCTTACATGGCAGCAAGCAAGAGGGCTTGTGCAGGGGAATTCCTATTTATAAAACCATTGGCTCTCATGAGACTTACTCACTACTGTGAGAACAGTATGAGGAAAACTGTCCCCATGATTCAATTATCTCC
This sequence comes from Macaca fascicularis, assembly GCF_037993035.2. NCBI lineage: Eukaryota > Metazoa > Chordata > Mammalia > Primates > Cercopithecidae > Macaca > Macaca fascicularis. The sequence continues at coordinate 3,988,569 of NC_132903.1, forward strand.
ACCTGGTCCTGCTCTTGACATGCGGAAATTATTACAATTTTTAAGGTGAGATTTGAGTGGGGACACTGCCAAACCATATCACATGCATTCCATAACTTAAACCAGGGATTAGAACGCGTACTCTGTAATTTAGACCAGGGATAAAATACAGACTTTCATTCTGAAGGCCATGTAACTTTCTACACGTCTATACGGAGAACCATCAAATCAGAAGAAAGCAGCAAATGCCATTGTGATTTTACGTAAAAGTAAAGAGAATAGCCACATAAATGCAAAGTAAAACAAAGTAGATCTGAACTTCTCTGGTTGGCAACTTGGAAGTATTTTGTTTCAATGACATACCAAATTCCTATCTTTGCATTTTCCCAGAACTGAGTTAAAATGACATTAATACTACAAAACTCATACAATGACTGTGGCAGCAAAAAAGAATGTGCTAATGTAAAAATTAGCATTAAGTTGAAATGCTGTGGAAAACACATGTGGAAGTCTTACCATTTTTGCTGCAGAATTGTGGCTGACAGACAGGGAACATAAATCATGACATCTTATTCAAAGACAATAAATGCACCAACTCAATTAACACAACCTGATAACAAGCCAAAATACTCTAGAAGGAAAAGAAGGTAACGTCTGAACATGTCCTCAGCTGACGAAAGTACACTTGGAAAGGGCATATATATAGCTGTTTCAAATGCTCCATTTCCGTATAAAGCACAAGGTTGACATGAATTAAAAGCAAGCTCCCAATGTGTTACTCTATAAGGTATGTTTCTGATGCCCTGAAGAATCTTATTTATATGACGCCAAATGCATTCATTCATTGACAAATTCATTCACTTACAGGTGCTCACAATGCATTCACTTTATGCTAGTGCCATTCTGGGCACTGCTGAGAGGTGTGGATAAATAGGACATACAAACTTCACATCCAAGGCAACTGAATCTAGATGTGCTCCAGCAAAGTGTAAGGTTCATTTATTTGTCTTCTGTCTCCTAGGAAGTAGATGAGGGTAGAATTATTACTAAGAAGGAAAATTGCAACCCCATCAAAGCTCATGTATACACAAACACATCTGCTCACCGAACATAGTACATCCAGTGAACAGTGTCCATATTGGCCAAATTTTTTCTGTGTTTCTTACCTTGGGAAAAGTTAAGACTCCTAACATTAACTGAGCAAAGATTTGCTTCTTTCAAGATCTTACATTTAGATCCAGGGTCATTCATTGAACTGTGTTAGAATATGTTACATGTGGATGAAAGGAATGGAATGAGATGATGGAGACTCAAAAGAGTAAGGAGACAGTAACCAAAACAGCATGGTACTTGTACCAAAACAGAGATATAAACCAATGGAACAGAACAGAGCGCTCAGAAATAATACGACACATCTACAGCCATCTGATCTTTGACAAACCTGACAAAAACAAGAAATGGGGAAAGGATTCTCTATTTAATAAATGGTTCTGGGAAAACTGGCTAGCCATATGTAGGCCATTACATAATAGTAAAGGGATCAAATCAACAAGAAAAACTAACTATCCTAAATATATATGCACGCAATCCAGGAGCACCCAGATTCATAAAGCAAGTCCTTAGAGACTTACAAAGAGACTTAGCCTCCCATACAGTAATAATGGGAGACTTCAACACCCCACTGTCAACATTAGACATATCAACAAGATAGAAAGTTAACAAGGATATCCAGAAATTGAACTCAGCTCTGCACCAAGCTGATCTAGTAGACATCTACAGAACTCTCCACCCCAAATCAACAGAATATACATCCTTCTCAGCACCACATCTCACTTCTTCCAAAATTGACCACATAATTGGAAATAAAGCACTCCTCAGCAAATGTACAAGAACAGAAATTATAACAAACTGTCTCTCAGACCACAGTGCAATCAAACTAGAACTCTGGACTCAGAAACTCAATCAAAACTGCTCAACTACATGGAAACTGAACAACCTGCTCCTGAATGACTACTGGGTACATAACGAAATGAAGGCAGAAATAAAGATGTTCTTTGAAACCAATGAGAACAAAGATACAACATACCAGAATCTCTGGGACACATTTAAAGCAGTGTGTAGAGGGAAATTTATAGCACTAAATGCCCACAAGAGAAAGCAGGAAAGATCTAAAATTGACACCATAACATCAAAATTAAATGAACTAGAGAAGCAAGAGCAAACACATTCAAAAGCTAGCAGAAGGCAAGAAATAACTAAGATCAGAGCAGAACTGAAGGAGATAGAGACACAAAAAACCCTCCAAAAAATCAATGAATCCAGGAGTTGGTTTTTTGAAAAGATCAACAAAATTGACAGACCACTAGCAAGACTAATAAAGAAGAAAAGAGAGAAGAATCAAATCGATGCAATTAAAAATGATAAAGGGGATATCACCACCGACCACACAGAAATACAAACTACCATGAGTGAATACTATAAACACCTCTACACAAATAAACTAGAAAATCTAGAAGAAATGGATAATTTCCTGGACACTTACACTCTCCCAAGACTAAACCAGGAAGAAGTTGAATCCCTGAATAGACCAATAGCAGGTTCTGAAATTGAGGCAATAATTAATAGCCTACCAACCAAAAAAAGTCCAGGACCAGATGGATTCACAGCTGAATTCTACCAGAGGTACAAGGAGGAGCTGGTACCATTCCTTCTGAAACTATTCCAATCAATAGGAAAAGAAGGAATCCTCCCTAACTCATTTTATGAGGCCAACATCATCCTGATACCAAAGCCTGGCAGAGACACAACAAAAAAAGAGAATTTTAGACCAATATCCTTGATGAACATTGATGCAAAAATCCTCGATAAAATACGGGCAAACCACATCCAGCAGCACATCAAAAAGTTTATCCACCATGATCAAGTGGGCTTCATCCCTGGGATGCAAGGCTGGTTCAACATATGCAAATCAATAAACGTAATCCAGCATCTAAACAGAACCAAAGATAAAAACCACATGATTATGTCAATAGATGCAGAAAAGGCCTTTGACAAAATTCAACAGCACTTCATGCTAAAAACTCTCAATAAACTAGGTATTGATGGAACGTACCTCAAAATAGTAAGAGCTATTTATAACAAACCCACAGCCAATATCATACTGAATGGGCAAAAATTGGAAGCATTCCCTTTGAAAACTGGCACAAGACAGGGATGCCCTCTCTCACCACTCCTATTCAACATAGGGTTGGAAGTTCTGGCTGGGCAATCAGGCAAGAGAAAGAAATAAAGGGTATTCAATTAGGAAAAGAAGAAGTCAAATTGTCCCTGTTTGCAGATGACATGATTGTATATTTAGAAAACCCCATCATCTCATCCCAAAATCTCCTTAAGCTGATAAGCACTTCAGCAAAGTCTCAGGATACAAAATCAATGTGCAATAATCACAAGCATTCTTATACACCAGTAACAGACAAACAGAGAGCCAAATCATGAATGGACTCCCATTCACAATAGCTTCAAAGAGAATAAAATACGTAGGAATCCAACTTACAAGGGATGTGAAGGACCTCTTCAAGGAGAACTACAAAACACTGCTCAGTGAAATAAGAGAGGACACAAACAAATGGAAGAACATACCATGCTCTTGGATAGGAAGAATAAATATCATTAAAATGGCCATAATGCCCAACAAAATTTATAGATTCAATGCCATCCCCATCAAGTTATCAATGAGTTTCTTCACAGAATTAGAAAAAACTGCTTTAAACTTCATATGGAACCGAAAAAGAGCCTGCATTGCCAAAACAATCCTAAGCCAAAAGAACAAAGCTGGAGGCATCATGCTACCTGACTTCAAACTATACTACAAGGCTACAGTAACCAAAACAGCATGGTACTGGTACCAAAACAGAGATATAGACCAATGGAACAGAACAGAGTCCTCAGAAATAACACCACACATCTACAGCCATCTAATCTTTGACAAACCTGACAAAAACAAGAAATGGGGAAAGGATTCCCTATTTAATAAATGGTGCTGGGAAAATTGGCTACCCAAAAGTAGAAAGCTGAAACTGGATCCTTTCCTTACTCCTTATATGAAAATTAATTCGAGATGGACTAGAGACTTAAATGTTAGATCTAATACCATAAAAACCCTAGAAGAAAACCTAGGTAATACCATTCATGACATAGGCACGGGCAAGGACTTCATGTCTAAAATACCAGAAGCAACAGCAACAAAAGCCAAAATTGACAAATGGGATCTCATTAAACTAAAGAGCTTCTGCACAGCAAAAGAAACTACCATCAGAGTGAACAGGCAACCTACAGAATGGGAGAAAATTTTTGCAATCTACTCATCTGACAAAGGGCTAATATCCAGAACCTACAAAGAACTCAAACAAATTTACAAGAAAAAAACAAACAACCCCATCAAAAAGTGGGCAAAGGATATGAACAGACATTTCTCAAAAGAAGACATGCATACAGCCAAAGACACATGAAAAAATGCTCATCATCACTGGCCATCAGAGAAATGCAAATCAAAACCACAATGAGATACCATCTCACACCAGTTAGAATGGCAATCACTAAAAAGTCAGGAAACAGGTGCTAGAGAGGATGTGGAGAAATAGGAACACTTTTACACTGTTGGTGGGATTGTAAACAAGTTCAACCATTGTGGAAAACAGTATGGCGATTCTTCAAGGATCTAGAACTAGAAGTACCATATGACCCAGCCATCCCATTACTGGGTGTATACCCAAAGGATTATAAATCATGCTGCTATAAAGACATGTGCACACGTATGTTCATTGTGGCACTATTCACAGTAGCAAAGACTTGGAATCAACCCAAATGTCCATCAGTGACAGACTGGATTAAGAAAATGTGGCACATATACACCATGGAATACCATGCAGCCATCAAAAAGGATGAGTTTGTGTCCTTTGTAGGGACATGGATGCAGCTGCAAACCATCATTCTCAGCAAACTATTGCAAGAACAGAAAACCAAACACCGCATGTTCTCACTCATAGGTGGGAACTGAACAATGAGATCACTTGGACTTGGGAAGGGGAACATCATACACCGGGGCCTATCTTGGGGAGGGGGGAAGGGGGAGGGATTGCATTGGGAGTTACACCTGATGTAAATGACGAGTTGATGGGTGCTAACGAGTTGATGGCTGCAGCACACCAACAGGGCACAAGTATACATATGTAACAAACCTGCACGTTATGCACATGTACCCTAGAACTTAAAGTATAATTTAAAAATAAAAGTAAAAATAAATTATAAAGGGGATTGTCTGGTTTGAAGAATTATGATCATCACCACACTTGTTTAGGTTAAGAATATTGAAAATGTCAAAAATAATAATACATTATCGCTAGGCTCATGTCTATAATCCCAGAACTTTGGTAGGCTGAACCAGGAGGATCACTTGAGACCAGGAATTTGAGAACTGCCTGGACAATACAGACACCTAGTTTTTTTAAAAAGTTTTTCAAGAAAAACTTATCAGGGAGTGGTGACATACACCTGTAGTTCTAGCTACTTGAGAGGCTAGCTTGAGTCTAGGAGTTGCAGGCTGCGTTGAACTATAATTGTGTCACTGCAATCTAGCCTGGACAACAGAGCAAGACCCTGTTTCACAAGAAAAGAAACCCTAATTTTATCAGCAAGGTCACACAATTTATTTAATGGTGGAAGCATACATAGTAATAATGAATAAATAATCTAATCAGGACACAGTTTAATCAAACTCTTTAAATGCCTGGCTTCTTAAAAAAAAACCTGAAGGGTACTCAAGTTTGATTCTGGAAAATATGATATTTTCTCAAATGTCTCTTTATGTCAAAGATGGATGTCAAAGACATCTAGAAAACAATATTTTGATGAGTTAGCTACAAATTTAAAAGCAGAAATAAAATCATCTAAGTTTAACATTTTAAGAAAATTTGAAGGAAATAGTTCTTTGCAAAATCTGTTTTGTGTTTGACAGAAGTGAAATGTTTGAATATATTTGGTTCACTCTAATCAGTAAGATTTAGCCACTTCTATCATCTAGTACTATTTTCCAAGAAAAACAAAGTAATTTCACATTTTCCAGGAAAGCATTTTTCTAATATAAAAAGTCACAGGGATGCAGGTTAAAAATTAAGCTTTTCCTTGAAACCTCTTATTCATATTTTTATTTCAGGTGTCTTCTGATATTGGCTAAAAAAAATTTAAAGATGACAATGAGCAAGAGTTTTTAAAACACTAGTTACTATAGTTGCAATCTTAATAAAATGGTCTGGGTTGGAATCATTTACCTTCAGTAGAGACAATGAAATGATACAAGCATAATAGCTGAAGAAGTCTTAGATATGGCTTGCTTTTCCATTTGCTGTAAATGGAAGCTGAGCCTCAGAGATGCTCATGTCACCACAGAGATAGGAAAAAAATATGAGAATCACAAGCTTTTTCAGTTCATGTTATATCACCAAGTCACTCACAAATTGCAGTATTCCCCTCTTATCTTTGGTGTTACTTTCTGCAGTTTAACTTACCATGGCTGACTGAAATCTGTAGATATTAAATGGAATATTCAAGAAATATTCCAGAAATAAACAGCAGATACATTTTATTATTTTTTTATTTATTATTGAGACAGAGTCTCACTCTATCACCCAAGCTGGAGTGCAGTGGCACTATCTCAGTTCACTGCAACTTCTGAGTCCCAGGTTCAAGTGACTCTCATTCCTCAGCCTCCTGAGTAGCTGGGATTACAGGCACCTGCCACCACACCTGGATAGTTTTTGTATTTTTAGTAGAGACAGGGTTTCACCATGTTGACCAGGCTGGTCCTGAACTCTTGACCTCAGATAATCCACCTGACTCAGCCTCCCAAAGTGTTGGGATTACAGGTGTGAGCCACCATGCCTGGACTCACAATGCATACATTTTAAACTATGTGCCATTCTGAGTAATTTCATACTATCATGCCTCATTTCATTGAGAGAGCAAGTTGTTCCTTTATCCAGGGTATCTATGCTTTATACACTACCCACTTACCAGTCATCACCACCACCTGCTCCTAAGATCTCAGCTTTGACACCATGGCTGAGCCCCCAATCACCCCAAAGTTTAAGCCACTCCTTCTATGGTATCATCAGAAGGTATTTTAGTGCAGTAAAATAGGACCAGATAAATGGAAGTGTTAAATCACACTGTTTAGAGTGAACCAAATATACTCAAACACTTCACTTCTGCCAAACACAAAACACACTTTGCAAAGAATGATTTCCTTCAAGTTCTCTTAAAGTTTCTACTAGGGCCATTTTAGTTCTATGTTCTTACATTTAGAGTTAACTCATCAAAATATTGTTTCTAGATATCTTTGATGTCCAAGAGACATTTGAGTTCTGTTTTTACAAAGGAGAACATCCCATTTTTCAGAATTCATGCTACCTCACTAAGTCATTCATCTAACTTCATCTCATAATGTTCATTCTGTAGGCTTTTATCATTGCATATCATCACCAGAAGAAAGGTAAGTAAAGTGAAATAAGATATTTTGATGGAGAGAGACCACATTTATACAACTTTTATTATGGCATGTTGCTATGATTGTTCTGTTATGGGTTATTGCAATTAATCTTTTAGTGTGCCTAATTTATAAATTAAATTTCATCATGGGTATATTTGTGTAGGAAAAAAACCTAGTATATATAGGGTTTGGGTACTATCCACACTTTCATGCATCCATTGGGGGTCTTGAAACATAAACCTCTGAAGACAAGAAAGAACTGCAACACCAAAATACTCAAAAAGGCCAGTCACAGATGCTGAGTTTAACATTCATGTTCTTAGTTGTAATATACTTAATGAATCAACACTATTTCCATTTCAAATTCTACTGTTGAATTATGAGGTTGGTGCAAAAGTATTTGCCACTTTTGCCATTAAAAGTAATGGCAACAACAGCAATGACTTTTTTCTTTTTCTTTTTTGAGATGAATTCTCATTCCGTTGTCCAGGCTGAAGTGTAGTAGCACAATCTCACCTCATTGCAACCTCTGCCTCCTGGCTTCAAGCAACCTTCCTGCCTCAGCCCCCCAAGTAGCTGGGACTACAGGCACACACCAACATGTCGAGCTAATTTTTGTATTTTTAGTAGAGACAGGGTTTTCCCATGATGGCCAGGCTTGTCTCGAACTCCTGAGCTCAGATGATCCACCCCCTTTGGCCTCCAAAAGCGCTGGGATTACAAGATAAGCCACTGCACCCAGCCAAAAACTGCAATGACTTTTTGCACCAACCTAATCGTTTTCACTCATCTCAAAACAGACTTCACACAATGCTTATAATTCCTAGGTTTCAGATCATTGTCTTCCTCAGTTTCCTCCCATAGAACTCTATGGTTTTTAACCTAAATGTACTGCAGAAACTAAGTCAGAGCTACAGAGAAAATAGCACTATATATTCTTTCAATAGCTCTTCCAGGCTTCCCATGAATAATGATTTTATATCAAAAAACAATCATCTGAGTGTTCATGAAAAAGTTGGAGGGAAATGGAGAATGAGAAGATTGGTGAGTTTTCATTTAAAATTTGTTTCCTTTGGAATGTTATATGTTGGGAGAAATCTCAACTCCTGTTTCTTCAAGTGAAAAGAAGGGAGATAACAGAAGTGGGATGAAAAAAGGCTTTAGAGAGGATAGAATCAGTGGCAGTCATATGTTCTTCCCCAATGGAGAAGAAATCATTTCTGTTAAAATCCATGTGCTGTGATGAGAACACAGGCCAGATTTAGTGTAGCAACACATTTTCCGGCAACATCAATTCTACTTTTGAGTCTTTGGGACTTGGGCTGAGCCACAACTGGCTTCCTACTTCCTCAACTGGCAGATGGCCTATCGTGCAACCTCACCTTGTGATCATGTGAGCCAATGCTCCCTCATAAACTCCCTTTCATTTATACATAGATCCTATTAGGTTTGTCCCACTGGAGAACCCTGACTAATAACACAAACCTACTTAGCAAAAAAAAAAAAAAAAAAAAAAGGTCTAGTTAAGAAAGGAGAACAGTGCATTATATAATGCAGATTACAAATGCTATTGACTGGCTTATGGTAGACTTTCCATGTTAGTGGACTTTCAATGTACTATTCTGAGGGCTCCCTGTTTTCCTGAATATCTCCAAATATAAACACATTTTCAAACAGAATCTGTATTTGCTTCTTCCTAGTTAGTTAAGGAATCAGCACTTTTCTCTGGTGTCAGTCTTCTTACTGATATTAGTTCTTTGTCTACTTCGTTATTTGCAATGTGTCTATAAACTTCATAAGGAGAGTGAATGTGTCATCCATGTGATCATTGTATTCTTGGCCCCAAGCAAAATGTCTGTGGCAGAGAAGGTTCTCCAAAAACAGACTATTACAAAAATAAACACAAAAGCCTTATAATAACCTGGTACTTAACTGAATTTAGGAATGCTAAGCCTTCCTGCAGAAAACATTAAGTGAGTCTTTAAAAAATCTGCAGTAATGGAAATCCAAAAACTTTTGTCAGTTGTCCATTGTGATAGAAACTGGTTTTCTCAACTTAATTCTCTCCCACGTTATCCTGAGCCTTAGCCAGAGATCATATTTCATAATGATGTAAAGTCATAAATAAGAGATAATATTATTACACACCCATTTTCCAATTTAAACACAGCTCTTTGTATGATTAAAAACAGCTATCAACTTAGCATTTGACTCTTGCCTTTTATGAAGAACCCATTGTATTTCTTGGTGAACATTTCTGAGCCTAGTAGATTGTATGAGAAGCCTGTTTATCCACAAAAAGAAGTGTGAATTCTAGAGTCAAATGTCTACACAATGATGCTCTGCCCATTAGGAGTTCTTCTTGTATCATAGATACCTCTTTGTATGCATAGATAGAATGGTTGTATCTACAAACCTTAAAATAAAATTCTAAGTCCCCACCCCCCATCATCTGAATGGACTTTTCCTCTTGGCAAGGGCATTTCATTTTTCAGGCATAATATGAAAAATGTGTTCAGGCCATGATGGGGAAGTTGGGCATGCCTCATGATACCCTCCTCCATTTTGGAATTACTGAAAGAACAGATTCTAATAAGGAACATTGACAATTTATTCTCTGAAGCCTGCTATCTGGAGGCTTCCTCTGCATCATAAAACCTAGGTCTCCACAGCCCCTTACTGTAACCCAGACATTGCTTTCTATTGATAATAATTCTTTCTACCAATTGCCAATCAGAAAATCTTTAAATCTACCTATGACCTGGAAGCCCCCACTTCATGTTGTCCTGCCATTCTGGACTGAACCAATGGACATCTGATATGTATTGGTTAATTTCTCGTGTCTCCCTAAAATGTATAAAACCAAGCTGTAGCCCAACCACCTAGGGCACACATTCTCAGGATCTCCTGAGCCTGTGTCACAGGTGTGTCCTTAACCTTGGCAAAATAAACTTTCTAAATTGCTTGAAGCCCGTCTCAGAAACTTTTCATTTGCACATCTGTGGATGGAAGTGGATTCAAATCCACATTAGTAAGCAGAAGTGTGGACTGAGGCCAGGACTCTTGTTGGTTTCCATGACAATCTCTTGCACCTTATTCCCCCAGTTTCCCCATCCTCCAGTCCTAGGTTGCCTCTCTTCAATCTTTAGACATAGATTAGATTGGGTCACCTACTCACCTCTGGACAAATGATGGGAACACAACAAACTTGCTGGCTTATTCCAAACACAACATTCCCCAGAGCTGACATAGGGCTGATGTGTGCGTGTACATGTAAGTACAGGACTCCAGCAAGAAAAACAAAAGAATGGCTGATAAGCAAAGCTCCTTCTCTATAAAGTTATTTGGTTAGAGCACTTCATAATTATCTACTTCCCAGGGAACTCCTAGGTAATTGAGGAGAACCCTTAGGGCCTTATTTTAAGAATTTAGATAAACATGTGGGACACAGTTTAAGAGGCAAGTGTGATATTAGTAATCACACATCTTATCTTGCTTTGGTTTAAGAAGTAAGTTCCCCATAATTCCTCATTTTCTGTTCTGAGTATTACCACAAAGTGGTCCCCATTCAGACCCCAAGAGAGGATTCTTGGACCTCATGCAAGAAAGAATTCAGGGTGAATCACTTTACTTTATAAAGTAAAGTGAAAGCAAGTATACTGAGAAAGTAAAGGAGTGGCCAGGCACAGTGGCTCATGCCTGTAATCCCAGCACTTTGAGAGGCCAAGGCAGGCAAATAACCTGAGGTCAGGGTTCAAGATCAGCCTGGCCAATGTGGTGAAACTCTGTCTCTACTAAAAATACAAAAATTAGCTGGGTGTAGTGGTGCATGCCTGTAGTCTCAGCTACTTGGGAGGGTGAGACAGGAGAATCATTCCAACCCAGGAGGTGGAGGTTGCAGTGAGCTGAGATTGCACCACTGTACTCTAGCCTGAGTGACAGAGCAAGACTCTATCTCAAAAAAAAAAAAGGAGTAAAGAATGACTATCCCACAGGCACAGCAGCAGCTTAGGCTGCTGGACAAAAGATACTTTCAGTTATTTCTTGATTATATGCTAAACAAGAGGTGGAATATTCATTATTTTGGGGGGAAAGGGTGGACAATTCCCAGAACCGAGGCTTTCTCTCCCTTTTAGACCATATAGGGTAATTTTCAGATGTTGCCATGGCATCTGTAAACTGTCTTGGTTCTTTTAGGAATGAATCTTAGTATGCCAATGCATATAATTAGAGTATAATGAGCAGTGAGAATGACCAGAGGTTGCTTTTGTTGACATCTTGGATTTGGTGGCTTTTGACTGGCTTCTTTACCACATGCTGTTTTATCAGCAAGACCTGTATCTTGTGCCAGTCTCCTATTCCATCCTGTGACTTCGAATGTCTCACCTCCTGGGAATGCAGTCCAGTAGGTTTCAGCCTCATTTTACACAGCCCCTATTCAAGATGGAGTCGCCCTGGTTCAAACACCTCTGACATGAGTACTTTCCTCAGATTTCGCTAGATTCTTCCCTCCTACCAATAAATGAAGGGTTTCTCAGTACAAGGTGGACATACCTCATCTGAAAACCCAAAATCCAAAATGTTCCAAAATCTTCAACATTTGGAGTGCTGACACGATGCCAGATGTTCTGCATGGATGGCTGAGAGACTGACAACTGACATCTTTGCTTCCTCTTTTGTTTTTTTACTTTCTTTCAGACAGGGTCTCAACCCATTGTCCACCATGGCTGGAGTGCAGTGGTGTGACAATAGCTCACTACAATCTCCACCTTCCAGGCTCAAGGAAATCCTCCCACATCAGCCTCCTGAGTAGCTGGGACTACAGGTATGTTCCACCACCCCAGGCTAAGTTTTGCATTTTTTGTAGAGACAGGGTTTTGCCATGTTGCCTGGGCTGGTCTGGTACCCCTTGCTTGGTTCAAGTGATTCACCCATCTTGGTTTCCTGAAGTGCTGGGATTACAGGTGTGAGCTACCACACCCAGTCAACCTTTGCTTTGTGATAGTTCAGTATAAACAAACTTTGTCTCATGCACAAAATTATTTAAAAATTTTATATAGGTTGGGTGCAGTGGATAATGCCTATAAACCTAGCACTTTGGGAGGCTGAAGTGGGAGGACAGCTTGAGCTTAGGAGTTTGAGACCAGCCTGGACAACATAGTAAGAGCCCATTTCTAGAAAAAATAAAATAAAATAAATAGGCATGGTGTCATGAGCCTGTAGTCCCAGCTACTGGGGAGGCTGAGGTGCAAGGATCACTTGAGCCCAGGAGATTGAGGCTGGAGTGAGCTGTGACTGCACCACTGCACTGCAGCTCGGGTGACAGAGTGAGATCCTGACTCTAAAAGTATAATGATGATAATAATAAAAATAACAGTATTGTATATGAAAAGGTATACAATACAATAAGTTACATGTATAAAGTATATATTAAGCATAAATTAATTTTATGCTTATACTTATGTCTTATTCCCAAGACATCCCATTATGCATATGCAAATATTCCAGAAACTGAACAAATCTGAAATCTGTCACTGCTTCTGGTCCCAAGCATCTCAGATAAGGGAAACTCGGTGTGTGGTAGCGAAAATACTAAGTGTAGGTGGAGGATGTCTTGCTTCCCATGAGATGGTACATTCTCAAGTGGACATAAACCCATGTGGGACTCTTGGCATCCCAACGATGGGATTTCCTCACATCCTACTCATGGCCCTCACCCTATGTCTCCTTTAGAGTTATCTGAGCATCAGGAAAACCCAGTGCAATGGTAATCATCAGAACCCATCCCTTGCAAATAACCTCATCTGCCTATCACCAAAAACCTCATCTGCCTATCATCTCACCAGATGCCATTTGTCCCAAGATGAGCTGACATGGCTTTTCTGCAAGGAACACGGCCTTCCTGAAGCTAAAAATGGCACAACATCGAAATGAGAAAGTCTTGCTTCTTCTTAAACTGCTCTTGAAAAACTAAATCAAACCTGTGAGTCTGGCAGGGCACAGGGTCTCATGCCTAGAATCCCAGCACTTTGTGAGGCTGAGGGTGGTTGATCACTTGAGCCTGCCCAACGTGACAAAATGCAGTCTCTACTAAAAATACAAAACTTAGCTGGAGATGGTGCCACATACCTGTAGTTCCAGCTACTTGGGAGTCTGAGGTGGGAGGATCACTTGAGCCTGGGAGGTCAAGGCTATAGTAAGCCATGAATGTGCCACTGCACTCCAGCCTGAGCAACAGAGCAAGATCCTGTCTCAAAACAAACACACAAATAAAAATCCTGTGAGTTATTCTGTGGGGTGCTGTGATATGACTCTAGGATTTGAGACAGATATGTACCCTGACCACCAAAAATCCCATTGTCACCATGGGCAGCATGCAAATGAAGGGACCCTTAGGTGGCTAAGAATTTTGTTCTTGAAGCAATGATTGCAGTTGACTGAAGGAGGAATCATAATAGTAATAATAATAATAAAATTCTTGACTTCAAAGGATCAGGCAAGAAAAAGGGAGTTCTCACAATAGCAGAAGTTTCTTTGCATTAAGCTGTTGGGAGGTAGGGCAAGAGGGAGGGAGGACAGCCATCTCCATTGCTGTTGCATGGTACAGCTTAGGCTATCATCACCATGTACTTTATTACCCATACACTAGTAAACTGAACTTTGCAACAGCAAATATTTGTGGGAAGAAAAGGATTTTAAAGATAGAAATTGGCCGGGCGCGGTGGCTCAAGCCTGTAATCCCAGCACTTTGGGAGGCCGAGACGGGCGGATCACGAGGTCAGGAGATCGAGACTATCCTGGCTAACACGGTGAAACCCCGTCTCTACTAAAAAATACAAAAAACTAGCCGGGCGAGGTGGCGGGCGCCTGCAGTCCCAGCTACTCAGGAGGCTGAGACAGGAGAATGGCCCGAACCCGGGAGGCGGAGCTTGCAGTGAGCTGAGATCCGGCCACTGCACTCCAGCCTGGGTGACAGAGCGAGACTCCGTCTCAAAAAAAAAAAAAAAAAGATAGAAATTGAAAACACCAACCTGGTTCAGAAGAGTGAGAAATCTACACAGATTCAAATACACAGGACATTCCCTGACACAAATCCGGGTCCCACCTGGTGTTCACTGGTGAATCAGAAAGGCTGTACTCATCTGTTTTCATGCTGCTGATAAAGACACACCTGAGACTAAGCAATTTACAAAAGAAAGAGGTTTAATGGACTAATAGTTCCATGTTGCTGGGGAGGCCTGACGATCATGATGAAAGGTGAAAGGCACAGCTCACGTGGTGGCAGAGAAGAGAGGATAACCTGTGTGGGGGAAACTCCCCCTTATAAAATCACCAGATCTTCTGAGACTCATTCACTACCATGAGACTAGCACAGGAAAGACCCGCCCCCATGACTCAATTACCTCCCACTGAGTCCCTCCCACAACACATGGGAATTGTGGGAGCTACAATTCAAGATGAGATTTTGGTAAAGACACAGCCAAACCATATCAGAGGCTAAATTTGAGCTGTGTCTTCATGTCAGGGTCTTGCTCCACAGTTTGCTTCTCCTCATTCCTTCTACAAACCCTGGAGGCGCTCAGCCATAAGGATGCACTTCGGGGACCCTTTCTGGGTCCATTGGAGTTCCCCACATTGTAGTTCACTATGATGATGACACCAGCCCCTACAGCAACTCCAGGACACAGGTCCAGACAGTCTTGGGGTGCAGAAGATGCCAGAGGCTGGAGACTAGAATTAACGCAAGTGAAACCACCAGGAAGCATGTCCTGCTTCCCCTTTGAGAGTTTTGAAGAGCCAAGGAAAAGCATTGTCATGTATCTTCAAGGAGGATAAATGGAAGTTGGCATACATGTGTGTATATTTTACAAAAATGCAATGCTTCACTCCAGGTCACCCATAGGGAAAGTGAGACATAACCCTATGCATAGACTTTCTAGATGGATGATGGAAGTGACATCTGCATCACATAATGTGTCACTAAAGGCCATAAAATAACCTCAGAAACACCTCTTGGACCTTCTCAGAGTAAAGCACTTGGGAAGGCCCAGTGGGCACACATCTTTGATAAAGAATCTGGCTTTCTTTTCAGGAATCTCATAATGTCACCCTTAGCATCGTTTAGAGATGAGGACATCTAAGGAAGGTGGGCAAATTCTTGGGCTCTGAACTTCATCAGTCAGTTGAAGAAACACACTGACTTAGAGTTTCCTTCCTAGAATTTACAAAAAAAAAAAAAAAAAAATCTTACTTTGTTAAACATCATCACATTCTGCTCTTGTATTGTTCTGCTATTTTCATATTGACCCGTGCATGTCTCTTCCAAACATGACCTCACTTGCTTGTGTGTTGATGGGTCTTTGAACATCCATAGCAAATGATTTCAAAATCACTTTCTCACCAAGGATCCCAAGAAATCCTTGACTTTATGTGGTGTTTCTTCCACTTTCTCATTGCCAAAGTCTGACAACAGATGTCTGAAACAAACTCAACTTTTTTTTTCTGTTCAAATTACATTTTTGTCGGAAAACAGGCATTTGAGCTTCCCGAGAAGAAATAACACAAGTTTTCTTTTCTGTGTGGCTTTGAACGTATTTGAGTAACATTGGCTTATTTTTCTTCCTTTTACATATTGAATCCTAATACAAATGTTTAGTAGGATGTTACGTTTAACAGAAATGTAATCACAAGGGCATTACTAGGTTATATTCTATTAATGATTTTACATCCTTTACATGTCTATATTTCTGGAGAAGCATGGCCAGGCAAGGTAGCTTATGCTTGTAATCTCAGGACTTTCAGAGGCCGAGGCAGGTGGATTGCTTGAGCTCAGGAGGTTGAAGCCAGCCTGGGCAATATGAGGAAATTCTATCTCTACCAAAAATACAAAAAGTAGCAAGGTGTGGTCACAGGCACCTGTAATTCCAGTTACTCAGGAGGCATGAGAATTGCTTGAACCTGGGAGGTGGAGGCTGCAGTGAGCTGAGATCACACCACTGCACTCTAGCCTGGGTGACAGAGCAAGATCCTGTCTCAAAAACAAAACAAAACAAAAGGAAGAAAGAAAATTTACTAGAGCTACATGGAATTAAAATATTTCAGAAGTGGATTCTTAGTTTTGTGAATGGCTTAGCATAATGTGGAGATGAAGATGCACTCATGGAATGTGAAGTGAGAATGATGTTCTCTGTCCAAAGATTCTATCAGAAGAAAGTAGTGAAGTCATGTAAATGGCCAAATATCCCGTTAGGACATTTCAGAATCATTGGCTTCTTTTAGCCATCACATCTATGATTAAATGCCTTTGGAGAATTCTGCCTACATTACATGTCTTTAGCAAATGAATCAGTAGAAAAAAAAAATAGGAGTAGAAAATCTGTTTCCATCATTAATTGCCCACATAATAATATAAATGCCCTGATGTCTTCAGCATGGAGCCACAGAGGTTCTGCCTACAAAAACACTTGTGCTCATTCTGGACCCTCACACATTAATTTCTAACAGCATGGGATACCAGGAAAAAACCTCCCAAATGCATGATAAAATCTCCACTAAATCAAGTTTGCTGATAAATTTCAGTGATTTGTTCTTCTGAAACTCAATTCAACATACACTTTGGCAACCGGGTTCTCCGTCTTCCCCAGTTGCAACAGAGGCTGACCTACCATGGCTGTTTTAACTTCCCTTCTGAGTGTGTCTTCCCTTTTACATTATGCAAACCACTTCCCAATTTTTTAAGCAGTTTCCCGTGGCTTAAGCAATGATCCCAGTAACATCCCTCCAAGCTTCAAGGGGGATTGTTATGAAGACTTCTCTGCCAAGAGCATCTTTTACCATGTACCTTTCCAAATAATAGTCCTGTACTGGCTGGGTGTGGTGGCTCACGCCTGTAGTCCCAGTAGTTTAGGATGCTGAGGCAAGTGGATCACTTGATGTTAGGAGTTCAAGACCAGCCTGGCCTACATGGTAAAACCCTGTCTCTACTAAAAATACAAAAAATTAGGCAGTTCTGGTGGTGCACACCTATAATCCTAGCTACTCAATTGGCTGAGGGAGGAGAACCACTTGAACCTAGGGGGGCAGATGTTGCAGTGAGCCAAAATCATGCCATTGTACTCCAGCCTGGACAACAGAGCAAGACTCCATCTCAAAAAAAAGGGAAAAAAAAAAGGAAAAAAAAAGAAAGGAAAAGAAAAGAAAAAAAATTCCTGTACGAATTATGATGTGCTGATTTTATCCATAGACACAGTGTTCAAAGAAGTGCAGCCCCTTGCCTCAGAGTGTCCTATGGAAACGTTGGAAAGTCCCCGTTTCTGGTCTTTCAGCTTTGTGGTACTAAATGATTCTCCAGTGGGGGAGATTACAAATGGCCTCTAAGTCCTCATGTTTTTAAATTTATTTAATTTTATTATTTTATTTTTTGTTTTATATACGGGATTTGCTGTCACTCAGGCTGAAGTGCGGTGGCATAATCATAGCTCACTGTAGCCTGGAACCACTGGGCTCAACTGATCCTCCTGTTTCAGCTTCTAGAGTAGCAGGAACTATGGACATGCCACTACTATGCCTGCCTAATTTTTTTGAATTATTTTTAGTACAGAGGAGGTCTCACTGCATTGTCCCTGTGGGTCTTGAATTCCTGGGCTCAAGACATCCTCCTGCCTAAGCTTCCCAAAGTGCTGGGATTATATGAGACCTCATCACTACTAAAAAAATTTTTTTTTAAAGTAGCCATGCTTAGTAGAGAACACCTGTAATCCCAGCTACTTGGGACGCTGAAGTGAGAGGATTACTTGAGCCCAGGAATTTGAGGCTGCAGTGAGCTCTGATTTTCCCACTGTATTCTAGCCTGGGTAGCAGAGCTAAACCATGTCTCAAAAAGAAAAGAAATAATAAATAAACGAATCTTATATAGAACTGAGTTTGGGAACTCAGAGAAAGGTTCTTCTCTCTGCAAAGTTACATTTCTGAAAGCTAATTTCTGTGTTGCTATAGAGATGATATCTACCATTGACACCGGTCCTCATCGTGCTATAGGCATTTTACATGCAAGAACATACCAGGAGTTTCAGAAGAGGCTCTACACAGAGAGGAAACAGGTCCTTATTAACAGGTTTTAGTATTTGCTTTTTTCCACTTTTCCATACCATAGAATAGTGGAATAGAAATGTCATGTCAAATCCCTAGAACCTCAGAATGTCCACCTTATTTGGCAAACAGGTATCTGTAGATGTGATTAAGGGAAGGATCTTAGGAGGATCATAGTGGATTATCTGGGTGGACCCCAGATCTACCAGTGTCCATATAAAGAGAAGAGACACAGAGACACTCAGAGGAGAAGGCTACATGGAGATTGAGAGAGATACTGGAGCAATGTGGTCACAAGCCCATAGATGACTGGAGCCCCCAGAGCTGGGAGAGGCAGGAAGGAGCCTCCCCTACAACTTTCAGAGGGAACTAGTTACAACTGTATGGATTAAATAGTGTGGCCCCTGGAAAGATTGGCTCACATCCTAACACCCAGAACCTGTGAATGGGACTTTATTTGGAAATAGGGTATTTGCAATAAGT
Source organism: Macaca fascicularis (assembly GCF_037993035.2). NCBI lineage: Eukaryota > Metazoa > Chordata > Mammalia > Primates > Cercopithecidae > Macaca > Macaca fascicularis. Next base: position 4,007,662 of record NC_132903.1, read on the forward strand.
TAAGGATCTCAAAATGAGATCATCCTAGAAAGTAGAGTGAGCCCTAAACCCAGTGACCAGTTTCCTTTTAAGAGTCAGAAGTGGAGACAAAGGCAGAGCCTGGAATGATGTAGCCACAAGCTCAGGGATACCTGGAGCCCCCAGGAGCTGGGAGAAGGAAGGACCCTCACCTAGAGCCTCCAGAGGGAACTGGATACAATTGTAATGGGTTGAATGGTGACCCTAAAACCTGTTCATGTCTTATGCCTCCAAAACTGTAAATGGGAACTTCTGGTTTGAAATACAGTCTTGGCAGATATTTTCCCTCCCTCCCTCCCTGCCTTCCTCCCTTCCTCCCTGCCTTCCTCCCTTCCTCCCTCCCCCTTTTTCCCTCCCTCTCCCTCCCACCTTCCCTCCCCTCTTTATTATATTATTTTATTTTCTCTTTTCTTTTCTTTTCTTTTCTTCTTAGGAGGATCTTGAGATGAGATCATCCTAGATGAGGATGGACCCTAAATGCAATGACAGGTGTCCTTCCAAGAGACAGAAGAGGAGACACAGACACAGAGGAGAAGGCCACATGGAGACGGAGGCAGAGACTGCGGCAGAGACTGCAGTGATGCGGCCACAAGCCCAGGGATGCCTGGAGCCCCCAGAAGCTGGGAGATGCAGGAAAGATTCTTGCCTAGAGCCTCTGGAGGGAGCATGGCCCTGCCCATACCTTCATCTGAGACTCCTGGCCTCCAGGTCTGGGAGAGTACATTCCTGTTGTGTTAACCCAGACAGTCTGTGGTCATTTGTTGCCTTCTCTAGGAAATGAGAACACACCCTGATAGCAAATGTGCTTTCAGTAGATCCAGGTAAAAATAGCTTCAGCCTTGGAGCCTAATATCAGCCATCCTGTTGGGTTCACACAAGAATTTGCAAAGTGACAAGCAGCAAGTGGAACTTTGCACTGTGGTGTATTTTGAGCATCTTCTATTCCCACTGTGGTATAACTGGATTTCCTGGGCATATAGAGTAGGGGACTTTTGGTAGACCAAGGCTCCAGAGTGAGATCTGGGCTCAGATGTCAGAGAGCAGGGCTTGCCCAAGCTTCCTGGGAGACACCAAGAGATGGGCGTGAGTGAACATAAAGTCAGGAAACAGAATGGTGGACTCTAAGAGTTTCCTAGGGTGTCCAGGCAGATAAGTGAACCCAATCAGCCTCCCGTGCTGCAGTTCAGGTATATAAAAGGGAGCCATCCTAGGAGGGAGTCCCTGAGTCACTTCCAGGGCTGCGCTTCAAAGGTCTGGTGACAACCTTGTGATTGAGAAGAGAGCCACAGGGAGTCCCCAGCTGATCTGGGTTCTGCCCCACAGGTATGGCATCTCCCTGGTTTTCCTCATTCCCATCCTGCCTGCTGGTCCTCAATCCCGCTTCCCTACCCCAATCTGCCCACGGAGGTGGCAGCTGCCCCTCACCTGCCTCAACTACATCAGGTGCTCCTGCAAAAAAAAAAAAAAAAAAAAAAAGGAGGGGGGAGGCAGTGAAGAAGAGGAGAAAAAGCATCTGCAATTCTCATTCCCCCGTGTATAATCACAAAACTTACTAATGTGTTTAAGTTGATGTAGGAGCTACCATGCATTTCCTGGTCTTATTTGATCACAAAACTTCTTTTCTTTTCTTTTCTCTTCTTTCCTTTCCTTCCTTCCTTTTCTTTCTTTCTCTTTCCTTCCTTCCTTCTTGTTTTTCTTGCTTTTTTCTTTCCTCTTCCCTTTTGCTCTTTCTTCCTTTCCCATCTCTCCTTCCTTCCTTCCTTCCTTCCTTCACTCTTTGCCTTTCTTTCTTTCTCTCTTTTCTTTGTTTCTTTCTCTCTCTTTTTTCTTTCCTCTTCCTTTTTTCCTTCTTTCTTCCTTTCCCCCCTCTCTTTTTCCCTTTCTCAAGTTTCCTTCCCTCCCTTCCTGCCTCCTTTCCTTCCTTCTTTCCTTCCTCCTTTCCTGCTTTCCTCCCTCCCTCCCCCTCCTTCCCTCCCTTCTCCTCCCTCCCCTCTTTCTTTTATGTTCTTTTGTTTTCTCTTTTCTTCTCTCTCTCTTTCTTTCTTTCTCTATTTCTTTCTTTTTTCTTTCTTTCTTTCCTCTTCCTTTTTGTTCTTTCTTCCTTTCCCCTCCCTCTTTCTGCCTCTCTTTAACCTTCCTTCCTTCCTTCCTTTCTTCATTCTTTCCTTTTCTCTTTGTGTTTCTTTTCTCTCTCTCTTTTCTTTGTTTCTTTCTTTCTTCTTTCCTCTTCATTTTTCTTTCATTCTGTCTTCCTTTCCCCTCCCTCTCTTTTTCCCTCAATCAATTTTCTCTTCCTTCCTTCCTTCTTTCCTTCCTTCCTTCCTTGCTTCCTTTGTGCCTTCCTGCCTTTCTTCATGCCTTCCTTCCTTCCTTCCTCCCTCCCCCTCCCTCCCCCTTTCTTTTATATTCTTTTATTTTCTCTTTTCTTTCTTCTTCTTTCTTTCTCTGTTTCTCTTTTTCTTTCCTCTTCTTTTTCTCTCTTTTTTTCTTCTTTTCTTCCTTTCCCTACCTCTCTTTCTCTCCCTCCCTTCTTCCCTCCCACTCTTTCTCCCTTCCCTTCCCATCCCTTTCCTTTCGTTCCCTCCTCTTCATTTCCTTCCCTCCCTGCCTCCATCCCTCCCTTCTTTCCTTCCATCCTTTCCCTCTGTATTCCTTTTTCTTCTTTTCTACCTTTCTTTCTCTTTCTTCCTTTGTCTTTTCTCTTTTATTCTTTCTCCCTTTCTGCCTTTCTTCTTTACTTCCCTCCCTTCCTTTCCTCCTTTCTTTCTCATTTCCTTCCTTCCTTGCTTCCTGCCTTCCTTTTTTTTTTTTCCAGAGCCAGTGTTAATATCTTGAAGAACCAGAGCCTTGCAGAACAGCCTGGGAGAAATGCTGCTGCACCATGAATGCCTCCTATGCTTTGTACTACAGTCTTCATGAATTCCACAGTAAACTCCAATTTCAAACTTCCTCTTAAATTTTCAAACCAGCTAGTGACTGTCCTGCATGCTCAACACAAAGATCATATGACATTGTATCATCTCGACTCTCCAGATTATCCATTCCCAGGCTTTCCTATTTCTCAAAAATTTTACATGAAGCTTTCATCTCTCTTTCTATAATATAATAATTTCTCCATTTTATTCCCTCTTTCCCACCAGAAGCCAATCACCTACTTTGGTTGAATAATTATTATGAGCTGAATTATACCCTTTTGCTCCAAATTCATGGATTTAAGCTGTAAATCCTCATGTGAGATTATGTGAAGACAGAGCCTTCAGGGAAGTGATTGAGTTTAGGTAAACTCATAAGAGAGGGGTTTTAATCTGATATGACTGGTGAATTTATAAGAAGAGGAAAAGATGTCAGAGTTCTCTGTCTGCACACATGCAGAGGGACAAACATGTGAAGACATGGTGAGAAGGCAACATCTGCAAGTCAGTGAGGGAGGCCTCAGGAAGAACCAGCCTTGCTCATGCCTTGATCTCAGATGTCCAGCTTCCTGGACTGTGGAAGAGTAAATCTCTGTTGTTTAAGGCTCCCAGTCTATGGTATTCTGTGATAGCAGCCTCATAAGAAGAGGAGATGAAGACACAGACACATGCACAGGGACAACCATGTAAGGACACAGGGAGAAGATGGTGTCTACAAGCCAAGGGAAGTGGCCTCAGGAGGAATCAACCCTGCCTACACCTTAATCTTGGATGTTCACCTTCAAGGATTGTGGGAGAATCAATGTCTGTTATTTCTAAGCCACCCAGTCTGTGGTATTCTGTTATAGCAGCCTGAAATAAACCAAGATATCTCATAAGAAGAGGAGGACACAGAAACACACAGAGAGACGACCCTGTGAGAAGACAACCCTGTGAGGACACAAGGAGAAGATGACATCTATAAGCCAAGGAGCAGGCCTCAGGAGGAACCACCCTTGCCCACACCTTGATCTTGGACTTCCAGCGTCAAGAACTGTGGGAGAATCAATGTCTGTTGTTTGAGCCACCAGGTCTGTGGGACTTTGTTACGACAGCCCTAATGGATGGATATGCTGTTCTTTAAGCCTGTAGCCATTACCATTCCTCTCCTCTCAACCAGACCTTCATCAACTGTAGCACAGCTCATAAATAGTTCTGAAAAGATTCTTCTGAGTTTTCCGTGGGCTCACTGCCAAGAGAAGTTGATTGAGCTGCAGAGTTTTTTTAATGTTCAATTATATGCAAGTTATGTGGGACTCCACTCCATGGCGCAGAAGTGGAGTAAAGATGACTCTTAATCAGTTCCATTTCCTTCTAAAGTTGTTGATGTTCATTTTTTTTTCTTTAAACATTCTTTGAACAATTTACCTCACTTTTGCCAAAGCTTTCATCATTTTCCATTTCTCCCTGGACTCCTTCCATCTTCTCCAGGTCTGAGTTCGCCATAGCCTGCCTCTCAGCTGTGAGTCTACAAGCTGGCTCTTCCTGGAATTGAGATCTAAGAACACTGGAGATTTTTAGGAGTTCAAGAAAATACTAAAAAATGTAACTCAAGTGCATTCATGGCTTGGTCTTGCTATATGAGGTGACTCATTCTACAGTAATAGAAACACGCTATCTAAAACAGGGTTTTAGTTTCTCAGTCATTTAATATGTATCTCATTTCCAGGGCTGTTCAAAGTACAGATGCTCCTCGACTTTAACAATAGGGCTACACCCCAGTAAACCTGTTATAAATTGAAAATAGTGTACATCTAGGCTGGACACAGGGGCTCATACCTGAAACTCAAGAACTTTGGAAGGCAGAGATGGGAGAATCACCTGAGCCCGGAAGTTTGAGACCAGGCTGTGCAACATACTGAGAGTCTGTCTCTGCGAAAGAAAAAATAATGAACTGGGCATGGTGGTGCACACCTGTAGTCCAACTTGTGAGGCTGAGGCAGAAGGATCACTTGAGTACCAGAGGTTGAGGCTGCAGTAAGCTATGATTGTACCACTGTTCTCCAGCTTGTGTAACAGAGTGAGACACTATCTCAAAAAATAAAATAAAATAAACAAATTGTAAGTCTAAAATGCATTTAATACGCCTACCCTACTGAATCCTGATACAAAGATTCTATTAAGGAATTTATTTGGGTAAGGAGCAAGGAAGCACCAACAGAAACTGGAGAAATGAGCTAGAGAGTGGAGAAAGTCCTTGAATGAGATGTTTACCAGGTAGGTGACCACCATGGATAACCAGGGTGAAGACCCTGGCTGAAGTAAGCTCCCATTTCAAACTTCCTCTTGAGTATTTCAAACCACCTATCTACTGTCCTGCACTCTCAACACAAAGATCATATGATATTGCATCATCTCAACTCTCCAAATTATCCATTCCCAGGCTCTCCTATTTCTCAGAAATTTTACATGAAGCTCTTATCTCTCTTTCTCTAATTTAATACTCTCTCCATTTTTATTCCCTCTTTCCCACCAGAAGTCAATCACCTACTTTGGTTGAATAATTACTATGAGCTGAATTATGCCCTAATGCCCCAAATTCATGGGTTTAAGCCCGAAACCCCCATGTGAGATTATGTGAAGATGGAGCCTTTAGGAGGGTGATTGGGTTTAGGTAAAATCATAAGAGAGGGGTCTTAATCTTTATAAGAAGAGGAAGCCATTTCAGAGTCCTCCCCTGCACACACACAGAGGGACAACCACGTTAGGTCACAGGGAGAAGACAGTGTTTACAACCTACAAGCCAAGCAGAGATGCCTCAGGAGGAAGCGGCTCTGCCCACATCTTAATCTCAGACTTCTAGCCTCCACGACCCTGAGAGAATCAATGTCTGTTATTTACAAGCCACCCAGTCTATGGTGTTCTGTGATAGCAGCCTGAAATGCACTAAGACACCTCATAAGAAGAGATCAGGATGCAGAGTGCTGGGAGCTTTGGAAAGAGAGTAGAATACTCTTTCCAGCTGTGGGATGGGTGACTGAGAGTACTTGCCCTTCAACACTCACCAGTCCTTAGCTGAGGGCGGTTCTCTGTGGGACCTCCTAGATTCTCAGCACTCTGGCCTGACTGACACATGTCCAACTATCAGGCTTCCCAGGTCAGATACAGACTCCAAGCAAAGGAGCCCAGGGACTCCCTTTTGGAAGCATTAGGGTCAGCATGTGCTATAATATAATACAGGAAGGAGGTGACATTACAGATCAGTAAGCAAACAAGGAACTATTCAATAAATAGAGCTGGGACAATTGCTCTTCCATATGGAAAAAATGAAAGCTGTATGAACCCTCCCTTCACCACACATACACGTATTTCCAGATGGATTAAAGTTAAACCTCTAGAAGGAAATATAGGAAAATTATCTCTTTCATTTTTGGAGTCCAAGGGAATTCTTTTTTAAAGACATAAAAATATTAACCATTGAAGGAAATGCCATGCTAACAACCTTACCCTTAAGAACTTCTGTTTTTCAAAAGACTCCATAAATAAAATGAAAAGGAGATACCAATATAGGAGAAAAACTGCACAAAATCTTCGGAAAAGAAGAGATCAAATGATTTATATCCTGGACATATACAAAGCTTCAGTTACATAGAAAAGATACAACTCCTTACAAAACTCAGGAAGTCTAAGGGGAGGCATTTCACACAAGAGATCTCAAAACCCTGGAAATGATGTTTGATTTTGTTAAGGCAGGGAAACCAGAATGTGAAAAATATCTTACCTATTTAATTAGTGAAAGTTTCAATTTTCTGAAAATGTCAAGTATTGAAGAGAATCTAGCTCAACAGAGAATACTTAGATAATGATATTGGTTGTGCAGATTAATACCAACTCTTTGGAAATTTTTTTTCCTTTGAGACAGAGTTTTGCTCTGTCCCCCAGGCTCAGCAGCCTGGAGTGCATTTGCAAAATCTAGGCTCACTGGAACCTCTGCCTCTCAGGTTCGAGCAATTCTCCTGACTCAGTCTCCCAAGTAGCTGGGACTACAGGCAAGCACCACCACACCCACCTAGTTTTGTATTTTTAGTAGAGACACGGTTTCACCATGTTGGCCAGGCTGGTCTTGAACTTCTAACAATGTCAAGTGATCCGCTTGCCTCAGCCTCCCAACGTGCTAGGATTACAGGTGAAGCACCACACCTGACCAAAAACTATTTTTGCATCATCTGTCAGCTACATTCACATGCCTATGCTTCAGCACTTCCTCTCCTCACTGGATATCACAGGTAAACACTTGCAGTCATGCCTCCAAACACACGTATTACATGGTGTCCCTGTTGGTAAGTAGTCAACCCTGGAAGGGATCCAAATTCCCAGTAATGGGAAAATGTACAAATATAATGTGGTCCACTCATTCAACAGGGTATTTTGTAGCCAAAAACAGAAGAAAAAGAATGAAATACAGACAGAGGCAACAATATGAATAAATGTAAGCAAAAGAAAATCAAGTGAAGAAGGACATCCACAAAACTGTTACCAAGTATGATACTATTTTTGTTGTTTTCTGTTTTGTTTTGTGGTTTTTTTTGCATCATTTATTATTTTATTTTAAGTTCTGAGGTACCTGTGCAGGGATGTGCAGGTTTGTTACATAGGTAAATGGGTGCCCAAGTGGTTCACTGCACCTATCAACGCATCACATAGGTATTAAACCCAGCATGGTTTTTTGTATAAATTTAAGGGGTATAATTTTGTTACACGGACATATTGCATCAGTGATAAAGTATTGGCTTTTAGTGTGACCATCACCCAAATAACTCACATTGTACCCATTAAGTGGTTTCTCATCCCTCACCCTGCTCCCACCCTTCCAAGTCTCCAATGACTATTATTCCACACTCTGTCCATGTGCACGCATTATTTGGTTCCCACTTATAAGTGAAAACATGCAGTATTTGGCTTTCTGTTTCTGTGTTGTCTCACCCAAGACACAGGATGGCCCCTAGTTCCATCTGTTGCCGTAAAAGACATTATTTTATTCCTTTTTATGACTGAGTAGTATTCCATTGTGTATATATATGTGTGTGTGTATATATAATGTGTGTATATATGTGTGTGTGTGTATATATATATGTATATACCACATTTTCCGTATTCAATCATGCACTGATGCACACTAAAGTTTCTTCTATATCTTTGCTACTGTGAATATGCTGTAATAAGCATGTGAGTGTCTGGTGTCTTTTTGATATGATGATTTATTTCCCTTTGGGAAAATATCTAGTACTGGGATTGCTGGGTGGAATAGTAGTTCTATGATACTATTTTTAAAAGCGTCAAATCAAGCAAATTCTGTATTACCTATTAAGAGCGTAGATATATGTCTTATTTAAAATCAAATATATGTATCTACACGAATACAGACACACGTACAGTTTAGACTTATTAGAATATATAGTAACACAATTTTTAAAATAAGGAAATGATAAAATCTAAATTCAGGATAGTGGTGAATGCCAGGTAGAAACAGAATGAGGAATGAAACAGAGAAAAAACAGATAAATACAAGATTTTGTTAATAATGTAATTCTCATGTTGAACAATAGATATTTTGCAGTTCATTATATTATTATGCCTGACACACTTCATATTTTGTATATGGCAAATATTGCATTTAAAATAGAACAAACGCTGGGCATAGTGATTCACGCCTGTAATTCTAGCACTTTGGGAGGCCAAGGCAGGAGGACCATGTGAAGCCAGAATTTCAAGGCCAGCCTGGGTAACATGGCAAGACCTAATCTCTACAAAATTTTTTTTTAGAAATAGCCAGGCATGGTGGCACATGTTTTGTATTGGCCCATTCTCACATTGCTATAAAGATATACCTGAGACTGGATAATTTATAAGAAAAGAGGTTTAATTGGTTTACGGTTCTGCAGGCTGTATAGTCAGCATAGTGGTTTCTGTTTCTGGGGAGGCCTCAGGAAACTTACAATCATGGTGGAAGGAAAGGGGAAGCAGGCATCTCAAATGACAGGAGCAGGAGCAAGATCGGGGCAGGAGATGCTACACACTTTCAAACAACCAGATTTCGTGAGAACTCACTCACTATAACACAAACAGCACCAAGGGAATGGTGCTAACCCATTCATGAGAAACCACCCCTATGATCCAATCACCTCCCATCAGGCTCCACCTCCAACATTGGGAATTACAGCACAGCATGAGATGTGGACAGGAACACACATCCAAACTAGATCACACTCGTAGCCCCAGCTACTCAGAGGGCTGAGGCAGGAGGATTGCTTGAGTCCAGGAGTTCAAGGTTGCAGTAAGCTGTGGTTGTGCCACTGCACTCCAGTCTGGATAGAGGAAGGCCTTGTTTCTTAAAAAGAAAGTTAAATAGATTAATTAAATAGAACAAACTATTTTTTACAAAGATAAATAACAGTAGCATTCTTGCAAGCTTTTATTCTCTCATATGTATGCATCTTCTGAGGTCTAATTATGTTAAAGAACTTCTGCCCAAATCACAGAGTACTCAGAAAATTCAGAAAATTGTCCATTTTCATTCTGTTTATTCTAGTTCAATGATCAATATGAGAGTGTGAGTTGAGTATTTCTGTAAAACAATACATTTTCTTACTAATAAATTTTGATTCTTTTTTTTAGGATAAACATGTTGAAACATAACATATTTGAAGTTTCTCATCTATGTAGACACCTTCAAGTCAAGAAAATAATGGCTGGAAAAAAACAAAAACCATGAAAAATGTCTTTGCTTGTGTAAAATTTTAGAAAGGGTTGTTATGTACCAAGAGAGCTGTCAGTTTCAAATCACCTTTAGAGAGAACAGAGGTCACGGCCTTTAGAAAAACCTGCTAAAATATCTGATGCAGTTCACCAGGAAATGTCCAAATACATTTGCAGTTTGGTTTGCATTTACCATAATACTCCCAGCTTCCTATTTATGTTCTGTAATTGATTGGGATGGACACATGAAGGGCCTTCACAAGGGCTTGTCAAGTTCTATTCCTTTCCTTGTGTCTGCCCTCTAATAATTCACGAAACCTAACCCACATTGTATTTTTCTATATTTCTATTGTATTTCATAATAAAAATATAAACTGGGTGCAATGGCTTGCACCTGTAATTCCAGCACTTTGGGAGGCTGAGGTAGGAGGATAGCTTGAGTCTAGGAGTTTGAGGCCAGCTTTGGCTACATAGGGAGATCTTGCCTCTGCCAAAAATTTAAAAAAATAGCTGGGCATGGTGGTGCATGCCTGTGGTCCCAGCTACGTGGTAGGTTAAGGTGGGAAGATTGCTTGAGCCTGAGAGTTTGAGGCTACAGTGAGCTATGATCGTACCACTGCAGTCACCCTGGGTGACACAGTGAGACCCTGTCTCAAAAAAGAAAGTAATAGCAATATGAAGAAATAATAAAAGACACATTAAAGAAAAATAAGAAAAATGTAAGCATTGATTCATTTTCTACACTTTATTATATGGCTTCAGAGTTGATCTGGTATAGATACTAGCTTACTCTGGGATGATTTAGAGAGGAAAACTCTAAAGGGGTTTAAACTGGATTTTAAAAGAAAAATTTAAAAAAGAAGAGAAAGAATGTCTGGGAGCAAAGAGAGAAGACAGGCATGAGTTACAACTGAATACATGACTTTGGAATTCAGAGCTGGTTATGAACAAGGTGTCATAAGAGATGACTGGGGGAAACAGCTTGCTTTAAGTTGGGGATAGCAGAAGGAATGGGGGAATTTGTAACCCAGATGCAGCAGTTCCCATATGGCAAATCAGAATGTAGGGAGACAAAAGAGACTCCAGTTATGGGGTAGCAGAAGAGAAAGTAGTGTGTGAGACAGACTGTGGGAGAGGCAGATTGGACTTGGGAGTGGTTGAGTTCTCTTCAAAGCAGGCTCTGAGGTGGAGTTCAGTTCACCAGATGCTTATTACAAATGCTGATGATTGGAAAGTAGAATTGCATTTCACATGAGGCTGTGTGGTCCAGAGAAATGTCTTTCTTTCTTGAGTGATGGCTTATGTACTATGCCCGAGCCATAATAAATTTTACCACCTGCATTTTTCTTCCAAGGAGTTCGGCAGCTCATTAGCTGCCACAAAGGAAGGTTTCATCCCATTCTGACTTCTCTGGTTAGTGGAGAGAACACTGCAAATTTCCAAATTGTCCATTTGAAACTTTCTAGGAATCGCATATTGATTATAGATAGATAGGTGAGAAGGATGATAGGTGAGTCAATAAATTATAGACAATTAGATAGATAGATGAGATAGTTAATAGATGATTAGATAGATCATAGATGGATAGATGATAGGGATAGATGACAGATGAATGGATGGACAGATGGAAGGACAAATCAATAGATGATTGATTGATAGATAGATAGATAGATAGATAGATAGATAGATAGATAATAGAAAGATAGAGTAGATGGATACATACATAGATATGTGGATAGATGAGATACATAGATATAGATGGATAGATACATAGATATGATAGATGGATAGATAGATGGGATACATAGAAGACAGATGGGTAAATAGGTGATTGAATAAAGTGATAGTTGATAAATTGATAGATATAGATAGGTAGATATATAGCTAGATAGACATAGAGATAGATACAGATATCTCGTATCTATGTGCCTATTTAGGAAAGCTTGGAACATTGCTGTTTCTCAGCATGGCTAAGGATGCTCTTATTTTTTCTTCCTTATGAAGTATTCATAGGCTCTAGTACAAGGAGAAGGCAAACACATAGCTGGGAGTTCAGGAGTTAATGCATGGTGAGGCCAAAGTGTGTAGTTAGAGGCACCTCACTACTTCATTATTAATTCCTTGCAAAAAAGAAAAGAAAAAAACCCCTCCCCTTCTTGTTATGAATACTTGAAATTCTTATTCCATGTGCCAATTCCTCACCTTCCTCAATCAGGCCCACTTTGGTGATACTTCATCACCAGAAATGTTGCAACCGGCATGCGGTTGGAAGTTGGTTCTTAATGGGGAAGGACTGTGAGTAGTGGGCAAACATAAGAGAGAAAAGGAGCCCAGAAATGGCGAGGAAATGGCAGTGAAGCTGCTTCACGTCTTGTACACTTGGGCAAGCCATCCTTCCTCCTCCATGGCAAAGGGCATCTGAGGCCATGTAGGAGACCAGGAACACCAGAGGGAAAGAGTGGCAATGACAAGTGGGCACTGTCTAGGAGGTGCTGGGGAAGCAGGAACAGCAGCACGGCTATGATGAGGGCAACAGCTGACGGTGTGGTTTGGATGAAGCTTGCGTGGCCAGGAGATTGTGGGCTGGCTAAGGGGGACCAGGTGGGTGGTAATGAACAGAATGAAGCCAGGAGACGGGATGTGCCTTGGGCAACACCTCACCCAGTCTTTCATTTTCCTTCTGGAAACAGTGGAAAAAATAAGCTGGCAGGAACAACGAACACTTCACCACCTGGCTTTCCCAATTTATTTTGCATGAATTGAATGCGTTGTTTTCGATGGCATCATACCTGTGACTGAATTCACTAGTGATGGTTTCAGAAGGAAAATACTGTGATGGTCTGGAAAGAAAAAAAGGAATAGAATAAATCACTTAAAATAATGGATCTAGCATTAGACTTCTTCAATCTTTTGTGTGCGTGTGTGCCCTTTAAGAAATTAATAGAAGGCAACTAACAAAATAATTCCCTCTGAATAATGTAGAAAAAAAGCTTATGGATCTAACAGAGGGATTTTGTAGTTATTATCAGACCATATATATATATATATATATATATATATATAAATTTTTTTTCCCCCAGACATGGTCTCTCTCTTCCACCCAGGCTGGAGAGCAGTGCTGCAATCATGGCTAACTGCAGCCTCAACTTCCCAGGCTTGAGCAATCCTCCCACCTCAGCCTCCCAAGTAGCCCAAGACCACAGGTGTGTACCACTCTGCCTGCCTTTTTTTTTTCTTTTTTTTTTTTTTTTTTTTTTTTGAGAGATGGAGTCTCATCATGTTGTCCAGGCAGGTCCTGAACTGCTGGCTCGAGCAGTCCCCCAACATAAGATATACATAAGTATACAACAGGATTGCACAGGTTATATGCAAGTATTACACAATTTTATATCAGGAACTTGAACATCTGTGGATTTCAGTACCTCTAGGAGGTGGTGGAATCAATCCCCTATGGATACCAAGGGAAAACTATTTCACAAGCAAATCTCTCTGGTTCTATTAGGTGAGGACTATGTGATAAGCATAGCTGGTAAGTTTTAACAATGCTCCCCCTACCTGTACAGCAAATGGGATGCCAATTTCTTATTGCTCTTCATGACTATGATGTGGAGAACATTTCCTACCTGAGTTGAGATTTTCAGTCTATAGAAGCACATTTGCTTATTGCTAAACTCTCTAGGTCCAGTTATGAGCATGGCTCTATCCTCAAATATGATATACAACCTACCCAGGTTTATTTAAAAAAAAAAAAATCAGTTCATAAATATCTCCTAGCCCAAGGGCAAGGTCTATACAGTGATGATGAGGAACTCAAAAGGCTTCTCCCAAACTCATTCCTGCCAAGAAGGAGACAGAGTAGCTGCTAATTTGAAGGCTACATGACCAGAACATTTTAGGGCAATCCCTATTTAAAATATTCTCTCAGGCAGGGCATGGTAGCTCACACCTGTAGTCCAAGCACTTTGGGACACCAAAGTGGGAGGATTGTTTAAGATCAGGAGCTTGAGCTCAGAAGCTCAAGACCAAGCTGGGCAACACAGTGAGCACCCATCTCTAAAAAAAAAAAACCAAAATAAAAATAATTAGCTGGGCATGGTGGTGCATGACTATAGTCCCAGCTCCTTGGAGGCTGACATACGAGGATTGCTTGAGCCTAGGAGATCTAGGCTGCAGTTTGCTTTGATTACACCACTGCACTTCAGCCTGAGTGATGGAGAAAGACCCTCTCTCAAAAAAGAAGAAAGAAGGAAGGAAAGAAGGAAAGAAGGAAGGAAGGAGGGAAGGAGGGAAGGAAGGAAGGAAGGAAGGAAGGAAGGAAGGAAGGAAGGAAGGAAGGAAGGAAGGAAGCTCTCATTTTACCCATGTGGAGGGGAAAAAAGGAAAGATGGGAATTGCTCAAAGAAGAGAAAGATGGAATAGGAAGAGGAAGGAATGGATGAAGATGTGCATTTATTGAATCCTAAGACATACCAGACATACAACAAAAAATAGCAAGCACATATAACAAACTTACTCTATAGATGAGGAGATGCAGGTTTAAAGAGCAACTGGAAAGCAGATGGCATGGGAATAAAAGATGAGCTCCAGGACAAGACCTCCAATGTGAGTTTTCCTGGCTTTAACATCTGTCTTTCTCCCATACCATCCCAGGCCCTTGGTGTGTGGGTTGAGTTTGATTGGGAAAATGTGGCCACCATAGCGCTGGGAAAGCCACCAAGGGTGGACTGTTACCAGTACCCAAGGGACATGAGTCACTCCACATTTTCTTTCCTCTTGACTTTAAATACTCAATGCTTTCATTTCAGATCAAAAATTGATTTTTTACCAGAGAGAGAAGGATCCTAAAATATTGTTGCCTTTGCTCCATCAACCCAACATTTTAGAAGAGTAATTCAAAGAGAAGTGTCATTAAATGAGTACTCAGAAGTGAAAAGCCTCAATTGCCCTCTGTTTGCCTTAGAGGAAGAGCACAAAACAAAAGACAATAACCAACCAATCATCACCATCCCTATGGCGGTTCTGAACCTTGGTCACACCACATGTACCCTCCAGACAGCACATGTTTCTCATGGGGCAGCCTGGGTGGGTGACAGAAAAGTAAAGCCACTTGTTCCAACATATGCCCAGAAATAATAATTTTTGAAAATGATGCATGTGTAATTTAAAAATAAATGCTCACCCACAGTGGAGTCAACAGGAATGTCAGTATGTCACGATCTCTGAGTTTCCTATACTTATTTCTACTGCAAATAAGAGAGGGGAAAATTGCAGAGCCTGAGATATAGATTTATATATGATAATACAGCTCTCCTCCTTCAATAATCAGGATGTACAGTCAAGAAAAGAGGCTGTCAATGTTCAACTCACTAAACTAGGTAGTATAGACTTGTATGTATTTAAATTTATTCAAAGGTGATAAAAGGGAATTCAAAATTAAGAACTAATGAGGATAAATGTCATATAATATTCTCACCTGAGATGAAAAGCTTAGATAAGTTTAAAGATATTGGACTTTAATATAAGACATGGCTGTGTTCAGTGACTCACAACTGTAATTCCAACACTTTGAGAGGCCAAAGTGGACAGATCAATTGAATCCAGGAGTTTAAGACCAGCTTGGGCAATGTAGCAAAACCCCACCTCTACTAAAAATACAAAAATTAGCAGGGTGTGGTAGTGCATGCCTGTATTCTTATCTACTTGGGAGGCTGAGGCTGGAGGATAACTTGCACCCGAGAAGCAGAAGTTGAAGTGAGTTGCACTCCAACCTGTGTGACAGAGTGAGACCCTGTCTCAAAAAATAAAATAGGACATTCTATAAGGTATAAGGACACAGGTATTAATTATTATACTCCATTGAACTTTTAGTCATTATATCTAGGACTTATCTTGTGCTTAATTTTACCAGGAGATATAAAGAAATCATAGAAAAGCAAAAAAATGTACCTTTAAAAATAAAATAAAGGACATAAGGAAATAAATTAACCCACAAGTATTTAGTCAATGTGGACCTGATTAATTGGGATAGTTATAAAACATAACCCACAGCCTCCAAGAATTAAAATATTGCAGCTTACTCTTTTTAAACATTCAGAATGTATTTTTGTTGTCTCTAACATGTACCAGATATGACCACATATGTAACATAAAACTGAGATTTCAATACGTATCAATTAACATTGAAGACTAACAAGCTTTACTGACAATAGAATCTATTTTTTTCCTTCAACTTTTAAACACAAAATATCCAAATAATTGCATAATTTAGTCTCAAACATTGAGGCACAAATAAATATGAAATTACTTTATCATGTGAAATACTGTTTTTGTATTATTATATGTGATAAGGCTATTCCTAACCCTCAGCAGGAATTTTCACTTAGAAGTAGAAAATTATTTTCTTTCAAACCTCGAAAAGATAAACTCTGACCTCATTCTTATCCAATATACTTCATATTGGTGTGAAGTATAAAGATACTTCTTGCCTATGCAAAATGTGACCAAACAGAAACTGCTATAGACAGTCATACAATATTGTTCAAAAGTTCATGTTTCATACAAAGGAAATTTGAATCTTCATCTCCCATTACCTTTGCACCAAAGGCTGACCTCAGAGCTGGACTGGCTACCTATAACTTTGGTTCTGTCAAAAAATAGGGATTATCATTGAAACCAAATGGATTTAAAGATCCAAGAACTGTGGAAATGGGACTCAAAGGAATTCCAGTTCCCTCCCTGTGTGAACTACATGCATTCAAGCTAATATGAACTGGAATTTTCATGATGTTGGATGCACAGTATTTCAAAATTACCCAAGGCAAGCATCCTGACATAAGTTCTGGCTAATTTTAATAGGTTATGCAAGAAATAAATAGAATAAGTCAAATAATTTCTAAAGAGAGGAGAAAAAAAAGCTCTGTTGATTCTTCCCAGTCAACTGTATGTGTCCTAGAAAAAGCTTGGGTGTACTAGTCCTTGTAGCTCCTCAGCAAAATAATTTTATATGAGGATAATTTTGACAATACAGACACTACATATATTCAGCAAACTCTTACTGAGCCCCTGTTACCAATCAACATCCCATCTCTACGTAATTGTTGCTGGCAAGGTCCAGGTTTTTTGGAGGGATTAACATTCTACTTCTCTGAGGTCATATATTCCAAGAGAGGCTTTTGATCAAATGCTGGTCGATCAAAGTTAACCATGGATGGTTCCATTTCTTATGCCATGAGTGGGTTGAGCATAGGCATACACCACCACTTTGTCTAAAGGCACATAAAGTTAGACTTTCTGGGGTGCTGTGTTAGTCTGTTCTCATGCACTAATAAATATATAACCAAGACTGGGTAATACATACCCGAGACTGGGTAAGTTATAAAGGAAAAAGGTTTAATAAACTCACAGCTCTATATGGTTGGGGAGGCCTCACAATCATGGCAGAAGGCAAAGGGGAAGGAAGACACATCTTACACAGTGGCAGGCAAGAGGGCATGTGCAGGGGAAGTGCTCTTTTATAAAATCATCTGATTTCATGAAACTTATTCACTCTAAAGAGAACAGCAGCTAAAACCCGCCCCCATGATTCAATCATCTCCCACCAGGTCCCTCTCACAACACATGGAGATGAATATAATTTAAGGTAAGATTTGGGTGGGGATACAACTAAACCATATTAGGTACTATTAGGAAATGTTTCCTCTCCCACCTGGGCATGGGGGCTTACACCCGTAATCCTAGCACTTTGGGAGACTGAGGCAGGAGGATTGCTTGAGCTGAGGAGTTTGAAAACAGCCTGGGCAACACGGCAAAACCCCATCTGTAAAAAAAATACAAAAATTAAACAAGCATGATGACATGTGCCTGTAGTCCCAGCTACTTAGGAGGCTGAGGCTGGAGGATCATTTGAACCAAAGGGGCAGAAGTTGCAGTGAGCCAAGATGGAGCCACTGCACTCCAGCTTGGATGAAAGAATGAGACTGTCTCAAAAGAAAAAAAAAGTTCCCTCTCTCTTTCTTGCCAGCTTCAGACACTGTCAGGCTTGTTTGGGACATCTGGTCTCTATCTAAAGAGCATCAGAGGAGTCAGCATGTAGGCAGAGTTAACATTAAGAGCTAGAGTCTCATCAGTCCATGCCTAGTACCTTCTCATCATGTGCGTCTTTATTGTGTGAATTTGTTAAGTTGATATTTTATGTCAGTTTCAGTTACAATTGATGGAAGAAATCCAAATCATCCCAAACATAATTTAAACAGAACCAATGACAAAAACCATCTGATTATCTCAATAGATGCAGAAAAGGGCTTCAATAAAATTCAACACCCCTTCATGCTAAAAACTGTCAAAAAAAGGTATCGATGCAATGTATCTCAAAATAATAAGAGTTATTTATGACAAACCCACAGCGAATATCATACTAAATGGGCAAAAGCTTGAAGCATTCCCTTTGAAAACAAGCACAAGACAAGGATGCCCTCTCCCACCACTCCTATTCAAAATAGTATTTGAAGTTCTGACCAGGGCAATCAGGCAAGAGAAAGAAATAAAGCATATTCAAATAAGGAAGACAGGAAGTCAAATTGTCTCTGTTTGCAGATGAAATAATTGTATATGTAGGAAACTCCATCTTCTCAGCCCCTTAAGCTGATAAGCAACTTCAGCAAAGTTTTCTTAATCTCATTAAGCTGATAAGCAACTTCAGCAAAGTTTTCTTAATCTCATTAAGCTGATAAGCAACTTCAGCAAAGTCTCAGGATACAAAATCAACATGGGAAAGTCATAGGCATTGCTATACACCAATAACAGACAGAGAGCCAAATGAGTGAACTCTCATTCACAATTGCTACAAAGATAATAAAATACCTAGGAATCCAACTTACAAGGGATGTGAAGGACCTCTTTAAGGAGAACTACAAACCACTGCTCAAGGAAATAAGAGAGGACACAAACAAATGGAAAAAATATTCCATGCTCACGAATAGGAAGAATCAATATCATGAAAGTGGCTATACTGCCCAAAGTATTTACAGATTCAATGATATCCCCATCAATCTACCATTGACTTTCTTCACATAATTTGAAACAACCACTTTAAATTTCATATGGAACCAAAAAAGAGCCTGCAGAGCCACAACAATCCTAAGCAAAATGGACAAAGCTGGAGGCATCATCCTACCTGACTTCAAACTATACTACAAGGCTACAGTAATCATAACAGCATGGTGTTGATCCCCAAACAGTTATACAGACCAATAGAACAGAATAGAGGCCTCAGAAGTAACACCACACACCTGTAACCATTTGATCTTTGACAAACCTGACAAAAACAAACAATTGGGAAAGGACTCCCTATTTAACAAGTGGTGTTGGAAAAACTGGCTAGCCATAAGCAGAAAATTAAAACTCGACCCCCTTCCTTACACTTTATTCAAAAATTAACTCAAGATGGATTAAAGACTTAGATGTAAGACCTAAAACCATAAAAACCCTAGAAGAAAATCCAGGCAATACCATTCAGAACATCTGCATGGGCAAAGACTTCATGACTAAAACGCAAAAAGCAATGGCAACAAAAGCCAAAATAGACAAATGGGATCTAATTAAACTAAACAGCTTCTGCACAGCAAAAGAAACTGTCATCAGAGTGAACAGGCAACCTACAGAATGGGAGAAAATTTTTGCAATCTAGCTGTCTGACAAAGGGCTAATATGCAGAATCTACAAAGAATTAAAACAAATTTATATTTTAAAAAAATCAAAAAGTGGGCAAAGGCTATAAACAGACACTTCTCAAAATAAGACATTTATGTAGCCAACAAACATATGAAAAAAGCTCTTCATCACCTGTCATTACAGAAATGTAAATCAAAACCACAATCAGATACCATCTCACACCAGTTAAAATGGAGATTATTAAAAAGTCAGAAAACAACAGATGCTGGAAAGGATACAGGAAAATAGGAATGCTTTTACAGTGTTAGTGGGAGTGTAAATTAGTTCAACTATTGTGGAAGTCAGTGTGGCAATTCCTCATGGATCTAGAACTAGAAATACCATTTGACCCACCAATCCCATTATTGGGTATATATCCAAAGGATTATAAATCATCCTATTATAAAGACACATGCATACATGTGTTTATTGCAGCACTGTTCATAATAGCAAAGACTTGGAACCATCCAAATGCCCATCAATTATAGACTGGATAAAGAAAATGTGGCACATATATACCTTAAAATACTATGCAACCATAAAAAGGATGTTTTCACTCATAAGTGGGAGTTGAACAATGAGAACACATGGACACAGGGAGGGGAATATCACACACTGGGCCTTTGGGGGGTGGGAGGCTAGGGGAGGGATAGCATTAGGAGAAATACTTAATGTGGATGACGGGTTGATGGGTGCAGCAAACCATGATGGTGCATGTATACCTCTGTAACAAACCTGCATGTTCTGCACATGTACCCCAGAACTTAAAGTATAATTTAAAAAAGAAGAAGAAATTTAAAGGCTGAAGATGATCCTCTAAGAAGATTTAATATATCTAATAAAGTGGGAAATCACTACACCCAACATGAGGAAATTATTTTAATTGGAACTTTGCTATTAATCAAAAGAGAATTTAATATATTCAAAGGAGTCTTTTATTTCTTTGGAAATTGCCTGGCCAAGAGAGAATTCTGTTTTGTTTGTTTTTTTCTAGAAGTATTGTTTATTACATTTGATTAATTATTGAAAAAATTAAAAAGCAAAAAGACCTACCACATTTTGCTTTACTTCTTGAACAGCAAGTAATTTTTTTCCCAAAGATTATCTTCCTTTTGTTGAAACACAGCCTTTCATCTCTACATATCACAAGAACAAAAAACCAAACACCACATGTTCTCATTCACAGGTGGGAATTCAACAATGAGAACACTTGGACACAAGAAGGGGAAAATCACACACCGGGGCCTGTCATGGGTCGTGGGGAGACAGGGAGGAATAGCATTAGGAGATATACCTAATGTAAATGACGAGTTAATGGGTGCAGCACACCAGCATGGCACATGTATACATATGGGACAAACCTGCAAGTTGTGCACATGTACCCTAGAACTTAATGCATAATTAAAAAAAAAAAAAATCTGTTGAGTCCCCCTCTAGACTAGTAATTCCTTCCTGACAAAATTCCTCTGGGAGCCTTTTGATTTCCTGTTCTACCTTAATTCAAGTGGATTAATCCAGCTGCTTTTTGAATTTTACCACTTATTTCCTCTTAATCTAGAATACATCTAGTATTTATTTTTTGTTTTGTCTTGTTTTCAGAAAAGAGCTGTAGAATGAAAACTTTCTAACTTTTTGTATATAAAAATCTCTTTCTTTTTTCTTACCTTATACTGATTTACAAGTCTGGCCAGATTTGGAATTCTAGAACAAAAAATATTGTTCTGACAGGAAGCTGGATGTATTGTAACATCAACTCTTAGTGTCCACTATTGCTGTTGAGAAGTTGCATGATTTTTTTATGTGGTTGGAACTTGGGTAATTTAATTTTATTTTTATTTTGGAGAATAAAGATCTTCACTGGTACCATTGCAATGTTAGTTCCTGCTGAGTAACAAACCACCCTGAATTTGAGTGGCTTCAAATAACACTGATTTGCTTAGCTCACATCTCTCTGGGTGCATAATTTGGGCAGGGCTCAGTGTGGCACTCACTTCTCTGTGGCCAGTAGGCTGGTCACTAGGTGGCTCTGTTTATGGGGGAAGGATGGCTGATGGCTGGAGAAACTGGGGAAATTTGTCCCTTGTCTCTCATCACACAGCAGGCTGGGCTGAACTTCTTTACATGGTGGCTGGATTCCAAATTCCGAAAGAAAGGAAGCTGCAAACTTGTTGCAGCAAGGTTTGGAATCAGAATAACCTTGCTTTCTCCAGATTTCAAGGTCAAAGCACATCCTAGGGCAAGTCTTCATTCAGTGGAGAAGGAAATGACTCTATCTCTTGATGCACTGTGTCATAAGAATAGTGGATTTTTGAGGTCTCTTCCAAGACGTCTGAATAGAAACAGCTCCTGTCTGCACCTCCCAACATGGTGGACACAGAAGATGGGTGATTTCTGCATTTTCAACTGAGGTGCCTGGTTCATCTCATTGGTACTGGTCAGAAAGTGAATGCAGTCTACAGAGGGTGATCTGAAGCAGGGCGGGGCATCACCTCACCCAGGAAGCATAAGAGGTGGGGGATTTATTTCCCTATCCTAGCCAAGGGAAGCCATGAGAGACTGCACTGGGAATATCGGGACATTGCCACCTAAACACTGCACTTTTCCAATGGTCTTAGCAAACTGCACACCAGGAGATATATCCTGTGCCTGGCTCAGCAGGTCCCAAGCCCCAAAGTCTTGCTCACTGCTAGTCAGATTGAACTACAAGGCAGCAAGCCTGGCTAGGGGAGGGGCATCTTCCATTGCTTAGACTTGAGTAGGTAAACAAAGCAGCCAGGAAGCTCAAACTGGGTGGAGCCTACCAAAGCTCAACTAGGCCCACCTGCCTCTGTAGACTCCACCTCTGGGAACAGGGCATAGCTGAACAAAAGGCAGCAGAAACTTCTGCAGACTTAAACGTCCCTGTCTTCTGACAGCCCTGAAGAGAGCAGTTGTTCTCCCAGCATTGTGTTTGAGTTCTGAGAATGGACAGATTGCCTCCTCAAGTGGATCCCTGACCCCCGTGTGGCCTAACTTAGAGACACCTCCCAGTAGGGGCTGACTGACAACTTGTACAGCTGGATGCCCCTCTGAGACGAAATTTCCAGAGGAAGGATCAGACAGCAATATTTGTTGCTCTGCAATATTTGTTGTTCTGCAATATTTGTTGTTCTGCAGCCTCAGCTAGTGATACCGAGGCAAACAGGGTCTGAACTGTACATCCAACAAACTCCAACAGACCCACAGCTGAGGGACCTGATTGTTAGAAGGAAAACTAACAAACAGAAAGGAATAGCATCAACATCAACTAAAAGGATATCCACACCAAAAGCCCATCTGTAGGTCACCATCATCAAAGACCAAAGTTAGATAAAATCACAAAGATGGGAAGAAACCACAACAGAAAAGCTGAAAATTCTAAAAACCAGAGCACACCTTCTTCTCCAAAGGATTGCAGCTCCTCACCAGCAATGGAGCAGACCAGGATGGAGAATGAATTTGACAAATTGACAGAAGTAGGCTTCAGAAAGTCAGTAATAACAAACTCCTCTGAGCTAAAGGAGGATGTGCAAACCCATCGCAAGGGATGGGGAGAATGAAACCAAGCTGGAAACACTCTTCAGGATATTATCCAGGAGAATTCCCCCAACCTAGCAAGGTAGGCCAACATTTAAATTCAGGAAATACAGAGAACATCACAAAGATACTCCTGGAGAACAGCAACTCTAAGACACTTAATTGTCAGATTCACCACGGTTGAAATGAAGGAAAAAAATCTAAGGGCAGCCAGAGAGAAAGGTTGGGCTACCCATAAAGGGAAGCCCATCAGACTAACAGCGGATCTCTCAGCAGAAACCCTAATTGCCAGAAGAGAATGGGGGCCAGTATTCAATATTCTTAAAGAAAAGAATTTTCAACCCAGAATTTCATATCCAGCCAAACTAAGTTTCATAAGTGAAGAAGAAATAAAATCCTTTACAGACAAACAAACGTTGAGAGATTTTGTCACCACCAGGCCTGCATTACAAGAGCTCCTGAAGGAAGCACTACACATAGAAAGGAACAACCAGTACCAGCCACTGCAGAAACATGCCAAATTGTAAAGACCATCGATGCTAGGAAGAAACTGCATCAATTAACAGGCAAAATAACCAACTAACATCATAATGAAAGAATCAAATTCACACATAACAATATTAACCTTAAATGTAAATGGGCAAAATACCCCAATTAAAAGACACAGACTGTCAAATTGGATAAACAGTCAAGACTCATCAGTCTGCTGTATTCAGGAGACCCATCTCACATGCAGAGACACACGTAGACTCAAAATAAAGGGATGGAGGAAGATCTACCAAGCAAATGGAAAGCAAAAAAAGGAAGGAGTTGCAATCCTAGTTTCTGATGAAACAGACTTTAAACCAACAAAGATCAAAGGAGACAAAGAAGGCCATTACATAATGGTAAAGGGATCAATTCAACATGAAGAGCTAACTAACCTAAATATATATGCACCCAATACAGGAGCATCCAGAATCATAAGCAAGTCCTGAGAGACCTAAAAAGACACTTAGACTCTGACACAATAATAATGGGAGACTTTAACACCCCTCTGTCAATATTAGACAGATCAATGAGACAGAAGGTTAAAAAGGATATCCAGGGCTTGAACTCAGCTCTGCACCAAGCAGACCTAATAAACATCTACAGAACTCTACACCTCAAATCAACAGAATATACATTCTTCTCAGCACCACATGGCACTTATTCCAAAATTGATCACATAGTTGGAAGTACAGTACTCCTCAGCAAATGTAAAAGAACAGAACTTATAACAAACTGTCTCTCAGACCACAGTGCAATCAAACTAGAACTCAGGATTAAGAAACTCACTCAAAACTGCACAACTATATGGAAACTGAACAACCTGTTCCTGAATGGATACTGGGTAAATAACAAAATGAAGGTAGAAATAAAAATGTTCTTTGAAACCAGTGAGAACAAAGACACAACACAGCAGAATCTCTGGGACACATTTAAAGCAGTGTGTAGAGGGAAATTTATAGCACTAAATGCCCACAAGAGAAAGCAGAAAAGATCAAAAATCAACACCCTAGCATCACAATTAAAAGAACTAGAGCGGCAAGAGCAATCACATTCAAAAGTCAGCAGAAGGCAAGAAATAACTAAGATCAGAGGAGAACTGAAGGAGATAGAGACACAAAAAACCCTTCAAAAAAATCAATGAATAGAAAAACAGGGAGTCCTCCCTAACTCATTTTTGGTATCATCCTGATACCAAAGCCTGGCAGAAAAGGTTTGAAATACTAGTTCATGGCCGGGTGCAGTGGCTCACGTCTGTAATCCCAGCACTTTGGGAGGCTGAACCATATGCATCACAAGGTCAGGAGCTGGTTTTCTGAAAAGACCAATAAAATTGACAGACTGCTAGCAAGACTAGTAAAGAAGAAAGAAAGAAGAATCAAATAGATGCAATAAAAAATGATGAAGGGTGTATCACCACCAATCCCGCAGAAATACAAACTACCACCAGAGAATACTATAAACACCTCTATGCAAATAAACTAGAAAATCTAGAAGAAACGGATAAATGCCTGGACGTATACACGCTCCCAAGACTAAACCAGCAAGAATTTGAATCGCTGAATAGACCAATAACAGGTTCTGAAATTGAGGCTATAATTAATAGCCTACCAACCAAAAAAAGTCCAAGACCAGACAGGTTCACAGCTGAATTCTACCAGAATTATGAAGAGGAGCTGGTACCATTCCTTCTGAAACTATTGCAATCAATAGAAAAACAGGGACTCCTCCCTAACTCATTTTTGGTATCATCCTGATACCAAAGCCTGGCAGAGAAGGTTTGAAATACTAGTTCATGGCCGGGTGCAGTGGCTCACGCCTGTAATCCCAGCACTTTGGGAGGCTGAAGCATGTGCATCACAAGGTCAGGAGATTGAGACCATATTGGCTAACACGGTGAAACCCCATCTCTAAAACAAAAAAGAGAATTTTAGACCAATATCCCTGATGAACATTGATGTGAAAATCCTCATAGAGTCTGTTATTAGTTATTGCTTCTCTTTTCACAGGGAAGCATAGCAGGGAAGCCCAGAAGTTCACCTGTCTTTATGGGTAGTAGGAAGAAAGATGGTTTAATAGTGCCAATAACACAACTACCTTCCCACTGGTGGGGTAATTTGGTGTAAGCTCTATGCCCATATATCCAGCATAATCCAGTAGGGGCCATCCAGTCCCAGTGGGACTCCAGGTTCTTGCAACTTTGGGAATTTACTAAGTGGATTTTTCTTAGTGTGGTATGAACTCCACTAGATGGCTGTTTTTGTAGTACTATTATACAGTTTTTGCACAAGGCAGTTGAATCTTCCCACAGGAAGGATGAAATCCTTCCCGACTCTTGCTATACAAGATTGTCTAAAGATTGAGGCCTTTAGGACCCAGAAACTATCAAGGTGATTCTTTTGAGCCAGGAATTCACCAGGAACTGGGTCTGTAGGTGATAATTCACAGCCTTCCCATGGCCATTGATCTTCCATTACAGTTCCTCCACATACATAACATGAAGTGACATTGAGAGACTGGGCTACATGCTTGGCTAATTGCAAAAACAAATTTGTTTTTCCTGGAATTTCTGGTACTGGCACATTCAGTTCATCATAGAAGGTTTGAAATACTGGTTCATGGCTGGGTGCAGTGGCTCACGCCTGTAATCCCAGTACTTTGGGAGGCTAAAGCATGTGCATCACAAGGTCAGGAGATCAAGATCATCCTGGCTAACATGGTGAAACCCCATCTCTACTGAAAATACAAAAATTAGCCAGGTGTGGTTGTGGGAACCTGTAGTCCCAGCTACTCAGGAGGCTGAAGCAGGAAAATGGTGTGAACCGGGAGGTGGAGCTGGCAGTGAGCCAATATCGTGCCACTGCACTCCAGCCTGGGCAACAGAGTGAGACTCCATCCCCCCACACACAAAAAAGAAATACTGGTTCAGGAGAGCTAAACTTCTTCTCAAACCATGACATTTACTTGAGGATCTAGTCCAGCCCCATCGATTCCTAGGGTTACATGTTCCCCTTTTTTCCAGCAAGGATTGAGGGGGTTGATTATGACTAGTTTTAAGGGGTTACACCGATTATTGGTACAGGACAGGCCACTTTTCGCTTTCTGAAGGTGGATAGGATTCTTTTCATTTTTTATCCAAGTAGCCCAAATGACACAAGGCCAGTATCCACATTCATTTTCACACAGTCGTAATTTATAATAAATGTACTTATTTTTGGTCATATAACCTCTTTCCCAATTAAGAGAACCACATCCTCTCCCTAACTTATTATTATTAACAACAGCACAGGCATCAAATTGCAAGGGTGACTTGTTTGGACGCCCCTTTTTCTTCTATTTTGGCTAACACTTTACTCATATCGTTTATGAGCCCCCACCAGTCCTCAGTCCTTAATCTTATTTTTAAAACTGTGGTCATGGGAGGCTCACATGGGTCATAACACACATCAGGTTGGTCATTTCCTGGGCTGCATACCTTGTATAGAATAGCATTATACAAACAGTTCTTTTTAGAGTCCCAGTACACTTATAATAACCATAAAATAATTGGACTGTAGCAAAATTTTGTCCTACCTCAGTGACTTGATGTATACACTGGGAGAAGTCCTCAGACTGAAGAAGGTCAGTTGAAGTCTTTACTATACAAGTCCAAATTTTAAGGAAAATGAGTCCCACAATGAGTTTTCTCATGCTTTGGCCATGCATGGATAAGTCCACTTCTGGGTGTGACGAGCAGGGCTTGTCATCTTCTTCACTGTCAATTTGCAGGGATTGTTGAAGCTGCTCTTGCCCACGTACAGCTCACAGTCTACTGATGTTCAGGGATGGTCTCAGATGTTGGGCCCACTAGAATAAACTGACTCCAATGCCTCCACACAGTTATGTTCAACTGGGCTCTCTGATACTGGGAGCAAGGTGGTGGGTTTAGGGTGTTGCAAACTTCCGTGGTTATGTGGGGATTGTCCCACAGCAAGCTTTGGTACTCGGTTAATCTAGCATTTGTTAGCCAATGATGTCCTTTGGTATTCCTCAAAGTTGCCACAGCATGGAGGCCCTTTAAATTCAGGTTTTGCCCAAGGGTTAGTTTATCTGCTTCTTATGCTGACAGAACCATTGCTTCCAGGGCCCTTAGACATGGGGGCCAGACTTTGGAAACCTCATCTAGTTGTTTTGAAAGATAGGCCATGGGCCTTGGCCAGGGCCCCACAGTCTGAGTTAAAACTCCAACTGCCATTTTTTTTCCTTTCTGACACATACAGTGTAAAGGGTTTTGTCAGGTCAGGTAGCCCCAGGGCTGGGCCCAACATGAGTTTTCTTTTAACTCATGAAAAGCTTGTTGCTGTTGGTTGTAATAGATGTAGTTTATTCAATCTACATTTTTATTAACTGTCACCCACCAAAATATTGACTCAAATCCTGCAGCTATTTGATTTCAAGCTTTAAATTGATCTAGCACTCCCCATGGGACTCTAACTGCATCTAAATAGACGTGAGAGTCAAAAGACCCATAAGAGACTTCTCTCACTTTACAAGGTCTTATTTTTCCTTCCTCTGGTTGATGAAATGCCAGGGTGAAAGGGATAGCCAATTAGACTAAAGTACAAGTGTCACTCCAGTTATTTGGCAGAGTGCCCAGTAAAGGTCCACCACAATATCACCACATATCCACTCTGGGATGAACAAGGGCTGACCAATTGATAAGCTCTTGAAAATTCTTAAGCTCACTGCATCCCTTCAGGTTTCCAAGAAATGCTAAGTTTCCTCCCTGTTGTGAGAGACACAAAGTGAACTTAGTGTTGGGAAATGGAAGCTGGATGGCCCCCTGGGACTGACCTGCAGGGTGCTGGACTTTGGGATATAGCAGAGAGAGCTTGGCATGACATATTACCCCAGGCTGTAGAATCCTGGAAAAGAGCTACCATGCAGACCACACCTGGTTGACTGGAGGACACCTTAGTGGAAAGCGGACAGTGTGGGTCTCTGGCCTGCCATGTGCATAAGCATAACAATTGCTTTTGTATAACATGCAGATGGAATATTTGATCCATCCCAACCAGGCATTTGCATCTTGGTATCCTGTCTTAATTGCCAAAGTTTGTTTTAAGTCTTTAACTTCTGTGATCTTCTAGTAAAATGAATGTGTGATTTTAGGAAATTGCAAAAACCTGTTAGGGCCGTCCATCCTTGCTCTTTAGTGGTCCACAAAGCACTGGACAAACTACAGTATAAAAGTTCTACAGCAAGGGGCAACACTCCTGGTTGACACTGCAGTCTTTATCAAAATTTCCCCAGATTAAATGGTCATAATTTACTAATGACCAGTCTAAGGAGAGTCAGGAGGGACAGAAGGACTTTTCTGAAGTAGAGAGCTGTCTTTGACTTGGCAAGTTCCCACGGGGGGTGGGGGGGTGGGTATAACAAGGCAAGCATGAAGTGCAGTAGTTTGAGATGAAATTGACTAGGTTATGTTAATAACTAGATGGTCAGCAATAGAGCAAGGAAAGAAGAAACAGTAATAGAGTAGGTGAAAGAGTTAGGTTTTTCTTAGCTTTCGTTTGGTAGGGTTTCCGTCTGTGACTATGACCCATGATTCTGGAGGGGGTGGCACTTTCTTGACTTGGCTGTGATGAGTCCATCCCTTTTTCACTGTACGAACAGCAGTCTCGGTGGTTAGTAGCACAAGGTAGGGTCCTTCCTAGGCTGGCTGAAGTTTCTTTTCACCCTTTGATGAGAACATGATCTTCAGGCTGGTGCTGGTTTACTGGAAATTCTAATGGTGGTAACTGTGCTAAAAGAATTTTAGTTTTGAGGGAAAGGAAAGTGGAAGATAAACCAAGTATATGATTTTTAAGAAATTGACCTTTTGTTTTTAATGTAGGGACATCAGCAGTGGACTTTATAGTCTTTGGTGCCTTTCTACTGAGAAATTTCCTTTAGTTTTCATTAGTTTCTGGACCAAAGAAGACAAACACCATTTTATATTTGACAATGCTTCCTGTATGATTTTTATACCAGATAAGCTAAATTTCACCTTTATATTAGTGTGCTATTAATGTTAAACTTAATTTTAATAAAACCTTGTAGGCACATTTATTCAATTTTTAATGTTGGATCATAAGGTAAGATTCTTATAGACTCTTTTTAACCCTTTATAATCTTTGTTAAAGTGCACGTTAGTGCTTTAAGAAAAACCTGTTGTGTTTTTACTTTAATGTCCAGTTCACAGAAAACTGGATAATACCCCTTTAACTTTAGCCAACATGTTTATACACAGAATTTTCTTTACAATTAATGTTTTAAAACCTGCTTAAACCTTCAAAACAAATTATTTAACCTTTTAATGTAGGTAAAAATTTACATTCTTATGCCTCTTAAAATCCTTTTCTTTCCGTATACACCTTGTACATAAACTGTTTTTTCAATAGTACTCAGAGGCCTAATTACTTTTAAATTATACAACATTTCTTGCATAAATTCTTTCTTATAACACTTTCACAGTTCTTCAACATGCCTCAACTTTATGATTTAATACAAACATTTCTTTCTTTAAATAACCAGTTATATTTATTTCAGGACAAGAATTTAACACAACATTCCTTTTACATAAATTCTTCCCTTTTTTTCAAAGATGATAACCATTCTTTTTCAAAGTGACTTACTTTATCTGTGGACTAGATTGTCAAAGGCCACAAGATTAGAAGTTACTATAATACATGTTACATTAATTTTTAGCTAACTTTATTTTTGTTGAAAACCTTGTAAGTTTGGTATTTCAATTATCCTTTGCTATGAATAAGACCTCATTTAGTCCAAATTAACTTAGAATTGGTGTAGATGACTTTTTTTTCCCTTCAATTACCCGGGAGGAACCATCTATCCTTCTGTCCTGAAGGAGTTCCTCCTAGGTCTGGTGGGACATTTGTATGGTAATTAAGATTTAGATCCCCTGTTAGGAAACCTGCTGGGTTAAGGGAATTTTCAGTGGTTAATGTTAAATCATCTTTTTTTTCGTTTTGTTTTTGTTTTACTTAGGATACTTCTGAACTGTTGAGGTGTGCTCACAATGAGGTTTTCTCTAAAAGTTATTTTTCTACTTTATTCTACTAGCAAAGCAGTTGCCACTACAGATTGAATGCATTTGGGCCATCTGCAGGTTACTGGGTTAAGAATT
Organism: Macaca fascicularis; assembly: GCF_037993035.2. NCBI lineage: Eukaryota > Metazoa > Chordata > Mammalia > Primates > Cercopithecidae > Macaca > Macaca fascicularis. The sequence goes on from NC_132903.1 coordinate 4,038,289, forward strand.
GTTGATAGGAAGGCTACAGGTTGTCATTGGCCTCAGTGCTTTCAATCTATGCCCTTGTTTACACAGACAATAAGATTGTATTGGAGTACTGTCAGGTCATGGAGAAGATGATCAATTAACAATTATAGGTTTTTAATCTACCCTGGCTTTTAAAGGAATAGGGTACACTGGGTTTTTTTTCTTGACTGCTTGTATATTTCTCTCTTTCTTTCTCTCTTTGACTTTCTGTCTCTCTCTCTGACTTTCCTTTTGCCTCTGCCTCTCTCTCTCTCTCTCTCTTTCTCTCTCTCTCTCTTGCTTTCTCTTCTTGACTCCCTCTTTGTCTTTCGGTCTCCTCCTCTCTCTCTCTCTCTCTCTCTCTCTCTACTGTTCTTTCCTTGTCTGCCAGCCGCTTATGCTGCTGTTCTCTCAACCGCTGCGGGGGTGGTCTAAAACCAGCTGTAACCAACTGTCTATGTATGGGAGCTGGTCTGGGTACCCTGGCTTACAGGTTACCCTGTGCCATGCCTTTGAAACAAGGGACCTGTCCAGGCTTCCTTCTGATGGCCAATCCACCTCTAATGCTGCTCAGTCTATCTTACACAAAATTTTAAGTTTTCCTGGTGTCATAGTAACTCCATAATCTCCCTTAAATCTTTTCTTGAAATTCTTCAACATAGTTCCTGGTGGGGTGGGCTTACTTTGTGCCTGACCCATGCTTCCTTGAGACAAAACACCATGCTCACACCACATGCACACCACAAAACAAAGAACAGGTAAAAAGGGCACACACACACCTTTACAGTTTACACCAAACCAGAATCAAAACCAAAATCAGAGTATCAAGAAATCCAAGCCAGGTCAAAACCAAGACCAAACTATCAAGCAATCCAAGTCATGTCAAAAACAAAAACCAAAGTGCTGGTACAGGCACATGGTGGGTGATCAGGCCACGCTTCCACTCAAATGGAGTCAGCAAGTTCCAAAGACCAGTCTTACCAAGTTTCAGATGTCCGGACTCCAAGTGCCAGTTTCTTCCCAGTGTTCAACCACTGCATTGATCCTCCATGGGGGCCTGCCATGCTCTGCTCTGGTGAGGAGTTCCACTGGGGCAATTGCCTACTCAGGAGCCTTCTCAGGATCCACGTCACTCAAGCTGGCAGGGGTCCCCTGCAGGGATGCTCCACAAGGCAGGCCTAAGACACCTAAGGGGCTGCCTAGACCGCTCCCTCCGTTAGTCACCTCACTTCCAGGTCAGAGAACCAAGAAATGTAGCAGGATGAGCTGTAGACAAACCCTTCAGACACCGAGTTGTAGAAGGAAGGGCTTTATTCAGCTGGGATCATCAGTAGACGAAAATCTCCAAAAACTCAGCTCCCAAGTGAGCAATTCCTGTCCCATTTAAGGGCTTACAACTCTAAGGGGGTCCACGTGAGAGGGTTGTGATGGATTGAGCAAGCAGGCAGTATGTGACTGGGGGCTGCATGCACTGGTAATCAGAATGGAACAGAACAAGACAGGGATTTTCACAATGCTTTTCTATACAACGTCTGGAATCTATAGATAACATCACTGGTTAGGTCGGGGTCGGTCTTTAACCAAGCCCAGAGTGCAGTGCCAGGCTGTCTGCCTGTGGATTTCATTTCTGCCTTTTAGTTTTCACTTCTTCTTTCTTTGGAAGCAGAAATTGGGCATAAGACAATATGAGAGGTGGTCTCCTCCATTAGTATATGTGTATGGATAAATAGAACTTTTAACCAGCAGTTGGGGTTTAACCAGGAATAAGATGGAGAAATTGAGCCAAATTTCAATTTATGGGGAAATTGAGCATAAAATTTCAGTGGGCACCAAAATTTCAGCAGTCAAAATGTGAAATACTTAAATTCCATGTCATAAAAAATCAAAGTGGGCTGGGTGCAGTGGCTCACACTTGTAATCCTAGCATTTTGAGAGGCTGAGGTAGGTAGACCACCTTGGGTCAGGAGTTCAAGACCAACCTGGCCAATGTGGAGAAACCCCATTTCTACTAAAAATATAAAAATTGGCTGGGTGTGGTGGGGCACAGCTGTAGTCGCAGCTACTCAGGAGGCTGAGGCAGAGAATTACTTGAACCCAAAAAGTGGAGGCTGCAGTGAGCTGAGATCATGCCAATGCACACCAGCATGGGCAACACAGTGAGACTCCATGTTAAAAAACAAAAACAAAATGAATGCAAAAAAAAGTGTGAAGAACAAAAGATTCAAATTTTTAGTGAAGATAAATTCCCTTACTCTGAAAGAGCCTATTTTCATGTCCACTTGCCCTTTGGAGGCTAAAAGATACCCCTGAATGGCCAAGAAATGGACACTCCTTTTTTCCTGTATTGGGATAAAGAAGGTGATGTGGTGTGAAGACATCATCATTGCATTCAAACACTGGAGGGCTTAGTTGGGCTTCATTTGTGCTTTGTTGTTTCAAAACCACAGCAAGCTGGCATTGAAATGACCACCTTCATTGTCATTTTCTTTCTTTCTTTTTTTTGGTTTTTTTTTTTTTTTTTTTGGTTTTTTTGTTTGTTTGTTTTCTGAGTTGGAGACTTGCTCTTGTTGCCCAGGTTGGAGTGCAACATTACGATCTTGGCTCACTGCAACATCTGCCTCTGGGTTCAAGTGATTCTCCTGCTTCAGCCTCCTGAGTAGCTGGGTTTACAGGCATGCACCACCATACCCGGCTAATTTTGTATTTTTAGTAGAGATGGGGTTTCTCCATGTTTGTCAGGATGGTCTTGAACTCCTGATCTCAGGGAATCCACCAGCCTCAGCCTCCCAAGGTGTTAGGATTACAGGTGTAAGCCACCGTGCCTGGCCACATTTTTTTAAAGAGTCTGAAACAAACTCTACTCTATCCTGCTGATATTGCTAAGGTAGTTTTAAAGCAGAGCTGAGTATAATTGCATAGAATTGTTTAAAGACAGAACTTTACCTCTGTGGTCTTCCCCCAAGAGCCTGGAAGCCTGTCTAATTATGAGAAAAACATCAATATCAGAGGGCCATCCTACAAAATAAACTGTCAAGGCCATCAGCCATCAAAAACAAGAAACATTTGAGAAACTGTCACGATAAAAATAAACCTAAAGAGATATGACAACAAAATATAATTGTGGTATTCTGGAAAAAAAATCTGGACCCAAAAAAGACACTAGGGAAAAACTAACAAAATCCAAATAGTTCATTAATTGTGATACATTTATCATATAAATATCAAATATTAATAATATGGAAAACTGATTGTGGGTATAGAGGAAGTCTCTTTACTATCTTCACAATCTTTCTATAAATGTAAAACTGTATAAAATAAACTCATTTGCCAGGTGCTATAGCTCACACCCAAGGAAATCTCAGCACACTGGGAGGCCAAGGTAGGAGAATCACTGAAGGCCAGGAATTAAAGGGCAGCCTCGGCATTATAGTGAAACCACCTCTATACAAAAAATTAAAAGAAAAATTAGTTGGGCATGGTGATGTTTGTCTGTGGTCCCACTACTCAGGAGGCTAAGCCAGGAAGATGGTTTGAGCACATGAAGTTGAAGCTGCACTGAGCTATAATTGTACCACTTCACTCCAGAGCCTGGGTGGCAGACTGAGACTCTGCCTCTAAAAAAATTTTTAAAAAATAAACAATTAACTTATTTTAATTTCTTTTAACAATACATTCCAAACCTATCCAGTTCATTTTAAAGTACTCAAAGATGTTAAAATAACCCTAAAGCTATATGCATATGCTGTAACTCAACCACAGCAAGAATAGCTTGTCTTATGTTGAAGTCTCCTCTTGCAGAGATCCACGTGCATTTTACAGGCCCCTCAGCTCATGGTCTCTTACATTTGTTTTCTTCTAATTACTATGCTACTTCCAGAGAAAACTGATTGTTCCATCTGGACTGTGTCTGTCAACATTAAAAAAAAAATGACTGTAGAAAAATATATACTGCATCCTGCAGACATTGCTTAAAAATAATTTTTAAAGCAGAGCTGAGCATCATAGCATACAATTGTTTAAAGATACAACATATATTGTTTATATAATTTTGGTGTGCAACTGACCCCAAAATATACAGTCAATGTTTCCCATTGCAAGGGAGGAAAAAGTAACTTTTTCTCTAATCTTTCTGAATTCCCGTAATAAAAGGCAGATTAACAAGAGAAAGACATACACAGGCTTGTGAACATGTGCACCTCTTAGGTCCGTGGAAGATACCCCAGATATAAATGGGTACTTCTCAGAGAGGTGACTTTGACATCAATGGATACATATAAGATGTACATTGGTTTGACATGGAAGGGAAAAAAAACTTGAAGTGGGGGCTTCCAGATTATAGGTTGATTTAAAAGTTTTCTAATTGGTAATAGGTTGAAAAGGTTATTATCAGTAGAAAGGAATGTCTGGGTTATGATAAGGGGTTGTAGAAACCAAGGTTTCATGAGGCAAATGAAGCCTCCAGGTAGCAGGCTACAGAGAGAATAGACGGTAAAAGTATAAAAACTTAAAAAGTCGGTTCTATCAGTAATTCCAAAATTGAGGAGGGCATCGTAAGACATGTCTGATCCCTACATCCCATCATAGCCTGAACTAGTTTTTCAGGTTAACTTGGAATGCCCTTGGCTGAGAGGAGGAGTCCATTCAGATGGTTGGAAGTGGGGGGCTCTTAGAATTTTATTTTTGAACTAGAACGAACTATGCCTCAAGTTTTACAATAATAAAAGAGTGTGGCAAGTACCAATTGGATGACTCTCATTGCCTTTGTAGGCATCATGAGGGAGCTGGTTTCTGCTACTAAATGATTGCCTGATTCTTGAAGCCCCAGAGAAACTTCTGCTCTAGGCTGTCAGCTTATTTACTAATTTCTTTCCCTGGGCTTTGTCCTGTGTGTAATTCACTTTAAACAACTGAGGTAGAATTTACATACTGTAAAACCCACTTGTTTTTAGTGTAATGAGTTAATGATTTTTAGTATGTTTACAAAGTTGGACCACCACCACAAGAATAACGTCTTGTACAACATTTCCATCAGTGCAAGAATTTCTCAGGTATTCATTTACATCTATATTTTTAGAGATAGGGTCTTCCGATTGAGGACTAAGCTCTGATTTTTTTCTTATCTTGCCCAAATTCCTGAGGGGTCTAAGGTATCATGCCCTACAAACCATAAATTCTCATCAGATGAGTTTTATTCAACATTATATATCATAACTTACATTCTGGCATTACATTATGAGACCAGAAAATCTAAATAAAAGCATTTCTTTGCCATACTTTGAAATGGCCCTGCGAATCTATCTTTTGTAGGGGAAAATTTGCGTCTGTAAAGAACATCTATTATCATAACTAGATCTTTTTCTTCCAGACATTCCCAGTCCTGAAGAGATTAACTGAGAGTCTAGAACCTTTTAAAGGTCTGAAAGGAAACACTTATCTATTGACTCTAAGGGCAGCCACTATGAGATTTCAAAAGAACCTTCGTCTCCACAATCTTTTATCTCAACCTGAACATTCCTTTCTATCAGTACCAGATCTTTAAACAAACTCAACCAACTGCCAACCAGAAAATGTTTAAATTTATGTATAGCCTGGAAGCCCCCAACACACCCCCTGCTTCAAGTTGTCCCACCTTTCTGGACCAAACCAATGTATTTCTTAAATGTATTTGATTGATGTCTCATGCCTCTCTAAAATGTATAAAACCAAGCTGCATCCCATCGCTTTGAGCATGTGTTCTCAGGATCTCCTGTAAGCCATGTCATGGGCCATATTCACTCACTTTTGGCTCAGAATAAATCTCTTCAAATATTTTACAGTTTGACTCTTTTTGTCGACATTGTGTTACCCAGGCTATTGCATGTAAGATATGCAACTTCCTCAATTACTCCTGCAAAGAATATCACTATTGTCAAACCTCAGATTGTTTTTGAGATGTCTTTTTTTTTACATGTCTGACACCCATGGCTCCACCAGGACCCACCAATCCGGGTTCTGTGGCCTCACCCAGAAGAAATACAGCACACAGGAAAGCTGAACCTCACACATGTCGGTCCCACGAAATCTGTTTTCTGTCTCTATACATTTGCCTTTGTAGTATATTTCATGTAAATGAAACCTACAATGTGTGATCTTTTATCATTGACTTCATCCACATAGCATTCTGTTTTGGGGATCACCCATGCTATAAGATGTCTGTACTCTTTTTTCTTTTTTTTAGACTTTTTAGATCAGTTTTAAGTTCACAGAAAAAGTGAAAGGTACAAAGATTTCTCATGTACTCTCTGTCCTCTTCCCAAACAGTCAGCTGCATAAAAATGGGCCACTAGCAGCCCTCGGGGCTGCTCTGTCTAAGTAGTGGCCATTCTTTATTCCTTTACTTTCTTAATAAACTTGCTTTCACTTTATGGACTCACCCAGAATTCTTTCTTGTAGAGTTCCAAGAATCCTTTCTTGGATTCTGGATTTTTCCAGTAACACTAACGCTCCTAGCATGCCCTAAGGTAGGACTTAACTCTCTGTAATGCTGCCTTGGCAAGTCACGAGCCACTTTGGGCCTTCCTGCCTTTTTATTAAGCACCACGATTGCTCCTCTGGCTGGGGACAGAAGAAAATATCTGGCAGCCAAAGTATTGCAACACAGACAGTTCCTTGGAAGCCTCCAGGGCCTTTTTGGTTTTTTCCTAATTCCTCCTTAAGTGTATCTGCCAAACAGAACCCAACTGAGCCTGTGTCCACATCAAAGTCTCCCCAGCCCCTGGATAGAAGCCTCCAGCACTTTTTAAATTCTGCCTCCCTTGCCTCCACCTCTGTTGGTGAGCTCATCATCAAAGCCTTTCCCTGTTTATTAATGTGTTTTGGTTGTTTTTCAGTGTGCAAAGCTACTATCATCTTGCCGCCTGATGGGGTTATCCTGCTAAGTTCCCTAAGCAATGGAACTGTTCTCCAAGGATCAGTTATACATGTGGAATTTTAAAACACTGGACAGGAAAACCACATTGTAAACACACTGAGCATTAGTGATTCCTGTGCAAGAATATCTGCTGTTTCGGGCTGATGATTTTGCAGTGGACTGAGTTCAAAGTAAAACATTAATTAACAGATTTGATGTGCTGTAAGAAAGAAACGATTGTTTTCCATGGGGCGGTGGTTTGGGGGGATGGTTATTTTACTCTCCAGGGGAAAAGTATAGGAGAAACACCTCCACTTCTCCTAAGAAACCTCTCCAACTCCCATGTTCATCTTTTCCTCATCCCAGGGGAGGAGTGATTTTTTCTCTTAGGAAAGTTGGATCCCAAACTGAACATGTACTCATTCTGACCTGCCTTTAGGGAACTGGGGTTGCCTCTCTTCCCCTCTGTCTTAATCTTGAGGGCAGCAGATTCTGCCTCTATACTGAGATTTCTTCTTCTACACAAAGCAGTGAAGATGAGTGCAAACTCCCTTACACAATATCCCCTGACCTGGTGTATTAGTCCGTTTTCATTCTGCTGCTAAAGACATACCTGAGACTGGGTAATTTATAAAGAAAAAGAGGCTTAATGGACTCATGGCTCCATGCGGCTGGGAGGCCTCACAATCACGGTGGAAGGTAAAGGTCATATCTTATATGGCAGCAGGCAAGAAACAATAAGAGACAAGTGGAAGAGGAACCCCCTTATAAAACCAGCAGATCTTGGGGGATTTATTCACTACAAGAACAGTATGAAGGAAACTGCTCCCAAGATTCAGTTATCCCCCACCAGGTCCCTCCCACAACACATGGAATTATGGGAGCTAGAATTCAAGATGAGATTTGGGTTGGGAGACAGCCAAACCATATCACCTGAGTTGGGTCGCAAGCTGAAAGATCATATCCCTTGATCTATCTCCTGTTTTTCTTCTTCTATTTAATCCAGATAAACTCTTCCAGAATTTCATAGTAGGTAAAATAATCCTGCAGTTTTGTCCCAGAAAGATGCTCAACTATAAGAGCAAAGAGGACAGAAAATGTCTGGCAGTAATGTCACATAGGTAAGCAAGGAAGTCTGAGATCAAAGGTTTGGCAGGTTGTACAGAGAGTATATTTTAGGGGAAAAAAGTATGTGTGTGTGTGTATATAAATATACACACACATATTTTATGTGTATATATGCATAAAGTGTATGCATATATAAAATATGTATATATGCATAAAATTTACACATATATATACATAATATATACTTTTTTTGTATCCATTTTATATATCTATATTTTATGTATTTTTATGTATTTATGTATCTATACATACACATACATAAATGTGTATATTTGTATATATAGACACATATGTTTTATATGTGTATATGGAAAAAAGGTTGACAGAGTTGGTTCCTGTATTAGTTTGTTCTCACACTACTTTGAAGAAATACTCAACACTGGGTAATTTATAGAGGAAAGAGCTTTGACTCACAGTCAATTCTGCATGGCTGGGGAGGCCTCCGTAAACTTACAATCATGGCAGAAGGTGAAAGAGAAGTAGGCACCTTCTTCACAGGGTGGCAGGATGGAGTTAGTGCAAACAGAAGAAATGCCAAACTCTTATAGTATTATCAGACCTCATGAAAACTCACTCACTATCACAAGAACAGCATATCTGGGAAACTTTCCCCATGATACAATTGCCTCCACCTGGTCCTGCCCTTGACATGTGGGTATTATGGAGATTACAATTTGAGGTGAGATTTGGGCAAGGACACAGAGCCAAACCATGTCAGTTCCTCCAAGTCTCTGAAGGAGAGACTGTCTCATGCTTCCTCCCTCTCTTCTGGTGGTTTGCTGAGATCTTGGGCACTGTTTGGTTTTAGAAACAGCAGTCCTATCTCAGCCTTCATCTCCCCGTGGCATATTCCCTGGGTGTGTGTCTGTGTCCTAATTGCCGCTGCCTCCTTTTTTTCCTTAAATAGAGATGAGGTCCCACCATGTTGACGAGGCTGGTCTCAAACTCCTGGCCTCAAGCGGTCCACCCAGCTGGGCTTCCCAAAGTGCTGAGATTACAGCATGAGCCACCAAATTCCATCTTTTTATTAGGACACTAATCCTTGGATTTAGAAACCACTCAAATGACCTCATTTTATCTTGATGACATCTACAAAGACCTCACTTCCAAAGAAGCTCACTTTCATAGGTACTGGGGATTAGGACTTTATCATGTGAATCACGGGAACAGGAGGCCACTATTCAAACCATAGCCATGTGTTGTCCTTAAAAAAATTATGCCAAGTGATAGAATTGCCTATATCACAATATTTCATTTCTGGTAGAAAACTTACTTATATCTGAATTATCTACAGTGAACACATGTAGTCTGGTTTTTCCATCTGTGGCTGGGGAAAGAATTCCAATCCAGATTTGAGGTTTCACAGCATGGCTTTCAGCAGCCAGGGGCATGGAGTAGCTGGTAGCTTCAGCTATGTTACTCTTAGGATGGACATGAGACTCTATGCATTCAATCCTCTTCATACAAAAAGCATACCTAAGAGAAAGATCAGAGCTCAAAGAGTGAAGATTTATAAGTACTTGTTGAAAAACAATGATTAGGAATTGGAACTCTTGGCTTTTTTTAATTTGAGACAGAGTCTCAGTCCCCTAGGCTGGACTGCAGTGGCATGATCTGGGCTCATTGCAACATTTGCCTCCCTGATTCAAGTAATTCTTCTGCCTCAACCTCCGCAGTAGCTGGGATTACAGGTGCAAGCCACCACACCTGACTAATTTTCCTACTTTTAGTAGAGATGAGGTTTCACTATGTTGGCCAGGCTGGTCTCAAACTCCTGACCTCAGGTGATCTGCCCACCTCAGCCTCCCAAAGTGCTAAGATTACAGGCAAAAGCCACCGTGTCTGGCTCTGGGAATTAAAAATTTATGTGTATGTGTATTATTTACCATATTAAAGTGAGGTTTTTTCCCAAATGAAATAATAGTTTTAAAAGCTGAATTTTGTTTGTTTGCTTGCTTCCTGTATTTTTGATCTTAGAGACAGGGTCTCACTCTGTCCCCCAAGCAGGAGTGCAGTGGTGTGATCATGGCTCAATACAGCCTCAATCTCCCAGCCTTGGGAGTGATCCTCCTGCCTCACCCTCCTGAGTAGCTAAGACTACAGATGAATGTCACCATGCCTAGTTAATTTTTTAATGTTTAATTTTTTGTAGAGATGAGGTCTCAGTATGTTGCCCAGGCTAGTCACAAACTTCTAGCCTCAAGCAATCCCCTGGCCCTGGCCTCCCAGAATATTAGGACCACTGGTGTGAGTCACTGCACCCAGCCTGACATTCTTACAAATACTACTTTGATATCTTTCATTACCTTTTCTTTTTTAGGCACTCTCCATTCTTTCATACATCTCTGTAGAGAAATAAATATCGGCATAGACATCTTAACATCTGCTCTGCTAAGAATGCTCCTCAAAACTAAGTAAGTAATAAATAGACAATTGTGTTTACGGGTATTTCCTTAAATGTCAACTTTGTTCCAGGGTGCATGTCCAAATGGAAAGTCAGCTTAGGAATATGGAATGATGCTTTACTTTGTCTCATAAATCAAATCCCCAGGACTCTTCTGAACTCCAAAGATTATGTTGGCCGGCTGGGCATGATGGCTCATGCCTGTAATCCCATCACTTTGGGCAGCCGAGGCAGGCAGATCACTTGAGGCCAGGAGTTTGAGACAAGCCTAGCCAACATGGTGAAACCCCATCTCTACTAAAAATACAAAAATGAACCAGACATTGTGACACTTTCCTGTCATCCTAGTTACTCAGGAGGCTGAGGCAGGGCAATTGCTTGAACCCTGCAATTTGAGGCTAAAATAAACTATGATTACACCACTGCACTCTATCCTGGGCCACAGAGGGAGACCCTGTCTCAAAAAACAAAACAAACCAACACCAAAGACTATGCTGCCAGTACTGATGGGTGAAAGAGATTCATGGCCATCTCTCATGCCCATCCTCTAAGAGCCTACCTTGGTGTGCCAAACTTCTCTTACCATCCCACCTGGCCCCTTTACTGTTTCCAGAGACCCCCATTCTTGCCATGTAGTTGTACACTGCTTCCTGCAGAGCTGAGAAAAATAGCTCTTCTCCAGGCTTAGTCCTGGACTGTGTCCATTCTTTGATGTTATCTTCAAAACTTGAAGTTCACGTGATTCTTTTTTGCTTTGAAGAAAACATATATCCTGGCTAGGTGCAGTGACTCAGGCATGTAATCCCAGCACTTTGGGAAGCTGAGGCAGGTAAAGAATTTGAGACCAGCCTGGCCAACATGGTAACATCCCATATCTACTAAGAATACAAAATTAGCCAGGTGTGGTGGTGCATGCCTATAATCCCAGGTACTTGGGAGGCTGAGGCAGGAAGTTCACTTGAACCTGGAAGGTGGAGGTTACAGTGAGCCGAGATTATGTCACTGCACTCCAGGCTGGACAACAGACTGAGATTCCATGTCAAACAAAAAAAAAAACAAAAACAAAATAAACAAGAGAGACATTATATTTAGAGAGAGTGGAAAAAATAAACTAGTATCTTTCTCCAAATTCAATCCTATCTGCCAATTGAAAGCAGAACTGTCCAACTCAGCTCATGAATCTGGACTACATACATTTATAGGGGTTGTGGAATTGTTAGAATGGTAGGAGCATTTGCATGGTGAGACTCTAAGGCAGTTCCGACGTGTTCCTGTTTTGTTTTGTGTTTTACTACCTACACGTTATGGCTAGCCTAGACAATGCATTTCCAGTATTAGAGGCAGGAATGCCTGAAAATACTAGACATTGATACAGGAATGGCTAGAACCAGTAATGAGAATGTGTTACACTGATTTGGGGGATGCCCAAAAAATGCGACAATGGAACATGTATGATTTGACGTCAGTAAGGAAAAGAAATTTTTTTTTTTTTTTTTTTGAGACAAGGTCTTGCTCTCTCACCCAGGCTGAAGTGCAGTGCTGCAATCACAGCTCACTGCAGCCTCAATTTCCTGCTAGTACCACAGGCATATGCACCACCATGCTTAGTTAGCTATTTTTTTTTTTTTTTTTTTTGCAGAGATGGTGTCTCCCTATGTTGCCCAGGCAGGTGGTCTTGAATTCCTGGATTCAAGCCATCCTCCCTCCTTAGCCTCCCAAAGGGTTAGAATTACAGACATGAGCTACTGTGTGCGACCAGAAGGGAAACATTTCTAAAATAGGAAAGACTTGTTCTCATAGCACAGGCGCTGTGGGACATCTGATGTGGGCCGAGTGAGGCCAGAAGGTTGGGTTTTTGAGGAAGGCTGTTTACTGAAAGAAACAGCTACCAGAGACCCCAGGCACCTCCAGACAAGCTTCCACTACTCTCTACACAGCATTTTTGCCACTCTGCCCACTCTGTCAAGAATTCTTGCCCACTCTGTCAAGAAAGCTTGAGCCTGTTAATCAGCAAATCATTCTTGAGCTAGAGGCTGGCATGGAATGTTGCAAAGTCCCGTTCTAATAAATCCAGGAATAAGATCATCAGCCCTCATTGTCTGGTTCATAGACTGTTTCTCCTGGGCTGAGATGCCCATGTCTTACCATCTCAGTCATAGATTGCTTTTCCTGGATGGAGATGCTCATGAGCCACCATCTCAGTCTCAATTGCTTTTCCCTGAAATCATAACGTCACTACCTGCCATCACTGTCAGAGATTGTACTCTATTATTATTTATTGTAAGAATATCCCTGCCCTTTCCCCTTGATTTTAGATACATAGTTATGAATAAATAACCCAATGGCCCCACAACATTGACATATTTCCATGTAGGAAAATCTTCCAAAAATCTTCAAATATGCGATTGTTATTACTTAGAATAAGACAGAGCATTTATGTAGTTATTTGCTTTTTTTGAGACCATGGACAGCCTACATGTATAACTTGAAAATGAGGAATTGCAAAAGGGAAAATGTAAACCAAAATATAATATATTCAGTACAGAAAGAGATAGTGATGGTTGCCTTAAGTAAAGAGAGTGACTCATATAACAAATGATGACTTGAATGGAGGTGTGAACATATCCAGATATATGCAGTGTGTCACACAAGCATCTAATGAAATGAAACAAAGAAAATAAAAGACCTAAGTCCAAGCTGCAATATTTATTGGAGACACATAAGCATAGTTAGAGAAGAAAACACCCTACTCAGCTGAGAGAAACCTACATTTCCAAGAAGTTGCACCTCTTTTTATAGAAATGAACTCCTTAATCCATTTGAGTCAGGAAACATTCAATTGACTTATATTTTATGATTCTGCAAACTCAAAAATTATCTCCCAATTCACTTATCTTTTATAACTCTATAAACTCAAAAATTCTCTCCCTAATTATAACGTAGCTTTGCATATATACTTCCTAATTGGAGAATATGATTGCCTTAGGGTGATGCCTTGCAGTTAAAACATTTACTGAATTAACATTATAAATAAATTTGAATAAACATATAGCTGATATTTTGGTTGTCATTCAGAATCTTCTGCATGCAATCGAATCAATTCAGCATAAGGTAGTATTATGGAATTCAACAAATTAAAAACATAATTTTGACCTTAGTACAGAAAAATATAATAATATACAGTTAACCTAAAATATAATTATCTGGATTAAAAGCAACCTAATCTAACAGTAAAAACATAACTAGCACTCTGTGTCTAGCTAAAGGATTGTAAATGCACTAATCAGCACTCTGTAAAAATGTACCAATCAGTGCTCTGTGTTTAGCTAAATGATTGTAAATGCACCAATCAACACTCTGTAAAATGGACCAATCAGCAGGACAAATAAGAGAATAAAAGCTGGCCACCCCAGCCAGCAGTGGCAACCCCCTTCAGTCTTCTTCCATGCTGTGGAAGCTTTGTTCTTTCCCTCTTCACAATACATCTTCCCGCTGCTCAGTCTTTGGGTCTGCACCACCTTTAAGGGCTGTAACACTCTTCATGAAGGTGTGCAGCTTCATTCTTGAGGTTAGTGAGACCATGAACCCACTGGAAGGAAGAAACTCTGGACACATAGGAAGAAACAAACTCCCTACACACTGTCTTTGAGAGCTGTAACACTCACAGCGAAGGTCTGCGGCTTTATTCTTGAAGTCAGCGAGACCAAGAACCCACTGGAAGGAACCAACTCCGGACACAATGTGATGTGTCTCCCCTTTGCCTTATGAATATTCCTTATTGATAAAGGCAGACGGATTAAAATTTTACATCCCAGTCCAGTCGCCTTTCTTTCTTGATCTGTATAACACAAAGGAAACTATTGATTAAAAAAGAAAACAGAGGATTGCAATGTATAAACAGAAACTTCTTTCTTCTAAGAGACTGTGACTAATCAGGAGGCTACATGGAAATGTAATAGATTTCAAGCTTGCAGACAAAACATTTGGCCACACTAGGGCCACTTGCTCCCCTCTCTAAGACTTCAACTTTTTACTAGCAAAATAAATTTGCAAATGAGGATACTAGTAATCACCAAAAGTGATGATGAAGACCTTAACAAGAATCGGGTCATATTTATAGCAGTATTTTTTGTAAAAAGATGGCGTCCTGATTAACAGGTGGTAAACTTTCATTTTGGTAGTAACTATTTTATCAAAATGATGTTCACCAGACAAAGCTTCTCTGTCTCCATCCAAATCCTTCCTTGTGTATGCTTACACTCACCTGTCCAACATTTCTAGGGAGCAGGAAGCCAAAAATTGAAGGGCATTCTATCCCTGTTTCTCCTTTACACAGCCACTACTTCCTCCAATTGTAAAATACGTAAGTTGCAGAATGTTATCATTGAATGCTATTCTCAGGAGGAAATGCTTCCTGAGTTAGCCAGAGTTCTCCAGAGAAACTCCCAATAGAAACCAGAATATGTGAGACAAAGAAGCAAATATAACAAGCTATGTTGGTGCCTTCTGTTTCCCAGGGGAATGTCACAAAATCCCTGACGGAGTAACTCCAGGCCTGTGAAAGAAGCCCTGAGGGTGATAAATGGTATAAATCGGGCACAGGTTCCCACATCTCTTGCCTGAATCACTGCATTTTTAGAAAAGATGGTTTCGATGCTCCTAGTCCCTGCCCCTTCCCACACATAATGTCTGACAAGATTAATGACTATACCTCAGTAATCTATAACCAGTTGTTCCCTGTCACCCAAACCTTGAAGAGAACTGGCTCTAATATAACATCTGAGCACATCTGAGGTGACTTCTGAGAACATGTGTTGTGATTTCTATGACTTCTGAGCACCTGCAGAAGCTCCACCACTTGTGTATAAGCTGTGGGATGAAACACTGTTTTGGAGCAGTCTAACAGAAACTCTCTGAAAGATTCTGGGATTGCAATCTTCAGTAAGATACTGAATAAAACTTATTATTTAAAAGCCTGATTTTCTTTTTTTTTAACAAAAATTATTTGATTTTTATATTTTTCAATTTTTAAAATTTTATTTTCCTTTTTAAGGAAAATTTTTTTTATTTTATTTTCCTTTTTTAAGGAAAATTTTTTAAGTAAAAGCCTGTTTTTTCCTTTATTATTATTATTATTTTGACAGGGAGTCTCACTCTGTCACCCAGGCTGGTATGCAGTGACTTGATCTCTGCTCACTGCAACCACTGCCTCCCAGGTTCAAGCAACTAACCTGCCTCAGCCTCCCAAGCAGCTGGGACTATAGGTGCATACCACCACACCCAGCTAATTTTTTGTATTTTTAATGGAGACAGGATTTCTCCATGTAAGCCGAGATGGTCTCAATCTCTCACCTAGTGATCCACCCGCCTCGGCCTCCCAAAAAGCTGGAATTACAAGTGTGTGCCACTGTGCTCAGCCTATTTTTTTATTTTTAAAAAGAGACAGGGTCTCACCATCTTGCCCAGGCCGGTCTTCAACTCTTGGGCTCAAGTAATATTCCTGCCTTTACTTCCCAAAGTCCTGGAGTTAAAGATATGAGCCTCCATTCCAGCCCTGATTTTGTGTTTAGTAGATAGATACATAGATGACTGATAGATAGGTACATAGATAGATGATACATAGATGAGATACATGGATGATAGACCCAGGGCATATATATTATCATATATAATGTAGACTCCCTTTCCACCTGGAGTACCGCATGTATATTATTATATATATGGTAGACTCCCCTTCCACTTGGAAGAATAGACCAAGGGCATATTTTACATGATATATGGTAGACTCACCTCCTACCTGGAGGACTGAAGCCAGAGCATAGTCTATCATATATATAGTAGACTCACCTTCCACCAGGAGGACTGGAACTAGGGCATACATTACCTTATAAATGGTAGACTCTTCTTCCACCAGATGGACTGGACCTATTGAGTGTCCCTGGGATGTATTGGTTAATTTTATGTGTCACCTTCCCTGGGTTATGGTATCCAATTGTTTACTCAAACCAGTCTTGGTGTTGCTGTGAAGTTGTTTTGTAAATGTGATTAATGTCTACAATCAATTAACTTTAAATAAAGGACACAACCCTCTATCATGTAGATGGGCCTCATCCAACCAGTTAAAACTCTTAAGAATAAAGACTGGGGTTTTCCAAAGAACAAATTCTGCCTCAAGACTACAGTATAGAAATTATGCCCGAGTTTCCGGCCCACAGCCCTGCAGAACTAGGACTTGAGTGTGCAACGTCAATCGTACCTGAATTCCAGCCTACCACCATGTCTTCAAGATTTTAGAGTTTTCAGGTCCCACAATCATGTGCCAATTCCATAAAATAAATCTCTATGTACTTCTATATCCTATTGTTTTTGTTTCTCTGGAGAACCCTGATTACCACTGCAAAACAAAAACAACCACTCATTATCTCAACTGCTGTAGCACTGGCAGTGTCCAAGGAAGAGGTAAGCTGTGCAGGCAAGTCACTCAAAACATGGTCCAAGGAAGTGCCCAAAAACGAGGACACATTCAGAATTACAGAATCCCAGATGAGGAGCTGAGGGTCCATTTTTATATGAATCTATTTCACAACTTGAGACTTTTCCAAGTCAGTGTTTAGCATGGGAGGACATCCAATGGATTTGGAGATCATGGGGACTTGGCTGTCCAAATCCCCATGCAGTCAATGCTACAATAGAAAACCTCACTGGGTGGATTTAATGTTGTCATTGTGGGCATGAGTCTACTGCTGTACAAAACAGTAGACTGTATGCATGAGTCTACTGCTGTCTAAAACAGTGATCAGACCCAACACCAGGCTATGGGGGCAACAAAGTCCAGTGGAGTCAAAGGAATGAGAAAAGACAAGAGAGAAAGTGAGACGAGGGGGCCAACACTAGCCCGAGCTCTGGGACCCCAAGCTATTTATTAGTGATCAAACAAAGAAACACGTGGTAAGGATGTGGGAGTTGCGATGTATCAGGAGAATGAACTATAGCTGTAATAGGTTAGCATTTTCTTTGAAACTCATGGCTACTTGAGATCATGGAAGTGCTAGAGGCAAGGAGCCAGCAAGTCTGGACATATTGCAAAGGCCACAAGGGGTTTTACCCTGGATCCTGGACATCTTCCAACCCCTGCCTCAGCTTCTGTCCCAACACTCAGCTTTTCTCCCAACAGTATGTAAGGTAATATATGTCCTGGCTGCAGGAGGAAGGGAGTCTACCATGTATATAATAATATATGCCCTGAATCCAGTCCTGCAGGTAGAAGGGGGGTCTACCATGTATTTATAATATATGTCCATTTATAATATATGTCCTGGCTCCAGTCTTCCGGGGGGAGTCTAACATATATATAAAAATACATGCCCTGGGCATATTAGGGTTCTCTAGAGGAACAGAACTAAATACTTTATTAAGTATTAACTTACACTATCACAAAGTCCCAAAATAGGCCGTCTGCAGGCTGAGGAGCAAGGAGAGCCAGTCCAAGTTCCAAAATTGAACTTGGAGTCCGATGTTCGAGGGCAGGAAGCATCCAGCACTGTAGAAAATTGTAGGCTAGGAGACTAGGTCAATCTCTCTTTTCAGATTTTTCTACCTGCTTATATTCTAAATGAGCTGGCAGCAGATTAGATTGTGCCAACCCACATTAATGGGGCTCCTGCCTTTCCCAGCCCACTGACTCAAATGTTAAGCTGCTTTGGCAACATCCTCACAGATATATCCAGGTTCAATACTTTGTATCCTTTAATCCAATCAAGTTGACACTCAGTATTAACCATCACACAGGGTCCTCCAGGTGGAAGAGGAGTATATCGTATATATAATAATATATGTCCTGGGTTTATCCCTCCAGGTGGGAGATGAGTCTACCACTTACAAGGTAAAATATGCCCTGGGTCTACTTCCTCCAAGTGGAAGGGGAGTCTGCCATATATATGATAATATATGCCCTGGCTCCAGTCCTCCAGGTGAAAGAGGAGTCTACCATATATAATATATTCCCCGCTTTCAGTCCTCCAGATGGAAGAAATATATGATAATATATGCCCTGGGTCTATTCCTCTAGGTGGAAGAGGAGTCTACCCTATGTAAGGTAAAATATGTTCTGTTCTATTCTTCCAGGTAGAAGAGAAGTCTACCACATATATAAAAATATATGCACCGGATCCAGTTTTTCAGGTGAAAGTGGTGTCTACCATATATAGTATATTCCCTGGTTCCAGTCCTCAATATGGAAGGGGAGTTTAGCATATATATAATAATATATGCCCTAGGTCTAGTCTTCCAGGTGAAAGGAGTCTACCATATATATGATAATATATATGATATTTATGGTATTCCTCCCAGAGGAAGGGGAGTCTACTATATACAAGGTAAAATATGCCCTGTGTCTATTCCTCTAGGTGGAAGAGGAAGTCTACCATATATATGTATATAATACTATATGTCCTGATGGAAGTAGGGCCTACCATATGTATGATAATATATGACCTTCTGCCAGTCCTCCAGGTAGAAGTAAAAATTACCATATATATGGTAATATATACTCCCCACTAGTTCTCCAGGTAGATGTAAAATCTACCACATAGATGATAATATAAGCTCCTGGCTAGTCCTCCACTTGGAACTGGAATTTACCATATATGTAGTAGTATATGTGCTGGGTCCAATACTTCCAGTGAAAATGAGGCCTACGGTGTATATGCTGGTATATGCCCTGGCTCCAGTACTTCAGCTAAAAGTGGATTTTTTTTTTTTTTTTTTTTTTTTTTTTTTTTTTTTTTTGAGATGGAGTCTTGCCATGCTGGAATGCAGTGGCATGATCTCGGCTCACTGCAACCTCTGCCTCCTGGGTTCAAGACATTCTCCTCCTCTGAGTTGCTGAGACTACAGCCGTGCACCATCACACCCAGCTAATTTGTTGTATTTTTATAAGAGACAGGGTTTCACCATGTTAACCAGGGTGGTCTCGATCTCTTGAACTCATGATCCACCAGCCTCAGCCTCCCAAAGTGCTGGGGTTACAGGCATGACACACTGCGCCCAGCCAAAAGTGGATTTTATCATATGTATAATACTATACGTCCTGGCTACACTCCTCCAGGTGGATATGAAATCTACCATATATATGTATGATAATACCTGTCCCCTTTCTAGGCCTCCAAGTGGAAGTGCAGCTTACCATATGTATGATAATATATGTCCTGGGGCCAGTGGTCCAGGTGGATGTGGAGTCTACCATATATATGATAGTTTATACCATCATTTCAGTTTTCCTGGACATCGTCATCATGTATACATGCAAAATGAAGTTAGCTTTAGTAATTATCTTGTCAATTCGATCAGTTCAAATTACCAAAGCAATTATTCCACACTGAAATCACTCTAGCTGTTTTTTAAAAATATATCACTCTTGAGAGTGTTAATACTTTATTTACATTATTAATACTTAAATAATGCCAGCACATTTTTACAAAGGAATCACATTTTGCATTTTTTTCTGAATAATCCACATTCTCCAAATCTCAGTCAAATTTTATTTTCTTAAATCATTGATCTTCCTAATTCAGGTTTTTTTTTTTTAAAGACAAGGTCCTACTCTGTTGACCATGCTAGTGATTAGAGGTAAGACCGTGGCTCATTTCAACTTCAATCTCCAGGGTTCAAGTGAATCTCACATCTCCAGCCTCCCAAGTAACTGGGATTACAGGCACATGACCTCATGGCCAGCTAATCTTTTTTTCTTTTTCTTTTTTCTGTAGAGATGCGGTTTTGCCATGGTGGTCTCTCCAGCTCCTGAGCTCAAGTGAGACTCTCGCCCCAGCCCCCCAAAGTGCTGGGGTTACAGGTGTAAGACACAGAACCCAACCCTAATTCACTTTTGAAAAACAGACATTTCTCCCTGGGTTAAATGCTAAGTGCATTTTTAGAGCTCCAAGTGTTTTTGGCTTTGATGTAGACATTGTAGCTTCTTTAACAAATTACTTTTTCTTTTTTTTCCATTTAGTCAAAAAACAATTCTGGGAAACTGAACATGATCTCATTGTGTGTTGCAGTTTTCTGTTCTTCAAAAAGTTTAGTTAGTCATGCTTTGCTTGGGCTCACAGTGTCTGCCATTTTTTCTAGTGCATGCAAGAAGTGGATGAGTTTCTAATTTATCAGATCTGATAATATGAATTGCAAAACTTAGGCATCCCTTATGGTAAAGAAGACATGAAATCATCATCAATTTCACTAATCACTTCTCCTTCCTTATTCGTCATCATGGCTATCAATGTTTCTTGCTCATGATCCTGTAAATCAATGCTGTTAAGAAAATACGTAAAACTTGCCAGAAGAAGATATTAAAAACTTGTGTGTGCATAGTAGTCCATGCTTTTCTTCTAGTTTAATTCCTTGTGAAGCAGATATAGTTACTGTGGAGATGTGTTACAAAGGAGCCCAGCTTGTATGTGGTGAGGGCATAGATTTACTTTCAGGAACTTACTTTATTTTATTTTCTACCCTATTCTAAAATACCTCTACTGTATTTTTTCCCCAGAAAAGACTATGACTGCCAAGCTCAAGGAGAAGTAAGTAAGCTATAAATCCTCCCTAATAGGCAAGAAATTAAAGAAAGAAAGATAAATAAAATATAAAAGAAGAGAAATTAGCTTTCCTTTATTGACTGACTTGTCTAGGAGGCAGCAACAGGCACAGCCCAGACCCAAGAAAAGTCTTGGTAATACTATCTAAGAAGCTAGGACACAAAGAAATGTGCCCTGGAGACTCTCCCAGCACTCCCTCAGCAAAGAGAGAAGAAAAACAAGTTTTCCTTTGTTTTATGGTATGAGTTTATAGATTCTTATTCTCTGTAACTAGTAACTTGAAGTATTCTGTTTTAGCTAAGCAATAGAATGAAGGTCATGAGCCATCTGAGCAGGCCTGAGATACAGCCACCTGGGCACCATAGTGAAGGTCATGGAATAAGCCATGCTAGGCACTAGGGCAAACCTATATAACAGTCATCTGGGTTGCATAGCAACAATCATGTGTAATCCTCAGTTATGAACCTGTCACAATTTGTTTAATTGTTCTGCCTCTGTATCCTTGCTTTCATGCCCCTGTAACTGCAAGCCTGCTTCAAGCTATCCCACCCCCTTTTTGAAGTGTGTATAAAAGCCAAGTGCTCTCTTTGTCCTGGGCCCAGGTTTTGGATGTTAAGTCTGCTGGGTCTGAGTGCACTCAATATCCTCCTGTATACACCCCAAGGCCTCTCTCATCCTCCTGTTTCTGCAACACTAACACAAGCCACTCTTTATTCAAATCCAACTATATTTTGAATTAATATTATTTTTGAGGGCTAATAATTCTTGATAGCCAATTACACACAAACACTCTATTTTTTTTTTTTTTTTTTTTTTTGAGACGGAGTCTCGCTCTGTGGCCCAGGCTGGAGTGCAGTGGCCGGATCTCAGCTCACTGCAAGCTCCACCTCCTGGGTTTACGCCATTCTCCTGCCTCAGCCTCCCGAGTAGCTGGGACTACAGGTGCCCGCCACCTCGCCCGGCTAGTTTTTTGTATTTTTTTTAGTAGAGACGGGGTTTCACCGTGTTAGCCAGAATGGTCTCGATCTCCTGACCTCGTGATCCGCCCGTCTCGGCCTCCCAAAGTGCTGGGATTACAGGCTTGAGCCACCGCGCCCGGTCGACAAACACTCTTAAAATTAACTATACCCTCATTGCCAATGCTCTAATATCACCTCACATATGTTCATTTGTATAGTGTTTTTCTCCTTTTTCTAGGTCTACTTTCTACCCAAATTGGTCATATAATTGGCGTATGTTGACCGACTCCAGGCAAATTAATCAACTAAGTAAATTTCTCTCCCCCTCTCCAACCTCTGGTGCTTGTAAATTCAATCTCTTTATGCTTTAAAATTCACCCCTGCCTCTCCCTTCCTCACAAGGCATGTCTTTGTTCTGACACTCATGAAAAAAGTAAACCAAGATGCCAGTTCACAATGAGGTATTAAGGGCTTTGAGGCGTATAGAAAGCCTCCCCCAACACCCAGAGTTCTAAGCCTGTGGAAGAATAAAAACACATGCAATCATGACACATGTTTTTCATCTAAAGGATTAAAATAAGTCAAAGGAGGTCAGCATTTTAAAAATTAATTAGCCCTTTGCCTTTTGGTGAAAACCAAGGATTCATCTGTTTTGTTTTTTTTTTTTTGGTTGTTTTTTTTTTTTTTGAGGTGGAGTCTCGCTCTGTCACCCAGGCTGGAGGGCAGTGACGCAATCTTGGCTCACTGCAAGCTCCGCCTCCTGGGTTCACGCCATTCTCCTGCCTCAGCCTCCTGAATAGCTGGGACTACAGGCACCCGCCGCCTCGCCCAGCTAATTTTTTGTATTTTTAGTAGAGAGGGGGTTTCACCATGGTCTCGATCTCCTGACCCTGTGATCCGCACGCCTCGGCCTCTGGATTCATCTGTTTTGCAGAAAACTGAGGTCATGTTTTCTTTCTACTTTTTTTTTATTGAAACAGAAGATTTGCATTAAAAATGATCTTTGCTAAGGGAATTCCAGTCTTTGGGGAGAGTCCTCAAAATGAAGTTTTAGGAGGTGCCACTCCAATCTCAGCCAATTTGCAGAAAATAACCCTACACAGCAAGACAAAAAGGCAGCTCACATTTCTGTCCTGCAAAAAGACTAGGACTAGGAGACAGAACCCTTAATGTCACCAAGAGGGACAGCTTCTGTCTCTAGCCACATCTGCGGTAACTCCCCGGGAGCTTACTAGGGAACTTGGACATGTAGCTTCTTTCTGGAGCCAGAATGGCTAACATGGATTCAGAAAATTCCCTCAATTCCCAGAGCCCAGAAATTTTTCTGAGCTGCAAAGAGTGCAAATCTTGGTTAGCCCCGTGCTTCCTCAAAAATGCATACTCTCTGGGAGCAGTTCTCTACATAAGCCATGCACCCAATTACCTCATCACTTGCCTTTGATAGTCTATGCCCCTAGTCCCCCCACAATCCCCAAGTCCATTCTGCTCTTTGCTGACTCTGCCTCTGAGGCAGTTATTCAGAGGGCATTTCATTCCTCAGGTCACCTCCATAGTCTTGTTGCATGGTTTAAAAACTCCCTACCTCCTATACATTGTAGGAGAGAAAAAATAAGATCTTTTCCTCACCCATCACAAGGTTAATGGCTGAGAACTTGATAAGAAAGGACAGATTAGCTAAAGAAAAGACAGCATATGTATTTATTTAGCGTAAATTTTATGAGATACAGGAGCTTTTAGGATAAAAACCAAAAGACCCAGGGAAAATTGTATCAAGACAGTGTCTGGCTCTCTCTCCCAGGCTAGAGTGCGGTGGTTCAATCTTGGTTCACTGCAACCTCTGCCTCCAGGGATCAAGTCATCCTTTCACCTCAGCCTCCCGAGTAGTGGAGACTGCAGGCATGCACCACCTTACACAGCTAATTTATATATATATGTGAAAATAAATATTTTGTATTGACTAAGTTTTGCCATGTTGCCCAGGCTTACCTTGAACTCCTGAAATCAAGCAATCCACCCTGCCTTAGCCTCCCAAAGTGTTGGGATTACATGTGTGAGTCATGACGATCAGCCAGAAAACTACATTTTTGTGGGACATCATGCAGAAGTGTGACTGAGGGACAACAGGGTTTGATCTAATGGGAATAGACTGGGGTGGGAGGAACTTAGCAAGGGCTGTAGGTTAAGATTCTTCTCTGTGTCTGTGTCTTCAGAAATAAAGATGTTCTTTCTCTCTGGAAATAGAGAGGGCACTTCTTGAATGAAGGTCCTAGGACTTGCTGCAGGGAAAGGTTAGAGAACTCTTCCCAGGTTTCTTGACTTGCTTCAGGAAGCAGAGTGGTCAGAGGAGGCTTCCTGATACCTGTGCACGTACCTGCTGAACCCTTGCTAATGAGTGGCAGGTAGAAAGGCTGCCATGAGCAAATGAAGAAGGGAGTAGGGGTTACTAGTAGGAAGGTGGGGCTCAGGACCAGCCTGGGCAACATGTTTCAGTGGAGAAGCCTGAGGAAAGTTGAGAGCAGCTTTTCTCCTTCTGCTATTTATTATTTTTCATATGCCAAAATGCTGTACTTTGGGGCAGTGTGTGCTGAACCCCAGCAGAGTCTGCCCTTCTGCATGCGTAACGTGTTGGACACAATCACCTCCCAGTTCCATGATTAACCTCCCCAGATATCCTGATTCCGTAAGTCACTTCCAGAACCACTATCAGCCTGTCATCACTCAAGACGGACAACACAAGTGGCTCTTCCTGCAACTCAAGCTCTCAGTGATCCCCACCTGCCATCTGAACTCAAGGAAATGCCAGTCCATGACTCTCCCACTTCCTCTCTGTGAATATACCTTCTTCAACTTTGACATAATTATTTTCTTTTTTTTTTTTTTTTTTTGAGACGGAGTCTCACTCTGCCGCCCGGGCTGGAGTGCAGTGGCCTGATCTCAGCTCACTGCAAGCTCCGCCTCCCGGGTTCCCGCCATTCTCCTGCCTCAGCCTCCCGAGTAGCTGGGACTACAGGTGCCCGCCACCGCGCCCGGCTAGTTTTTTGTATTTTTTAGTAGAGACGGGGTTTCACCGGGTTAGCCAGGATGGTCTTGATCTCCTGACCTCGTGATCCGCCCGTCTCGGCCTCCCAAAGTGCTGGGATTACAGGCTTGAGCCACCGCGCCCGGCGACATAATTATTTTCTAAGTTGGAAAATTGTGCTTCTTGTTCCTCAAGGCTATCTGGCCATATGTGGAGTTGGCATCTCCTCTGCACCTCTATTATTTATTTTGCTTTATTTCTTTTCTCTTTTTTTGAGTCAGAATCTCATTCTGTCACCCAGGTTCAAGTGAGGTTGTGCAATCTTGGCTCACTGTAACCTTAAACTTCTGGGTTCAAGTATCCTCAGCTAAAAATAATTCTCAAACCAAAGTGATAGATTTGGAGTTTGCATACTCTGATGCCTTTCAGAGTATTTAAACAGATATAACACATACTCAGACTTCGTACAATTTTATAAAAAACAAATTTATGCATTTCTACTTGCCATTATATTCATTGATGCAGACACATCTGTTGAGACTTAAATAAGTAAGCCAGAAAAGAAGTCAAAAAATTGTGTAACAAGAGCCAAGTCTGGCCCACAGCCTGTTTGTGTAAATAAAGTTTTATTTAAGCACAGTCATGCCTATACATTTATATATTCTGCATGACTGCTTTTGCAGTACAATGATGGAGTTGTGTAGTTGCAATAGAGACTGAATGGCCCACCAAGCCAAAATCATTTATTATTTGGTCCTTTGCTGAAAGTGTTTGCCAATCCCTGAACTAGAATATTAAAGAAATATCTGAAACTTAGAACAACAATACAGAAACAAAAACCATGGAGGAAAAGACAAGAAACTTGAATGACATGTTTGGGAGAACAGTGATGTGATATCTGCACATCACAACGTGGGAAAAAATGGAACAGATGCAGACAAACAATGACAAAACAAGTAGTAGAATAAAAATTCCCTGAGGTCAAACATCTAAATAACTATTGTTCCTAGCACATGTTCTCAAATCCTTACCATTGAGAGAAGTAATATACAAATGGATGATGACTAGACCATATATAAATACAGAGGTCTAAACTGTAACCTGCAGTAACTTATCCAGGAAGCTGACAGCAAGCCCTGTAGCAACCAACCCAAGATGTCCAGAACTTGAGCAATAACTATGAGCTTCCCTAATATTTCCCCTACTTACAACTCAGGACTAAGCAGAGAAACCCAAATGTGCCCCCTAACCAGTCACACAGGATGCTCACCTCTGGTGAACCCCCAACTGCCTCCAGTAAAAATACACCTTAGTTTTCCCTTTTTCCCCACCATAAAGCTTCCCATGACTGTGCCGGCCTTTGAATCTCTGCCAGACGTGAGTAATAATTGCTGATTCCTTTCCTACAGCAAGCTCTGAATAAACACCTTGCTTATTTTCATGTGGGTGGTATTTATTTCCACACCTTCATCTCTAAATTCATCATTATGTGATCACTGTTGCCTGCCTCTTCAGTACATGCTGCACACCAGCAAATGCTAATCAATTTTAGTACCCCAATATCTGCTCTTTTTTCCTATGAGCCAAGGCACTGGGGCATCTTCCTACTAGAAATGTCAAGCAGGAACCCCACCTTCCTGCTAGGAATCCTACTCCCTTCTTCTTTTGCTCAAGGTAGCCTTTCCACTTGTCACTCATTGGAAGGGGCTCAGAAGGTGCACAGGCATCAGGAAGCCTCCTCTGATCACTCCATTCCTACCTTAAGATTACATCTAAGTCGTCTATCCCCATGCAACCTGTACCGGGGTAGCCAATGCCCACTAACTTCTCAGCCCTTTCTTTAGTATGTGGCTCACGAAAGTTGATGAGTCCATCCTGCTCTTCACTGGACTGACAATGACAAGCACAGTACCAAGAATATCTTGGCTTGTCAGAATGCACTTACAGATGAATTACTGTACAAATGTTCAAGGTTCCTTTTTGGTTACCGAAGTTATGGTTCTGCCATGAATCTGTCTAACATGGAGTTTCACAAAAGGGTTTGCACAAATAGGAGGGGCTACCTATGATCTGCACACTTTCTGTTTACTCCTGTGCAGAGAGGAGCTTTGCTTATGTCAGTTGGATCTTTACTTCTGGGCTAAAAATCCTTGATTTATGGGTTGGGATGATGTAGTCATCTTTGTCCATTTGTTTGTGTCTATTAAGGACAGAGGAGTAAGCTCACTTTGCTTGAAGCCAAAGTCTTTTTTTCTTGTCTTAGTCCATTGAGTCTGCTATAACAAAATACCTAAGATTGGATGGCTTATAAGTAACACATTGATCACGCACAGCTCTGGAGGCTGGAGATCCAAGATCAAGGCGTAGCAGATTCCATGTCTGGTCAGGACTCATTACCTAGTTCATAGACCGTACCTTCTCACTGTGTCCTCCCATGGTGGAAGGGCCGAGGGAGCCCTCTGGGGTCTCTTTTACAAGGGCACTCATCCCATTCATTAGGCTCCATCCTCACGACCTCATCACCTCCCAAAGGCCCCAGCTCATAACACCATCACCTTGAAGGGAGGATTTCAACACATGCATTTTGTGAAGACACAGACATTCAGTCTGTAACACACACCTCGTGGAAGTTTTTTCCTTTTACATCTCAAAGAGGAATTGAATAGCTATCTACTGTAAACTGACATACAAAGCATACAAACACACATACAGTTATTTCATCATTTAAAAAAATGGTCTTATAGCAGATACATGTCTGTTTCCCTGAAAACTATTGTACACTGCTGGTTCTTAAGGCTTTTTATAAAATTGCAACAGACAGGACAGAAGTGACAGACACTACTCCCCAGTATTCCAAATATTATGTTTCTCTGTTTTCTTTTGTCACTATGTTTTAGATAAATGTGTTAAAATGCTTATTATTTAAAAAATAGCTATGTGCAGTGGTGCACCCCTGTAATTGCAGCTACTCTAGAAGCTGATACTGGAGGATTGCTTGAGCCCAAGTGTTTGAATCCAGGATGGGTAACATAGCAAGGCCCGGTCTCTAAATAAATAAATAAATAAATAAATAAATAAATAAATAAATAAATAAATAAATAAATCACAGACTTCATTAAAGGGTGAGAACAAAGGTAAGCCTTTACATGACTTTATATTCCCTCTCACTGACTTCTGACGCATTATTAATTGCCACTTCTTGAGCAACTACTGTTGAGTCCTAGTAGCAGAGTTCCCATTGAATGAGGATGTCTAACACATTATAAATGGCTCCATAGGTAAAGCCACGTTAAAAAAAAGAACGCCGAAGGTTAAACAAAATTATTATTCAAAAAAAGCATAAATGTGAATATGAAAAAAATATGTTTTTCCAAGTGTCTCATTCACTGAGAGCCTACCTTCTGAATAGTTAGAATACCAAGGAGCTCCATAAGCAGTCCCTGTAAAATGTGTAAATTGATAGCGTTCTTCAGTTTCTTTCCCACACAGTGAACCAGTGTTCAACTCACAACCTTAAAATAAGATCTATAATGAGGAAATTAGAAAAAAATCAAAATAAATTTCTTTGATTCACACAGGATGTTTTTTTTCTCTGAGACCTCCCTTGCACAAGGCCTTAGGAGCCCACTCCCTTGCACTCGGTATCCTGTATGGGAGGCATGAAGTTAAAAGAGATTATTTTGGAGCTTTGACATTTAATGACTACCCTGCTGAGTTTCAGACTTGCATGGGGCCTGTAGCTCTTTTCTTTTGGCAGATTTCTTCCTCTTGAAATGGGAGTATTTATTCAATGCCCATGCTCTTCATGAGGTCAGGAGATCAACACAATCCTGGCTAACACAGTGAAACCCTGTCTCTACTAAAAATACAAAAAATTAGCCAGCCGTGGTGGTGGGCACCTTTAGTCCCAGTTACTTGGGATGCTGAGGTAGGAGGATGGTGTGAACCTGGGAGGCAGAGCTTGCAGTGAGCCCATATCGTGCCAGTGCACTCCAGCCTGGGCAACACCAGCCTTAAAATAAAATAAAATAAAGTAAAATAAAATAAAATAATAAAATAAAATAACCATGTTAAGGTGAACAATTCAGTGACATTTCGCACATTCACAGTGATATGCAACCATCACATCTACCTAGTTCCAGAACATTTTCATCACCGCCAGAGAAACTCCATACCCATTAAGGAGATATTTCCATTCTCTCCTCCCCCAGCCCCTGGCAATTACTAATCTGAGTTTTGTCTCTATGGATTTGACAGTTCTGTACACTTAATATAAATAGAGCCATACAATATGTGACCTTTTATGTCTGGCATATTTCACTAGGCCTCATGTATCCATATTGTAGTAGTGTGTAGCAGAGATTCATTCTTTTTTTTTTTTTGAGATGGAGTCTTGCTCTGTCACCCAGGCTGGAGGGCAGTGGCATGATCTCAGCTCACTGCAGCCTCTGCCTCCAAAGTTCAAGTGATTCACCTGCCTCAGCCTCCCTAGTAGCTGGGACTAGAGGCACACACTACCACACCCAGCTAATTTTTGTACCTCTAGTAAAGATGGGGTTTCACCATTTTGGCCAGGATGGTTTGAATCTCTTGACCTCGTGATCCACACACTTCAGCCTCCCAAAGTGCTAGGATTACAGGCGTGAGCCACAACACCTGGCCAATTCATTCATTTTTATGGCTGAATAGTATTCTACCGTCTGGATGGCCCATATTCTGTTTATCCATGAAACCGTTAATGGAATTTGGGGTGGTTTCCACCTTTTGTGTCTTGGGCACAAAACTGCTTTCAATATGCGCACAACAAGTTTTTGTTTCAGTATTGTTTTCAGTTCTACTTGATGAATACCTAGGAAATGGAGTGATTGGGCTGTATGGTTAAACATGATTTTAAAGACAAATTTTATTCAGGTGTGGCATCTCATAGTTGTAATCCAAGGACTTTGGGAGGCCAACCTGGGAGCATTGCTTGAGCTCAGGAGTTTGAGACCAGCCTGGCCAACATGGGGAAACCCTATCTCTACAAAAAATGCAAATGTTAGCCACATATGGTGACACATGGCTGTAGTCTCAGTCACTCAGGAGGTTAAGGTAGGAGCATTTCTTGAGTTCAGGAGGTTGAGGCTGTAGTGAGCCATGATCACACCATCTCACTCCAGCCTGGATGACAGAGTGAGACCCTGTCTCAAAAAAGAAAATGCTCTTGTAAGGTTTCTTGACTTGCTGATGTTGTCCTCAGAATGAATACTTCACACATTGTGATAGTAAATATCATTGCTTATATCAATACCATTAAATGAGGATGTTGGTAATCTTTTGAAAAGAAGAGATACCCAACCATATTTGCAAAGGTAGACTCTCAAATTCATTGACTCTTTTGCTTAATCCTTCTTCACTAGTTCTGCTTTCTACATTTTGTTACCCACCCAACTTAAATTCCATGGTTCAACACCTGAAGAATTCTCCACAATGTTTAATTATTTGTCCCATTGTCTATGCAAACATTTACCTGGAAAACTGCCATCTTTGAGTGAGCCCAAATGCCAGAGATCCCCTTCTTACCCAGGGGCTCATCTTTACTAGAAATGCAGGTGCCATGGCACAGTTGGGTCCCTAATTCCAACCAGATCTCCAAACTGCCTTGTCATTCTACTCTTTGCCATTGACAAAATCAATGTGCAACTCTCTGCTGTCTTCTAACATTAGACCCTTCCAGTGCCAATCCCACCAGCTTCTCATCTACCCAACACACAAACACACTCTTAATAGACAACTGTAGGAGGTGGAGAAATAAAACCTTTGTTATCTTTGATTTAGTTACTGGGAACTTCAAATTAAACTGACAAAAGACAAGTTTACAGAAGAAATTGTTTATTTTGTATGCACACATGGGGAGACACATGGAAGAGAATTGAGGACCCCAAAGAGGTACTTGGGCCTAGGGGATTACATACCATCTTAACACAGAGTGATAACATTTAGAGAAGGAACTAGACAAAGGCAAATGGAATTTAAGCTTCTAGCATGGAAGTAAGTTTGTAGAAGTTGACTAGAAAATGCCTGGTAAGTATAGATTATTACGTAGACTGAAGTCATCTCAGGTAATCTCTATCTCTGGAATCATCCACGAGAGGACACCTTTATAAATGAAATTTTTCTTTACAAGTGAATTTTCTTTTCAAATGGAAAACATATGCCCTGCTTTTAAGCAGAAAGTGGGAGAGTAGAAAGCTTGTCCTGTGCCTGCTTTTACTCAGTCGCCTTTAGCCCAAAATAATGCTTGCTCCAAAATGTCATATTTTTGGGTGGCATATTGTGATCCCCTTCATAATCTTACTTCCTGGAAATGGAAAAGCCATCCATAGGGAATTCATTCCATTTCTCAGCCTCAGCCCTACCAATCTTTTTGAGTCTCTTTCCCTCCTCTGGTCACAGAAGATTACAGAAGGTGTGTCCTTGCACTTTTGCAGGTTGTAGTGAGCTAAGTAGTATTCTCCACTGATAATTCACAATTCATGGCCATCTGGAACTTCACAGTGTGTCCCTATCTGGAAGCAGAATTTTTGCAGGTTAAGATAAGGACATCCTGAAGTACAGTGGGCCCTAAATTTAGTGACTGACAGCCTTATCAGAAGAGGAGAGGAGGACTGCGTATGGTGGCTAATGCCTGTAATCCAAGACTTTTGGGATGCTGAGGCAGCTGGATAGCTTGAGCCCAGGAGTTTGAGACCAGCTTGGGCAACATGGTAAAATATAATCTGTACAAAAAATAGAAAAATTGGCCAGTCTCATAACCCATTTTTAAAAATAAATAAACAGGAGAGGAGAGGACACAGAGAGATATGAAGAAAAAGACCATGTGAAGATAGAGCTGGAGATTGGAGTGATGCATCTACAAGTCAAAGAACGTCAAGAATGGCTGGCAAGCACCAGAAGCAGGAGTGTCAGGGAGAGACTGTTTCCTGGAGCATCCAGAAGGAACCCATTCTGCTGACACCTTCATTTCAGATGCTTCTGGCCTCCAGACGCCTGAGAAAATAAATCCCCATTAGTTTAAGTCATGCAGTGTGTGGTAATTGTGATGGCAGCCCTCCAGAAAACCAATGCACACGCCTTGCTGGAGTGATGTCATTCACATGCACTGTCTCCATCCCAGGTCCTGCTGTCTCTTTGGGTAGACTGTGTTTTATTAATTATCCTATTTCCTGCAGCTTTGACTGCTTACTGTCCATGTAGCCTTCCCTAAGCAAAACCATGAACTGGTGTTTGTCATCATAGAAAAAAACAACCAATAACAACAACAAATTTTTTTAACCCAAAGTAAAAGGGAGAATTGTATTTCTACCGATGGGAAGTAAAACACAATGGGCTAGTGCAAAGTAGATGTAGAAGCTTATTTTTTTTCTATTTCTATAAATTTAGGGATACAAGTGCAGTTACATGGATACATTGCATAGTGGTAAAGTCTAGGCTTTTACTGTATCTATCACCTGAATAGTGTACATTGTAGCCATTAAATAATTTCTCATCCCTCACTCCCTCAGCCTCCTGCCCTTCTGAGTCTCCAATATCTATTATTCCACACTGGATGTCCATGGGGACACATTATTTATCTCCCACTTATTAGAGAGAGCATGCAGAATTTGCTTTCTGTTCTGAGTTTTTCACTAGAGATAATGGCCTCCAGTTCTAGCCATGTTGCTGCTAAATACATGATTTTATTTTGTACGGCTCTGTAGTATTCCACTGTATATATGTACCATATTTTATTTTGATGATTGTATAGTATTCCATTGTGTATATATACCACATTTTATTTTTCCAGTCATCCATCAATGGACACTGAGGTTGATTTCATATCTTTGCTATTGTGAATGGTGTTGTGATAAACACAGGTGTGCAGGGATCTTTTTGATATAATGATACCTTTTCCTTTGGACAAACACCCAGTAGTGAGGTTGCTGGATCATGTGATAATAGAGCTTTATGTACGATTTTTGTTCCCTGTTCCAAGGTGAAACATTGATACCTGTAAGACAGCCACAAAAACACAATAGTTCACAAAGGTTAAAAATATGTGAAAAGAATTCCCTTCTCCCCTTCTAGATATGGTCAAATGGGGGGTAATGGAAATCTCTTTTGCCTTATCAGTTTTCATTTTATTTTATTTTCCTTTTGAGATGGAGTTTCACTCTTGTTGCCCAGGCTGGAGTGCAATGGCACAATCTTGGTTCACTCTAATCTCTGCTTCCCAGGTTCAAGACATTCTCCTGCTTCAGCCTCCTGAGTATTTGGGATTACAGGAAACTGCCACCATGCCCAGCTAATTTTTTTGTATTTTTAGTAGAGATAGGTTTTCACCATGTTGGCCAGGCTGGTCTCAAACTTCTGACCTCAAGTGATCCACCCACCTCGGTATCCCAAAGTGCTGGGATTACAGGCATGAGCCACTGCACCCTAGCAGTTTTTAGTTCTTGGATGATAATCTCTGAAATTTTACACGAGATATCTGTATTTGTTTGCCAACCTATTTTAGGCTGGATGTTTTGACTTCCAAATCTGAAATATAAGACATTCATTTCCCATTCATCTCCCTCTTCAACTTTCTTCTCCAAATAGTTGTATATCTTGTTTTAAATTCTTCTAGTCACTTCTACTCATTTTGAAAAAGATATTTAAGTTTATTTTTCATGTTCCACAAGTCTTATACTGTTTTCAGCAAAACACCAGTGAGTAGAATGGAAAATTTAAATAAATTTCAGTCAAAGTGGAGTCTTTGGATGCCAATAATAATTTCATCAACATGAAATTAGTCTCTCACCTAGCCAACAAATAAAAACTAGTCTCTCACCTAGCCAACAAATATTTCATATTACATATTTTTCATTTATTGGGTCTCATTTTTAATTTTATTTTGTGCAGCAAAAAAAATCTTAGTGTTTTAATGTCAAATGTCTTCAATTAGACTTCAAAGCTGGTTGCATTCAATCAAACCTGCTAATCACACCAAATATCTGTTCCCTTCCTGATTTACATCTCTAACCCCACAAAACACTCACAGAAACTTCACACTTTCCAGAAAAAAACTATTTCTTTTAACTCTTTTCCAGAAAATAACAAAATAAAATAAAAACCTACACCCTAACACCACAGGTTTTGATGAAAACTTTAGTTCTTCAAATTTATGTTATACTTCCTTTCACATCCACTTTGGAAGATTTAAAGACAAGGAAATGAATCAAATTTGTATGATTCTCTACGCTTTTTTTTTTAAGTGTTAACTCATGGCTTTGAAATCACTATTTCTGGTGGGGAAATAGAAGTAAAATTAAAAACAAGAAATAAAAGAATAATAAAGGCCGGGCGCGGTGGCTCAAGCCTGTAATCCCAGCACTTTGGGAGGCCGAGACGGGCGGATCACAAGGTCAGGAGATCGAGACCATCCTGACTAACATGGTGAAACCCCGTCTCTACTAAAAAATACAAAAAAAAAAAACTAGCCGGGCGAGGTGGCGGGCGCCTGTAGTCCCAGCTACTCGAGAGGCTGAGGCAGGAGAATGGCGTAAACCCGGGAGGCGGAGCTTGCAGTGAGCTGAGATCCGGCCACTGCACTCCGGCCTGGGCGACAGAGCAAGACTCCGTCTCAAAAAAAAAAAAAAAAAAAAAAAAGAATAATAAAACAGAAAAATGTCTCTTGCAGAAAAAACATTGTGTGTGGTATGTGTGTGACTGTGTGTGTGTATGTGTGTGACTGTGTGTAAGTGGGTGTGAGACTGTGTGTGTGTGTTTACAGGATCCCAAGGTCTGTAACCCCCATAAGAGATGAAAAAAAATTTCGCACACATCCTAATCCCGATGACAGTCTCCCAAGTTGCATTGCAAAAAGTAAAAAGTCCACTGTGTCCTTACAAACTGACAGACTTGTCTGTTCTTTTTTAATACCACAGTGACAAAAATATTAAGTTATGTTTCAATACTGCAAGGCTCCAATGGAGAAGGGAGCAGTGAATTATGGAGTACATTTTTGGAAAATAAAATGGAGCTTTCAGAATGGAGCAGTAAGGGATGAAGACAGGTGCTCTTACTCGCCCTACAATCACTTCAGTCAACGCTGTCAACTCTACAGACTCATGAGGCCATGATTCCCCTTGTTCATGCTTCATGGAAGCTTTTACAATTTGTGAACACTCATCCTTAAAAAGAAGAAAAGGCAGTTTCAAAAATTACAGGGGAAAAAGAGACATTTCTCCTACCTCACCACCCCACAGGAACCTGAAAAACCTTAGCAACAAAACTAAAATCTGAGATTAACAAATTTTTTATTACTTGGAAAATCCCATTAGAGCTTACACTATGAAAAGTCCTAACATGCATATTCCCATATGGTTGGGAGAAAACAACCTCACCTCTCACAATGTAGAAACCATTAATGCTAAGGATAGAAACATAAGTCCTGGGAAAAGGGATCTTTGGCACTTTGGGCCAGAGAAGAAAAAAGATTTCTTCTTAGAGCTTGTCCACAGGCTCTTAGAATTCTAGACATCCTTGCCGGGTATGGCGGCTCATGCCTGTAATCTTAGCACTTCAGGAGGCTGAGGCAAAAGGATCACTTAGGGGCAGGAATTCAAGAACAGCCTGGGCAACATAGCAAGGTCTTATCTATACAAAAAATACAAAAATTAGCTGGGCATAGAGGCATATACCCATAGTCCCAGCAACTTGGGAGGCTGAGGTGGGAGGATTGCTTGAGCCCAGGAGGTCGAAGCTGCAGTGAGCTGTGACTACTCAGCCTAGGTGACAGAGTGAGACCCTGTCTTAAGAAGAAGAAGGATGAGGAGGAGGAGGAGGGAGAGGAGAAGGAGGGAGAAGAGGAGGACAAGAAGGACAAGGAGAAGGAGGAGGAAGGGGAGGAGGAAGGGGAGGAGGAGGAGAAGGGAGAAGAAGAAGGAGAAAAAGAAGGAGGAGGAGGAAGAGGAGGAGGAGAGGGAGGAAAAGAAGCAGAGGGAGAAGAAAAGAAGAAATGTGAACATTCCCATGCATAGTGACAAAAGGCAGAAGAACCGTTGTAATTTTTTTTTCTTTTGTGGAAAACCAAATGTAATTCAGGAGACAGCAGAGGGAAAAGGCACAGAAAGGAAGTGAAGATGCCAGTAATTTCTGCTTAGAGCTGCTTTCCACTGTCCCCTCTTCAGAGACTCAATACCCTCTGCTCCCTTCCTCCCCCATGAATGCTCATGACTCCTGGGGTTGAGAGTCTTTGTTTACCTTCCCTCCTGCTGACTTCAGACTATCACAAATGCTGGGAAACTTTGGTCTGCTGAATCCTGTTCCTCTTAGGAAGCCACACTGGGGTCTGTGTAAACACCCCTATGACCTCCGGAGCTTCTGTCCCACTGAGCTGTTCATGAGGCATCCAGGGGGTCAGCGGGTCAGCTCCCCTGTGTGCATGGCATGGGGGAGGGGGAGCCAGAGATCTCCTTCAACCCCCTTTATCTCTTAGTAAGCTCTGTAGCTGCAACTAGAAACCAAGTTGACACTAGGCAGATTAACACAGATTTTGTTAATTTTCCACGGACCATGGGGATCTTCCCAAGAGTGGTGTTCAAAGAGGTGACCAAACCAAGATGCTTTTATACTTTTTAGACAAAGAATGACAAATTTGAGACGAAAGGAAAAACAAAGAGAATCTGGCTAGGAGCAGTGAATTTCCGGGAAAGTCACAAGGCAATATATAGCAGGGGTTAAACTAGTAGGAAGTGCATTTTTGAGGTCCACTGCAGATCCCAAAGCCCAGTCTCTGGTGATGAGAGCTTTCTTCTCACTCTGGTATGGGGAGGAGCCCCTCCCAGAGGAATCTTTATGGCTTGCTGCCTGCAGGAAGAGACAGGTCGACTAACCTTTTCTGAAACTACAATTTCTCCATTGTTTTCAACTCTAAATAGGCAAGATACCAATCCAGCATATTTTGAGAAGGCATGTCCTTCACTCCTTCAACAACCCAAATAGGTATCATAACCTAGGGCATATATAAGCCACCCTGGTGATACCTAGGAATCTCAAGAAGAAGTGAGAGAAGAAAGGAAGGAGAGACAAGGTAGGAAGACAGGTAGAGAAAAGAGAGAAAAAGAAGGTAGGGAAAGGAAGCGGGGGGAGGTGTATGAGAGAGAGAGAGAGAGAGAGAGATACAAAGGAGGGAGAAAGAGAGAGAGAGCACAGAAGCACTTATGTAGCTATACTTAAAAAGCCAACAGGCCTAGTGCTAGAGAGAAAACAAATCCCTTTGTTCTATGAGGTACAGATTTTTTCTGTCTTCCCAAAAAAGTCATTATTTTTCTTCTCCTGACTCATAAGAATGTCAATGAAAAGAGTCAAAGTGTGTAAAATGTTTGAAGAGATTTATTTTGAACAAATATTTTTACAGGAATGAGGTCCAGGAAACAGACCCCAAGAGAGGGTTCTTATATCTGGCCCAAGAAAAAATTCGGGGCAAGTCCACAGAGTACAGTGAAAGGAAGTTTATTAGGAAAGTAAAGGAACAAAAGAATGGCTACTCCATAGAGCAGCCCCGAGGGCTGCTGGTTGCCCATTTTTGTGGTCATTTCTTGATGATATGCTAAACAAGGGGTGGATTATTCCTGCCTCCTCTTTTTCGACCATATGGGATAACTACCTGATGTTGACGTTGCATTTGTAAACTGTCATGGCACTGATGAGAGTGTAGCAGTGAGGATGATCAGACATCACACTACTCACCATATTGAGTATATTAGTCCCATTCTCATCCAAGGCACCATAGAAACTGGAATCCCTCCTCCCCAAGGTGAGTCCCAGAAACAAGGCACCTTTTTCCCCAAAGCCAGGCATAAAACCTAAAAATATGACTCTAATTCCCTCCACTCACTTTTCATGTAAAAATTGGCCATAAAGAAATGATCTGAGGGCCAGGCACAGTGGCTTACTCCTGTAATTTCTGCAGTTTGGGAGGCCAAGGTGAGAGAATTCCTTGAGTCCAGGAGTTTTAGAACAACATGGGCAACTTCCTTTTTCTCCCCTGTAAAAGACAAACTTTTTGTTCCTCCTCAGTGCAGAACACACTTCCTGTGTCTCCCCTGTGAAGGACACACTTCCTCTCATTCTCCTAAAAGAGACACACTTCCTATTCCTCCCTTGTGCAGGACATACTTTCTGTTCCTCCCCTGTACAAAACACACTTTCTGTTTCTCTTCATAAAAAACACATTGCGTCTTTCTCCACCGTGCAGCAACACTTCCTGTTTCTTTTCTCTGCAAGACACACTTCCTGTGACTCCCATGTACAGGAGAAACTTCCTGTTTATCCTCTGTACAAGACACACTCTGGTTCCTGTCCTCTGCAGAACACACGTCCTGTGTCTCCCATTCAGGACACACTTCCTTTCCTCCCCTGTGGAATATACACTTTCTGTTCCTTCCCTGTGTAGGACAGACTTCTTGTTACTCTTCTGAGATAGAAACACTTCCTGTTCTTCCCCTGTGCAAGGCACACTTCCTGTGTCTTTCCTGTGAAGGACATACTTCCTGTTACTCTCCAGAGAAAGACACACTTCTTGGTCCTGCTCTGTGCAGGACACACTTCCTGTGTCTTGCCTGTGAAGGACACAGTTTCTGTTCCTCCCCTGTGCAGGTCTCACTTTTATTTCTCTTCTGTGAAGAACATGCTTACTGTTTTACTTCTGTGAAGGGCACATTTCCTGTTTCTTCTCTGTGCAGAACACATTTCCTGTGTCTCCCTTGTGAAGGATACACTTTCTGTTCCTCACCCGTGCAGGACACTTCCTGTGTCTCCTCTCTGAAAGGCACACTTTCTGTTTATCCTTTGTGCAGGACACATTTCCTGTTCCTCCCCTGTAGAGGACACACATACTGTGTGGACCCTTTGCAGGACACATCTCTGGTGTCTCTCTGTGCATAGCACACTTCCTATTATTCTCCTGAGAGACACATTTCCTGTTCCTCCCCTGTGCAGGATACACTTCCTGTGTCTCCCTTTGCAGGACACATTTCCTGTTCCTCCCCTGAGGAGCAGTCACTTTTTGTTCCTTGCCAGTGCAAGACAGAACTCTTGTTAATCTCCTGAGACAGACACACTTCTTGTTCCTCCCCTGTGCAGGACACATTTCCTGTGTCTTTCCTGTGAAGGACACACTTTCTGTTACTTTCCTAGGGAGGGACACAATTCTTGTTGCTGTTCTGTGCAGGACACACTTCCTGTGTCTCCATTGTGAAGGACAAACTTTCTGTTCCTCCCCTGTGCAGGACACACTTCCTGTTAATCTCCCTAGACAGACACATTTCCTTTGTGTCTCTTGTGCAGGTCACACATCCTGTTTCTCCCCTGTGAAAGACACACTGTTTATCCTCTGTCCAGGAGACACACTTTCTGTTCCTCTCCTGTGCAGAACACACATCCTATGTCTTCCCTTGTGCATGACACACTTCCTGTTTCCCCCTATGCAGCACACAGTTTCTGTTCCTCCCCTGTGCAGTACACACTTCCTTCTTCTCCCCTATGCAGCACACACTTTCTGTTCCTCCCCTGTAGAATACACATGTCCTGTGTCTCTCTTTTGTAAGACACATTTTCTATTTCTGCCCTGTCCAATGCACACTTTCTGTTTCTATCCTGTGTGTAAAACACTTCCTGTTACTCTCCTGAGACAGCCACACTTCCTGTTCTTCGCCTTTGCAGGGCACACTTCCTGTTGTGTTTATGACACAGCCACACTTCCTGCTCTTCCCCAGTGCAGGACACACTTCCTATGTTTCTCCTGTGCCTGACACACTTACTATTACTCCCCTGGAACAGACACACTTTCTGTTCCTCCCCTGTGCCAGACAAACTTTCTTTATCTCCCTTGTGTATAACAAACTTTCTGTTACTCTCCTCAGAGGGACATTTTTCCTGTTACTTCCCTGTGCAGGACACACTTCCTGCTTCTCTTCTGTGAGGAACACATTTCCTGCTTTTCCTCTGTGAAAGACACACTTCCTTATCTTCCCTTTACATGACATACTTCCTGTTCCCATCCTGTGCAGCATACACTTTCTGTTCCTGTTTTCCTGTTCTGTGCAGAATACACTTCTTGTTACTCTTCAGAGTCAGACGTACTTCCTGTGTCTCTCCTGTGCTGGACACACTTCCTGTTACTCCCCTGAGACAGACATACTTTCTGTTCCTCCCCAGTGCAGGACACACTTCCTGTTTTTCTTCTGTGAAGGACACATTTCTTCTTTCAGTTCTCTGAATGACACACTTTCTGTGTCCCCTCTATGCAGCACCCACTTTCTGTTCCTCCACTGTGCAGCACACACTTCCTCTTTCTCCCCTATGCAGCACACACTTTCTGTTCCTCCCCTGTGCAGTACACACTTTCTGCTCCTTCCCTTTGCAGTACACACTTTCTGTTTTTCTTCTGTGAAGGACACACTTCTTCTTTCAGTTCTGTGAATGACACACTTTTTGTATCTCCTCTATGCAGTACCCACTTTCTGTTCCTCCCCTGTGCAGTACACACTTTCTGTTTCTCCTCTATGCAGCACACACTTTATGTTCCTCTTTTGTGCAGTACACACTTCTTGCTTCTCCCCTATGCAGCACACACATTCTGTTCCTCCCCTGCACAGTACATACATCCTGTGTCTCTCCTTTCCGTGACACATTTTCTATGTCAGCCCTGTCTGCTACACATTTTGTGTTTCTATTCTCTGAATGTAACTCTTCCTGGTACTTTCGTGACACAGCCACACTTTCTGCTCTTTCCCCATTCAAGATACACTTCCCGTGCTTTCCCTGTTTATGACACACTTCCTATTACACTCCTAAGAGAGACACACTTTCTGTTCCACCCCTGCACAGGACACTGTCATGCGCATCCATGTGAAGAGATCACCAAACGGGTTTTGTGTGAGCAATAAAGATTTTTAATCACCTGGGCACAGGTGGGCTGAGTTCGAAAAGAGAGTCAGCGAAGGGAGATAAGGGTGGGGCCCTTTTATCATATTTGGGTAGGTAAAGGAAAATTACAGTCAAAGGGGGGTTATTCTCTGGCAGGCTGGAGTGGGGGTCACAAGGTGCTCAGTGGGGGAGTTTTTGAGCCAGGATGAGCCAGGAAAAGGAATTTCACGAGATAATATCATCGCTTAAGGTAAGGACTGGCCATTTTCACTTGTTTTGTGGTGGAATGTCATCAGTTAAGGCGAGGCAGGGCATCTGCGCTTCTTTTATGATTCTTCAGTTACTTCAGGCCATCTGGGCGTATACATGCAAGTCACAGGGGATGCAATGGCTTGGCTTGGGCTCAGAGGCCTGACATTCCTGCCTTCTTATATTAATAAGAAAAATAAAACAAAATAGTGTTGAAGTGTTGAGGCAGCAAAAATTTTGGGGGGGTGGTATGAAGAGAGAAAGGGTGATGTTTCTTAGGGCTGCTTCAAGCAGGATTAGGGGCGGCATGGGAACCTAGAATGGGAGAGATTAAGCTGAAGGAAGATTTTGTGGTAAGGGGTGATATTATGGGGTCATTAGAAGAAACATTTGTCATATAGAATGATTGGTGATGGCCTGGATGCAGTTTTGTATGAATTGAAAAACTAAATGGAAGACACAAGGTAAGAGGAGAAAAAACAGGTATTAAAGGACTAAGAATTGGGAGGACCTAGGACATCTAATTAGAGAGGGCCTAACGGGGTTCAGCATAATTACTTGCTTTGTTGGTGAGTTTTTAGGCTCTAAGTTTTTGGGGTGCAGTTCAAGTTTTTCTAGTGTCTAGAATAAGACTGGTGCTTAATAAAAAGGAGTATCCACACAGGAGCTCAAATGGGCTGTAACCTGTAGCATTCTGAGGACAGGCCTGAATTCTGAGAAAGGAAAGTGGTAAAAGTATTGTCTAGTCCTTTTTAAGTTAGTGACTGAGCTTGGTGAGGTGTGTTTTTAAAAGACCATCAGTCCATTCTACCTTTCCTGAAGATTGAGGATGGTAAAGCATATAAAGGTTTCACTGAATACTAAGAGCCTGAGAAACTGCTTGGGTCATTTGACTATTAAAGGCTGGCCTATTATCAGACTGTGTAGAGGTAGGAAGCCCAAACTGAGGAATTATGTCTGACAGAAGGGAAGAAATGACCACAGTGGCCTTCTCAGATCCTGTTGGAAAGGCCTCTACTTATCCAGTGAAAGTGTCTACCTACACTGAGAGGTATTTTAGTTTTCTGACATGTGAGTAAAGTCAGTTTGCCAGTACTGGGCAGGGGCAAATCCCTGAGCTTGATGTGTAGGAAAGGGAGGGGGCCTGAACAATCCCTGAGGGGTAGTAGAGCAGCAGATGGAACACTGAGAAGTGATCTCCTTGAGGAGAGATTTCCATGATGGAAAGGAAATCAGAGGTTCTAAGAGGTGGACTAGTGGCTTGTAACCTATGTAGAAGAGGTTATGAAATGATGATAGAATAGAATGGGCCTGTAACGCTGGAAGGAGATATTTTCCTTGGTCTAAGAACCATTTGCCTTGTGTGTGAAGAGATTGATAGGTGGAAGTTTCATCAGGGGAGTAGGTGGGAGTGGCCGATGTGAAGGAGGAAAACTGCTGTGAGGAATAGAAGTTGGAATGCTAGCTGCTTTTTTAGCTAACTTATCAGCATAAGCATTGTCCTGAGTGATGGTTGGGGGAAGAAAATAGATTTTGGAAGTTATGAGAACTGTAGAGAGTTGAGCATAGTTTGTGATTTTTAGGGCCTCTAACAGTATTAAAGCAGTGGCAGCCACTGAGCGCAGACATGAAGGCTAGGCTAAAACAGTAAGGTCAAGTTGTTTGGACAGAAAGGCTACAGGACACGGTCCTGGCTCTTGTGTAATGATTCTGACTGCACTAACCATGCCTAGGAAGGAAAGGAGTTGTTTTGTAGAAGGGATTGGGGTTTGGGAGATTGGCCGGACACGATTAGCAGGGAGAGTAAGTGTGTATTTACGAGAATTATGCCAAGATAGGCAACAGATGAGGAAGAAATTTGGGTTTGACTGAAGTAATGGGGGCTGTCCCTGAGGCTTTGCAGCAGTACAGCCTAGGTAATTTGCTGAGCCTGATGGGTGACAGGATCAGTCCAAGTGAAAGCGAAGACAGGCTGGGATGAAGGGTGTAAAGGAATAGTAACGAAAGTATGTTTGAGATCCAGAACAGAATACTAGGTCGTGGAGGGAGATATTGAGGATAGGAGAATATATGGGTTTGGCGCTATGGGGTGGATAGGCAAGACAATTTGGTTGATAAGATACAGATCTTGAACTAACCTGTAAGCCTTGTCTGGTTTTAGGACAGGTAAAATGGGGGAATTGTAAGGGGAGTTTACAGGCTTTAAAAGGTGATGCTGTAGCAGACGAGTGGTAACAGGCTTTAATCCTTTTAAAGTGTGCTTCGGGATGGGATATTGGCATTGAGAGGGGTAAGAGTGATTAGGTTTTAATGAGATGGTAAGGGGTGCTGTTATGCCCAGACCGTTTATTCCCCGAAGAAGACCACCAGAGTCCAGAGTCAAAGCTAAGCAGCAAGGATCTTTATTACAGGTTTGAACCTGGAACTCTCCCTCGCTCGTGAAACAAGACGGGCAGGAGAGCTCCCCCACTGAGCTCTGAACAATGTTATATAGTCTAAGGAAAGTAGGCATAGAATCATTATACAAATTAGAGGTATGATTGGCTGGAGTTTGAACAAAGCGATTTGGCAAACTATGATTGGTTCCCGCCATTTCTGATATTTCAGTACAACCCTTGAGGCGGAAGAGCAGTTTTACACAAAGGCAGTTAATTATATTGCGTCAGGTTGCACAACCAGTTTATGGCTATCTTGCTTAAACACACCTTGTGACCTGGCTATCTTACTTAAACATTCCTTGTGACCTGGCCTCAGAAAGAAAAACATGTAGTTACAGAACTTACGAAACCTCTGGTAGGTGCAGAGATTAGAAAGCAGAACAAAGAGTTTAGCAACATTGGGGGGAGGAAGGGAGGGTACGCATTTTTGTATCTTTGTGTCCTTTCAGTGCATGATCAGTCACCAAGGAGGGAGTAGAGGTATCCTCTACCTGTGGGTTAACGTGGGGGAATACGAGGGGAGGAAGTGAAGGAGGCTTTGAACTGGGGGAAAAGGCAGCAATGAGGTGTGGCTATAGCCTAGGAATAGTCAGGGAAGCAGATAATTTAGTTAAAATGTCTTGACCTAATAAGGGAGCTGGGCAGGTGGGAATAACGAAAAAGGAATGCATAAAAGAATGTCCAAATTGGCACCAGAGTTTGGGAGTTTTAAGAGGTTTAGAAGTCTGGCCATCAATACCCACAACAGTTATGGAGGCAAGGGAAACAGGCCCTTGAAAAGAAGGTAATGTGGAGTGAGTTGCCTCCAGTCCAGGAGGCTTCTGAGGCAATGGAGCAGTGTCAGTCTTCAGCTGCTAAGCCGAGAAGATCTGGGAAGGAGTCAGTCAGAGAGCCTTGGGCCAGAGCTCCAGTGGCTCTAGGAGTGGCTGCCAGGTGAGTTGAACAGTCCAGCTTCCAGTGGGGTCCTGCACAGATGGGACATGGCTTAGGAGGAATCCCAGGCTGCGGGCATTCCTTGGCCCAGTGGCCAGATTTCCAGCACTTGTAGCAAGCTCCTTGGGGAGGAGGTTCTGGAGGAAGCCCTGGCAGCTGCGGTTCAGGCATTTGGAGTTGTGTGCTGGAGATATGGCTGGGATTTGTCTCATAGTGGAGGCAAGGAATTGCAACTCAGAAATAAGTTGCTACTTGACTGCCTCAACTCTATTATTGTACACCTTGAAGGCGAGGTTCATTAAGTCCTGTTGTGGGGTTTGAGGATCAGAATTTAATTTTTGGAGCTTTATTTAATGTCAGGAGCAGATTGGTTAATAAAATAAAATGCATATTGAGAACAAG
Organism: Macaca fascicularis; assembly: GCF_037993035.2. Lineage (NCBI taxonomy): Eukaryota > Metazoa > Chordata > Mammalia > Primates > Cercopithecidae > Macaca > Macaca fascicularis. The sequence continues at coordinate 4,083,229 of NC_132903.1, forward strand.
TCAGCCTTCTGACCTTTCAGGGTCTAGGGCTGAAAAGTGTCTCAGGGTTGCTGTTAAACGGGCCATGAACTGGGCTAAGTTTTTATATTTGATGAAAAAGAGCCTAAATGCTAACTGATTTAGGAGGGGTCAGATAAAGAAAAATGAGCATTAACCTTGACTATATCTTTAGCTCTATCTACTTTTTTAAGAGGAAATTTCTGGGCAGGTTGGGGTGGGCTAGTCGAGGAACAAAACTGTAAGCCAGACAGTGTGTGAAGAGTTGAGGTAATAAAGGATTACAGGGTGGGGGAGCGGAGCCTGAGGAAAAATTGGGACCTAGCTTGGCCTGTTGAGGAGGGGATAGGTTAGATGGGTCTATAGAAAAGGAAGATTATAAAGACTCTGCGACGCTTGGGGTTGGGACTGAGGGGACAGGAGGGAGGAAAAAAAGGAAGATTTGGGACGAGTTGCATTGGGAACAGACTAGGGAGGGACCGATGTGTAAAAGAATGCCTGGACATCAGGCACCTCAGACCATTTGCCCATTTTATGACAAGAATTATTTAGATCTTGTAGGATGGAAAAATCGAAAGTGCCATTTTCTGGCTATTTGGAACTACTGTTGAGTTTGTATTGGGGTTAAGCGGCATTGTAGAATAAGGCATTTAGGTTTTAGATCAGGTGTGAGTTGAAGAAGTTTTAAATTCTTGAGAACACAAGCTAAGGGAGAAGAGGGAGGAATGGAGGGTGGAAGGTTGCCCATAGTGAGGGAGGCAAGCCCAGAGAAAAGAGAGAGTAGAGACACAGAGAGAAGGAGTTCAGGGGTTCTTGCTCGCCAGAAAAGTGGAAAAGCGGTCAGGGCGCAGAACTAAGGGATTGGGGCATAAAAATAAGAGGTTGGGGTGCAAAAATAAGAGACCGGGACACCAAAATAAGAGGTCAGGGTTCTTGCCCCTCCCCCAGAAAAGCAGAGAAGGGGTAGCGACAGGGAGGGTAGGGGTTGGGGTGCTTGCCCCTCCCCGAGACAAGCAGAGCTTGCCACTAAAGGTGAAGGACCAAGGCAAGCGTCCCTGCAGTGTGGTCAGACATCTCTGAAATGTGGGTGAGTAATCAGAAAGGCATCCCTGCAATGATTAAACACCAAGAGAAGCCTGCCTTCCCCAGTCCGTGACTGGTGCCGGTGTTTTGGGTCCACGGATAAAACGTGTCTCCTTTGTCTCTACCAGAAAATGAAAGGAATTGAAATTAAGAGAAGGGAGAGATTGAAAGGTGGCGCCAAGATTGAAAGGAGAAAGAGGTTGAGGGATAGTGAGAGAGGTTGGAGAAGAGAGTAAAAGGAGGCTGCTTACCCAATTTAAAATTGATGAGATGTTCCTTGGGCTGGTTGGTCTGAGGACCAGAGGTCATAGGTGGATCTTTCTCATGGAACAAAGAGCAGGAGGACAGGGAATTGATCTCCCAAGGGAGGTCCCCCAATCCAAGTCACAGCACCAAAATGTCATGCACGTCCATGTGAAGAGACCACCAAACAGGCTTTGTGTGAGCAATAAAGCTTTTTAATCACTTGGGTGCAGGCGGACTGAGTCCGAAAAGAGTCAGTGAAGGGAGATGAGGGTGGGGCCATTTTATAGGATTTGGGTAGGTAAAGGAAAATTACAGTCAAAGAGGGGTTGTTCTCTGGCAGGCAGAAGTGTGGGTCACAAGGTGCTTGGCGGGGGAGCTTTTTGAGCCAGAATGAGCCAGGAAAAGGAATTTCACAAGATAATATCATCACTTAAGGCAAGGACTGGCCATTTTCACTTGTTTTGTGGTGGAATGTCATCAGTTAAGGTGAGGCAGGGCATTTGCATTTCTTTTGTGATTCTTCAGTTACTGAAGGCCATGCAAGTCACAAGGGATGCGATGGCTTGGCTTGGGCTCAGAGGCCTGACAGACACACTTCCTGTATCTGCCTTTTGCATGACAAACTTCCATAACTTTCCTCAGCCAGACTTTTTCTTTTACTTCTCTGTGCAGGACACATTTTCTATTTCTCTTCTGTGAAGAACACGTTTCCTGCTTTTTCTCTGTGACAGACACACTTGCTGTTCTTCCCCTGTATCTCCCTTTTACAGGGCCCAGTTCTTGTTTCTTTCCTGTGCAGCACACGGTTTCTGTTCCTGTCCTGTGCAAGACACACTTCTTAATCTCCTGAGACAGAAGCACTCCTCTTCTTCCCCTGTGCATTAAACACTTTGTGTGTTTCCCCTGTGCATGACACACTTCTTTCTGACCTGTGCAAGACATGTTTCCTGCTTCTCTCCTGTGAATGACACATTTTCTTATTTCCCCTGTGCAGAACACACTTCCTGTGCCTCCACTTTACAGGACTCACTTCCTGTTCCCCCTCTGTGCAGCACACACTTTCTGTTTCTGTTCTGTGCGGGACACACTACTTGTTACTCTCCTTAGAGAGACACACTTTCTGTGTCTACTTTGTGCAGGACACACATCCTGTGTCTCCCCTGTGCTGGACACACTTCCTTTTACTCCTCTGAGACAGACACACTTTCTGTTCCTCCCCTGTGCAGGACACAATTTCTTCTTCTGTGAAGGACATGCTTCTTCTTTCAACTCTGTGAATGACATACTTCCTGTGTCTCCCCTATGCAGTACACACTTTCTGTTTCTCCCCTGTGCAGTAGACACTTCCTCAGTCTCTTCTTTGCAGGATACATTTTCTATTTCTGCCCTGTCCTGTACACACTTCTGTTTCTATACTGTGTAGGACACACTTCCTGTTATTTTTGTGTCACAGCCACACTTCCTGCTCTTCCCCTGTGCAGAACACATCTCCTATTTCCCCTGTGCATGACACACTTCCTATTACTCTCCTGAGAGAGACCCACCTTCTGTTCCTCCCCTGTGCAGGACACACTTCCTGCAATTCCCTTGTGCATGACAAACTTTCTGTTATTCTCCTCAGACAGACACTTTTCCTGTTATGTCCCTGTGCAGGACACATGTACAGTTTCTCTTCTGTGAGGAACACACTTCCTGCTCTTCCTGTGTGAAAAACACACTTCCTGTTTCTCCCCTGTTTAGCACACATTTCCAGTGACTCCTATGTGCATGATGCGCTTCCTGTTTCTGTCCTGTGAAGAACACTCTTCTTGTTTCTCTCTTGTGAAGGACACACTTTCTGTTCCCGTTGTGCAGGTTACACTTTTTGTGTCTCCCCTTTACAGGACATACTTCCTGTGTTCCCCCTCTGCAGGACACAGTTCATGTTCCTATTCTGCACAGCATACATTTTCTCTTCCTGTCATGTGGAAGACCTATTTGTTGTTACTCTCCTGAGACAGAAACACTTCCTGTTCTTCCCCTGTATGTGACATACTTACTGGGTGTTCCACATGCGTGACACACTTCCTCTTTCTGTCCTTTGCAAGACCCACTTCCTGTTTCTCCCCTGTAAATGACAAACTTTCTTGTCTTCCCTGTGAAGGACACACTTTCTTTGTCTTCCCTTTGCAGGACACACTTCTTGTTTCTACCTTGTGCAGCACACACTTTCTGTTTCTGTCCTGTGCAAGACACACTTCTTGTTACTCTCCTGAGACAGACACAGTCCCTTTTCCTCCCCTGGGCAGAATGAGTTTCCTGTGTCTTTCCTGTGCCTGACACACCTTCTGTTACTCACATGAGACTCAGTCTTCCTGCTTCTGCCCTGTGCAGGATGCACTTTTTGTGTCTCCCCTGTGCACAACACACTTTCTGTTTCTCTTCGTTGCAGGACATACCTCCTGCACATTCTTTTTGCAGGACACACTTCCTATTCCTCCTGGTGAAGCACACACTTTCTGTTCCTCCCCTGTGCAGGACACACTTCTTGTTAATCTCCTGAAACTGACACACTTCCTGTTCTTTTCCTATATAGGACACACTTTCTGTTTATCCTTTTCCTCCTTTCAGCAAACACTGCCTGTGTCTACCCTGTGCTGGACACATTTCCTATGTCACCCCTGTGTAGGACACACTTCCTGTTTCCCCCTGTGTAGCAAGCACTTTCTGTTCCTCTCTTGTGCAGGATAAACCTCCTGTTTCTCCCCGATGCAGCACACACTTTCTGTTCCTCTCCTGTGCAGGTTACAGTTCCCGTTTCTCCCTGTGCAGCACACACTTTCTGTTTCTTTCTTGTTTCAGAACACACTTTTTGTTACTCTTCCCTGTGTTGGACACACTTCTTGTTACACTCCTGAGACAGACACACTTCCTGTGTCTCCCCTTTTCAGGACACACTTCCTGTGTCTTCCCCATGCAGGACGCAGTTCCCGTTCCTCCCCTGTGCAGCACATACTTTCTGTTCCTCTCCTGTGCATCAAACATTTTGTTTCTTTTCTGTGAAGAACACACTTCCTGTTCCTCCCCTGTGCAGGACACACTTCCTGTTTCTCCTTTGTGTGGAACATAGTTCCTGTGTCTCCCCTGTACAGGACAACCTCCTGTTTATCCTCTGTGCGGGGCACACTTTTTGTTCCTCCCCTGTGCAGGATATACTTTCTATGTCTCCTTTCTGCAGGACACACTTCTTGTTCTTCTCTTGTGAAGCACACACTTTCTGTTATTCTCCTGTGCAGGACAGACTTCTTGTTAATCTCCTAAGACAGACACATTTCCAGTTCTTCCCCTGTGCAGGATGCACTAACTGTTTATCCCTTGTGCTCTCCTGAAACACCCTTCCTGTTCCACACTTCCTATGTCTAGTCTTTACAGGACACACTTCCTGTTTCTATTCTGTGCAGCACACACTTTCTATTCCTGTCCTGTGAAGGACACATTTCCTGTTACTCTCCTGAGACAGACACACTTCCTTTTTCACCTTTGTCTTTCTTTTTCTTTTTTTTTTTTTTTCTATCTGTCCTTTCTTTCCATGTTTTATTTTTTCCTTCATTTATTTTTTCCTTCCTTCCTTCCTTTTTTCTTTCTTTTTCTTTCCTTCTTCCCTTCCCTTTAATTCTTTCTTTCTTTCTTTCTTTCCTTCCTTCCCTTCTTTCCTTCCCTCCCTCCTTCCTTTTTTCTTTCTCTTTCTTTCTTTTTCTTTCACTCTTTCTTCTTTCTCCTCTTCCTTCCTTCCTCTCTCCCTTCTTCTTTCTCTCTTTTTGTCTCTTTTTCTTCTTTCTCTCTTTTTCTTTTCTTTCTCTTTTTCTTTTCTTTCTTTCTTTCCTTCCTTTCCTTCCATCTTTCTTTCTTTCTCTCTTTTTCTTCTTTCTTTCTTTCCTTTCTTTGTTTCTTTTTTTCTTGTTTCTTTTATTTCTTTTTTTTTTTTTTTTTTTTTTTTTTTTTTTTTTTTTTTTTGAGACAAGATCTCACTATGTTGCCCAAGGTGATCTTGAACTCCTGAGCTTGAGCAATCCTCCTTGCTTGGTCTCACAAAATACTGGTACTATAGGTGTCAGCCACCATGCCTAGCCCATCCATGTTGTGTATCTTTGTAGCCACAGATAATATTTCAAAAGTATTAAGTAATATTTCTCTTTTAAAAAATCCTTATCTTCCTTCTCCTTGCCCCAAATATGCACATAGTTTCCTATGGCATGGGAATTTCCATTGCAATGCTACATTCCCAGATAAACATCTTTTCTTTTGCAGAGTCTCTCTGTTCTTTAAGGTGACACCAGCTTATTTCAGCACGCTTAAATGTTAAACTTTTAGACATTTTTTCATCAATTGATAGCCTGATTCAAATCAGCATAACCTGTTTGTCAGAAAATCCTGGTTAACAACTCTAAAAATCAACAAAGATGGTGTTCTAACTTATTAATAAAGTTAAGAAAATATCCAAGAATGATAGACTTTTTTATACTTTGGAAAAAGAAAACTCTCAAGGAAAAAACAATGTTTTAAGAGATTTTGGGCCAGACACGGTGGGTCACACCTGTAATCCCAGCACTTTGGGAGCCCAAGGCAGGCAAATCATGAGGTCAGGAGATCGAGACCATCCTGGCTAATATGGTGAAACCCCAACTCTATTAAAAATACAAAAAATTAGCCAAGTGTGGTGGCAGATGCCTGTAGTCCAAGCTACTCAGGAAGCTGAGGTGGGAGACTGGCGTGAACCCTGGAGGTGGAGCTTGCAGTGAGCCGAGATCCCACCACTGCACTCCAGCCTGGGCGACAGAGCGAGAAAGACCCCACCTCAAAAAAAGAAAGAAAGAAAAAAAAAAGACATTTTGTTCCCTGTTTAACATGTATTTCTCAATATTGATTTATTTGCATAACAAAGTTTAATTTTTAACTAATAAAAGTAGAGGGAATTATCATGGCATTTATCATCATAACTTAAAATAGTTATAAAGATTATTTTCTTTCTTTTTTTTTTTTTTTTTTTTTTGACAGGGAGTTTTGCTCTTGTTGCCCAGACTGGAGTCCAATGGCACAATCTTGGCTCACTGCTACCTCCGCCTCATGAGTTCAAGTGATTCTCCTGCCTCAGCCTCCTAAGTAGCTGGGATTACAGGCACGAGCCACCATATTCAGTTAATTTTTTTGTATTTTTAGTAGAGACTCTGAGGCCAGAGTATAATTCAACAAATCTAATTAGAAAAGTTTTAGAACAAATTTTTATTTCTAGTCTTTGGAGACTAACAGGATGACTTGCACAGAAATCCTGGCTAAGTCTTTGGCCAAGTAGGGGATATGGGCAGCATGAATGACAGAATCCAAGAGCACATTACTTAACAGTCCTTACTAAGGAAAACCCCAGTCTGTGTAGAGAATCCAAAATGGTAATCATGTATGCGTTTTAGCACTGTTGTTTTCCACCCTTACTCTCAGCGATGCCTGGAGGTTACCCTCATGTCTTTGGACAGTTTCTTATCGCCATTTTTATATTTCTTACCCACCGTTTATCTCCTATTACCTATGGAAGCATTTGGTGACCAAGGTTTTGTTCAACATTAGACAGCAGAAGTGGGGAACTGCAAAACAGGTGATGTCATTGTTTTTTGTTGACCTTCACATCCACATTTCCATTATCATCCCACAGCAAATTACCTTGATTGTCTGCATATTATAAGGAACACCTCCAAGCTAACAACTTTCTCTGCTTTATTTTAATCTGTCTTCACCATCTGTAATACTTTTGGCATGCTATGGCTCTCTCAATTAAGTGGATGCTCCTTTTTACTATCCCGTGTAAATATTTTTCTTCTGCATTTTTTTGTTGTGTTGAGAGTTTCCCTCTGTCACCCAGGCTGGAGTGCAGTGGTGCAATCTTGGTTCAGTGCAGTATCGACTTCCTAAGGTGATCCTCCCACCTCAGCCTCCTGAGTATCCAGGACCTCAGGTGTGTGCCACCATGTCCAGTTAATTTTTTTGCAAATTGTAGAGGCAGTGTTTCATCATGTTTCCCAGCTCCTCTCACACTTCTGGGCTTAAGAGATCTTCTCACCTTGGCCTCCCAAAGTGCTCGGACTACAGGTACAAGCCATTCTGCCAGGACTGCATTTTTTCATTCTAGTCCTTGCTTTTATTGAAGTGTCCACCCTATGCCTGTTTTTGTGTGAATGTGTGTATGTTATACTTCCTGAAGAAATGTCTTCTCTGCTTTTCTCCTCCCTTCCTGTCTCTAGTATCTCATTCTCCCCCAAGAAACTAGAATTTCTCCATTGAAGTTAGATTTTTTTCCCCCCACAGAAACTAGAATTTCTTTTCTTTCAAGGTGAATCATAGAATCAGAACCTCTTTTCTTCATGACTAGCCATAAGACCTAAAATTATTACAGTAGCTCCCCCCTGCCTTTCTGGGTGAAAACTGGCTCTTCTCTTTTTTTTTTTTTTTTTTTTTTTTTTTTTTGAGAGTCTCGCTCTGTCTCCCAGGCTGGAGTGCAGTGGCCGGATCTCAGCTCACTGCAAGCTCCGCCTCCCGGGTTCCCGCCATTCTCCTGCCTCAGCCTCCAGAGTAGCTGGACTACAGGCGCCCGCCACCTCGCCCGGCTAATTTTTTTGTATTTTTTAGTAGAGATGGGGTTTCACAGTGTCAGCCAGGATGTGTATTTCTTTTTTTTCTTTTTTTTGAGACAGAGTCTGGCTCTGTTGCCCAGGCTGGAGTGCAGTGGTGCAATCTCCGCTCACTGCAAGCTCCGCCTCCCGCATTCTCGCCATTCTCCTGCCTCAGCCTCCCTAGCAGCTGAGACTACAAGTGCCTCCACCTCGCCTGGCTAATTTTTTTGTGTTTTTAGTAGAGATGGGGTTTCACGGTAGTCTCCATCTCCTGACCTTGTGATCCGCCCGCCTCGGCCTCCCAAAGTGCTGAGATTACAGGCGTGAGCCACCACGCCTGGCCTTGTATTTCTTTTAAACTCAAATGAACTCAGTAGAAGTTGACTCAAATACATGGTTTCTGCAACATTAATTTGGTAAAAATTATGCCTAAGCATTTTCATAGAAACACAATTGATTACAGCAGCAACAATCAACTTTTCACTTTCCTTAATTACAGCTAGATGTTTCATTTCCATCTTTATTTGCATGCAAGGAGGTTACATGGATTCCAATATAAGTGATACGTCTTCCTAGTCATTGATTCTGAGAAAGGTCTCTACAAAACCTGCCTGAAAACCTTTTCAATAAAAACGATGGTGTATCTGGAATTCCACTGTGAATTCATGCATGTAACACAATCCAGGGAAAGACAGACCCAGTGAGTCCCTCAGAGCTTCTCGGTGGTATCTCACTTCTTTCTGCTTTGCATTAAGTAGAGTTTCACAAGACCCACAACACTTTGCAGTTTTTCTTTGATTTTCCCAATAAGACAGTTACAATAAAATTCACATTAAGATGTCAAAGGGAAAAGAAAAAATTATTTACTAGCATTCCACCAAATGAAAACTCAAAACTTCTCTTATGTATACAGGTAACCCAGGTAGACTATTTCATTACTAAATGAGGTTCTTTCTTGTTTGATTTCTCTAACTACTAACTCTGTCTACATGAGGCATTTCTCCAGAATTTTTCTGGTCTTCTTCTTCACTTCCCCATCAAATATACAGTAAAACAGAAGACCAGTGATAATAAAACATGAATTGTTTATAGGAATGGCATGTCCCTTGCTCTCAAAGAGATGATCGCTCATAAGAACATTTTGTTTGTTTGTTTGTTTGTTTGTTTGTTTATTGAAACAGGAGCTCACTTTGTTGCCCAGGCTGGAGTGCAGTGGTGCAATCTCGGCTCACTGCTACCTCTACCTCTGGTGTTCAAGCAATTCTCTTGCCACAGCCTCTCGAGTAGCTGGGATTACAGGTACACACCACCATACCCAGCTAATTTTTGTTATTTTTAGTAGAGACAGCATTTTGCTATGTTGGCCAGGCTGGTCTTGAATTCCTGACCTTAAGTGATCTGCCCACCTCAGCCTCCCAAAGTGCTGGGATTACAGCCATGAGCCACTATTCCCAGCCTTCTCATAAGAACATTTTGCGTATAGGAAATCTCAACTTCGTGGTGCTTCAACCTGTCTGTTGGTACCTGGATAGAAATAAACAAAGCCTAAGGTCAAAGTTAAGATCAAGGTATTCTGCTGGGAGACCTGGGATTTCCAAAGACAAATGTAGAGTCAACAGCAAAGGTCTCAAAAGCAGTGAAGCTCACATGCATACCCTGCCTGAATTTGGATTCTCTGAGCTGTATTGTAACATCTTTATTCACAAAGATGTAAATAACTAAATTAGGTGAGGTATATACAATGTCTGACACAGACTAATTACTTAAACATCATTTTGACTAGAAAATAATGTTTTTTCCCCAAAAGAAATAATTCAGAATGTTATTTTTTAAAGTTAACTCTCTGTTGCACGCTTTCAATTATATGACATTCTGGAGAAAACAAAACTATGGAGACAATAAAAAGATTAGTTGTTGATACAGGCTGGGGGAGGAGGGACATAAATAGGTGGAGCACAGAGGATTTTAGGAAAAGTGAAGCTATGCTGGGTGATAGTATCGTGTGGGATGCATTATGGATTTGTCAGAACCCTCAGAATGCACAACACCAACCATGAACTTAAACTATGGACTTTGGGTCATGAAGATGTGTCAATGTAGGCCCATGGATTGTAGCAAATGCACCACTCCAGTGGGGGATGTTGACAGTGGAGGAGGCTGTGCATGTCTGGGGGCCCAGAGTATGTGGATAGTCTCGGTACTTTCCACTCGATTTTGCTGTAAACGTAAAACTGCTCTAAAAATAAAGGTCTATTAAAAATAATAATATGGCGACTGGGCATGGTCATTCACGCTTGTAATCCCAGCACTTTAGGAGGCCAAGGTAGGTGGATCACCTGAGATTAGGAATTCAAGACCAGACTGCTCAACGTGGCAAAACGCTGTCACTACAAAAAATAGAAAAAATTAGCCAAGTGTGATGTCACATGACTGTAGGGAAGCTGAGGCACAAGAACTGCTTGAACCCAGGAGGCGGAAGTTGCAGTGAGCCGAGATCATGCCATGGGTGACAGAGTGAGACTTCATTTCAAAATAATAATTATTATTATAATTACGACAATATGGCGGAAGGAATCCTTGAGGCTCATAGTTCAAGACCAGCCTTGGCAAGATGACAAGGCCCCATCTCTACATAAAAGAGAAAAATTTGCTGGGCAAGGTGATGTGCACCTGTATTCCCAGCTACTCATGAGGCTGAGGTGAATGGATTGCTTAAGCCCAGAAGGTCAAGATTTCAGTGAGCCATGATCACAACACTACAATCCATCCTGGGCAACAAAGCAAGATCTCACCTTGAAAATTAAATTACCACTACTATTACTACTACTACTACTACTAATACTACTAATACTACTAATAACAAACAACTATATGATCTATGGAAACTTTGATGTATGTTAAAAATTCTTGGCCAGTTATGGTGGCTCACGCCTGTAATCCCAGCACTTTGGGAGGCCGAGGTGGGCGGATCACAAGGTCAGGAGATCGAGACCATGGTGAAACCCCGTCTCTACTAAAAATAGAAAAAATTAGCCGGGCGCAGGGGCGTGCGCCTGTAGTCCCAGCTACTCGGGAGGCTGAGGCAGGAGAATGGCGTGAACCCGGGAGGCGGAGCTTGCAGTGAGCCGAGATTGCGCCACTGCACTCCAGCCTGGGCGACAGAGCGAGACTCTGTCTCAAAAAAAAAAAAAAAGACCAGCCCTGGCAACATGGCAAAACCCCATCTCTACCCCCCTCCAAAAAAAAACTACAAAATATATTAGTGCGTTGTGGTGATGGCATGTGCCTGGAGTCTCAGCTAGCCAGGAGGCTGAGGTGGGAGGATCACTTGAGCCTGGGAGGTGTAGGTTGCAGTGATCCAAGATCATACCATTGCCCTCCAGCCTGGGCGACGGAGTCAGACCCTGTCTCAAGGAAAAAATAATCCATGTCTTATATCATATGGCAAGCAACACCAGGGATTAACATCATTAATTTTAGATTCTTTGTTGATTCACTCAATAAATTATTGATGTCTATTGTGTAATAAACCAACTCTAAGTGTAAAGAATACAGGAGAAAAAAACCCTCAATATTTTCATCAGATAAACAAGGCAGTAAAGTAAGTCAACACCTCGTTAAAAGCAATCACTTAAATTTTTTAGTAAATTGCTGTTTGTGTAAGTTGAGCTGTGTCAGAGGCTCAATCCTGGTTCACTCAAAGTGATGCCTTCCTGTATTTGAATGTGTGCACTGCAGTCTGATTGACATGCAAATGATGTTGCATATAAAAATGTCCATCATGTAAGAGGATATCTCAGAGGTGCAGGGAGGTGAGAAGATGTACCAAAGATCACATCTTAATTGAGCTTTAAAGCTGAGATTAAAATGCAGGTCTAACTGGCTTGCAAGCCCTGTTCTTTGTGCTCTTAGATATCATCAAACTGTTCTGTTCTCAAGATTGGGTCAAGGTTGGACAGAGGCAAGCAAGAATTTTAAAGGTTGGGTCAAGGTTGGACAGAGGCAAGCAGGAGCTTTAATCTCTCGCCATCCCTGCATGCTCTTGTGAGCCAAAAAATAAACTGTGCAAAGCCCACAGGCAAGGGCTCCCTTGGGTAGGACTGAAGTCACAGAGCATCGATGGATCCAGCAGACTTGCAACAGAGGCTGTCACCTGCTCTCCTGCCTCGTCCCATTCCACAGTGTTGACAGCTTTCATGTTTTTTCTTTAAGATTGAGTGCTAACAGGCAGACATCTCTTGCATTAGGAGCTGGGGCTGTGACTCCTAGTGCTAAACACAGCACCTCACTGCTGAGAATAAGAGGTCTCAGTGTGAGGAACAAGGGAATGAAAATCAAGGGATACTCTCTTGCATCTAAGAAGGGCTTTGGCTAGCACTGTTTCAGAGGCATATGGAGAATTTAGGTTCAATAAATTATGTTCTTTATCCTGCTGTCCAGAACATTTATTCTACCTATTCCTTTATATATATACACACACACATATTTATGTATGTTTATATACATATAAATATATACATATATTAATATATGTATTATATACATATACGTATATACATATGCATATATGTATTACATACACATACACATATATGTATATTTATATGTATATAATACATGTATATACACATATACATATAAATATATATTTATACAGAAATACACATATATATTATATGTATATTTAATACACATATATAAAATATACATATATTAATATGTATATAAAATATATATTTATATTTATATATTTTATAAAAATAAATATTTCATATTTATATATTTCTATGTCTGTATAAATATATATAAATTATATATATACTCCTATATATAGAAATATATATTTCTAGATATACATATAAATATATAAATATAAAATATGTATTTATATATAGAAAATACATATTTATATATGTATATTTATATATAGAAACAAATATATGTATAGTTCTATATAAAAAGAAATAGGTAGACTATATATAGAAATATATATAGGTATCTCATCTATTTGTCATCTCTATCTATCTATCTGTCTATCTGTCTACCTCCTCTCTCTCTCTCTCTTGTCCCCTCCCTGTCTGTCTGTAAAGTTGCACCACTTTTCTAAGCTACTGCATGGAGGTGACCACGTGAAACCAAGTATCCACTACATTTTCAACAGAAGGCATTGTGTAGGTTGCATTTGCAATGAATTCCCTTCTCCCTCACTCCAGGAAGTGAATTAGCTTTTAAATCAGCTAAGCCATGATTCCATTTGGACTTAATCAACATTTCCATGTAACTGCAAAAACAAATGGGTCTACATTTCATCCACAGTGTCAGAAAATCTGGGATATGCATTAACTAGAGGTGATGATTAACTTAACATTTGCATGGTATACATAAACTTGTCATAGGTCATTTTGTGTGTGTTTATGTGTGTGTATTCTAACTATAGTTGCATCATCAATTTTTAAAATGACTTTCTTATGCATTTGTGGAAGGTCATTGATTCAATATGGTTATGTGATAGCCATCTGTTCAAAATTTTTTCAACATATAAGCAATTTCCCTTAATATTTTAACTCTACAACTGATGATCAGAGAGCTAGAGAATTTTGATTCTGAGTTGATTCCATTGTTTCAAAATCACCCATTGGACTTATACAATTTTAAGTGGAAGTATGTTTTTTCATGTGAGTGAAATTTCCACATGCTTTGAAAAAATAAGCAATGATTCATGAGTTTCCCCATAATATACTTCCCCACAATTGAAACTGGGTGTATACCAAGTATTTGCAAATTCAGGCAGACATGATAACCAACAGTCTTCTTTTAATTTTACCAATAACCAAAATCAGTATAGGTAGACATATTTCTTTGTACACAAAATCCTGCATAACATGAGTAAAAGCATGAGTCCCTATGTTCACATTAAATGCATGTAAATAAATCAGATTAACAGAGCATATGAAACAGGGAGTTTCAAAGAATAATTTCAAAATCCTTTCTACTAAGGTTATGTTATATTTTCAGCTATTCACTTACTGCTCATATCAATGTTTCACTCCAAATCTTAGAATTCTTTCCTTTACAAAAAAAAATGCTTCACTTGCTTTTATCTCTGAACCAGCAAGTTTTGTTTTTTAATGAAAGGAAATCTTGAAAATTACTCTCTGTTCATTTTCCTAGTCTTTTCCACCCATGTATTTTCTCCATTGATGTAGATGTGGACATGGAACTCTCCTCCTTCAAAAATTATATTTCATGTGCCGCTCCTGAAGCATTAAAGGTGTCTGGTGAGCTGGCAGGAGGTAGTAAGGTTTTAAAAACTTTTAAGTTTTTCCCTTAATTCATCCAAGTCTCAGATCACACCCATGATACTTAATTCCCTGCTACTTATTGTAAAGATTCATTAAGCAAATCTGGGGAACTTTTATTTTGCTAAAATACAAGGGTATTTCAGGAATGATAATTATTCCTTCCTTTTCAGCTCTTAAAAACACACAGAAATCCAGTTTACATCACTGGATGCTGGGCAAATATGTCCCATGGAAGCTGTAATAGGTTGAATGGAGACATTTAAAATATGAGTTCACATCTTAACCACAGAACCTAGGAATAGGACCTTATCTGGAAATAGGATCTTTACAGATGGAATCATGTTAAGGATCTCAAGATGAGATCATCTTGCATTATCTGGGTGGGCCCTAAATCCAATGACCAGTGTCTTTCTAAGCGGTGTCCTCTTGGGGTGCTATGCAAAGCAGACACTTTGTTCTTGGTGAACACAACACACATTTTTTTTCTCCATCTTTGGGCTTCTTCTTGGGAGTATAACTTTTATAGATAGCCAAGCATCAAAGTGTCCACTGGGGGTCAGGCATGGTGGTTCATAACTGTAATCCCACCGCTCTGAGATGCCAACTTGGGAGGATCACTTGAGGCCAGAAGCTCAAGACCAGACTGGACAACAGAGCAAGACCCCATCTCTATTTTTTTAAAAAGTGCTCCACTGGGAAGATTCTCCTCTTTCACTTGCTACCGTCATCTCCCTCTCAATATTACCCCTACTGCTGAAGCAATGCTGTCAGACCTTTGCCATTCTCAGAGACAGACACAGAGGAGAGTGGCCATGTGGAGATGGGGGCAGAGATTGGAGTGATGCGGTCACAAGCCCAGGGATGCCAGGAGCCCCCAGGAGCTGGAAGAAGCAGGAAGGATCCTTTCCTAGAGCATCTGGAAGGAAGTGAATACAAATGTAGTGGACTAAATAGTTGCCCCTAGAAGGATCTGTCCATATCCTAAAGCCTAGAGCCTGGAATAAGACCTTATTTGGAAATAGGGTCTTTGCAGATGTAATTAGTTAAGGAACTTGAGATGAAATCATACTGGATTACAGTGATTTCTAAACACAATGAGAGCTGTCCCTATAGGAGACAGAAGAGCAATAGATGACTTGATGCAGAAAATACATAAATAAATACAATAAAATAAGAGACACAAGAGGAAACACAGACACAGACACAGAGAAGAAGGCCACATGGAGACAGAGGCAGAGATTGGAGTGGTGTGGTCACAAGCCCAGGGACCCCTGGAGCCCCCAGGAGCTGGGAGAGGCAGGAAGGAGCCCCCCCACCCCCCCCCAGAACCTCTGGCGAATGGTCATTCTGAAACACCTTGATCTCAGGCTTGGGTCTTCTGAACAGGGTGGGGGGAGAATAAAGTCTTGTTATTTTTAGCCACCCAACATATGTTAATTTGTTAGGGGCCTTAGGATATTCCTCCAGAAGTTTTCCTGGAAGCTGCCAATTTTATCTTTTTAGCAATAACTGTTTCCTTGGTATCATAAGGCAGGAACCATTCAGGGCAAAGAGAACAGCTGGGGTGCAGCCTGCCTTCTTCTAAGTGCACTTCTGCAGGTCACAGGCTTCATCTCTATCTGGATCCTGCCTGTCCAAGATGGTCATTGGCATCAAACTCTGTCTTGATTTCATGGCATAATAAAATTGTCCCATGCAATTCCTCCCCTCTGCTTTACAGTTTGCCTACCTTGTCCTCTTCTGCTCTGGGGAAAGTTATAAAATTGCACACTGAAAAGAACAGATTTGGGACCCCAGTCTCACAATTCCATGTGTCAAGAGAGGCTGTATGTAAAAATTAGACAGGGTAGATTGTCTTCCCTTTATCAGAAAGTGGAAAAGTAGACACTTGCAGAGAAAGGGGGTTCCATTTAGAAAGAGGAAGCGTCACTTTTTTAGCATAAGAGTTTTGCAAAATGAGCATGGCTTTTGTGAATGTATAGATCTGAATCAAAATGAAAAAACTGGCTTTTGATTTGGGAGCAAATCGAACTTTGAATCATGAATGCTGGTATGTTCTCTCTTTTACTCTTGGGTCTTTACTCTTGAGGCACTTGGAACCTTCTGCAAATTCTTCTTCAAATTTGTGGTAGGGGCCCCCAGGTGATCTCCAAAATAGACACGTTGTTTTTGGTAAACACAACACATGCTTTTTTCTCCATCTTTGGGCTTCTTGGGAATATAACTTATAGTCCTGCACCAAAGTGCTCCACTGTAGGTCAGGCATGGTAGCTCATACCTGTAATCTCACCACTTTGAGTGGCCAAGTGGGAGGATCCCTTGAGGCCAGAATTTCAAGACCAGACTGATCAGCATAGTGTATCTTTATTTAAAAAAAAAAAAAAAAAAAAAAGTTCTCCACTGGGAAAATTCTCCTTTTTCACTTCCTACCACCATCTCCCTCTCATTGTCACTGCTACTGCTGAAGCAATGCTGTCATATTTTGCCACTCTTGGCCTCTCTCCCTCTCACTGTTTCTCTCTGAAAAGAGCCCAGAAACCCAGCTCATAACAAAACCCTCACATAGATTGCAATGAAAGATCTCTTTCCTCTCTTCTTTTTTTTTTTTTTTGAGACGGAGTCTGGCTCTGTCGCCCAGCCCAGGCTGGAGTGCAGTGGCGCGATCTCGGCTCACTGCAAGCTCCGCCTCCCGGGTTCACGCCATTCTCCTGCCTCAGCCTCCCGAGTAGCTGGGACTACAGGCGCCCACAACCGCGCCTGGCTAATTTTTTGTAATTTTTAGTAGAGACGGGGTTTCACCGTGGTCTCGATCTCCTGACCTTGTGATCCGCCCGCCTCGGCCTCCCAAAGTGCTGGGATTACAGGCGTGAGCCACTGCGCCCGGCCTCCTCTCTTCTTATACCTTCTTATTACTTGATAAAAGAATTACAGATGTTCATCTAAACATTTACTAACAGTATAATCTCATTCATGAAATATCTTTACAATGTAGGTTGTTTTTTGTTTTTTGTTTTTTTGAGAGGGAGTCTCACTCTGTCACCCAAGCTGGAGCACAATGGTGCGATCTCAACTCACTGCAACCTCTACCTGTCAGATTCAAGTCATTCTCATGCCTCAGCTTCCCAAGTAGCTGGAATTATAGGCATGCACCACCATGACTGGATAATTTTTGAATTTAGTAGACAGGGTTTCCTCATGTTGAACATGCTAGTCTTGAACTCCTTACCTCAATTATCTTCCTGCCTTGGCCTCCCAAAGTGCTGGGATTACAGGTATGAGCCACTGTGCTCAGCCTGAAAGTTACAATTACTAGCAAGAAAAAGATGACACATAGGTCAGAGATACAAAAATCAAGATAGAACTCTTTTAGTATCCTCAGGTTTTGGTAGACATATGTTCAACTTGTGGTCAAGTGTGGTTGCCCATTTTCAAAAAATATTTGGTTGGAGAGGACACAGAGAAGGTAAAGGGTTTGGTGAATGCAAATGGAAATAAAGAATATTTAATGAACCTTGAGAAAAGTAGAGGCAAGACCTGAGATCTAGTCAAGCATTTTTTAAGAGCATCATTAAAAGATGGCATCAGAATGCTTTTTCTCTGTCTCCACAAATGTTCAAAACTGAGAAGAGACAAAGCTGCATTGTCTTTTTTTTTTTTTTTTTTGAGACGGAGTTTCGCTATTGTTACCCAGGCTAGAGGGCAATGGCATGGTCTTGCCTCACTGCAACCTCCACTTCCCAGGTTTAAGCAATTCTCCTGTCTCAGCCTCTCCCAAGAAGCTGGGATTACAGACATCCCTTGCCCAGCTAATTTTGTATTTTTAGTAGAGACAGGGTTTCTCCATGTTAGTCAGGCTGGTCTTGAACTCCCGACTTCAAGTGATCCCCTCGCCTTGGCCTCCCAAAGTGCTGGCATTACAGGCGTGAGACACCGTGCCTGGCACACTGTCTTATTAGAATGGAGTCAGCTACAGAGGCATATGCGTGATTTTTTCTATCAAAAGCAATCAGCAGTGGGATCTGTAGAGACCTGTCCAAGCTCCCTTCCAACCATATATTCCCATGAATGTGCCCCAGGTTATGAAATCAGTTCCAGGACCAGAGTTTACAGTCCCTCTGAGCCCACTTAGACACATATTACAGAAAACGACATTGGTCCTCAACTGTGTATTTGAAAAATAAATATGG
This sequence comes from Macaca fascicularis, assembly GCF_037993035.2. Taxonomy (NCBI): domain Eukaryota; kingdom Metazoa; phylum Chordata; class Mammalia; order Primates; family Cercopithecidae; genus Macaca; species Macaca fascicularis. The sequence continues at coordinate 4,101,682 of NC_132903.1, forward strand.
TCCTAATTATACTAACTACCTTTGCATACCAGAAGTTTTATCCATCTCACTTTAAGGTCATGTATTTGGGAAAGGACAGCCTCACACGTGGAAGCCATTTCTCTACAATTTACTAGGTGATCACAGGCTTCATTTCATCAAATCTTTTTTCTACAGTAGCCTCATAACATTCCCAGAGATACCAACGTGAGGAGTGACCATTTGCTGCTGCTATGTTCTTTCCTTGGTTGGTTCCATTATAGCCCTTCAAGGATAGAGCAAATGGGAGTGATGGCCCAAACCTGTAATCTCAGCATTTTGGGAGGTCGAAGTGAGTGGATCACCTGAAGCCAGAAGTTTGAGGCTAGCCTGGCCAACATGGCAAAACCACATCTCTACGAAAAATACAAAAATTACCTGGGTGTGGTGGCGCACACCTATAATACCAGCTACTTGGAAGGCTGAGGCAGGAGAATTGTTTGAACCTGGGAGGTGGAAGTTGCAGTGAGTCAACATCATGTCATGCACTCCAGCCGGGGTGACAGAGAGACTGTCCCCACCCACCACTCCCCAAAAAAGGAAAGAACAAAAGATCAAAGAAGACATCTCACAATAATCCTACTTGTTTCTCAGAGATGGTGGTCTGGAACAAGAAAAAAGGATGGATAACAATGAAGTCGGGATCCTGACCAAGATGGCCGAATAGGAACAGCTCCAGCCTCCAGCTCCCAGCACGAGTGACACAGAACATGGGTGATTTCTGCATTTTCAACTGAGGGACCAGGTTCATCTCACTGGGGAGTGCTGGACAATCAGTGCTGGTCAGCTGGTGCAGCCCGACCAGCAAGAGCTGAAGCAGGGTGAGGCATCGCCTCACTTGGGAAGTGCAAGGGAAAAAGGAATCCCTTTTCCTAGCCAAGGGAAACTGAGACACACGACACCTGGAAAATCGGGTAACACCCACCCTAATACTGTGCTTTACCAAGGGTCTCAGCAAACAGCACACCGGGAGATTATATCCCACACCTGACCCAGAGGGTCCCACACCCATGAGGCCTCCCTCATTGCTAGCACAGCAGTCTGAGATCTAACTGCAAGGCAGCAGCAAGGCTGGGGGAGGGGCGACCGCCATTGCTGAGGCTTAAGTAGGTAAACAAAGCTGCCAGGAAGCTCGAACTGGGTGGAGCCCACCACAGCTCAAGGAGGCCTGCCTGCCTCTGTAGACTCCACCTCTGGGGACAGGGCATAGCTAAACAAAAAGCAGCAGAAACCTCTTCAGATGTAAATGACCCTGTCTGACAGCTTTGAAGAGAGCAGTGGGTCTCCCAGCACAGAGTCTGAGATCTGAGAACGGGACAGACTGCCTGCTCAAGTGGGTTCCTGACCCCTGAGTAACCTAACTGGGAGACATACCCCACTAGGTGCAGACTGACACCTCACACTTTACACAGCTGGGCACACCTCTGAAACGAAGTTTCCAGAGCAAGAATCAGACAGCAACACTCGCTGTTCAGCAATATTCTATCTTCTGCAGCCTCCGCTGCTGATACCCAGGCAAACAGGGTCTGGAGTGGACCTCAAGCAATCTCCAATAGACCTGCAGCTGAGGGTCCTGACTGTTAGAAGGAAAACTAACAAACAGAAAGGACACCTACACCAAAACCCCATCGGTACATCACCATCATCAAAGACCAAAGGCAGATAAAGCCACAAAGATGGGGAAAAAGCAGGGCAGAAAAGCTGGAAATTCAAAAAATCAGAGCACATCTCCCCCTCCAAAGGAACGCAGCTCATCGACAGCAACGCATCAAAGCTGTACAGAGAATGACTTTGACGAGTTAAGAGAAGAAGGCTTCAGACCATCAAACTTCTCAGAGCTAAAGGAGAAACTACATACCCAGCACAAAGAAACTACAAATCTTGAAAAAAGAATGGAAGAATGGATAACTAGAATAATAAATGCAGAGAAGGCCATAAACGAACCAATAGAGATAAAAACCATGACATGAGAATTACATGACAAATGCACAAGCTTCAGTAACTGACTCGATCAACTGGAAGAAAGAGTGTCAATGATTGAAAATCAAATGAATGAAATGAAGCAAGAAGAGAAGTCTAGAGAAAAAAGAGGAAAAAGAAAGAACAAAGCCTCCAAGAAATATGGGATTCTGTGAAAAGACCAAATCTACATCTGATTGGTGTGCCTGAAAGCAAGGGGGAAAATGGAACAAAGTTGGAAAGCACTCCTCAGGATATCATCCAGGAGAACTTCCCCAACCTAATAAGGCAGGCCAACATTCAAATTCAGGAAATACAGAGAGCGCCACAAAGATACTCTTCGAGAAGAGCAACTCCAAGACACATAATTATCAGATTCACCAAAGTTGAAATGAAGAAAAAAATGTTAAGGGCAGCAAGAGAGAAAGGTCAGGTTACCCACAAAGGGAAGCCCATCATATTAACAGCACATCTCTTGGCAGAAACTCTACAAGTCAGAAGAGAGTGGGGGCCAATATTCAATGTTCTTAAAGAAAAGAATTTTCAACCCAGAATTTCATATCCAGTCAAACTAAGTTTCATAAGTGAAGGAGAAATAAAATCCTTTACAAACAAACAAATGCTTGGAGATTTTGTCACTACCAGGCCTGCCCTACAAGAGCTCCTGAAGGAAGCACTAAACATGGAAAGGAACAACTGGTACCAGCCATTGCAAAAACATGGCAAAATGTAAAGACCATTGATACTAGGAAGAAACTGCATCACCTAAGGAGCAAAATAACCAGCTAATATCACAACGACAGGATCAAGTTCACATATAACAATATTAACCTTAAATATAAATGGTCCAATTAAAAGATACAGACTGGCAAATTGGATAAACAGTCAAGACCTATCAGTTTGCTGTATTCAGGAGACCCATCTCACACGCAGAGACACACATCGGCTCAAAATAAAAGGATGGAGGAAGATCTACCAAGAAAATGGAAAACAAAAAAAAGCAGAGATTGCAATACTAGTCTCTGATAAAACAGACTTTAAACCATCAAAGATCAAAAGAGACAAAGAAGGCCATTACATATGGTAAACAGATCAACTCAACAGGAAGAACTAACTATTCTAAATATATATGCACCCAATACAGGAGCACCAGGATTCATAAAACAAGTCCATAGAGACTTAGACTCCCATACAATAATAATGGGAGTCTTCAACATCCCACTGTCAACATTAGACAGATCAACGAGACAGAAAGTTTACAAGGATATCCAGGAACTCAACTCTGCATCAAGCGGACCTAATAGACATCTACAGAACTCTCCACCCCAAATCAACAGAATGTACATTCTTCTCAGCACCACATCTCACTTATTACAAAATTGACCACATAGTTGGAAGTAAAGCACTCCTCAGAAAATGTAAAAGAACAGAAATTATAACAAACTGTCTCTCAGACCACAGCGCAATCAAACTAGAACTCAGGACTAAGAAACTCAATCAAAACTGCTCAACTACATGGAAACTGAACAACCTGCTCCTGAATAACTACTGGGTACATAACGAAATGAAGGTAGAAATAAAGATGTTCTTTGAAACCAATGAGAACAAAGATACAACATACCAGAATCTCTGGGATACATTTAAAGCAGTGTATAGAAGGAAATTTACAGCACTAAATGCCCACAAGAGAAAGGTGGAAAGATCTAAAATTGACACTCTAACATCACAATTAAAAGAACTAGAGAAGCAAGAGCAAACACATTCACAAGCTAGCAGAAGGCAAGAAACAACTAAGATCAGAGCAGAACTGAAGAAGATAGAGACACAAAAAAACCCTCCAAAAAAATCAATGAATCCAGGAGCTGGTTTTTTGAAAAGATTAACAAAATTGATAGACTGCTAGCAAGACTAATATAGAAGAAGAGAAGAATCAAATAGACACAGTAAAAAATGATAAAGGGGATATCACCACCAACCGACAAAAATACAAACTACCATCAGAGAATACTATAAACACCTCTACACAAATAAACTAGAAAACCTAGAAGAAATGGATAATTTCCTGGACACTTACACTCTCCCAAGGAAGAAGTTGAATCCCTGAATAGACCAATAGCAGGCTCTGAAATTGAGGCAGTAATTAATAGCCTACCAACCAAAAAAAGTCCAGGACCAGACGGACTCACAGCCGAATTCTACCAGAAGTACAAGGAGGAGCTGATACCATTCCTTCTGAAACTATTCCAAACAATAGAAAAAGAGGGAATCCTCCCTAACTCATTTTATGAGGCCAACATCATCCTGATACCAAAGCCTGGAAGAGACACAACGAAAAAAGAGAATTTTAGACCAATATCCCTGATGAACATCGACACAAAAATCCTCAAAAAATACGGGCAAACCACATCCAGCAGCACATCAAAAAGCTTATCCACCATGATCAAGTGTGCTTCATCCCTGGGATGCAAGGCTGGTTCAACATATGCAAATCAATAAACATAATCCAGCATATAAACAGAACCAAAGACAAAAACCACATGATTATCTTAATAGATGCAGAAAAGGCCTTTGACAAAATTCAACAGCCCTTCCTGCTAAAAACTCTCAATAACCTAGGTATTGATGGAACATATCTCAAAATAATAAGAGCTATTTATGACAAACCCACAGCCAATATCATACTGAATGGGCAAAAACTGGAAGCATTCCCTTTGAAAACTGGCACAAGACAGGGATGCTGTCTCTCACCACTCCTATTCAACATAGTGTTGGAAGTTCTGGCTAGGGCAATCAGGCAAGAGAAAGAAATAAAGGGTATTCAGTTAGGAAAAGAAATCAAATTGTCCCTGTTTGCAGATGACATGATTGTATATTTAGAAAACCCCATTGTCTCAGCCCAAAATCTCCTTAAGCTGATAAGCAACTTCAGCAAAGTCTCAGGATACAAAATTAATGTGCAAAAATCACAAGCATTCTTATACACCAGTAACAGACAAACAGAGAGCCAAATCAGGAATGAACTTCCATTCACAATTGCTTCAAAGAGAATGAAATACCTAGGAATCCAACTTAGTAGGGATGTAAAGGACCTCTTCAAGGAGAACTACAAACCACTGCTCAGTGAAATAAAAGAGGACACAAACAAATGGAAGAACATACCATGCTCATGGATAGGAAGAATCAATATTGTGAAAATGGCCATACTGCGCAAGGTAATTTATAGATTCAATGCCATCCCCATCAAGCTACCAATTACTTTCTTCACAGAATTGGAAAAAACTGCTTTAAAGTTCATGTAGAACCAAAAGAGAGCCCGCATTGCCAAGACAATCCTAAGTCGAAAGAACAAAGCTGGAGGCATCATGCTACCTGACTTCAAACTATACTACAAAGCTACAGTAACCAAAACAGCATGGTACTGGTACCAAAACAGAGATACAGACCAATGGAACAGAACAGAGCCCTCAGAAATAATACCACACATCTACAGCCATCTGATCTTTGACAAACCTGTCAAAAACAAGAAATGGGGAAAGGATTTCCTATTTAATAAATGGTGCTGGGAAAATTGACTACCCAAAAGTAGAAAGCTGAAAATGGATCCTTTCCTTACTCCTTATATGAAAATTAATTCGAGATGGACTAGAGACTTAAATGTTAGACCTAATACCATAAAAACCCTAGAAGAAAACCTAGGTAATACCATTCAGGACATAGGCATGGGCAAGGACTTCATGTCTAAAATACCAAAAGCAATGACAACAAAAGCCAAAATTGACAAATGGGATCTAATTAAACTGAAGAGCTTCTGCACAGCAAAAGAAACTACCATCAGAGTGAACAGGCAACCTACAGAATGCGAGAAAATTTACCAATCTACTCATCTGACAAAGAACTCAAACGAATTTACAAGAAAAAAACAAACAATCTCATCAAAAAGTGGGCAAAGGATATGAACAGACATTTCTCAAAAGAAGACATTCATACGGCCAACAGACACATGAAAAAATGCTCATCATCACTGGCCATCAGAGAAATGCAAATCAGAACCACAATGAGATATCATCTCACACCAGTTAGAATGGCAATCATTAAAAAGTCAGGAAACAACAGGTTTTGGAGAGCATGTGGAGAAATAAGTACATTTTTACACTGTTGGTGGGATTGTAAACTAGTTCAACCATTATGGAAAACAGTATGGCGATTCCTCAAGGATCTAGAACTAGAAATACCATATGACCCAGCCATCTCATTACTTGGTATATACCCAAAGGATTATAAATCATGCTGCTATAAAGGCACATGCACACATACGTTTATTGCAGCATATTCACAATAGCAAAGACTTGGAATCAACCCAAATGTCCATCAATGACAGACTGGATTAAGAAAATGTGGCACATATACACCATGGAATACCAGGTAGCCAGAGAAAAGGATGAGTTCGTGTCATCCATGCATCCATGGATGCAGCTGGAAACCATCATTCTCAGCAAACTATTGCAAGAACAGAAAACCAAACACTGCATGTTCTCACTCATAGGTGGGAATTGAACAATGAGATCACTTGGACATGGGAAGGGGAACATCACACACTGGGGCCTATTGTGGGGAGGGGGTAGGAGGGAAGGATGTCATTGGGAGTTATACTTGATGTAAATGACATGTTGATGGGTGCTGACGAGTTGATGGGTGCAGCACACCAACATGGCACATGTATACATATGTAACAAACCTGCACGTTGTGCACGTGTACCCTAGAACTTAAAGTATAAAAAAAAATAGTGAAGTCGGTTTATTGGAGGCTGTGGATATCATTTAATCATAAATCATTTAATCTACCTGTCTTGTGGCTTGACCCTAAATAGCTCCTGGACCAGCCCACATCGTTCCAGCTCTCATAATGCCAGCTGGTCTTCCAAACTTGGGGAATTTCCTCTAACGTTCCTCTATTTCTACTGCCAAACAGTCCTCCGGGTACTAATGAAGTAGGAACTAGTACTTTGTTATTTCTTTCTCCACTAAAACATAAGAGAAAGAGAAATATGGTATCCAGGCCGGGCGCGGTGGCTCAAGCCTGTAATCCCAGCACTTTGGGAGGCCGAGACGGGCGGATCACGAGGTCAGGAGATCAAGACCATCCTGGCTAACACGGTGAAACCCCGTCTCTACTAAAAATACAAAAAATTAGCCGGGCGTGGTGGCGGGCACCTGTAGTCCCAGCTACTCGGAGGCTGAGGCGGGAGAATGGCGTGAACCCGGGAGGCGGAGCTTGCAGTGAGCCGAGATCGCGCCACTGCACTCCAGCCTGGGAGACACAGCGAGACTCCGTCTCAAAAAAAAAAAAAAAAAAAAAAAAAAAAAAAAAAAAAAGAAATATGGTATCCACACTGCTAGCTTGCTCTCTCAGGGGTATTCTGCACTCATTACATGCTTTTTGAATATATAATATGTAAATTTGCTGATATGTAAATATTCAATATGTAAATATGCTGGTGTGTGAATATTCATTATGTGATTATTCAATATGAAACATATTGAAATCTACTTGAAAGCTCATGAGTTTTTTGGAGTTTTCTTTTTTTTTTTAATTGATGTGTAATGGATCTACTTAGTTTGGGGATACATGTAATAATTGAATAGAGTCATATAATTTGTAAAAATCAAATGAGTATTTGGGATCTTCTTCACCAAAAATATTTGTCTTTTCCTTATACTAAAACGATCTAAATTCTTTTCTTCTAGCAATTTTGAACATGTAATAGATTACTATAAACTATAGTCACCCTACTGACCAATCTAAAACCAGGACTGTTTTCTTTCATGGAACTTTATATTTGCATTATTGAATCAACAAAACTGATGTTGATTCATGAGATTAAACAACTACATCTGAAGAGATATCATCAGTTCTCACTTTGCTGGAGACACACTTCACACCCTTGTAGGTAACGGTTGTATCTATAATAATGACATGTGACTCTGAGGTACTCTTTTAATTTTTATTTTTTATTATAAATAGAAATGGAGACCCACTATGGTGTTCAGGCAGGTCTGAAATTCCTGGGCTCAAGTGATTCTCATACCCTTGCCTCTCAACATGCTGGAATTACAGACATGAGCCACCAAGCCTGGCTTACTCTGGTTTTTTTTTTTTTTCTTGGTTGGTTGGTTGGTTTTTTGAGACAGGGTCTCGGTCTGTTACCCAGGCTGGAGTGCTATGGCATGATCTCGACTCACTGCAACCTCCACCTCCCAGGCTTAAGCTATTCTCCCAACTCAGTCTCTGGAGTAACTGGGGCAGCATGCACTACTACCATACCCTGCTGATTTTTGTGTGTGTTTTGTAAAGACAAGGTTTCTGGCCAGGTACAGTATTCCAGCACTTTAGGAGGCCGAAGTGGGCAGAGCACTTGAGGCCAGGAGTTCGAGACAGGGTTTTGCCATGTTGCCCAGGCTGGTCTGCAACTCTTAGGCTCAAGTGATCCTCCCACCTTGGCCTCCCAAAGTGCTAGGATTACAGGCATGAGCCAACATGCCCAGCCATTGAAAGTGTTTTCTATTCTGTTTTAAGAGAATGTTCTTTCATTGAAATGCACTATCTTGCTTTTTTTTTTTCCTTTCCTTTTGACATAGGGTCTCAATCTGTTGTCCAGGCTGGAGTACAGTGGTGCACTCATAGCTCACTGCAGAACTCCTGGGCTCAAGCCATCTTCCTGCCTCAGCCTCCCGAGTAGCTGGGCCCACAGACATGAGCCAGGGCACCTTAAAAGAAGTATACACTGGAGCTTTTGTAGCATCAGAGGAGTAAAACAACAACAACAACAAAAGAAACATGTTGGGACTGTGTCCCCAGAAGGCCAGATATGACTTGAACTAGAATGAGACATAAATTTACATGTTAAAGAAAACCACCCAGTGTGGCTGAAGCCGGGATCCCCTAGTGCTTCTGTCTCACCTGCAGACCAACAGTCTCCTGTCATCCAGCCTTCCACTCCTTCCTCCGCATTTCCCCTGAGGTATCTCAGTGGCATCTCCAACCCAGGGTTTGCAATGCATAGGTTCTTCTATCAGATCTGCCAGTGGCACCAAGATTTCTCTACCACCTAAAGCCAAAAAAAGAAAAGAAAAAAAAAAAAAGTCTTACACCTCTGGTCCCAGATACTTAGGTGGCTGAGGCAGGTGGGGGGCACCTGTAGTCTTAGCTATTTGGGAGGCTGAGGTGGGAGCATTGCTTGAACCCAGGAGGTTAAGGCTGCAATGAGCTATGATGGTGTCACTGCACTCCAATTTGGGTGATAGAGTGAGAACCTGCCTCTAAAAAAAATTAAAATAACAATAGATAAATAAAGTAAATTATACAGCATTTAAATGAGCAAAGAATGATTCACAAATTGGATAGCCCACAGAACCACAGTAGGTTCAGAGAGATCCCGGCACTGTCTCACGGTGAGAGAGGATTTATGGACAGAAAAAGGAGAGTGATGTACAGAAAACAGAAGTGAGGTACAGAAACAGCCAAATTCATTACAGCTCACCTTATTTGAGCATAGTTTGGACAGTTGACTTCCTTCGGACAAAACTTTGTGATTGGCATAAAAGTGCCAGGTTCCAGTCTGTTTACACATCCAGTTAGATTTCAGTGCACTGCGTACGGAGAAACCTTTAGGCAAACCTTAAAACATGTCAGGGGGCAGCTTGAGGCTAACTTTAATTCAGCACATCCTTTGGCACTCAGCTTAAATAGAGCTCTTAAACATGAACAGTCTGAGAAGAGGGCTGTGCCTGTCTAGTCAGACCTGAAATTTCAGCAGGGTTTTGGAAAACCGGTGACACTTGCCCTAAGTTACCGTGAAGGCTCCAGGCGTGGTCTGGGTGATATTACCCATGTTCAGGGTGAACTTCATGATGAAGGACTTCCACTGTTGCACAAGGCCCTGTCATCAGAGAGACCAAAATAAATGCCCCTTTAACAACTAAAGCAGACCCTAAGGTTAAGGAGAGAAAAGTTAGCTACAGGCTGAGTTCACAGAGAGGCTAGCATGGCAACTTCCTAAATCCCGAAGGTTGTAAGAAAAACCGCACTCTTGCTAAACTCCCGAAGAAGAGGAGTTACCAGGCAAATTATCAGACCTTCTAACCCTTTTTTTAAAACAAGGTCTCACTCTATAGCCCAAGCTGGAGTGCAGTGGTATGATCATGGCTCACTAGAGACTCAACCTCCTGGATTCAAGCAATCCTCCCACTTCAGCCTCCTAAGTAGCTGGGACCACAGGTTCGTGCCACTATGTTCAGCTAATTTGTGTGTGTGTGTGTTTTGCAGAGATGGAGTTTCACTGTGTTGCCCAGGCTGTTCTCAAACTCCTGCGTTCAAACAATTTACCTGCATCAGCTTCCCAAAGTGCTGGGATTACAGGTGTGATCCACTGTGCCCAGCCCCTTCTAACTGTTGACAACCCAGACTGCTATTCAGACAGAGGAGCAGCTTTACACACATTCTTTTCTAATATGCAACTGCAGAACTTACTCCAGTTTCAGCAGCCCATAGAGGCTTCACACTTTGTGCCCTACAGTTCACCTCTTCACATAAAGAGCCAAATCCCACCTCTTTTTTTTTTTTTAGATACATGATTCCCCTTTGTCAGCTAGGCTGGAGTGCAATGCTGCAGTTATGGCTTACTGCAGCCTCAGTCTTCTGGACCCAACCGATTCTCCCACCTCAGCCTCCCAAATACTTGGGATCACAGTCGTGTGTTACCATGCCCGGCTAATTCTTTTATTTTTATTTTTTGTAGAGATGAGGTTTCACCCTGTTGCCCACGCTGGTCTCGAACTCCTGAGCTCAAGTGATCCACCGCCTTGGCCTCCCAAAGTGCTAGGATTACAGGCATGAGCCACCATGCCCCACCTCATTTTAATGCTAAAACATAGCCCCTAAATGAACATGGGACATATATTACATATATATTTACCCATTGGGCATGCACGCAGCTCCCCTCATAAATATGCAAAGCTTCTCCCCCAAACCTGCTGAATATGCATGACTCTATTGTGTAATATGATCCCTATGAGGCATGAGACCCAATCTCTCTTTTCCCTCTCCAGAGAGACAGTACATTCTGTTTATGCCAGGGACACTCATTCCCCAGTTTGCAAACTGACATCACCAATAAAACTCTCCTTTCTATTACACTATTTGGGCTCCCCAGTGGTCTTTTGCACGACAGCTCTAAACTTTGCTTAAGGCTCTTGTAGGAGAGCAGGATAGGTCACCCCAGAAGATATCACTTTGGCATAAGGGTTCTTTTGAACTGAAGACAAATGAGAAGCAAGAGCTGCTAAAAGAAAACAGAATAAAACTCTCATGGGGGTTTGTTATACAGATTAGTTCATCATCCAGGCATTAAGCTTAGAACCTGTGAAAGGACAATATATCTTGGAGTCCACAGTCACTAAGCTAAAGGGAAAAGTCAAGCTGGGAACTGCTTAGGGCCTCTGCCTCCCATCGAGTCAAAGTCCCCCCTTTGCTTGCTGAGAGTCGAGTATCTGATCGCCTCCTTTGGAAAGGCTCATCAGAAACTCAGATCAATGCAACTGTTTGTGTCTCACCTATCTGTGACCTGGAAACTCCCTCCCAGCTTCTAGTCTTCCTGCCTTTGCTTCAAGCTGTCCCGCCTTTCTAGACCGAACCAATGTGCTTCTTACGTATACTGATTGATGTCTCATGTCTCCCTGAATGTATAAAACGAAGCTGTGCCCCGAGCACCTTGGGCACACGTCGTCAGGACTTCCTGAGGCTGTGTCACAGGGGCACGTTCTCAATCTTGGCAAAAGAAACTTTCTAAGTTAACTGAGCCCTGTCTCAGACTTTCTGGGTTCACATACCCATTCGTTATTTTTCCTGATCCTCTCCCTCCTCCCACGCTCCACCTTCTGAAAGACCCCATTGTGTATTGTTCCCCTCTTTGTGTCCACGTGTTCTCATCATTCAGCTCCCACGTATAAGTGAGAACATGCGGTATTTGGTTTTCTGTTCATGGGCTAGTTTGCAAAGGATAATGGCCTCCAGCTCCATCTGTGTTCCCGCAAAGGACATGATCTCGTTCTCAAACAATAAAAGCAAGTCAGCTAAGAGATTGGAAAACAAACAAACAAACCAAAACCTCTCTGCACTCTCCTATTTGCCTGAAAGTAGGCTTAGACTGTAAATTATCAGAGACACAGGCCTAGAGGAATCTACATAACCTCAATTCGCCTTTATCTTCCATATCCCTTCTGTATTTGTCTTCCCAAAGTCTGCAGCTCCTAGGAGCTTAAAAGGCCTTTTTCCTTTGCCTTTTTCCTTCCTGACAAATGCATTGTTCTTGGTTGATTTCTTCTACGTGCCCCAAGTTCTAACCATGTTTTTGAGTTACTCATCACTGAGTTTCACCCCATGTGGATGTACACTGCATGTCTTAATAAATTCTGCTTTTCTTTTGTTTTTTTGGCAGTGTAATTTCCAGGGTGGTAGCTGGAGAACTGAGGAAGACTGAGAAAAAGTTGTTACTGTTGTTACTTTTCCTTCTGCTCTGCCAGCACCCTGTCAAAATCCTTAAACATTTTGAAACAGGTAGCAGTTAAAAGAAAACTTCAGACAAGTGAAATCTGTTGGAGTTTAATTGAGCAAAGAAAATATTTGATTGAATCAGGCAGCTTCCAGAAACACAGCAGATTTAGAGAGACTGCAGGGGTGCCTCGTGGTCAGAACAAATTTATAGACAAAAGAAGTAAACTGAGGTACAGGAATCAGAAGTGTGCTACCGAAACAGTGAAATGGATTACAGCTTGGCGTTTGCCTGATTTGAATGCAGTTTGAACACTCAGCAGTCTATGAGTGGCTGAAGTATGGCCTCTGGCATTGGCCAACACTCAGCTATTGTTACAGATGCATACTATTAAGTTAGGTTTTCAATTTTGTTTGCCTATTAAGCTAGGGTACTCTTCATCCACAAAGACTCAAATATAGAAGTACGGAGTCCTTCTCGGGCCATATTTAGTTTGCTTTAACAGACGTAAGCATTTTATTTTTACTTTTGCCTATTTTCCCAAGAGCTGAGTATTTTCATTTTGCACTCAGCCTTGCAAACTATATACCTCGTTCTATCCACAAAGGAAAGATGCCAAGAACTGAGGTTGCTTAAGTCATTATTACTCATATTGATAGCAAGAGTGGGTTTCTGCAAAAGTTTGCTCTTAAATGTGAATATTTCCTGAGTCTATACTATTGATAGCATTTCTTTGGCAGGGATCTAAATTTGGCTCTTGGGGTTAAAGTTAGGGAATCTGGATTGCTGATCAAAATTCTGCTTAGAAGAAACAAAAGTAGGCTGAGCATGGTGGCTCATGCCTGTAATTCCAGCACTTTGGAAGGCCGAAGTGGGTAGATGGCTTGAGTCCAGGAATTTAAGACCAACCTGGGCAACATAGTGAGACCTCATCTCTACAATGTATACAAAAATTAGGTGGGAGTAGTGGCTCATACCTGTGGTCCCAACTACTTGGGAGCCTGAGGCAGGAGGACACTTGAGTCTGGGAGGTTGAGGCTGCAGTGAATCATGATTGGGGCACTGCAGCCTGGTGACAAAGCAAGACTCTGTCTTAGAAACAAAAAGGAAGGAAGGAAAGAGGGAAGGAAGGAAGGGAGGGAGGGAGGGAGGGAAGGAAGGAAGGAAGGAAGGAAGGAAGGAAGGAAGGAAGGAAGGAAGGAAGGAAGGAAGGAAGGAAGGAAGGAAGGAAGTCTGTACGGTTTAAATAATGAATACAGGCTGGAGATGTGGGTGGATATTTGGCATTTTCCAAGTGGGAGTTGCATTTGCATGTCATCTAAATGCAATGGGAAATAAAATAAGGCACACTTGAAGAGGCAGGATTTTTCTTTCTTTTTTTTTTTTTTTTTTTTTTTTTTTTTTTTGAGACGGAGTCTCGCTCTGTAGCCCCGGCTGGAGTGCAGTGGCCGGATCTCAGCTCACTGCAAGCTCCGCCTCCCGGGTTCCCGCCATTCTCCTGCCTCAGCCTCCCGAGTAGCTGGGACCACAGGCGCCGCCACCTCGCCCGGCTAATTTTTTGTGTTTTTAGTAGAGACGGGGTTTCGCCGTGTTAGCCAGGATGGTCTCGATCTCCTGACCTTGTGATCCGCCCGTCTCGGCCTCCCAAAGTGCTGGGATTACAGGCTTGAGCCACCGCGCCCGGCCCGAGGCAGGATTTTTCTAAATCAGAATCCAAGCTTTCTATTCTGCGGAATCTGACTGCCATCCTGCCATCTGCAGCTGGAAAATGTCCATTGCTCAATTACCATCACCAAGAGGTGGCCGGGCAACTAACCATCACCCCATAAATCACCCCAAGGTATCCACCTGTGCTTCCATGCAATGTGTACTTCCTGTGTCCCCCGCTGTTTTTTACAACAGTGCTAAGGAAACCCGCTCCAGCCAGAGGCAGGGCTTCTGAGGCCATTTGCAGATCTGAGTAAGGAAAACCCTAAAACCCTAGGAGTCTTTACCATTTGTGGGTCCATCCGATTTGGGATTTGCTCTTGAATCCCTGTACCACCCAAGTCAAATTTCATAAAAGATTTGGATTGGAAAAAATCATTGCAAGTAGGCTCCTAAATACACTGCTTCATTAGCTAAATTATAGCCAAGATCTGAGGTGCGGGTGCTGCTTTCAGCCAAGCCTTTTGAGATTATTTATTGTTGGACCATCTCAACTCTAATTCACGTTGCTTTACTCATCCTCTGAACCTGGCCTTGAGACAGAAGAAACTATGTATCTTTTCTCCAAATTTAGACCAGTGTCTGGATTATTCTAGGTTCTCCATTTATGTTCACCCTCTGAGGGGTGAATGAGTAGCACAGATCACACATACTAGTTGTAATTAAAATGTATGTGCTTAGAAAAATCCAGATGATAAATGATGCACTTTGATACTTCTGTCTCTCTCTCTCCACCGCTACCCTTCTGTCTGTCTTTCTCTAATTTTTGCTGTTATTCCTGTCTGAAACTTTAGGCAATGCATTCTATTCCTTCAAAGCTATTAAGGGTTTGAGGAGCTTATGTAAAATACTGACCATCTCAGATGGATAAAGTAGGTGGAGGTGAATTTCTGGATGCAATCAAACTGTATGGGTTGAAAAAGGTCTTTCCTTTTCAAATTCCTCTTCCAAGAATAAAGTTAAAATGTACGCTATCTTTACAAAAATGCAATCAATATACACATTTATCGTATTAGGAATCTGGAGCAAGCTGTGCAGGCAGCTGTGTTAGCATGCCACCTAGTGTTTACATTCATCTAATGGTTAAAAACACGCACTGCTCAATCAGGCTTGTGTTCCTTGATGCGAAGGAAAGAATATAAATTATTTAAAGGATAATTCAGAATGAGGAAATAATAGACATTCCTTAAGTAACTATATTTGTAAACTGAATTGTATAATTTATCTTTCTATTTAGGGAAAAAGGTTAATTAAGGGCTTAAGGGGCATATGGAAAATATTGACCACCTCAGATAGACAAGGCAGGTGAAGGTAATTTTCTTTATGCAATGGGTCATAATAGTTTAATTAAGCATCAAGTTTGGAGTGTTTAGACCAATGGCAAAGGTTTGTATCATTTTAATAGATGACATCCTTTTGATTTTAATCTTGTTACTTTCAAAATAACCACTAGAAAAGGAAATATAATACTTATTAAGAGCTATCTGTGGGCCTATGGGCTGTGTGCAAAGTCTTTTAGAGATAGTATCTCCATTAATCTTTGTAAGTCCCGTAATAAACTTTTTAGTTGCATTTCACAGATGGAACAATTGAAGTATACATAGGTTAGGGAATATGTCCAAAGATATTTAGTTGGTAAGAAGAACAATTCCCATTCACCCCATTGTGTCAAACCCTAGAGAACATTCTTTCCACCTCTGAACACCACTGTGTGGAAAAGAACGTGTTCCGTTGGTGGTACATAGCTTGCTTTTATCTACTACCGTCTCCTTGGCATGTGGTTAAAGAAAATGGAAGGACAGGACCCAAGGAGGGAGAAGGACCTTGCATGTGGGGTTGACAACCTTGGGTCCAGACCTCATGGTCCTGCTCCCTTTACAGTGTAGACTCACCAAAGCCTCTTCATGTCTCCACACTCTGTGTTCTTCATCTGCAAAAATAAGAGCATTTGAGAAGAAGATTTCAGAAGTTATTTCTCAGGCTAAAATCCTAAGATTCTGTTCTAGGGTATTCTAAATTCAAGGTGAACCTCCTCCTAACAGTGATGAGAAAATGAGGATGTTTCAGAGATCTTATAACAAAGAGTGGCAGAGAAATTGCTCAGCCTTTGTAAGGAATTCTTTTGTGGACAAATAAGATCTAATATGGTTGCACCAAATCACTTAGGAAAAAGATATCCTTCGTTGATAGTTAATATTACAACAGTTATTTGTATTTCAGTTGACACTTTCATATTACTCTTTAGTGAAGACAGTGCAACAGTATAGGTCCATTGAAATAAGTCAAATACACATAATTTTCTAATTTTTTTATTTCCATAAGTTTTGGGGGAACAGGTGGTGTTTGGCTACATGAGTAAGTTATTCAGTGGTGATTTGTGAGATTTTGGTGCACCCATCACTCAGCAGTATACAATGCACTCAATTTATAGTCTTTTATCCCTCACCCCCTTCCTACTCTTTCCTCCAGAGTCCCCAGAGTCCATTGTGTCACTCTTAGGCCTTTGCATCCTCATAGCTTAGCTCCCACTTATAAGTGAGAACATACAATGTTTGGTTTTCCATTTTTGAGTGACTTCACTTAGTCTCCAAACTGATCCAGGTTGCTGCAAATGCCATTAATTCATTACTTTTCATGGCTGATTAGTATTTCTTTGTATATATATATGCCACAGTTTCTTTATCCACCTGTTGATTGATGGCATTTGGGCTGGTCCCACATTTTTGCAATTGTAAATTGATGAACACACTTGATTATGTTACTCCTGGGGTTACACATTTGAGAGACACTCCTGGAGGACAGGTGAGTCTCCAAGTGGGGCTTAGCCCACAAGGGTTCTTGGCTTAGCCCAGGAAATAATTCAAGGGCAAACCAGAGGTAGAAGAAAACTGCTTTATTGAAGCAACAATGTTACAGCTTTGTGACTGCTCCTGCAGAACATGGCTACCCTCTAGGCAGAGAGTAGCAGCTCAGGGCAGTTGTGCAGTCACATTTATACCCATTTATTGTTATTTTTATTTTTTCCTTGTTTGAGACAGCGTTTCACTCTGTCACTCAAGCTGGAGTACAAGCGGCACGATCTCGGCTCACTGCAAACTCTGCCTCCCATATTCAAGCAATTCTCCTGCCTCAGCCTCCAGAGTAGCTAAGATTTCAAGCATGTGCCACCACACCCGGCCAATTTTTCTGTATTTTTTGTAGAGATGGAATTTCACCATGTTGGTCATCCTGGTCTCAAACTCCTGATCTCAAACGATCTGCCCACGTCGACCTCCTAAAGTGTGTAACTCTTCTTAATTGCATGCAGATTAAGGGGTGGGTTATGCAGAAATTTCTAGGGAAAGGGTAGTAATCATTGAGTTATTGCGTCATTGCCATGGAAAGGGGTGGTAACTCCGGGTATTGCCATGGCAATGGTAAATTGACATGACACACTGATGGGCGTGTTTGACTGAAAGCTGCTTCAGTCTGCCCTGTTTTAGCTAGCCCTCAATCTGGTCTGGTGTCCAACCCCCACCTCTGGAGTCAAGTCCTGCCTCCTACTTCAACATCATAGGGTTGATGTACATGGAGATTTGGGGTTGGCATGGCTAGGGTCCCAGTCCCAGCCCAGGAACACCTAAGCTGTGTCCTCCTGAGCAAGTAACAGAGCATTTCCAAGTCCCAGGTGCTCTTCTTGGTATACAGGGGTGCAACGGATTAAATTATGACCTCCTCAAAGGTTACATTAAAGTCCTAAACCTTGGTACCTGTGCATAAGACTTTATTTGGAAATAGGGTCTTTAAAGATGCCATCAAAAGAGAACAAGGTCATACTAGATGAAGATGGGTTCTAAATTCTATATGACTATAATCTCTCTATATAAGGAGAGAAAGATTTAAAGACCCAGGGCGTAGACATTCATGTCATGACAAAGGCAGAGATTGGAGCGATGTGTCCACAAGCCAAGGAATGTCAAGGATTGGCAAGGATAGATTCTACCCAGGGCCTCTGAGGAAGCACCTTGATTTCTGAACTTCTAGCCTCCAGAGTGGTGGAAGAATGAACGTCCGTTTTCTTAAACCACCAAGTTTATGGTGATTTTTATGGCAGCTCCGGGCAATCTCACACAAGTGTTTATACCTAAATCAAGGGGCTGAATTAAGAAGGAAATAAGAGACTTCGTCAATGCTCTGGCACATTCTGGGGGAATCAAAGCAGTGCTCCTCCCAGGTTGCTAATGCCTACTTCCCTTTGCTTTCTAGAACTTGGCTGCTCAGGAGAGGCAATGGCTTACCAGCTGTTGCTGAAATTTCCAGACTGCCAGGAGACCAATTGCTTTGTCATTCAGTGCTAGCACGGGTGAAAGGAAAATATCCTGGGACCCCAAAATGACTCAGGAAAACTCAAGCTGGAAACCGGTCAGGGCAAACCTGCCTCTCATTCTATTCAAAGTCACCCCTCTGCTCACTGAGATAGACTATATCTGATTGCCTCTTTCGGAAAGGCTCATCAGAAACTCAGAAGAATGCAACCGTTTGTGTCTCACTATCTGTGACCTGAAAGCCCCCTCTCACTTCAAGTCTTCTAGCCCTTGCTTCAAGTGGTCCCAACTTTCCAAAGCAAACCAAGGTACTTCTTACATATGTTGATCGATGTCTTTGTCTCCCTAAAATGTATAAAACCAAGCTGTGCCCCGACCACCTTGGGCACTTGTCGTCAGGATTTCCTGAGGCTATGTCATGGGCATGTCCTTGACCTTGGCAAAAGAAAACTTTCTAAGTTAACTGAGAACTGTCTCAGACTTTCTGGGTTCACACGTGTTTTGCTGAATTATTGCACCACTCTTGATTCAGTTTCTATGTATTGTTGACAAACATAAACCCTTTTGGTTGGTTAGTGGCCACGTTCAGACTTGTTTCTCTTAATGCACTGTTTCAATGCCTGCTATGTTGCCTCCTGTTGACACAGGGCCTTATATTTAGAGCAAAGCAGCTGGGCAGATGGCACAGGTGTCTGTAGGTGCCTGTTTTCTGGCACGGAAAGACATGTTTAGAAAATGGAAATTAGGTTTGGTGCAGTGGCTCATGCCTATAATTCCAGCACTTTGGGAGGTTGAGGCAGGAGGATCACTTGGGGAGAGAAGTTTGAGATTGGCCTGGGCAACATAGCAAGACCCATTCTCTACAAAAGAATAAAAAGAGCTAGGTTTGGTGGTATGCATCTGCAGTGCCACCTACTATAGAGGCTAAACCAGGAGGATTGCTATGGAGCCCAGGAATTCAAGGCTGCAGTGAGCTATGATTGCGCAAGTACACTCTGCTGCCAAAATGAATGACACAGTAATTATCTACACAGGAAAGTCATGAGGTGCTGACTTCTTCAGAGGCAACAAATGGTCATCAATGTCCTTCAACCCAGGAAGGCAACAGTACTTAACACAGAAATCCAGGAAAAAAGTAGCCAAAATGGACAAGACCACAGAGGATGTCCTGGTTTGTTATTATTAATATTATTTTTTTTTTTTTTGAAATGGAGTCTTGCTCTGTTGCCCAGGCTGAAGTGCAGTGACTCACTACAACATCCACCTCCCAGGTTCAAGCTCCTGCCTCAGCCTCCCAAGTAGCTGGGATTACAGGTATGTGTCACCACACCTGGCTGATTTTTATATTTTTAATAGTATGAGGAAAAGAAAGAAATATCAGACTGTTACTGTATCTATATAGTTACTGTTACTGTACCTATATAGAAAGTAGTAGACATAAGAGACTCCACTTTGTTCTGTACCAAGAGAAATTCTTCTGCCTTGAGACACTATTAGTCTGTAACCCTAGCCCCAACCCTGTGCTTGCAGAGACAAGTGTCGTGTTGACTCAAGGTTTAATGGATTTAGGGCTACTCAGGATGTGCTTTGCTAAAAAAGTGCTTGAAGGCTGTATGCCTTGTTAAAAGTCATCACCATTCTCTAATCTCCAGTACCCAGAGACATAATACACTGCAGAAGGCCACAGGGACCTCTGCCCGGAAAGCCAGGTATTGTCCAAGGTTTCTTCCCATGTGATAGCCTGAGATATGGCCTCCTGGAAAGGGAAAGACCTGACCGTCCCCCAGCCTGACACCATAAAGGGTCTGTGCTGAGGAGGATTAGTAAAAGAGGAAGGTCTCTTTGCAGTTGTGATAAGAGGAAGGCATCTGTCTCCTGCTCATCCCTGGACAATGGAATGTCTCGGTGTAAAACCCAATTGTATGTTCTATTTACTGAGATAGGAGACAACCACCTTAAAGGCTGGAGGTGAGACATGCTGGTGGCAATACTGCTCTTTATTGCACTGAGATGTTTGTGTGTGTGCACATTAAAGCACAGCACCTTTTCTTAAACTTATGACACAGAGATCTTTGTTCACATTTTTTCCTGCTGACCCTTTCCCCACTATTACCCTATTGTCCTGCCACATCCCCCTCTCGGAGATGGTAGCGATAATGATCAATAAATACTGAGGGAACTGAGTCAGGGTCCTCTGTATGCTGGGCGCCTGTCCCCTGGGCCCACTTTTCTTTCTCTGTACTTTGTCTCTCTCTCATTTCTTTTCTCAGTCTCTCGTCCTACCTAATGAGAAACACCCACAGGTTGTGGAGGGGCTGGCCACCCCTTCAAGTAGAGACAGGGTTTCATGATGTTGGCCAGGCTGGTCTCAAACTCCTGACCTCAAGTGATCCACCCACCTCGGCCTCCCAAAGTGCTGGGATTACAGGAGTGAGCCCCCATGCCCGGCCAGGATATCCTCTTTGTATTCATATTCAGAACTCATTTTCGTGGTGGTTAAGACAATTGGTTTTGCCACAATTTACAAATATGTGGATTATGCAAAGAAAAATGAACCCCAATAGACTTGCAAGATACAGCTCATGTGGGAAGAAAAAGACCTCAGGGAAGCAGCAAGTGGAACAAAAGAACAGAACAAAAAAGTCATGAAGACTGCAAAGGCCAGTGTTGGTGCTGGCGATAGACAAGGTGGAGACTGGGTGAAAAACAGACTGAGAGAAGAGAGACAGAGCCTCTCATATTGTTTTATATTGTTTTATACTCAGAAAAGGAAAGAGAAGCAAAACTAACGGCAGGTAGCCTGGCGCCTAGGAACCAGACCCTAAACCCAGGAACAAGACCTGAAACTACACGTGGGCCTGCCTGACCTAAGCCTGACCTAAGCCAGGTAGTTAAAATTCGAACCCTGACCTAGCAACTGATACTATCTATAGATTCCAGACATTGTATGGAAGGACATTGTGAAACCTCCCACTCTGTTCTGTTTCACTTCCCTGTCACATATCCCCTGGTTTGCTCAATCAATCACAACCCTCTCACTGACCTCCTTAGAGTTGTGAGGCCTTAAAAGGGACAGAAGTTGGGCACCTGACAAGCTTGGATTTTAAGACATTAGTCTGCTGATGTTTCCAGCTGATTAAAGCCACTCCCTTTGCTATCCTGGTGTCTGAGATTTTGTCCACGGCTTGTCCTGCTACAAGACGAGGTAGCAATTCTGCAGTGACATCAGCAGCAGCCACTGTGTGGATTTTTTACAAGAGAATTAATAAATTATAAACTTTCAGGAAATAAAACAAATTTCAGTCAACATTTATCGACAGGAATCCCACCCTCTCCCCCCCCAAAAAAGTTAGCAGCTAGTGGGATAACCAGTGGGTCTTTAATAATCTGGAATGGTAGATAAATTTATTGGCTCTTAAATGCACTTGTTGCAAACTTGAAAGCACCAAAGTTAGTGGCCTTTGGTAACCTGATAGTAATTATCTCTTCTCGTTAGGACCCCAGGGCTGAGAGAGTTCCCCTTCCTTGTCACAGAAACAAAATGGAAACAAATCACATCAAGGCTTCAGCCACTCCTGCCTTGATTCTGTTCTAAGAATTCGTAGGGAACAGGCACAATGGTTTCCCAGAGTTCCTTCAGGGTGTCAGCCACCTTTTAAATCACAAAATCCTAAAGAGTCTCCTTGTCAGGTGTCAGTGGGGAAGGAAAATAAAATTAAGTAATGATAAAATTTAAAATAATAAGCATAACATAGGTAATAGTTAACATTTAGTATAAGCTATTTAGAAGTTACACATAGGCTAAAATTTTAAACGGCCCCTCCCAGCATTGCTAACAAGTTGCAGATGCAGGCTTATCTCAAGAGTTTATCACCTGCCTCCGGAATCCACCCCCACCCCCTACCCCACCCATTCCTGTAATTCCTGTTTTATCTTACCCCAGCCTTGTCCAGCTTTAAGGATAACTAGTCAAGATAACTAAATTGTAAGCTTTCTCAGAGTTGTCACAGGTTAAATAATTTACTGTCTTTGTCTGAAACCAGTATCCTGCATTGTTTTCCTGCCTCAAATGACATGTAAGCAAGTTTGCATTCTTTGTCAGGGTCCGCAGCCATTTTGGGCGTGAGCCTGCTGGCTTAGGTGCTGAATTAAAGTTAAAGTTCTCTTTGGTCTCCAAAAGTCTCTTTGTCTTCCTTGGCTGGAGTTTTACTGTGACATTTTGGAGGGCTGGACAGGAGGCGAGAGACGACAGGCTACTGTCTCCTTTGTCTGTGGGGCTTGTGCCCCAGGGTCGGGGGAGACCCAGTTCTTAGGCGAAGTTTTCCAAACAGGGGCTCGGTTCTCTCACATTCCGAGGCTCTACCCCTGACAGCCCAGCAGGAACCTGGAAGGAGAGTGCAGGACAGCTTTCAGCGCAGTGAAAAGGAATAATGGTAAGAAAAGAGGGCCCTGCAGAGTAAGAAAGGCTGCCTTTAAGAGGACCGACAAAAATCTTGCCCTACCAGGCAGGTAGGGGACTGATCACCACTCAAGGGTTGTCAATTAGCGTAACCCAGAAGGTGAATGGGAGCAGTGAGGAAAGGACCCCATCAACTCAGGTAAGATTCAGCCCTGAAGCCGGCATGGAGCAGCAGGGTATAGAGGCTGCTGAGCCGGAGCAAAGAGAAAGTGAAACCGTAAAGTCACCAGTGTGAGTGAATTGTCCCAGCTGGGAGTGTTTGGGTGCGTGTGAATCCACCCAGAACACGAGAGAGGCTTGTCTCATCTGATGAGGAGTCCTGGGGACAGGGGTGGTGTATGAATGTGTGTGAATGTAGTAGTCTAACTAGGCTCATCAGCTGTGAAGTGTGGGGGCCGCAAGTCCGTTAGAGTGGACTGTACGCTGTGAGTGAAGGTGTGGCACCCAGCGGGACTAGGGGCGAACGTGCTTCCGGGCTACTGCATATGGCTGAGGGAGGTGACCCCACAGTCTAGGTATTGTGGAGGGAGTAACAAACTCTCCAAAGTCAAGCAGGGTCTGGCATTTCAAACACTGAGAAGGAGACAGCCTAATCGGTCCGAAGTGAAAGTGAGAGTCACTGCCTCGTGTGGGAAGAAATGGGAGGGAAGGAATCTAATGAAATAACCCCCACCCTTTTGGAGTGCATGCTAAAGAATTTCAACAAAAGATTTTCTGGGGAATATGGAGTAAAGCTGACTCCCCCTGTTAAAGGTTAAGAACGCTTTGCGTAACAGCCTAGTTTTGGCATTGGTTGGCCACCAGAGGGTACCCTTGATCAGAGAATCACCAGCAGGGCGTCTGAAATAATAACAGGGGCAACACATCAGCATGGACACCCAGATCAATTTCCATATACTGATTCCAGGTTAAATATAACCCAAACTCGTCCTAAGTGGCTAGTAATCTGCATAGCTGAATATTATAAGACCCTAGTCGCCCGAGCTGGCCCAAAAGGGATCAAAAAGACTGTATCATGTAAGCCCTTGGAGGAGACTACTAAGCAAAACAGTCAAGAAAAACCGATTTGCAGGCTCCTTTGGAGGAGCTAGAAAACCCTCCCCCGTATGCCCCTCTATACCCGTCCTTAGCGAGGCTTAGACAAGGGGAAGGGCAGTTGTCTTCTGAAGAAACAAGCTCAGAAAGTAGCAGCACATCTCCACAGCAGGAAGAAGTTGCATCCATGCCACCTAAAACTAGGAGGGAAAAACAGGATGAGGAGGCAAAGCATCTTAGGTCCAGCGGTTACCGAGCTCTGCAAATGTGGCTCAGAGAGAAGCGGACACAAGTCTACCTTGATGATCAAGGCCGGGTACAAGGTGGAGAACAAACTTACTCTTATCTCCTCTTCTCCACTACTGACCTTTTAAACAAGACACACCGTAACCCATCATATACAGAAAAGCCACAAGCAATAACTGACACAATGAGAACAATCTTTTTGACTCATAGTCCTACCTGGCCAGACTGTCAGCAATTACTAGTCACTTTATTTAGCACAAAAGAAAGGTACAGAGCGGTGCAAGCAGCCCTCCACTGGCTAGAAAACAACGCACCTGAATGCATAAATGATTCTAGGCAGTATGCGGAAGCCCAGTTCCCTGACACCGGCCCAAATTGAGACCTAAACAACCCTGATCATTTAGAATGCCTACAGAGGCATATGGAGGCACTCCTAAATGGGCCAAAGTCAGAGGGAAGAAAAGCAATGAACACAGGGAAAGTTTCAGAAGTCCTCCAAAAGCCCAACGGGAGTCCCAGCCAGTTCTGTGAGCGGCTGTGCGAAACCCACTGGCTCTACACTCCATCTGACACACAGGCAGAAAATGGTAAATACTGCCTTGTTAGCCAGTCACAAAGTGACATCAAAAAAAAGCTCCCCAAATTAGAAGGATTGCCAAAGAGGCATGGAGGAACTCTTCAGTGTCTTATAGAAGGCTGGACACAAAGTTTAAAAAAAAAAAAAAAAGTCTTGCATCTGTTGTCCTAAAGTTAAATATTTAGGTTTTATAACAAGCAGAGGACAAAGGGAGCTCGGTAGTGAGCAGAAAGAGGCCGTGTGTACACTCCCTACCCTCACCACAGGGCACCAAATCAGAGAATTCTTAGGTGCAGCAGGGTTCTGCCGCATTTGGATCCCAAATTTCTCACTTTTAGCTAAGCCTCTATATGAAGCTACAAAGTAGGGTAAGAAAGAGCCCCTCGTCTGGGAGACAGAGCAAGCAAAGGAATTTAAAAAATTCAAAAAAGCCTTAACACAGGTTCCAGCTTTCGGCATCCCAAATCAGACTAAACCTTTCTTCTTGTACGTGGATGAAAAGAAAAGAGACAGCAGTAGGAGTTTCAACACAAATGCTAGGATCATGGCATAGACCTGTGGCCTATTTATCTAAACAAGTAGACACAGTGGCATTAGGCTGGCCACCCTGCTTTAAGGCAGCAGTGGCAACTCTCTTGCTGGCCCAGGGGACTGGCAAATTAACGCTAGGACAGAAGTTAACTATTCAGGTGTCACACACTGTAATAACCCTGTGAGACCAGAGGGGGCATCACTGGCTGTCTAATCCAAGAATGGCTAAATATCAGACTGTTACATGAAAATCCTAATATAAATGTGGAAACAGTGAACACCCTAAATCCAGCTACTCTGTTGCCTATAGAAGAATCAAAAGAATTCCCATCACATTATTGTAAGGATGTACTAGATCAAGTGTTTTCAAGCAGGAGAGACTTGAAAGATCATCCTTTTGAAAATTCAGACCTAGACTATTTTACACATGGTAGCAGCTTCATTTCAGATAGAGTTTGCAGAGCTGTGTATGCGGTAGTGATAAATGATTTTAAGTCAGGTGAGGGAACAGTGGTAGAAGCACAGTCACTGACAACTGGAACCTCTGCTCCCAAAAGGCTGAGCTTATTGCTTTAACAAGAGCCTTATTACTAGCAAAAGGGAGGATAGTTAATAAGTATACTGATTCTGAATATGCTTTTGCTACACAGCATGCTCATGGAGCCATCTAGAGAGAGGACTTCTAACAGGTGCAGGAAAAGAAATAAAAAATAAAAAGGAGATCCTGCAGCTCTTAGATGCTGTTTGGGCACCTAAAAAGGTGGCCATTATACATTGCAAAGATCATCAGACAGACAGATCCTATAGATCTAGAGAAAATAGAAAGGCAGACAGAGAGGTGCGGTGGGTGGCTATGGCAGTCCCACCACAGGAAGAAGAAGGTTTAATGTTACCTCTTTTCCCAATATCATTACCTTTGGAAAAACCGTACTACTCCCTGGGTGAAAAGACCCTACTCCAGAAGATGGAGGTTATATTAGAGGAAGATGGTGGCAGTTCTCTGATGGAAGGTTATCTATCCCAAATGTTTTGGCCCTCATTTTGTAAAGTAATTTCATGAGGAAACACGTGTGGGAAAGTCTGCTTTAGAAGCTCTAATAGTGCAGCATGTTTATGTGTCACAGCTTGCAGCTGTTGCCCCTGCTGTCTGTGAGAAGTACTTAACTTGTGAATGGAGTAACCCCAAACAAGGGCTGGTCCGGCCCCCAGGAATACAAGAAGTAGGCTCAACCCGCTGTGAGAACCTAATAGTAGATTTAACTTAGTTACCCCATGTAAGAGGACTAAAGTATTTATTGGTCTTTATATGCACCTATTCTGGGTGAGTAGAAGCTTTCCCCATCCTAACTGAAAAGGCCGAAGAAGTAATACGAGTGTTACTAACATATATTATCCCTAGATTTGGGGTGCCTTTGACTATCAGGTCAGATACTGGCCCAGCATTTGTAGCTGAAGTCATTCAAAACTTATCCCAGTTATTGAAAACAAGATGGAAGCTTCACACTGCGTACCATCCCCAGAGTTCAGGAAAAGTTGAAAAGATGAACCAGACAATAAAGCAATTGTTTAAAAGTTCTATCAAGAAACCCACCTAAAGTGGGATCTGGCTCTGTCCATGGTTCTCCTTCGAATCAGATGCATTCCAAACAAGCAAAGGGGACACTCACCCTATGAAATTCTGTTTCGAAGGTCTCCCCCTCTTATTTTCCAAATTAAAGGAGATCTCAGAGAAGTACAGGAACTAACAATGAGAAGGCAAATGCAAGCTTTAGGTACAACCATGAGAGAAGTGCAAGGCAGGGTGCAAGAAAGATTGCGAGTAAGCCTAACCAGTTCAGTTCACCTGTACCAACCCAGGGCATCTGTCTGCGTCAAAAAGTGGAATCCAGCCACATTAGGGCCCATATGGGACAGACCCTTTGTTATAATATTATCTAGCCCCACTGCTGTTAAGGTTGCTGAAGTTGTTCCCTGGATCCATCATAGTGAGTTAAAGCCAGCTGCTGCCTAGAATGCATGGACCAGCCAGCCAGACCCCGATGAACCCACCAAACTAACCCTAAGATGAGTTGCCAACAAAGATCAAACCCAGACCAGCCTAATCTTAGACCCAACTGTTAATGAAAAATTACTGAGCCGTGCTGTCCTCACACAACCGGAAGCTGACTACTCTATGCCCAGCCGAAGCATGAGAAGTGTTCAGTAGATAAGTAAAGTAGCTATGCACTGATATTTTAATACTCATTCCTATTCTAGTAATGTTTGCTGTACTATTGCTATACTGCCATTGTTGCCAACCCTTGCTTTTAGAAAGGAACATACTCTGCCTGTGCCTAGTGTGAAGATGTTACTCTTTCTTTTGCTTATATTAACTGTTGTGTCAAACTTACAAAAGGGGGAAAAACAAATGAGTTTTCTATGTGCACCCATATTCAATCTGTGATCGTGGTGATAATCAGCCCTATGTCTGCTATGACCCCAAACTTTTACCTGGAACATGGTCTAAGATTCGTGAAAGATCTGAAAAAAGAGCTTTTTACAATTCAACCTGCGTACCCTCCACTAACAGGGGCAGCGTGCACCTGTATTTAGATGCCTGCCAGATAACAAGAACACTCCTTAAGGCCAAAATAGTAACAGTAGCTCCAATCTGTTATGGAAACCCTCACCCTAGACTCATGTCAGCATATGCTTCTTGTAGCTGTTACATTCCTGACTCCAAAAAATGGTTGATTATAAATAGTCATATCCTTGGTGGATCAGTGATACTCCATGGCCTCAAGACATACACTTCACTAAAACCCTCTCCAGAGATTGATATGACTATGACAATTGTATAACAGAAAATGCCTGTGGTCTCATTGAATTTATTATTAATAATACGGATTCACCTAACTGGGAAATAGGCACTGAAGTCCCAGTTAGATACAGCAATGCAGCTGAAAAAAAGCGGCGAGTCCTGAGCTGAATAAATTAGGCATTAAATATTCCAGGACACTGGCTACCAATAACACCGTATATTTTTATATGGTCAAAAAGACCCAAGCTTATAAACCCCAGCATTGACTTAAAATTTTCAAGTCATTCAGTGAAGATGTTAACCAAGTAACTCATGAACAATTTTCTTTCTTTTTTTTTTTTTTTTGAGACGGAGTCTCGCTCTGTCGCCCAGGCTGGAGTGCAGTGGCCGCGATCTCGGCTCACTGCAAGCTCCGCCTCCCGGGTTCCCGCCATTCTCCTGCCTCAGCCTCCCGAGTAGCTGGGACTACAGGCGCCTGCCACCGCGCCCGGCTAATTTTTTGTATTTTTTAGTAGAGACGGGGTTTCACTGTGGTCTCCATCTTCTGACCTTGTGATCCGCCCGCCTCGGCCTCCCAAAGTGCTGGGATTACAGGCTTGAGCCACCGCGCCCGGCCTCCTCATGAACAATTTTCTACCACAAAAAACTTCTTTGTGCAGTTAGCTGAAAATATAGCAGAAAATCTAGGAGTTACCTCATGTTATATATATGGAGGTACTGACATGGGAGATAGGTGACCCTGTAAGGCAAAAGTATTTCTCTTCTAGGACAACTACACATTAGGTGTCTCTGCTACAGATGCTCCAGGATCAACCCCTATTAGCTCTAATACTTGGCATTTAAAGCCTTCTGTTGTAGGAAAAGACTGCATAGCTCATTGGGGGACTGCCTATACAAACTCTGTAGGTGAATTGACTTGCTTAGGGTAACAGTGCTACAAATTTCCTAAACTATTGGAAAAACTTTATGGCAGAGAGAAGACAAAAGGGGTGAAAATAGCTCAAACCCATCTCATTTTAACCCATTTTCTAGGTTCCCTTCTTTAAATCATTCTGAGCCGGGCGCGGTGGCTCAAGCCTGTAATCCCAGCACTTTGGGAGGCCGAGACGGGCGGATCACGAGGTCAGGAGATCGAGACCATCCTGGCTAACACAGTGAAACCCCGTCTCTACTAAAAATACAAAAACTTAGCCGGGCGAGGTGGCAGGCGCCTGTAGTTCCAGCTACTCGGGAGGCTGAGGCAGGAGAATGGCGTGAACCCGGGAGGCAGAGCTTGCAGTGAGCTGAGATCCGGCCACTGCACTCCAGCCTGGGTGACAGAGCGAGACTCCGTCTCAAAAAAAATAAATAAATAAATAAAAATAATAAATAAAAAAATAAAAAAATAAATCATTCTGCAGGCCTCTCTTGGATCTGTGGTCAGCAAGCCTACAGGTAGCTGCCAGAAAAATTGACAGGAGCTTGTGTATTAGGTATTATTAAACCACCATTCTTCCCGTTACCCTTAAAGCAAGGAGAAACTTTAGGGTATCCTGTTTATGACGAACCTAGAAGTAGGCGCAAACAAACAGCAGACTTTAAAAAAAGATATAAAAATAGAAGATTGGAAAGATGCAGATTGGCCTCCAGGAAGAATAATAAATTATTATGGTATTGCAGGAAGTCAGGGACCCTAAACATAGGAACTGGCTGCAACTGAGGCAGAACATAAATTGTGAAGATTTCATGGACATTTATCAGTTCCCAAAATTAATACTTTTATAATTTCTTACACTTGTCTTTACTGCAATCTCTGCACATAAATTGTGAAGATTTCACGGACATTTATCACTTGCCTAATAATACTCTTATAATTTCTTATGCCTGTCTTTGCTTTAATCTCTTAATCACATTATCTTCGTAAGCTGGGAATGTATGTCACCTCAGGACCACTATTGCACAAATTGATTGTAAAATGTGTGTTTGAACAATATGAAATCAGTGCACCCTGAAAAAGAACAGAATTACAGTGATTTTCAGGGAACAAGGGACGACAACCATAAGGCCTGACTGCCTGCTGGGTCAGGCAGAATAGAGTCATGTTTTTTTTTTTTTCTTGCAGAAAGCCTATAAATGAATGTGCAAGTAGGAGAAATATTGCTGAATTCTTTTCCTAGCAAGGAATAACCCTGGAGAAGGAATGCATTCCTGGGGGCAGGTGTATAGATGGCCGCTCAGGGAGTGTCTGTCTTAAGTGGTTGAGATAAGGACTGAAATACACCCTGGTTTCACGTAGTACCCTCAAGCTTACTAGGATTGGGAAATTCCAGCCTGGTGAATTCTAGTCAGACCAGTTCTCTGCTATCGAACCCTGTTTCCTGTTAAGATGTTTATCAAAACAGTATGTGCACAGTGGGACATAGACCCTCATCAGTAATTGTAATTTTGCCTTCACCTTGTGATCTTTATGGACCTTTGAAGCATGTGATCCTTGTGACCTACTCCCTGTTCGTACACCCCCTCCCCTTTCAAAATTCCTAATCAAAACTTGCTGGTTTTGCAGCTCGGGGTTGTCGTCACGGTCTAACCAATATGTGATGTCACCCCTGGAGACCCAGCTGTAAAATTTCTCTCTTTGTACTCTTTCTCTTTATTACTTAGACCAGCCAACACTTAGAAAAAATAGAAAACAGGCCGGGCGCGGTGGCTCAAGCCTGTAATCCCAGCACTTTGGGAGGCCGAGACGGGCGGATCACGAGGTCAGGAGTTCGAGACCATCCTGGCTAACACAGTGAAACCCTGTCTCTACTAAAAAAAATACAAAAAACTAGCCGGGCGAGGTGGTGGGCGCCTGTAGTCCCGGCTACTCAGGAGGCTGAGACAGGAGAATGGCGTAAAAACCCGGGAGGCGGAGCTTGCAGTGAGCTGAGATCCGGCCACTGCACTCCACCCTGGGCGACATAGCGAGACTCCGTCTCAAAAAAAAAAAAAGAAAAAAAAAAAGAAAAAATAGAGAACATCCACATTGAAATATTGGGGGCTGGTTCCCCCGATATTGTGGCCCAGCCCCTGGGTGCAAGATGGTTCATGGGGATACCGTACTCCCATCTACATGATTAATCACATCATTAGGTTACAAGCAGTATTATAAATTATAGCTAATGAAACATCTAATGCTTTAGATTTATTAGCTGTACAATCTACACAGATGAGAAATGCAATGTATCAAAACAGACTGGCATCAGCCTCAGAATGAAGGGTCTGTGGTAAATTTAACCTAACTTGTTTAAAAATTGATGACAAGAGGGAGGCAGTTATGGAAATTACTGCCAAAATTAGAAAGTTAGCCCATGTTCCAGTCCAAACTTGGGAAAGTTTGACCCCAGGTTATCTTTTTGGTGGATGGTTTTCCTCTTTTGGCAGATTCAAGACTCTCCTAGAAAGTGTAGTACTGGGCCGGGCGCGGTGGCTCACGCCTGTAATCCCAGCACTTTGGGAGGCCGAGATGGGCCGATCACGAGGTCAGGAGATCGAGACCATCCTGGCTAACATGGTGAAACCCCGTCTCTACTAAAAAATACAAAAAATTAGCTGGGCGTGGTGGCGGGCACCTGTAGTCCCAGCTACTCGGGAGGCTGAGGCAGGAGAATGGCGTGAACCCGGGAGGCAGAGCTTGCAGTGAGCGGAGATCGCGCCACTGCACTCCAGCCTGGGCGACAGAGCCAGATTCCACCTCAAAAAAAAAAAAAAAAAGAAAAAAGAAAGTGTAGTACTTATGTTAGGCAGCTGTCTAATACTCACTTGTTTATTGCCTCTCCTGTTTCGGATCATACAGTCCTCTATAGAGGCAGTGGTGGCTAGACACACCACCTCCCAAATAATGGCATTAAGTAAGTATCAACCATTACCGACAGAAGATAGCTCAGCTCATAAACAGATGGAAAATCATGAAACTAACATAGGCCTTCTCTAAAGTATTTTCCTTTCCTGTGCTTCACCCTCTTTACCTTCTGTGTGGCACATTCATCCTTCTATCTAAGAAAAGAGACCATAAATCATGTCCCCCAGATGGATGGCTTATTAGTCAATGGCAGGTAAGATTCTCTGAAAGATGGGAATCACCAAAGACAGGCATAGCCAACAAAGGCTGAGAAAAAGTAAGCCAGAGAGCCGGTCTGCTCCCACAAGAAGACAAATGACACTAAGAGCAGACAGACTGGCAAAATAACTCTCCAGGCAAACAAATGAATTGCCCCATAACAGGCCTTGGACTGTGTCCTACTGAGATGTGAAGCCAGCTGGACTTCCTGGGTCTAGTGGGGACTTGGAGAACTTCTCTGTCTTATAAGAGGTTTGTAAAATGCAACTATTAGTGCTCTGTAAAAATGCACCAATCAGTGCTCTGTGGCCAGTTAGAAGTTTGTGAAATGCACCAATCAGTGCTCTGAAAAAAGGCACCATTCAGCATTCTGTAGCTAGCTAGAGGTTTGTAAAATGGGCCAATCAGCACTCTGTAAAATGGACCAATCAACAGGACATGGGCAGGGACAAATAAGGGAATAAAAGCTGGCCATCCTAGCCAGCAGTGGCAACCTGCTGGGGTCCCCTTCCATGCTGTGGAAGCTTTGTTCTTTCACTCTTCACAATAAATCTTGCTGCTGCTCACTGTTTGAGT
This sequence comes from Macaca fascicularis, assembly GCF_037993035.2. Classification (NCBI taxonomy): domain Eukaryota; kingdom Metazoa; phylum Chordata; class Mammalia; order Primates; family Cercopithecidae; genus Macaca; species Macaca fascicularis. The sequence continues at coordinate 4,134,519 of NC_132903.1, forward strand.
CCATGCCACCTTTAAGAGCTTTAAGAGCTGTACCACTCACCGTGAAGGTCCATGGCTCCATTCTTGAAGTCAGAGAGACCACAAACCCACTGGAAGGAACAAACTCTGGATACATCTTTGGGGCTTGTCTGGGATTTTGCCATGTGGTGAGTACCATCGGACCCCTTTTGCTTGTTATTCTGTCCTATTTTTCCTTAGAGTTCGGGGACTAAATACCGTGCACCTGTTGGCCAGTTAAAGTGACTAGTGTGGCCTCTGGACTAAGACGCAGGTCTCAGGCTTTCTGGGAAAGGACTGTCTGACAACCCCTGACTCTTTGGAGTTGGGAGTGTTGGTTTGCCAGGAACCAGCTTCCACTTTTTCTGCATTTTCAGGCTAAACTGAGGGTTGACAGAGGAAAGCCATTCAGCTCTGGAGTCCCAACAAAAAGTTCATTGACCTTGCAGCCATGAGCACAACTCTTAGTGTTGCCTCGCCCAAGTGAGACTCACCCATCTATCCTATCTATCCTGACCCTTGCCTCCGGGGTCCGTACGCCTATCAGACAAACTTCCTCCTGCCTCTCTTCTCTGAAGCTACTCCTGCTTCTAAGAACCATTGCCTGTCTCTGGTGCTTTTCTAATTTCTCCTATAAGAATGATTTCTAGTGTAAAGTTCGGGACTCTGTTCCCTTCTTTAGGCACCCAGGCTCACCAATCAGAAGACATAATTTTTACCCAAAGCCCCATTGTTGGGGGGACTATCTATAATTTTAGGATCCCTCCTCAGACTTAGTAGGCCTAACAAATGCTATTCCTGAAGTTAGGATATGGGAAGCCTCAGAAAGTGTATCCTCCCCATTCATATGATGAGAAATGAGGACAAAAGCCATCACTCTTCCAACCCTGGAGATCCCTTCCCTCCCTTAGGGTATGGCCCTCCACTCCAGTTTTAGGTGTATCATCTTTACAGGACAAGGGTAAGGTCCCAATACTAACAGAGGAAAATGCTTAGGACTCTAACAGGTTTTCAAGAATGTGACAGTAAGGGCCACTAAATCCGATTTTTCTCAGTCCTCTTTGTGCTCTAAGACCAAAGGCAAGGGTACAGGTTTTTGAGAATGTATCGGTAAGGACCACTAAATACAAACTTCCTCAGACCTCTTTGTACACTAGGAGGGAAACTAGTATTTCTGCTGCTGCATCAGTGAGCGCAAATATTCTGATCAGCAGGGGCCCGGGACCATTGTGGGTTCTTGGTCAGGGTGGGGGAAACAAACCAAAACCACCAGAGGTTTTGTCTTTCAGATGGGAAACCCTTGAAATGCATCCTAAGCCATTGGGACCAATTTGACCTGCAAACCTGAAAAAGAGGCAGCTCTTTTTTTTTTTGCACTACGGCTTGGCCCCAGTTCTCTCTCTGATGGGTGAAAAACGGCCACCTGAGGGAAGTATAAATTACAATACTATCCTGCTGTTTGTCCTTTTCTGTAAGAGGGAAGGCAAATGAAGTGAAATACGTTGTGTCCAAGCTTTCTTTTCATTGAAGGATAATCCACAACTATGCAAAGCTTGCAATTTACATTCCACAGGAGGAACTCTCACCTTACCTCCATGTCCAAGCCTCCCTACAGCTGCCCTTCTTGTTAATGATAAGCCTCCTCTAATCTCCCAAACCCAGATGGAAATAAGCAAGAAATCTCCAAGGGAGCACAAAAACCCCAGGGCTATTCCTTGCTGTTTTAAAGCAGATCAAGGTAGACTTGGGGAAGATTTCAGATGATCCTGATAGGTACATAGATATCCTGCAGGGTCAAGCACAAACCTCTGACCTCACTTGGAGAGATGTCATGCTATTGTTAGATCAAACCCTGACCTTTAATGAAAGGAATGCAGCTTTAGCTGCAGCCAGAGAGTTTGGAGATACCTGGTATTTTAGTAAAGTAAATGATATAATGACAGCCAAAGAAAGGGACAGATTCCTTCCCAGTCAGCAAGCTGTGACCAGTATGGATCCCCACTGGGAGCTCGACTCAGATCATAGGGGACTGGAGTCGTTAACATCTGTTGACCTGTGTTCTAGAAGGACTAAGGAGAATTAGGAAAAAGCCCATGAATTATTCAATGATGTCCACCATAACTCAGGGAAATGAAGAAAATCCTTCCACCTTCCTCGAGTGGCTACAGGAGGCGTTAAGAAAACACACTCCCAGCCCGGGCGCGGTGGCTCAAGCCTGTAATCCCAGCACTTTGGGAGGCCGAGGCGGGCGGATCACAAGGTCAGGAGATCGAGACCACAGTGAAACCCCGTCTCTACTAAAAATACAAAAAATTAGCCAGGCGCGGTGGCGGGCGCCTGTAGTCCTAGCTACTCAGGAGGCTGAGGCAGGAGAATGGCGTGAACCCAGGAGGCGGAGCTTGCAGTGAGCCGAGATCGCGGCACTGCACTCCAGCCTGGGCAACAGCGTGAGACTCCGTCTCAAAAAAAAAAAAAAAAGAAAATACACTCCCCTGTCACCCAACTCACTTGAGGGTCAATTGATCCTAAAAGATAACTTTATTACCCAATCAGCAGCAGATATCAGGAGAAAGCTAAAAAAGTGAGCCCTGGGCCCTGAACAAAATCTGGAGGCATTATTAAATCTGGAAACCTCAGTGTTCTATAATAGGGACCAAGAGGAACAGGCCAAAAAAGAAAAGTGAGATCAGTGGAAGGCCGTAGCTTTAGTCATGGCCCTCAGACAAACAAACCTTGGTGGTTCAGAAAGGACAGAAAATGGAGCAGGCCCATCACCCAGTAGGGCTTGTTATCAGTGTGGTTTGCAAGGACACCTTAAAAAAGATTGTCCAGGCCGGGCGCGGTGGCTCAAGCCTGTAATCCCAGCACTTTGGGAGGTCGAGACGGTAGGATCACGAGGTCAGGAGATCGAGACCATCCTGGCTAACATGGTGAAACCCCGTCTCTACTAAAAAATACAAAAAACTAGCTGGGCGTGGTGGCGGCACCTGTAGTCCCAGCTACTCGGGAGGCTGAGGCAGGAGAATGGCATGAACCCGGGAGGCGGAGCTTGCAGTGAGCTGAGATCCGGCCACTGCGCTCCAGCCTGGGCGACAGAGCGAGACTCCGTCTCAAAAAAAAAAAAAAAAAAAAAAGATTGTCCAATGAGAAACAAGATGCCCCCTCGCTCATGTTCACCATGCCAAGGCAATCACTGGAAGGTGCACTGCCCCAGAGGACAAAGGTTCTTCTGGCCAGGAGCCCCCAGATGATTCAACAACAGGACTGAGGGTGCCTGGGGCAAGCCCCAGCTCATGTCATCACCCTCACTGAGCCCTGGGTACGTTTAACCATTGAGGGCCAGGAAATGGACTTCTTCATGGACACTAGCACAGCTTTCTGAGTGTTAATCTCCTGTCTTGGATGGCTGTCCTCAAGGTCCATTACCATTGAAAGGACACAAAGATACAAAAATGCGTACCCTCCCTTCCCCCCGCCCCCCATGTTGCTAAACTCTTTGTTCTGCTTTCTAATCTCTGCACGTACCAGAGGTTTCGTAAATTCTGTAAGTACATGTTTTTCTTTCTGAGGCCAGGTCACAAGGAATGTTTAAGTAAGATAGCCAGGTCACAAGGTGTGTTTAAGCAAGATAGCCATAAACTGGTTGTGCAACCTGACGCAATATAATTAACTGCCTTTGTGTAAAACTGCTCTTCCACCTCAAGGGTTGTACTGAAATATCAGAAATGGCGGGAACCAATCATAGTTTGCCAAATCGCTTTGTTCAAACTCCAGCCAATCATACCTCTAATTTGTATAATGATTCTATGCCTACTTTCCTTAGACTATATAACATTGTTCGGAGCTCAGTGGGGGAGCTCTCCTGCCCATCTCGTTTCACGAGCGAGGGAGAGTTCCAGGTTCGAACCTGTAATAAAGATCCTTGCTGCTTAGCTTTGACTCTGGACTCTGGTGGTCTTCTTTAGGGAATAAACGGTCTGGGCATAACACCATCTGAAGAATCCTGGGACAGCCTGTAACCAGGTATTTCTCCCACCTCCTCAGCTGTAACTGGGAGACTGCCCTTTTCACATGCCTTTCTTGGTATGCCTCAAAGTCCCATACCCTCATTAGGCACGGACATATTTGCCAGAGTTGGAGCTATTGTCTACATGAATATGGGAAACAAGTTACCCATTTGTTGTCTCCTACTTGAGGAGTGAATCAACCGTGAAGTCTGGGCATTGGAAGGACAATTTGCGAGGGCAAGAAATGCCCGCCCAGTCCAAACCAGGCTAAAAGACCCCACCACTTTTCCTTATCAAAGGCAATATCTCTTAAGGCCTGAGGCTCATAAAGGATTACAGGATATTGTTAGACATTTAAAAGCTCAAGTCTTAGTAAGAAAATGAAGCAGTTCCTGCAACACCCCAATTCTAGGAGTACAAAAACTGAGTGGTCAGTGGAGACTAGTGCAAGATCTTAGACTCATCAATGAGGCAGTAATTCCTCTATATCCAGTTGTACCCAACCCCTATACCCTGCTCTCTCAAATACAAGAGGGAGCAGAATGGTTAACTGTTCTGGGCCTTAAGGATGCCTTCTTCTGTATTCCCCTGCACTCTGACTTCCAGTTTCTCTTTGCCCTTGAGGATTCCACAGACCACACATCCCAACTTATGTGGAGAGTCTTGCCTCAGGAGTTTAGAGATGGCCATGATCTGTTTGGTCAGGCACTGGCCCAAGATGTATGCCATTTCTCATGTCCAGACACTCTGGTCCTTCAGTATGTGGATAATTTATTTTTGGCTACCAGTTTGGAAGCCTTGTGCCAGCAGGCTTCTCTAGATCTCTTGAACTTTCTAGCTAATCTAAGAGTACAAGGTGTCTAAATCGAAGACCCAGCTCTGCTTAAAATAAGTCAAATATCTAGGCCGATTCTTAGCCAGAGGAACCAGGGCCCTCAGCAAGGAGCAAATAGAGCCTATACTGGCTTATCCTTGCCATAAGACATTAAAACAGTTGCAGGGATTTCTTGGAATCACCAACTTTTGCCAAATATGGATCCCCAGATTCAGTGAGATAGCCAGGCACCTGTATACTTTATTCAAGTAGAACCAGAGAGCAAATATTCATCTAGTAGAATGGGAACCAGGGGCAGAAAGAGCCTTCAAAACCTTAAAGCCCGCCCTAGTACAAGCTGCAGCTTTAAATCTTCCCACAGGACAAAACTTCTCTTTACACATCATAGAGAGAGCAGGAATAGCTCTTGGAGTCCTTATTCAGACTCGTGGGACAACCCCACAACCAGTGGCATACCTAAGTAAGGAAAGTGATGTAGTAGCAAAAGGTTGGCCTCACTGTTTACGGATAGTTATGGCAGTGGCCATCTTAGTGTCAGAGGCTATCAAAATAATACAAGGAAAGGATCTCACTGTCTGGACTACTCATGATGTAAATGGCATACTAGGTGCCAAAGGAAGTTTATGGCTATCAGACAACTGCATGCTTAGATACCAGCTGCTACTCCTTGAGGGACTGGTGCTTCAAATAGGTATGTGCGTGTCCATCAACCCTGCCAGTTTTCTCCCAAAGGATGGAGAACCAATTGAGCATAACTGCCAACAAATTTTAGCCCAGACTTATGCGGCCTGAGAGGATCTCTTAGAAGTCCCCTTAGTTAATCCTGACCTTAACCTATATGCTGATGGAAGTTCATTTGTGGAGAATGGAATACAAAGAGCAGGTTACACCATAGTTAGTGATGTAACAGTACTTAAAAGTAAGCCTCTTTTCCAGGGACCAGCACCCAGTTTGCAGAACTAGTGGCACTTACCCGAGCCTTAGAACTAGGAAAAGGAAAAAGAATGAATGTATATACAGATAGAAAGTATGCTTATCTAACCATACATGCCCATGCTGCAATATGGAAAGAAAGGAAGTTCCTAACCTCTAGGTTAGGAACCCCATTAAATACCATACGGAAATCATAGTTATTGCATGCAGTGTAAAAACCCAGGAAGGTGACAGTCTTACACTGCCAAAGCCATCAAAATGGGGAAGGAGAAGGGAGAACAGCATCATAAGTCACTGACAGAGGCAGGGAAAGACCAGCAGAGAGGAGAGACAGAGAGACAAAGAGGGAGTCAAAGAGAGACACAGAAAGAGAGAGATAGAAGTAGTAAAGAAAAAAAACAGCATACCCTATTCCTTTAAAAGCCAGGGTAAATTAAAAACCTACAATTGATAATTGCAGGTCTTCTCCATGACCCTGTAACTCTCCTTGTCAATGTAAACAAGGGCATAGCCCTAAAGCACTGAGGCCACTGACAACCCGTAGCCTTCCTATCAAAAATCCTTTGGCCTTCCTATCAAAAATCCTTAACCCAGTAATCATGGATGGCCCAAATGCATTCAATCTGTAGCAACTGCTTTGCTAGTAGAAGAAAGTAGAAAAATAAATTTTAGGCTGGGCGCAGTGGCTCAAGCCTGTAATCTCAGCACTTTGGGAGGCCGAGACGGGCGGATCAGGAGGTCAGAAGATCGAGACCATCCTGGCTAACACGGTGAAACCCCGTCTCTACTAAAAAATACAAAAAACTAGCCGGGCGAGGTGGCGGGCGCCTGTAGTCCCAGCTATTCGGGAGGCTGAGGCAGGAGAATGGCGGGAACCCGGGAGGCGGAGCTTGCAGTGAGCTGAGATGCGGCCACTGCACTCCAGCCTGGGCGATAGAGCGAGACTCCGTCTCAAAAAAAAAAAAAAAAGAAAAGAAAAATAAATTTTAGAGGTAACCTCATTGTGAGTATACCTCACTAGGTCAAAACTATCCTAAGTTTAAAAAAAAAAAAAAAAAAAGGAAAAAGGTAGCTTACTAACTTAAAGTATGGGACTATTCTGTTAGAAAAAGATGGTCTAACCCAGCAGGTTTTCTAACAGGGGATCTAAATCTTAATTAATTACCATACAAAGGTCTGACCAGACCTAGGAGGAACTCCCTTCAGGACTCGAGGCTAGATGGTTCCTCCCCTGCGATTACGGAAAAAGACACAATGGATATTCAGTAAGTGATAAGGAAGGTCTTCTAGAAGCAGAGTTAGGAAAATTGCCTGATTATTGATCTATTCAAACATGTGAGCTGTTTGCACTCAGCCAAACTTTACTTACAGAATCAGGAAGGAGCCGTCTATACCAATTCTAAGTTAATGTGGACTGAATGAAGTCTTATTAATAGCAAAGAATAATTGAAATCCCAAACTTACAAGGTTTTTAACAAAAGCAAAGTTTGCTACAAGTTAGCAGTGTAATATGTATTATCCTAATTTATAATCTTATGGAAATCAGACCCTATCAGTGCCCCTCTAAGCTCAAGTCCATCAGCACAGGGCCATACAACTAATACCCCTACTTATAGAGTTAGGAATGGCCACTGCTACAGGAAGTGGAATAGCCAGTTTATCTACTTCATTATCCTGCTACCACACACTCTCAAAGGATTTTTCAGACAGTTTGCTAGAAATAACAAAATATATTTATTCTGCAATCCCAAATAGACTATTTGGCAGAAGTGACTCTCCAAAACCACTGAGGCCTAGACCTCCTCACTGCTGAGAAAAGAGGACTTTGAACCTTCTTAAGGGAAGAGTGTTGGTGTTACACTAACCAGTCAGGTGTAGTACAAGAGGCGACCCGGCATTTACAGGAAAAGGCTTCTGAAATCAGACAATGCCTTTCAAACTCTTATACCAGCCTCTGGAGTTGGGTGACATGGCTTCTCCCCTTTCTAGGTCATGTGACAGCCATTTTGCTATTACTTGTCTTTGGGCCCTGTGTTTTTAACCTCCTTGTCAAATTTGTTTCCTCCAGGATCAATGCCATCAAGATACAGATGGTCTTACAAATGGAACCCCAAATGAGCTCAACTAACAATTCCTACTGAGGACCCCTGGATCAACCCACTGGCCCTTTGCCTGGCCTAGAGATTTCCCCTCTGGAGAACACTACAACTGCAGGGCCCCTTCTTCACCCCTATCTAGCAGGAAATAGCTAGTGAGGTCATCGCCCAATTCCCAAGTTGGGGTGTCCTGTTTAGAATGGGGATTGAGAGGTGAAGCCAGCGGGAATTCCTGGATCGAGTGGGGACTTGGAGAACTTTTCTGTCTTACAAGGGGTTTGTAAAATGCACTAATCAGTGCTCTGTAAAACTGCACCAATCAGTGCTCTGTAGCTAGCTAGAGGTTTTTTAAATGGAACAATCAGCACTCTGTAAAATGGACCAATCAGCAGGACATGGGCAGGGACAAATAAGGGAATAAAAGCTGGCCATCCCAGCCAGCAGTGGCAACCTGCTTGGGTCCCCTTCCACACTGTGGAAACTTTGTTGTTTCACTCTTTACAGTAAGTCTTGCTGCTGCTCACTATTTGGGTCCATGCCATCTTTAAGAGCTGTACCACTCACTGCGAAGGTCTGTGGATCCATTTTTGAGGTCAGTGAGACCATGAACCCACTGGAAGGAACCAACTCTGGACACACTACTATCCTGGCATCACGTGTACTATTGAAAAGAAGGTAAAAGCTTTCTGATGGTAGTTTCTTTTAAAAGAAAGCTTTTAAAGGGGTAGATGTGGAAGGAAAAGAAAAAATAAGTAATAATAAAGTTTAAAATAATAAACATAGGTAGTAGTTAACATTTAGTATAAGCTATTTAGAAGTTTCACATAGGCTACAATTTTAAGCAGCCCCTCCCAGCATTGCTAACAAGTTGCAGATGCAAGCTTATCTCAAAAGCTTGTCACCTGCCTCTGGACAGCCCCCCTCTCCCCTACTCCGCACATTCCTATAATTCCTGTTGGCCGTTACCCTAGCCATGTCCAGCTTTAAGGATGATTAGTTAAGATAACTAAATCGTCAGTTTCCTCAGAATTGTCATGGGTTAAATGATTTACTGTCTTTGTGTGAAACTTGTATCCTGCCTTGTTTTTCCTATCTCAAACAACATATAAGCAAGACTGTTTTCTTTGTCGGGGTTGGCAGCCTGGTGCCTGAATTAAAGTTCTCTTTGGTCTCCAAAGGTCTCTTCATCTTCTGTGGCTAGAGTTTTACTGTAACATAAAGGGTGTGGATTCTGAGTGGTCCCTGGAGAGATCAAAGAGCAGAGAGGGGTTATGGTAGGTAACCTGTTCTCCAAAATATCTGCATAATGAGGTGACAAAGCAGTCACCAGCTTCTAGTGGCTGGAATACTGGGGTCACGTAGTGACCTTTCCAAACTGCTCCACCTAGAGAAAAGAGAGACTTGTCAAATGATGCACATTTCAGCCACATCAAAGGAAGAAGTCCTAGTGTTCTATAGCAGGGGTCCCCAGTCCCCAGGCCATAGACTGGTACCTGTTCAGGAACTGTTAAGAAACGGGTCACACACACAGGAGGTTAGTGGTGGGTGAGCCAGCAAATCTTCATCTCTATTTATAGCCACTCCCCATTGCTGGCATTTCTGCCTGAGCTGTGCTGTCAGATCAGTGGCAGCAATAGATTCTCATAAAAGCATGGACCCTATTATGAACTGTGCATGGGAGGGATCTAGTTTGCATGCTCCTTATAAGAATCTAATGCATGATGATCTGTCACCGTCTCCTGTAACCCCAGATGGGACTATTTAGTTGCAGGAAAACAAGCTCAGGGTTCCCACTGATCCTATATGGTGATTTGTATAATTATGTCATTATATAATACAGCGTAATAATGACAGAAATAAAGTGCACAATAAATGTAATACTCTTGAATCTTCCCAAAACCATCCCCCCCAACCCAAGTCTGCAGAAAAATTATCTTCTACAAACTGGTCCCTGTAACAAAAAACTTGGGGACCCCTGTTTCTAAGCACAGTAGAATGACAATAGTTAATAATACATAGTCACAAATAGCTAGAAGGAGGATATTCAGTGTTCCCAACACAAATACATTATTCATATTAGAGATAATGAATGTACAATTATTCTAATCTGATCACTATGCATTGCCTATCTCAAAATATCACTAGATACCCTCAATTTTCATGTGTAATATGTGCATATTATTATGTGTCAATTTTTAAAAATTAAAAATAAAAAAATTCCTATTTCTGGGTCATAAACTCATTTTCTTCCATAACTTTTAATCTTACATTTGATCTTTAGTCTTCCTAGAACTGATTTTTGTAAATGAAAGTTTCACCGTGACCACTTATGCCTACAAATAACCTGCCCATAGAAGATATTCGATAAGGTTTTTTTTAATCTCAAAAAAAAAAAAGAAAGAAAGAAAGCACATCAGAGATATGCACCCACGGTGCTAGCTTCTCTTGTCTTCTTCTGTTTTCTCAAGGCTGATTCTTGGGTTTGTTTTTTTTTTTTGCCCACAGGTCAATGCTAAATATTATGCAATTGTTACAACAAAACGAGAACATTAGAGTCCCCTGGTGAAATGATACACATATTTTCCAGCAGACATCAGTCCTGTTTCTAAAAATGTATGTATACATTTTGGTTTTGGTATTGTTCGAGATGGAGTCTCGCTCTGTCTTCCAGTCTGGAGTGTAATGGTGTGATCTCAGCTTACTGCAACCTCTGACTCCCGGGTTCAAGTGATTCTTCTGCCTCTGCCTCCCACGTAACTAGGACTCCTGGTGTGCACCACCATGTCCGGCTAATTTTTCTATTTTTTAGTAGAGATGGGGTTTCGCCATTTGGCCAGGCTGGTCTTGAATTACTGACCTCAAGTGATCTGCCCTCCTAGGCCTCCAAAAGTGCTGGGATTACATGTAATCCACCACACCTGGCTAAAAATGTATGTTTCTTTAAAGTGTCTCTCTTTCTCAGGCCAGGCGTGGTGGCTCACGCCTGTAATCCCAGCACTTTGGGAGGCCAAGGTGGGCGGATCACAAGGTCAGAAGATCGAGACCATCCTGGCTAACATGGTGAAACCCCATCTCTACTAAAAACACAAAAAATTAGCCAGGCGTGGTCGTGGGCGTCTATAGTCCCAGCTACTCAGGAGGGTGAGGCAGGAGAATTGCTTGAACCAGGGAGTCAGAGGTTGCAGTGAATTGATATCGTGCCACTGCATTCCAGCCTGGTGACAGGGCAAGACTCCATCTCAAAAAAGAAAAGAAAAAAAGAAATAACATATTTTATCCATTTGTCAGTTGATGAACATTTGAGTGATTTTACTTGCTGGCTGTAATGAATAATACAATGATGAACATTTGTGTACATGTTTTGTGTGAATATATGTTTTCACTTCCCTGGGGTACATACTTAGGTGTGGAATTGCTGGGTCTATGTTAAAATTTTGTAGAATCAGAATCATAGATAGTTTGTCAAAGTAGTTGCACAATTTTATATTTCCAACATCAGTTTATGAGAGTTTTAACATCTCTACACTCTTGGCAGCACTTGCTATTATCAAGAATGTAGTATCTTTTTAATTACAGTCAACTTAGTAGATAGAAGTGGTGTCTTACTCGGTTCTGATGAGCATTTTCCTGATGGCTGATGGTGTTGAGATTTTCTCATGTGCTATTGTCCTTTAGTTATTTAATTATTGTCCTTTAGTTGGGAAAATGTCTTTTCATTTTCATTATCCAGTTTTTAAATTGTGATTTATCTTTTTATTATTGAATTGGAAGTGTTCTCCTATTTTTTTTTTTTTTTTTTTTTTTGTGGAGACAGAGTCTCACTCTGTTGCCCAGGCTGGAGTGCAGTAGCTCAATCTTGGCTTGCTGTAACGTCCAGCTCCCCGGTTTCAGTGATTCTCATATTTCAGCCTCCTGAGTAGCTGGGATTACAGGCGTGCATCACCATGCGTGGCTAATTTTTGTATTTTCAGTAGAGAAGGGGTTTCACCATGTTGGCCAGGATGGTCTCAAACTCCTGACCTCAGGTGATCAGCCTGTCTTGGCTTTCCATAGTGCTGGGTTTACAGGCATGTGCCACCATGCCTGGCCAAGTGTTCTCTCTTTGAAAAAAGACTCAAAATGACTTTTTACAGCAGATTTTTTATTTAATTCCATTGAATTCCATCCTTATGCCAGTGTCACACTGTTTCAATTACTGTGGTTTTATAGTAAGGTGGTTGTTGTTGTTGTTGTTTTGAGACAGAATTTCGCTCTTGTTGCCCAGGCTGGAGTGCAATGGTGTGGTCTCGGCTCACTGCAACCTCTTCCTGTGGGGTTCAAGCTGAGGCTCCTGCCTCAGCCTCCTGAAGTGGAGTTTATAGGTGCCTGAAGTAGCTAGGATTACAGGCATGCACCACCATGCCCAGCTAATTTTTGTTGTTGTTGTTTTTTGAGGTAGTCTCACTCTGTGGCCCAGGCTGGAATACAGTGGTGTGATCTTGGCTCACTGCAACCTTGCGCTCCTTGGTTCAAGTGATTCTCCTTCTTCATCCTTCCGAGTAGCTGGGACTACAGGCATGCACCACCACACCTGGCTTTTTTATTTTTTATTATATATACATTTTTTTAAATTAGAGATGGGGTTTCACTGTGTTAGCCAGGATGGTCTCGATCTGACCAGGATGGTCTGAACTCCTGTTTCACCAGCCTTGGCCTCCCAAAGTGCTGGGATTACAGGGATGAGTCACTGCGCCCGGTTTTAATTTTTCGTATTTTTAGTCAACATGGGGTTTCACTATGTTGGCCAGGCTGCTCTGAAACTTCTGACCTCAGGCAATACACCCACCTCTGCCTCCCAAAGTGTTGGGATTACAGGTGTGAGTTACTGCACCCGGCCCTATAGTAAGTTTTAAAGCTAGGTAGTGTAAGTTCTTCAACTTCTTTCTTTTTCAAGATGTCTGTGCTTATTCTTATACTGTGTGTAAATTGTAAGATCCATTTCTCAGTGCTGCAAAATATCCAATGAAAAGTTTAATCCAGATTGTGTTGAATCTGTAGATTAATTTAGGGAGTATTCCAATTATCAAAGTATTAAATCTTATGCTTCATAGATGAGAGATGTCATCTCATTTTTCTTTTTTTTTTTTTTTTTTTTTTTTTTTTTTTTTTTTGAGACGGAGTCTTGCTCTGTAGCCCGGGCTGGAGTGCAGTGGGCGGATCTCAGCTCACTGCAAGCTCCGCCTCCCGGGTTTACGCCATTCTCCTGCCTCAGCCTCCGGAGTAGCTGGGACTACAGGCGCCCGCCACCTCGCCCGGCTAGTTTTTTGTATTTTTAGTAGAGACGGGGTTTCACGGTGTTAGCCAGGATGGTCTCGATCTCCTGACCTCGTGATCCGCCCGTCTCGGCCTCCCAAAGTGCTGGGATTACAGGCTTGAGCCACCGCGCCCGGCCGTCATCTCATTTTTCTTGGTCTGCTGTAATTTCTTACAAGAATATTTTGTCACTTTGAGAGTGTAAGTTTTGCACTTGTTAAATTTTTCTTTTCTTTTTTTTTTTTTTTTTGAGACAGAGACTTGCTCCATCCCCCAGGCTGCAGTGCAGTGGCACAATCTCAGCTCAGTGCAGACTCTGTCTCTGGGTTCAACGGATTCTCCCACCTCAGCCTTCTAAGTAGCTGGGATTATAGGCACATGCCACTACACCTGGCTAATTTTTGTGTTTTTAGTGTAGACGGGGTTTCACCATGTTGGCCAGGCTGGTCTCGAACTTCAAAGTGATTCACCCACTTGGCCTCCCAAAGTGTTGGCATTACAGGTGTCAAACATTGTGCCCAGCCCAAATTTTTTCTTAAGAATTTTTTTGTTATTGATGCTATTGTGAATGAGATTGTTTCATTTCTTTTTTAGATTGTTCCTTGGAGGTGTAAAGAAATACAACTGATTTTTGTATGTTAATCTATAACCTTACGGGACTCATAGGACAGAGTTTTGGTGGGTTGCTTCAAAGTTTACAAATTCATGATATACCAAATCATATCACCCGTACATATTGTTTTTTTTCTTCTTTTCCAATATGAATGCCTTTTGCTCCTTCTTCCCTATTTGCTCTCATTAGGATCTCCCTATGATGCTGAAGAAATAGCAAGCACAGATATTCTTGTCTTGCTGCTGATTTGAGAGAAAAATTATTCAGTCTTTCATCATTGTAAAGATATCACTCTGGGTTTTTCATATATGTCCTCCTGTTTCTAACTTCCTAATTTTTTTTTTTTTTTTTTTTTTACCAAGAAAGATTGTTGGATTTTTGTCAAATTATTTATTATATTTGTTATTATGGTCTTTGCTTTGGTCCTTTATTTTATTGATATGTATATTATGTTAGTTGATTTTCAGATGGTAAACTAATCTTTCATTCCTGGGATAACTCTTATTTAGTCACGGTGCATGGGTTTTCTATTGTTTTTTCTTTTTCTTTTTTTTGAGATGGAGTCTCGCTCTGTCACCAGGCTGGAGGGCAGTGGTGTGATCTCAGCTCACTGCAAGCTCCGCCTTCCAGGTTCACCCCGTTCTCCTGCCTCAGCCTCCCGAGAAGCTGGGACTACAGGCACCTGCCACCGCCCCCAGCTAATTTTTTGTATTTTTAGTAGGGACGGGGTTTCACCGTGTTAGCCAGGATGGTCTCGATCTCCTGACCTGGTGATCCACCTGCCTCAGCCTCCCAAAGTGCTGGGACTACAGGCGTGAGCCACTGTGCCCTGCCTTCTATTGCTTTTTAACAAATTATCTTATACCTCATGGGTCACAGTAGTATAAATTTACCATGTTACATTTCTTAGGTCAGAAATGTGACACAATTTTTTTCTTTTCTTTTTTTTTGATACAGGGTCTTGCTCTGTCACCCAGGCTGGAGTGCAGTGGTGTGATCTCAGCTCACTGCAATCTCCTCCTAAGTTCAAAGGATTCTCCCACCTCAGCCTCCTGAATTTCTGGGATTACAGGTGCATACCTCTATGCCTGGCTAATTTTGGTTAGTAGATAGGGCTTCACCATGTTAGGCAGGCTGCTCTTGAACTCCTGACCTAAAGTGATCCACCTGCCTTGGTATCCCAAAGTGCTGGGATTATAGGTGTAAGACACCTTGCCTATCCCAATGACACAGTTTTTAATGGGCTAAATTAAAGGCTATATTTCTTTTTAAGGTAAAGTCTTTGCCTTTCTCAGTTTTAGAGGCCAATCACCTTCCTTGGCTTGCAGCCACCTTCCTCTATCTTCAAGGCCATTAGCTTTCTGTTTCTCTGACCCTTCTATCATTGCTGCGACTCTCTGAGTGAGGCCTTTTATTTATGGCTAGTGGCCATTTCTATTGTCTCATTAGAATTCTATTAGACAATAGAATTCTCTAATCTCATTAGATTAGACCACTTTAAACAATCCAAGATAATCTCATCTGAAGGTTCTAAACATCAATTATGTTTGCAAAGTCCTTTTGCCATGTAAGGAAATGTATTCTGATATGCCCCGTATTATAACGTAAACATATTTGGGGACATTATTCTATTAAAATTCCTTCTACTATAATTCTTTTTATATGTTGCTGGATTTACTTTCCTGGTATTTTTTTGAAGATGTTATTGTGAATATTTATAAGAAATATTTGCCAGGCACAGTGACTCTCACCTGAAATCTCAGCACTTTGGGAGGCCAAGGTGGCTGGAGGCCTTGAAATGTGAGACCAGCCTGGCCAAGATAATGAAACCCTGTTTCTACTAAAAATACAAAAAATAGCTGGGTGTGGTGGTGCCTGCCTGTAGTCCCAGTTATTCAACTTGGGAAGCTGAAGCAGGAGAATAATTTGAACCCAGGAGGTGAAGGTTGCAGTGAGCTCAGATTGTGCTGCTATCGCACTCCAGCATGGGTGACAGAGGGAGACTTTGTCTTAAAAAAAAAAAAAAAAGAAAAGAAAAGAAAAGAAAAAAGAAATATGTTCTGTTATTTTCCTTCCTTCTTTTCCTTTCTTTTCTTCCTGTATCCCAATCTCCCTTCTTGCTTAATTTTTTTCATTCCTTCTTCCCTCTTTCCCCCCAACCCTGCCTTCTTTTCATGTTTTTGGTTTTTATATCATAAATGACTTCACAGAATGAGTTGCAAATTTCTCCTGCCAGTTCTACTTTTGGAAGAGTTTATAAAGAATTGGTATTAATTCTCTAAAAGTTAGTAGAATTGACTGGGCACAGTGACTCACGCCTGTAATCCTAGCACTTTAGGAGGACAGGTGGATCATGAGGTCCGGAGTTCAAGACCAGCCTGACCAAGATGGAGAAACCCTGTCTCTACTAAAAACACAAAAATCAGCTGGGTGTGGTGGCGGGTGCCTGTAATCCCAGCTACATGGGAGGCTGAGACAGGCAATTGCTTGAACCTGGGAGGCGGAGGCAGAGGTTTCAGTGAGCCGGGATTGCACCACTACACTGCAGCCTGGGCAACAGAGCAAGACTCCATCTCAAAAAAAAAAAAAGGAAGAAAAAAGAAAAAAAAGAAAGAAGTTAGTAGAATTGAGGAGGAAGCTCATTTAGACCTGGTCTTTTCTTTGAGAGAAGTTTTTATGGTATTAATTCACTCTCTTATTACAGGGTTACTGTAATCTTCTTTTATGTTTTGAGTTAATTTGGGAAGTTTATGCCTTTTCAGGAATCTAAGCTACTGATTTTGTTAGCATGCAATTGTTCATAATATTCCTGTATAATTAAAATTTTTCATTAAGTTTGCTTTCATTAAGCTCCATTTCTGATTTTAGAAACTTGATTCTTGTCACTTCTTTTGTTGGTCATTCTACCTAAATGTTTGTTCATTTTGTTAATTGTTCAAAGAATGAACTTTTAGGTTCATCGATGTTCTTTTTTTTTTTTTTTTTTCTTTTTTTTTTTTAAGACAGAGTCTCCGTCTGTCACCCAGGCTGCAGTGCAATGGTGCAACCTCGGCTCACTGCAAGTTCCACTGCCCAGGTTCAAGCCATTCTGCTGCCTCAGCCTCCCGAATAGCTGGGACTACAGGTGCCTGCCACCACGCCAGGCTAATTTTTTGTACTTTTTAAAGTAAAGATGGGGTTTCACCGTGTAGCCAGGGTGGTTTTGATCTCCTGAGCTCGTGATCCACCCACCTTGGCCTCCCAAAGTGCTAGGATTACAGGCATGAGCCACCACACCCAGCCAATATTTTCTGTTTTTCTATTCTTAATTTAGTCATTCACGTTATTCTCTGTTTTACTGTACTTTATTTTTATTGTTTTAGAGACAGGGACTTGCTCTGTTGTCCAGGCTGCAGAGCAGTGTGCAATCATATCTCACTACAGCCCCAGTCTCCTAGGCTCAAGAGATCTTTCCACCTTCAGCAACCTGACTAGCTAGGACTACAGGTGTGCACCAGGATGCCCAGGTAATTTGTTTAAAAGAGTTTTGCAGAGAAGGAATCTCACTGTGATCTCAGAATGGTCTTAAACTCTTGGCCTAAAGTGATTCTCCTGCCTCAGCCTCTCAAAGCCCTGGGAGGCCCAGATATTTTATAGTTTTCACTGCCTATATCCTTGTTAATCTTCTTCTGGTTGCTCTTAATATATTACTATAAGTAGCATTAGAAATCTCCAACTATAGTTGCTAAAGTGCCTATTTCTCATTTCAATGGGGCTCAAATACCATAAACCTGTGTTTTTTCAGCTTTTGTAAATTTGCTTAAATAAGTGTTTTTCCACTTGCTGTATACCTTTGTAACTACTTCCAGAGATTTATTTTATTTTTTGAGAGCCTAACTCTTTTTGCCTAGGCTGGAGTTCAGTGGTGCAATCACTGCTCACACAACCTCTGCCTCCCAGCTTCAAGCTATTCTGGTGCCTCAGCCTCCTGAGTAGCTGGAATTACAGGTGTGCACCACCATGCCCGGCTAATTTTTGTATTTTCAGTAGAGACAGGGTTTCGCTGGTCTGGTCGCGAACTCCTGACCTCAAGTGATCTACCCACCTTGGCCTCCCAAAGTGCTGGGATTACAGGTATGAGCCATCACACCCAGTCATTATTAATTTTTTTCCATATAACTTTTACCAGTATGGCTGTTTTGTTGGGGATGGAGAACTCCTCATGCCACCATTCTGAAAGTCCTTCCTTTCACCTATCTTACAATGTGGGTTTAATAGTAAGAGTTAAGTATACTTACCAAGGCCATCCAGGTAGAAAAAGAATGAAGAGGGTCATTTTGATTAAAATGTAATCTAATAGCACTTTTTTCCTAAAAATACAGAACCAGAAAGTAAGGAAGTAATATTAATGTTAAAGGCAGTAATCACTGAAGAAAAATATAAACAAAAGAAGTGGGAAAAAAGTCTCTGAACTTACAAACTTTAATTTGAAGTGTTTTACATTGCCATTTAACGTATTATTTTAACTCAGATATGTTCCTCATTTCTTACGCCATTAATTGAATCGAAAGTGTCACAATTCCAGACCCATGCTGAATTAAGGTGCTTGATGGGTAGCTCTTTAGAGTACAGGAAGAGAGTTGTTGGTGAGGTCAATTTGGTTGAATATTCCCCTCTGGCAACACTGGTAGAGATATAACTTTACACACTAAACCATATGAAATTATCAATGTTTATCAATTATCAATATTGGTTGCTTCTGACATACAAACAAACCCTGAAATTTGTGATTCAAATAAACACAACCACTTTGGGAAACTATTTGACACTATCCATTGAAGATAAGCATATATGTACTCAAATACTCTAGGAATTCCAGTAACAGGCTTAGTACAAATAAGGACATATGTCTACCAAAATACATGGACTATAATTAATGACCCAAATGTCCGTCAACAGTAATGAGATAGATATGCTCTGATATTTTATATATTATACTACATAAATCAAGCTCTCTGATATCATATGAAGGAAAGAAGCCAGTAACAAGTTTACATGCCACATGAATCTATTTTATTTTATTTTTTTGAGACGGAATCTCGCTCTGTCGCCAGAGTTGGAGTGCAGTGGTGCTATCTCGGCGCATTGCAAATTCCGCCTCCTGAGTTCCAGTGATTCTCCTGCCTCAGCCTCCCGAGTAGCTGGGACTACAGGCGACTGCCACCACGCCTGGCTACTTTTTTGTATTTTTAGTAGAGATGGGTTTTCACCATGTTGGCCCGGATGGTCTCAATCTCTTGACCTAGTGATCTGCCCACCTCGGCCTCCCAAGTACAGGCGTGAGCCACCGGGCCCAGCCCACATGAAGCTACTTATATAAATCAAAATTGGGTAACGATAGAAGTCAGAAGACTTAATTGAGGGGGTGGTGGAGAGGCAAGGACTAGGAAGATGTGTTTCTGACATGTTAGCAGTATTTGTTGGGAGAGACAGACTTCTATCAATCTTGCATTCTTTATATGCCTTCCTGGGTATGCCACAATGCAATATCCTGACAACTCTTTATCTATGTTATTTCTTTTTTCTTTTTTTTTTTGAGATAGAGTCTTGCTTTGTTGCCTAGGCTAGATTGCAGTGGCATGATCTTGGCTCTGCAACCTCCGCCTCCTGAGTTCAAGGGAGTCTCCTGCTTCTGCCTCCTGAGTAGCTGAGATTACAGGCGCCCACCACCTAGTCCAGCTAATTTTTGTATTTTTAGAAAAGACAGCGTTTCACCATCTTGGCTAGGCTGGTCTCGAACTCCTGACCTCATGATCCACCTGCCTCAGCCTCCCAAAGTGCTGGGATTACAGGCGTAAGCCACCACGCCTGGCTTATTTATGTTCTTAGCAACCTAGACAATAAGGTAATATCCTTCTGTACTTTCCAACAGATAAAGAGCAAGCTTGCTTATTATGCCTTAGTATAAAATTAGTAGAATTCCAAGCTGTTCCTTATCTGCAATGTAAGGAACTGCATTGCACTGCATGTCTGACACATAAATATGTGGGCCCCTTTGCATCACTCCTACGGGATTTAAGAAGCATAGGTAGTCTGCAAACATGATGCTCATGCTGCTTGTTCTGCTATGAGTAGTAAAGTCCTTGATACTGCTTGTTCTGTCATCATAAAGTCTGTGGATTTAGTCCCAAAATATTGTCTTAGGATCCACTAAATAGTAACAGGTGAATCTTGTAACTTTTAATAAGGTAAAATAAAATCCCAGATCCAACAGAGTTCTATATTAAGACGGTGGTAGTAACACTGGTAGATCTGTTTGTTAGTATATTATTACACAGTGTATTAGTATTTAGTGAAAATTAAGCTGTGATGTTTATAGGATGTATGTTATACAATAAAATCTTAGCAGCAATAAAGAAAAAAATTAGCCTATGTCTGCATATCTATACCTATCAAGACTTCTCCTTCAAAGGAGTAGTAAAGTTAGTAAGTACAAGTCAGGAATAAGTTCTAGAGAATCTTTTGATCATGATTATTACATGAGGCACAGGTGTAGAGCACAAAGTAAGCTTTGTTAGGGGCTTAGAACACTTGCATTCTATTTTTTTTTTTTTTTTTTGAGATGGGGTCTTGCTCTTTTCACCTTGACTGGAGTGCAGTGGCACCATCTGGGATCACTGCAACCTCTGCCTCCCAGATTCAGGCAATTCTCCTGCCTTAGCCTCCTGAGTAGCTGGAATTACAAGTGCCTGCTCTGACAACTGGCTAATTTTTTGTATTTTTAAAACAGATGGGGTTTTGCCATGTTAGCCAGGCTGGTCTCAAACTCCTGACCTCAAGTGATCTGCCCATATCGCCCTCCCAAAGTGCTGGGATTACAGGACTGAGCCATCGTGCCTGGCCAACACTTGAACTTCTTATTATTCCTGGCTGATGATCTTGGGCAATTAACTTATTCTAATTTTTTATGGAAAACCCATGATAGCAATACATGTATTAAGAACTTCATAAGGTAGTATTACATGATATCTAATCCTAACAAATCTGCAATTCTACGTAAGTGTGCTAGGTAGGTACAAAAATGGACAAACAATACCAAGAGTGAATCTGCAACACATAAGACATATTTTAAATCATGAGCAAGTGGGGCTCATAATGGGAATTCATGATTGATTTAATATGAAAAATTAATTGATGTAATATACCATACAAACAGATTAAGGAACAAAGGCGAAATAGGAACTGAATACATCTTGCAGGAGACAACAACTAGGCTTTTCTCTTATTCATCCAGACAAACGGCCTGGCCCAAGATTCTACAGAAGCAGCTCTTCCAGTCACACCGGGCAAGGGTCTCAGGATAGGGTAGGTTTTCTTGCACCGCACACGATGCGAGAAGCGCAGGCACTTGACGAGCTGCTCTATGAATGCCCAGGCGCCGCAGCACGGTCTCAGGATCTCAGCATTCAGGCTCACTTTTCTCTGTACTGTTCATCCTGGGAAAAACTTGAAAACTGGTGATATTTTCATGCAAGTTGTTATCAGCCAGAGCAGAGATTAACGATGAAGTAAAAACCAGTGGTGCAAGTGAAAGCGTCAGAGTAACATAGTTGGGCCACACAAGATCATCAGCCATAGCACCTCGCGTTGACTTCCTTTCTTGACTATGTCATACACTTTGCGTCCTACCAGTTCACATCAGATTTGCAGTCTCACTAATCGCCTTTCGTACTCCCGTCTGTCCAGTAGTCAGCTGTTTCCACAAGCAGCTACAGAAAGAAAAGCGATTAAGGATAGGAATTCTATATATAGCAGCCCCTGAAGGGGCAGCGGATAGCCAGTGCCTTCCTGGGCTATTTTTATTGTGTGGCCCTCTATACGGCTATCCCAGTGTTTGGCGATGGATAAACTTCAGCCGGGACTTAGGTTTCCGTCTAGGGCACCAAAGTGTTTCCAGTTCCGCTGCTTCTGGGTATAGAAAGAGTAGAAAAGGGAAGAAAATTAGGAACAGGAGACGATGGCAAAGACAGCAAGACATAGACCAGGGCAGGAGAGGTTCTAGGGGCGGGGCTTGCCGGGGGTGGGGTCTTGGAGGGTCGCGGCGCTGGGGATGGTGGGAGCCTGCGCAGCTGGCTGCGCGGTGTCTTTCTCGTTTGCTTTTTTTCTCTTTTTTTTGGTTGGCCGAATTCAATCCGCCATATTGAAAACGACGGGTCTAATAGATCGCTGGAAACACAATTTAACCGAACCCCTCCAGTTGCGTTCATGCCGCTAGCAGGCGTTGACGGAGATTGCCTTTGTCTTACTGGGGACGTTCACCTCAGGGCTTGATGCTGGTGTCGGGACCGGGAGATAGGAGTGAGTCTCAGGAGAGACCTGGCCGAAAACCGCGAGTAAAGAAAAGTGAAGCCTAGTGAAATCGCCTTTGCAGGATTAGTACAAGGTGACTCAGGAAAAACTAACCAACTGGAGCCCGTGTAAGCTCAGCTACAGCCCTAGCAGCGAGGCGAAAACAGGTAAAGAGAGCTACTGAATGACAGAGGGAGCGTTATCCGTCACCTCTGTAAAGAGGTGGATGCTTCTTAGACCAAATCCCGGTATTTGTGAGCACTGTCTTCCTCAGGCACGCAGGCCGCAGTCACGACTGCGTGCCCAGAAAGTAATATCAAAATGTTTTACTGGTATTTTGTTGTCCGCTATTCCCAGGTGTAGGTCTGAATCTAAGTCTGTGTCTCCCACCGTCGGGTTCCCCCATTACGTGGACATGGCGCCTGTACGGTAAACCACCTGCGCCTTGGAAATCACTGACAGACAGATGTGAGATAATGTAGGAAGCTCAGGGGATTCTGAGTATCTGCGTTTCTTCTTTTCCCGTACTCGGCGGGAGACTTCTTATTTCGGAGGGCTGGGGCAGTCACGGGCGGAACTGCTCTCTATTTTGCACTGTAAGGAAAAATGGCCGCTTAACCTCCCCCGCATTTCCTATTTCTTGTAATACCTAAGGTGAAGTGGGAGGTTTAAATCTCTGCTTTCACTGGAAGAACCTCCTATCTATGCCCGGGGCCTCACTCAGAGCCAGGGACTAACCGCTCCTGGTTACAGTCCTTGCTCCACGGTCCTTCACAGGCTCGAAACGGGCTCATTGCACCGAATGCCGTTACCCAGGTGGAGTGATTAAGAACGGAGTTAGGCCTTAGCTGTCCTTGGTCATTAGGCCAGACTTATCCAACTCCCGCAATCACCCGCACCGTCTGACCTGAGAGTCTGCACCAGGTTTTTGCCCTCTTATACCGTTGTACCTCCTTTTCCTCTCCGCTACTTTGCTCAACGCGAAGACGCAGTATGACGTATTTTAATGAACAGTTCGGTTCCGATTTAGTTTGGATCGGATCTCCTTTCTGTTTTGTTCTCTACAGAAACAACTTGTCTCTATTAGTAGTTGAACCTGTTTTTGTGACAGCGCATTACGCATGATGTACTTTTTCGGCATCTCAAAATATTAACTTAGACTTACGGAGCAGATATTTTACTAATTTGTATGAAATTTTTTGCAAACTACAAATTTACACTGGAATTGTAAACGTTTATATTAAGAATGTTTTAAAATTCGCTTATAACTTTACTAAATTTGTATCTGCCCAGTGTATCTTATTTGTTCAGAAGATTTTTAAACTTGAAAGATGTATACGTAACCCTTAACTACTAATGCTGATTTTTTGTTTTGGTTTTCTTTTTGAAAGGGAGTTTCGCTCTTGTTGCCCTGGCAGGAGTGCAACTGCGCGGTCTTGGCTCACCGCAGCCTCCCCACCTCGCGGGTTCCAGCGATTCTCTTGCCTCAGTTTCCGGCGTACCAGTGATTACAGGGATGCTCCACCACGCCGGGCTAATTTTGTATTTTTAGTAGAAACGGGATTTCTTCATGTTGGTCACGCTGGTCTCCCTGTCCCGACCTCAGGTGATCTGCCCGCTTCGGTCTCCCAAAGATTAAAGGCGTGAGCCACGGCGCTCAGCCCTTTTTTTTTTTTTTTTTTTTTTAAGGGGGCATTCTCTTATTGGGCAACTCATTCATCCTCTAAATCCGCAAAACAAGGTCACTATTAAGAAGGAAATACAGGTTCTTTCACTACGAAATTTTCAAGACTTCTTTTTTTGGGGTTCATTCTCACTAGTAATTATACGATAAGTTAAGTACCAAATCACAAGGTCCCACGGTTGTCTAAAACCATACCGTTAAACTTTAAAATACACACCATAAATCTCTACATTTTTCTTAGTTTGCTGCTTTAATCACTACTTTCTTCTCTGCAAAGGCGCAATTGTTTAAAAGTGTCAGGAATTGTTTTTCAATTAGAAAACTCACATGCTTTTAACTTTCTCCTTTCAAACTGTATTCTTACAGTTTGGAAATAAAGCCTGAAGTATTTGCCATTGGCGATTCAAGGGTGAGTTGCGAAGATTTTTTATTTCACTGACTTGAAAATAAGATTGTCTTATTTTAATTATTTCTTCTTACCGTTTTCTGTTAACAGTGATTTTGTGAATGTTTACTCTGTCAGTCTTGTCTTACTGTTATAATACTTCCTTTTGCTGGTTGGTTTTAGTAATATATGTGACTTTGGGACCGGGTGTGGTGGCACACTCCTGTAATCCCAGCACTTTGGGAGGCCCAGGCGTCTGGATTGCCTGAGGTGAGGAGTTCAAGACCAGCCTGCCAACATGGTGAAGCCTCCTCTCTACTAAAAAAAAAAAAAAAAAAGAAATTATTTGAGCGGGGTGGTGGGTGCTTGTAATCCCAGCTACTCAGGAGGCTGAGGCAGGAGAATCCCTTGAATCCAAGAGTTGGAGGCTGCTGTGAGCCAAGATTATGCCACTGCACTCCAGCCTGGGCAACAAGGGTGAAACTTCACTTAAAAAAAAAAAAAAATACATGTATATATACACACATGTATATATGACTATTCATCTAAACTTGGATAAAATTTTTGTAATGACTACATAATAGCAAAAACGTAATTTAGAATCTATGTAATAAAGAAATGATTTTTAACAGTAGATTTTATTTACTATTATTGAGACCATAAACCACCCACGCCTCCCAATCACCGACTGATAGGTGAGATAATGTAGGAGGCTTGGGGATTCTGAGTATGTGCATCTAATTTTTGGGCTTTTGAATGGTTACCATGCTTTGTCAATGAAAATGGAAAAGAAGGATTTCTTTTCCAGGCTAGGCACAGTGGCTCATGCCTGTCATCCCAGCACTTTTGGAAGGCGAGTCGGGCAGATCACCTGAGATTAGGAGTTCAAGACCAGCGTGGCCAACATGGCAAAACCCTGTCTCTGTTAAAAATATATACATTAGCTGGGCATGGTGGTGGTTGCCTGTGATCCCAGCTACCTGGGAAACTGAGGCAGGAGAACCACTTGAATTCAGGAAGCAGAGGTTGCCGTGAGCCGAGATCCGTGCCATTGCACTCCATCCTGGGAGATAAAGCTGAGACTCTGTCTCAAAAAAGAAAAAAAAAAGGATTTACTGTGGGTCTTTTTTTCTTCTTGGATGTTGAAATGCATTTTCCAGTATCCAGTATTACATATTTTAATGGCCATCTTCTAATAGATTTTTTCATCAGGTATTTATAAGGCAGCTTACAGTTTCAGAAAGTAGGTATTTGTCTCAGTTTCAACATTCATGAACTTCTTGGTTTGTTGCACAAATTAACGCTTTCTTTTAGCTTTTTGTTGTTTTATAAGATTTGTTTTTAAACTGCAATAGAAATTTTTATATTTGTTTTAGCATTTTGATGTGGAAACCATCCTTTGTTAAAGATAATTATCCATTTTAAAGATAATTTAAAGATATCTATATCTTTTTAAAAATGTACATTAAAGGATTGGTAGTTAAAATATTTTTGTGCAATAAACTGGAAATATGTTTTGCTTATTGCATAAGTTAGTGTAACAGCTTTATTGAAGTATAATTTACATATTAAATGTTTCTTTTACATGTACAACTTGCTGGTTTCTAATAAATTTCCAGAGTTCTGAAACATTTCCAGTTTTAGAACATTTTCCTCACTCCGGCACATCCTTGCACCTTTTCAAGCCATTCTCCACTCACATCTTCAGCTCTTGGTAGTCCCTAATCTTCTGTCTCTACAGATTTGACTTTTTGGATGTTTCAAAAAAATTGAATCAAAATATGTAGGCTTTGTATCTCTCATCTTCCATGTAGATAATGTTTTTGAGATTCATGTTGTAATATGGATAAATATTGCATCTTTTTATATTAATGGTATATCATTGTATGGATGCAGTTTACCCATTTACCAAGTGTATATATGGGTTGTTTTCAGTTTGGGGTTTTTGTAAATAAAGTTGCTAGAAACACTAATGTACACCAGGCTTTATGTGTGAACAATTAGGGTTTTTGTTTCTTTGTTACGTTTTAAGAACTTTAAGGACGATTGATAGGGCTGGGCCTGGTGGCTCATGCCTGTTATCCTAGCACTTTGGGAGGCCAAAGTGGGTGGATCGCAAGGTCAGGAGTTTGAGACCAACTTGGCTAATATGGTAAAACCTTGTCTATACTAAAAATTCAAAAAATAGCTGGGTGTGGTGGTGCGGGCCTGTAGTCCCAGCTGCTTGAAGACTGAGGTGGAATCCCTTGAACATAGGAGGCATAAGCTGTAATGAGCCGAGATCACACCATGGTACTCCACCCTTAGTAACAGAGCGAGACTCTATCTCAAAAAAAAAAAAAAAAAAATTATGTATTGGGTAGGTATGTAGTAACAAAATTATGTATTGTATTTTAAGTTTATATTTAACTTAAGCAATTGCCAAATTGTTTTTCTAAGGTGGCTACATCATTTCACATTCTTATCAACTGTTTTGATACACTCTTTCCATTGGGTGTGCAGTAGTACCTTATTTGGCATTTTCCTAATGGCTAACAAATGTTGAACATCTTCTTGTGCTCATTTTCTGATTGTGTTTCTTTAGAGAATGTTCAGACTTGCCCATTAAAATTTATTGTTTGTTTTAAATTGAGCTGTAAAAGCTCTTTGTTTGGCTATGTCTTTTTTTGCTTTTCTTTTCCTTTCTTTCGTGTGTGTGTGTGTGTGAGAGAGAGAGAGAGAGAGAGAGAGACAGGCTCTGCTATTAAGGCTGAAGTGCAGTGGCATAGTATTGGCTCACTGTAAACTCCATACCCCAGGCTCAAGTGATCTTCCTACCCGAGCCTTTAAGTAGCTTGGACTACTTGCCACCAGGCCCAGCTAATTTTTGTAATTCTTTTTTTTTTTTTTTTAAGACAGAGTGTTGCTCTGTTGTCCAGACTGGAGTGCGGTGGGGTGATCTCGGCTCACTGCAGCCTCCCTCCTGGGTTTAAAGGATTCTCCTGCCCCAGCCTCCTGAGTAGCTGGGATTACAGGCACGCACCCACACCCAGCTAAGTTTTTCTGTATTTAATAGAGATGGGGTTTCACCATGTTGGTGAGGGTGGTAATTTTTGTACTTTTTTGCAGAGCTGGGGTTTCGCCTTGGTGCCCAAGATGGTCTCAAACTCCTGGGCTCAAGTGATTGACCCGCCTTGGCCTCCCAAAGTGCTGAGATTACAGGTGTGAGCCACTGCACTGGCCTAGATAATGTCCTGTGTCAGACATATGATATGCAAATATTTTGTCCTAGTCTGCAGCTTATCTTCACTTTTTCTTAATGACATATTTTGAAGCACAAAAGCTTTTATTAATTTTTTTGTTTTATTGCTTGTGCTTTTTATGTTCTAGCTAAGAAATATTTTCCGAACTGAAAGTTGTTGATGAAGAGTCACGCTCTGTAAAATATTTGAAGGGATTTATTCTGAGCCAAATATGAGAGACCAATGGCCCATGACACAGCACTCAGGATACTGTGAGAACATTTGTCCAAGGTAGTCTGGGCACAGCCTAGCTTTATACATTTTACAGAGCATGAGACATCCATCAAATACATGTCTGGAAGATGTATGTTGCTTCGGCCCAGAAAGTTGGGACAGCTGAAATCCAGGGCTCTCAGGTTATTGGTAGATTTAAAATTGCTCTGATTGGTAGTTGGTTGACAGTTAAGTTATTAACTAAAGACCTAAAGTCAATAGAAGGGACTGTCTGGGTTATGATGGTGAGGCATTGTGAAGACCAAAGTTGTGTTATGCAAGTGAAGCTTCCAGAAAAAATCTATTGTAAATGTTTCTCATCAGAGAAATAGTCTGTTAGCCGGGCGCTGTGGCTCAAGCCTGTAATCCCAGCACTTTGGGAGGCCGAGACGGGCGGATCATGAGGTCAGAAAATTGAGACCATCCTGGCTAAAACAGTGAAACCCCGTCTTTACTAAAAATACAAAAAACTAGCCGGGCGAGGTGGTGGGCGCCTGTAGTCCCAGCTACTCGGGAGGCTGAGGCAGGAGAATGGTGTAAACCCAGGAGGCGGAGCTTGCAGTGAGCTGAAATCCGGCCACTGCACTCCAGCCCGGGCGACACAGCAAGACTCCATCTCAAAAAAAAAAAAAAAAAAAAAAAAAGTCTGTTATATTAGTAATTCCAAAAGGGAGGAGCATATAATAAGCATGTCTCCCCTCTTCTCTGCATCACGACCTGAACCAGTCCCTCAGGTTAGCCTTGGAGTGTCCTTGCCAAGAGGAAGGGTCCATTCAGATGGTTGGGGGGCTTAGAATTTTATTTTTGGTTTACATTCTCCCCCTCTAGGCCAGGATTTGCCAGAGGCAACATCAGTGGCCACCAGATTTTTATTCTGTCCCATGAAGTTGGGACAGATGAACCCAGTATGGCCTGGGTGTCTGGTCTGGTCTGGGACTCCCCACCATCCTTCTATTACCAGGAAACTGAGAGTGAAAAGACTTACAGCCAGTTGAATATTTAGGCAAAAAAGGGATGGATACAGACACACATTCATTACTCTGAATTTTTTTTTTTTTTTTTTTTTTTGAGACAGATTCTCACTTTGTCACCCAGGCTGGAGTGCAGTGGGGTGGTCTTAGCTTGCTGCATCCTCTGCCTTCTGGGTTCAAGCAATTTTTCCTGCCTCAGCCTCCTGAGTAGCTGGGATTATAGGAGTGTGCTACCACCCCCGGCTAATTTTTTTGTATTTGTAGTAGAGAGAGGGTTTCACCCTATTGGCCAGGCTGTTTTTAAACCCCTGACCTTGTGGTCTGCCCACCTTAGCCTCCCAAATGCTGGGATTACAGGTGTGAGCCACTGTGCTGGCCACATTGTTTTGTTAAAAAGTCAACTAGCAAGAAGTCAAAGGTGAGGTTACAAAACTGACTTATCTGTAACTTCTATGCTTTCCACTAGTAATCATGGTTTTAGTTACAGAATTACAGTAATTACCTATTCAAAAATAAACATTGTTCTGAAAAAAAATTAAAAACTGTATTATCTAGATGTACAATTCATAGCTGGGAGGCTTTGTCACGAGGTATCTTTACCCTGTCAGTAATTGTTTTCTTTTAGTTTTATGAAAAGCAGAAAATTCTTTATGGTTAGAATGCATGAAAAGGCGCCACATGATAGCTCAGAGGGCAAAGTCTCTTGTTTTACTAGCTGTTGAGGCATTTGTTTACCCCTTGTTAACTTTGGAGGGTATGACCTAATTCTGCTCCTCAAAACCAGTCCTTGGAATCTCATGTGCCCACCACTTTGGCAGTCCCTGGCCCTAAAGGGAGGGTGCTTGTATAGTCTTAGCAGCAGGACATTTGCAGAGAAAAACAGTCTGGGCCGAGTAGATGCCAGATGAGGGAGATTAGCATCTCTAGGCTTCAGGAGACCATGAGTCTGGTTTCTTTGGAAGTAAAATAGAGAGAGATACATAACATTAGTATTTTGACAATCAAAAGAGTATTTTCATGTCAGAACGAACAACCTGTTCCATTAGGGCACCAACTAAAAATATGAAAACAAATTATAATCTGGTGATCTTTAGAGGATTATTGTACCCAAAAAATAACTCATGCTCTTTATTCTGCAATTAAAAACAGAAGTCAGGGCTGAAATCTAGTAACATGGTAAACTTTTCCTTTGAAACAGTTTCTCCAGCCCTCCTCTTCCATTATAGAGGAATTACAATAAGACCAATTCACGTGCAAAATAAGTGTTAAGCTTATTTTACTTGGCCTGATTGTTTGCATAATATACAGCAAGAATTGATAGCCCATATAGGCTCCTTTTAAGTTGCCTTTGCTGGAACTTTACCTAAAAATGTATTAGTCTAGTCAAAGTCTTGGTAAAGTAACTAGTGACTCCAGTTGTCTGGTTTTAAGAGAAAAGGCTCTTAATAAACTTAGGCAAATAACTGCAGTGTCCTAAAATCAGTTTCTGAATTCTGGAGAACTCAAAGTGGAAGGTAAGTTTGCTTATAAGAACATACTTTACCCAAATGTTTTAAACTGTAAATAATCCAAAGTAAGCATACTTCCTTGAGTCTTCTTTAACCAGAGCAGCAGCCTTACAATCAAGATGCCATTTGTGTACCTTGGAACTGCTAGTCACATGCTTAGCAGCTCTTGTCAGGTGAGAGCTATCAGGTACTGTACAGTCTGGCAGCTCTTCAGTCTGACAGCTCTTCACATGGTTAGAGTAAGTCTTAAGGAAAAAGGAGGCTCCCTGCTCATGAGTATCTCCTCCTTGTATTTTCCAGGTAGCAGTATTCTATGTAAAGCATTTTTAATTTATCCTGAAACTTTTGGGCACCATTATTTCCATTAGCATGGAGGAAGCTTCATTTAACATCCCATAGCAAGGCAGTAAATTCCGCTCAAGTGGACGTGTTCTAGTTCAGTCATTGTCATTGGGAAGTGCTCACAGGCTTATGGTAGAAGCCCCAGGAAGCTCTCCACAAAGCCTGTGAAGTGGAGGATTTGTTCTATCACTGCAGCTTCTACCTTACATTCTGTGGGCTCAGGCAGTCTTACTAGTTCCTATTTAGCATGTCCAATTTAATTAACGTTTCTCAAAGGGCAGATTTACGTGCCTTCAGTTGTTGTTCTTCCTTTAGTTTCCTCAGGTTGAATATATGCCTTCAGTTTTGCGGTACTAGTTAAGGGAAACATCCCTGAGTCAGATACATTGGTACCCATTTTTATAACACGTTTAGGTAAAAGAGTCACAGCTGCTTTACAGAAAGCCTGTTTAAACACTCAGATTTCATAATCTTTACATTTTTTTATGTTCTGGTCCCAGCAATCTTTTTTTTCCTACTCCCAGACCATTTTACCTTTTCTGGTAAAAAAGAATTTGGGTTTCCAGTAGGGGATCCAGCTGAGAGACTCAGGCTCTTTTGTCAATCTTTATTGCCTTT
Source organism: Macaca fascicularis (assembly GCF_037993035.2). NCBI lineage: Eukaryota > Metazoa > Chordata > Mammalia > Primates > Cercopithecidae > Macaca > Macaca fascicularis. Next base: position 4,165,622 of record NC_132903.1, read on the forward strand.
TTTTGAGACAGAGTCTTGCTCTGTCACCCAGGCTGGAGTGCAGTGGTGGGATCTCGGCTCACTGCAAGCTCCGCCTCCCGGGTTCACGCCATTCTCCTGCCTCAGCCTCCGGAGTAGCTGGGACTACAGGCGCCTGCCACCTCGCCCGGCTAGTTTTTTTGTATTTTTAGTAGAGACCAGGTTTCACCGTGTTAGCCAGGATGGTCTCGATCTCCTGACTTCGTGATCCGCCCAACTTGGCCTCCCAAAGTGCTGGGATTACAGACGTCAGCCACTGTGCCTGGCCCAATCTTTATCTTAATTGACTTCAGCATTTCTCCAGGCAGTGCCAGCTTTTTCACTATGTTTTACCTTTGATCTTCTTAAATTTCCCTAATATGGCCCAGCCCAAATAGTAGAAAACTACCTTTTGGGGTTTTTTTTTTTTTTTTTTTTTTTGAGATGGAGTCTTGCTCTGTCACCCAGGCTGGAGTGCAGTGGCCAAATCTCAGCTCACTGCAAGCTCCGTAGCCCGCCACCTCGCCTGGCTAGTTTTTTGTATTTTTTAGTAGAGACGGGGTTTCACCGTGTTAGCCAGGATGGTCTCGATCTCCTGACCTCGTGATCCGCCCAGCTCGGCCTCCCAAAGTGCTTTTGGGGTTTTTTAATGTTAGGGGACCAGCAGGGATTCCCTTTGGTACACCCAACCTTTGATAGTATTGTAAATTCCTTTGTTTTTGACCCTATCAATTTTCATTTTATTTATTAATAACCATTTAAAGAGTTATATTACCCTTCTGGGGCAAGTCCTTTGATTTTCTTTCCCGTTTCCATTTTGTTGTTGTTAATTATGCTAACGTTTCACTCTTGTTGCCCAGTCTGGAATGCAATGGTGCAATCTTGACTTACTGCAACCTCCTCCTGGGTTCAAGTGATTCTCCTGCCTCAGCCTCGCAAGTAGCTGGGATGTGTGTGCCACTTTGCCCAGCTAATTTTTGTGTTTTCAGTAGAGATGGTTTCACCATGTTGACCAGTCTGGTCTTGAACTCCTGACCTGAAGTAATCTGCCTGCCTCGGCCTCCCAAATTGTTGGGATTACAGGCGTGAGCCACTGCATCAAGCCTATCCCAGGCCTTTTCAAAAGGAAGATCTGAAATTCTGAGATACCGATCTGAGGAATTTGAAAAAGAAATGGATTATAGAATTTAAAACAACACATTCTTGCATTAAGAGAAGGCAGCATTTTTTTTTTTTTTTTTTTTTTTGAGACAGAGTCCCGCTCTGTTGCCCAGGCTGGAGTGCAGTGGCCAGATCTCAGCTCACTGCAAGCTCCGCCTCCTGGGTTCACGCCGTTCTCCTGCCTCAGCCTCCCGAGTAGCTGGGACTACAGGCGCCCGCCACCTCGCCCGGCTAGTTTTTTGTATTTTTTAGTAGAGCCGGGGTTTCACCGGGTTAGCCAGGATGGTCTCGATCTCCTGACCTCGTGATCCGCCCGTCTCGGCCTCCCAAAGTGCTGGGATTACAGGCTTGAGCCACCGCGCCCGGCCCGAAGGCAGCATTTTAAATAAAACCTTGTTCTTACTCTTTCTTTAGTTTTGCATTAGTGTATTTCTAATAAGTTCAATTTCTAGAAATACTATTACAGTTTTTTTAAATACAGCCAACTTAATTATATGACTTAGAAAATTTTTTTACTAACCTTATTACAAATTACATGAGTTGCTCATTGCATGCTTGGACTTTCTGGTTTGTTCTAAATATCTCTGTTTCTTGAACAACCAGTTACCTTATTTTAGGACAAAAAATTTACCACACAAGATTCTTTTTTATATTTTATTACTTTTAACCTCTCTTAAAAAAAACAAAAAACTAGGCCGGGTGCGGTGACTCAAGCCTGTAATCCCAGCACTTTGGGAGGCCGAGACGGGCGGATCACGAGGTCAGGAGATGGAGACCATCCTGGCTAACACGGTGAAACCCCGTCTCTACTAAAAAATACAAAAAACTAGCCGGGCGAGGTGGCGGGCGCCTGTAGTCCCAGCTACTCGGGAGGCTGAGGCAGGAGAATGGCGTGAACCCGGGAGGCGGAGCTTGCAGTGAGCTGAGATCCGGCCACTGCACTCCAGCCTGGGCGACAGAGCGAGACTCTGTCTCAAAAACAAACAAACAAACAAAAAAACTCAGTTTCTGTAACTTTCTTTACATCTCTCTTATATCCTGGTTGGTTTTTTGTGTAACCACTAAATAAGCTTTGCGTTAGACAAAAATATTTACCATTAAATAAGAAAACAATTTTTTTTTGAGGCTAAATCTCACTCTGTCACCCAGGCTGGAGTGCAGTGGTGCGATCTTGGCTCACTGTAACCTCTGCCTGCTGGGTTCTGGTGATTCTTGGGCCTCAGCCTCCTGAGTAGCTGGGGCTACAGGCGTGTGCCACCACGCCCAGCTAATTTTTGTATTTTTAGAAGAGATGGGGTTTCACTGTGTTAGCCAGGATGGTCTCTATCTCCTGACCTCGTGATCCGCCCAACTCGGCCTCCCAAAGTGCTGGGGTTACAGGCGTGTGAGCTACAGCGCCTAGCTGAAAACAATTTTCAGACGTTTTCTTTTTTTTGTTTTTCTTTTTTTTTTTGGTGAGATGGAGTCTGGCTCTGTCGCCCAGGCTGGAGTGCGGTGGCGTGATCTCGGCTCACTGCAAGCTCCCCCTCCCAGGTTCACGCCATTCTCCTGCCTCAGCCTCCCGAGTAGCTGGGACTACAGGCGCCCGCCACCTCGCCCGGCTAGTTTTTTGTATTTTTTAGTAGAGACGGGGTTTCACCGTGTTAGCCAGGATGGTCTCAATCTCCTAACCTCGTGATTCGCCCGTCGCGGCCTCCCAAAGTGCTGGGATTACAGGCCTGAGCCACCGCGCCCGGCCCAGACGTTTTCTTCTAATTTTTAAATTGGAAATTACGCAGAAATTTAATATGTATTATTTAAGATAACCTTACATTCTAATTATATGACAAGTTTGTTTACAAGCATTTATTCCATTACATTTACCTGATTATTTAATAAGGACAGTCATCATTTAAGGTTATTTCCCTGTTAATATTTCTATGGCCTATGAATTTCAGGTGCATATCTAAGTAAGAAACTTAAGTTTAAATATATGAAACTCAGGATTTACCTGTTTTCATTAAACCAAAAATCTTAAATATCTTATTTGACAAAAATTGGACAAAGATCATGCTGTTTTGGGCTAGGTTTATATAGTTTTATGACCCTTCTGACAAATTTTAACACCTTACAAGATTTGGCAAGGATAAGTATGAAACCTCTCAATCAAAATATGCTGCAAACAGCATGTAAACAAAACGTGCTGAGAGTTCTTCAGATATTTCTAATACTATTTTATCTGTAATTTTAAAGCTAGCCTATTTATTAAGATTTTTACTTCAGTCACATGAACCTGAAAAGCATTTAGGCTTACTATGTAACTTTAAGCTAATTCGGTACTTTGTGACCAAAACTGAACAAACTACACATATATACATATAAACACACACATACCACACTCAACCAAACAAATATCCTATAACTTCTACTTAGAAAAGTAACAGCAGATTTAAAGGAGGTGGAAAAGATAATAGAGAAAGAGAATTTTTTCTTAATGTAATTTGTCCATCACTTAAAAATACTTAAATAGAGGCTCTATGGTTTTTATCATTCTTAGATGTTTCGCATGTTTAGATGGTTTGATTCCCATTCTTAGATTATGTGTTTCCACTTAAAAGGACCAACTGAGCTGTGGCCTAGGGTTTAGTGTAATGAATTGGGGTGTGCTGGTTATGAACAGGACTCCACAGCATGTCACCCCTGAGTTATTTCCGCCCTCTTAAGTGTCTCACTGCATGTCTCTATTTCCCTCTGGAAGTCTAGTGCCTCTGAGTGCTGAGAACACTGTATATATATGTGTGTGTATATATACACATACATACGTGTGTATATGTGTATATATGTATATACATATATGTGTATATATACATATATGTATACGTGTGTATACACACACATATGTATATAATTTTTTTTAGAGACACTTGCTCCGTTGCCCAGGCTGAAATACAGTGGTGTGATCTAGGCTCACTGCATCCTTTGCCTCCCGGGTTCAAACAAAAAAGCCTATATATTTAAATATTTATTTATTTAAGACAGAGTTTCACTCTTGTTGCTCAGGCTGTGGTGCAGTGGCACGATCTCGGTTCACTGCAATCTCTGACTCCTGGGTTCAAGTAATTCTCTCGCTTCAGCCTCCTGAGTAGCTGGTATTACAGATGTGCGCCACTACGTCCACCTAATTTTTTTTGTATTTTTAGGAGAGATAGGGTTTCACTCTTGTTGTTCAGGCGGTAGTGCAGTGGCACGATCTCGGTTCGCTGCAATCTCTGCCTCCTGGGTTCAAGTAATTCTCTCGAGTTCGAACTCCTATCGTTAGGTGATCCATCCGCCTCAGCCTCCCAAAGTACTGGAATTACAAGCGAGGGCCACTATGCCTAACCAAATCCTGTATTTTTTTAAAAAGTAATTTTTGTTGGGGGTTTCCTGTAAGGCTCCTGCATGTCACGAGAGGTCAGTACCCCAGACATTCCCACTTGATCCACAGTCACTCAAGGGCACGTTTGAGCTGGGATGAACAAAATGCTGTTTTTCTTTGGAGCTGAGGAAACTCAGTCTCTCACTTATCTATGAAAATGACACTTTAGTTTCTCACACAAATGCTCATACATGCCACCCGAGATCAATTTTGGGAGAAAAAGCAATGGAGAAGACCCTTTAGAATGTATTTCTGAATTAGAAACCAGTTGAGGAGCCCAGATTGTTCTCCCTGACTTTAGAAAAAGGAAATGGAAAAGACCCTTTAGATTACATCTGCAAACTAGAATGAGGATCCTACACAACAGTTTCCTCGGAAGAAACAAACAAACAAACAAACAAACAAACACAAAAACAGAATAAATCAAGGACTGTTAATCAAAGGGAGACTGGGGGGATCTGGAGCACATACCTGTTCTGCCAGAGGAGAAGCTTGAAATTGAAGAGACTTTCAGGCTGGGCATGGGGAATCATGCCTGTAATCCCAGCACTTTGGGAACATGAGGTGGGCAGATCAGGAGGTCAGGAGTTCAAGACCAGCCTGGCCAACATAGTGAAACCCAGTCTCTACTAAAAATACAAAAAATTAGACGGATGTGGAGGCAGGTGCCTGTAATCCCAGCTACTCGAGAGGCTGAGGCAGGAGAGTCACTTGAACCCAGGAGGCGGAGGTTGCTGTGAGCTGAGATTGTGCCTGGGTGACAATGAGAGACTGTCTCAAACAACAAAAAGAGAGAGAGAAAAAAAAAAAATTGGAGAGGTTTTCAATGAGCCCCTGCTGCTGCCTTTAGCTCTGAGTTTGGGCAACTCCTTTGTGATCCTGAGTGTTCTCTGATGCCTCATGTTGGGCACTAAATCATTGTCAAAGAAAAGAGTCAAACTCTTTAAAATATTTGAAGAGACTTATTGTCAACCAACTATGAGTGACCAATGGCCTGTGACACAGCCCTCAGGAGACTCTGAGAACATGTGCCCAAGACGATCAGGGCACAGATTATTATTATTATTATTTTTTGAGACAGAGTTTTGCTGTTGTTGCCTGGGTTGGAGTGCAATGGCACGATCAGAGCTGACTGCAACCTCTGCCTCCCAGGTTCAAGCAATTCTCCTGCCTCAGCCTCCTGAGTAGCTGGGATTACAAGCATGTGCCACCACGTCTGGCTAATTTTGTATTTTTAGTAGAGATGGGGTTTCTGCATGTTAGTCAGGCTGGTCTCGAACTCCCAACATCAGGTGATCCGCCAGTCGTGGCCTCCCAAAATGCTGGTATAGGTGTGAGCCACTGTGCCTGGCCAGCACAGATTAGTTTTATAAATTTTAGAGAGACATGAGGTATCAATCAAATACATGGACGTTGCTTTGGTCCAGAAAGGCTGGACAGCTTGAAGCCAGGGCTTCCCGGTTTTTGGTAGATTTAAACATTTTCTGATTGGCAGTTGGTTGAAAGAGTTAAGTTATTATCTAAAGACCTAGAATAGATATAAAAGAATATCTGGGTTATGATGCTGAGGAGTTGTGGAGACCAAAGTGATGCAGGAATTTTCTCTCCTTACCTAAGCTAGGTTTGGTTTCTTGTCTCTTGACCAGCAAAAATTAGGCATGTGGACACTCAGAGTAGAATTTATTAAGCAAAAGGAAAGCTCTCATCCTAGAGAGGGGTCCTGAAAGCAGGTTCCTGGTTTTACCCTTTACAGTTTAATCCAAGGGATTTTACCTACAAACATACAAGCTGATACAAAACATGGGTTGGAGATTCAGTGGGACCCTTCTGTTAGTGTCTGCCGACTGCAAGCTGGCTAACTCCTTTCAGGAGTTTTGTCATGCTGATGAAACCTCCAGGTATAGGCTTCAGAGAGAATAGATTGTAAATGTTTCTATTCAGACTTAAAGAGTCCGTTTTATTAATAATTCTGAAAGAGAGGAGCCTGTAATGAGGCACGTTTTATTAATAATTCTGAAAGAGAGGAGCCTGTAATGAGGCATGTCTTTCCTTTGACCTGCATCATGGCTTGAACGAGTCCCTCAGGGTAATATTGGAATGTTCTTGCTGAGAGGAGACATCCATTCAGATGGTTGAGGGGCTTAGAATTTTATTTTTGGTGTACAAGGTCACAAAGATTTACTCATTTTTTTTCTCTAAGGATTTTATATTTATAGTACTTACATTTGGCCTACAATGTTGTGTGTTAATATTTGTATGACATGTGAGGTACACATTCAGATTCATTCTCTTGCATGTAGATACTGTCTTAATATCATTTGTTGAAATGACTTTGCTTTCTTCATTGAAAGATTTTAGTGCCTTTGTTGAAAATCATTTTGTATAAATGTAAATCCTTCTGGACTTTTGTAGTTCTGTACTGTTGATCTGTAAGTCTGTCCTTTTGTCAGCAATGGGCAAATTAATTTTTATTCTAAATAGGAGCAACACTTCTTTAATTTTTTTCCAAATTGTAGTTAAGTACACATAACATAGAATATACCATCTTAGCTCTTTGTAAGTGTACAGTTCAGTGGTATTAAATATATTCCCATTGCGCATCTAATGACAGTTAACCATTTTTTGGTAGCTTTAATTACATTACGGCTCTTATATTCTCTATCTCAGTAATTGAGAAATAGATTTTTATCTTCTCTTTGATTCTCTTAAGAACTGTATTCTTGAAAACTACCATTTAAAAATTTTTTTGCATGTCTGGCATTAATATTTGGGTACAGGTTAATATGTAGGGCTTTTTCTGACTACATAATAGAGTGATTTGAAAGAGCTTTACCATGTCCTTCATACTTCTCCCTCCCTTCCCCTTCTCATTTAATTGCTCTAATAAGAGACCTAGAAAAAGTTATATTTAAAAGAACTGCTGAACAACAAAGAATTACTTGTTTATTGTTTCTGAGCTTGAATAAACCTTTTAAATGAACAAGAAAATTTTTTAATTAATAGTTTTTATATAGCAACAGTTGTCATTTGAATGTTAGTTATGCTAGTGCTGAGTAAGCATCTGAAACTAATTTCCATATACATAGGCTCAACTAGTGGGTATTCCAACTCCTATTATGCCAATTATTGACATAGTGTATTATAATTTAATGTACTGATTTACATGCTTTTTCTTCTTAAACAATGAAACTTGATTATATGACAAAGTCACCTGAAGTTTGATTAAAAATTTTTGATTGTAATTTTGATATAGAGATGATTAAAATGGTCTGCTCTTTGAGAAATGTCTTGATTAGCCACAGAGATGTTAAAACTTTAGATTGAATAAGATTCTCATTTCATTTGCATCTCAACATGTGCAGGACATTTTACTTGGTGAGTTTACTCTTTTAAAATGTTTGGGTTGGCTGGGCTTGGTGGCTCACGCCTGTAATCCCAGCACTTTGGGAGGCCAAGGCGGGCGAATCACAAGGTCAGGAGATCGAGACCATCCTGGCTAACACGGTGAAACCCCATCTCTACTGAAAATAAAAAAATTGTCTTTTCTACTGAAAATAAAAAAAATTGTCTTTTCTACTGAAAATACAAAAAATTGTCTTTTCTACTGAAAATACAAGAACATTGTCTTTTCTACTGAAAATACAAGAACATTGTCTTTTCTACTGAAAATATAAGAACATTGTCTTTTCTACTGAAAATACAAAAAAATTGTCTTTTCTACTGAAAATACAAAAAATTGTCTTTTCTACTGAAAATTCAAAAAATTAGCGGGCGCCTGTAGTCCCAGCTGTTTGGGATCCTGAAGCAGGAGAATGGTGTGAACCCGGAAGGCGGAGCTTGCAGTGAGCCAAGATCATGCCACTGCACTCCAGCCTGGACGACAGAGTGAGACTGTCTCCAAAAAAAAAAAAAAAAGTTTGATTAACATAATCTTGCTAAAAGATGCAAAATTGGGGCATATGTCTCCCTGTCATTTACTTGTATCACTCCATAAATTAAAAGTTTAGTTAATTCAGCTTTTAAAACAGATTTAATATCTACAAAAGTTTTTCAAACTATGTTAACTTTTGTGGATGTGTATGACTGTGTGTGCGCATGCACGTGCATGTGTGAAGTTTACAGTATTTATACAGCTGTTGAAATAGAAATACTTCTTGTTTCTCATTTTGCTTTTTTCATAGTTGAACGTGCTAAATTCCCTATTCAGAAAGGAAGAGAGAAATAACTCTAGTGTATAATCTGTGCAGGTTCTTAATGTTGGCACAAGATTCTTCACACATCTGTTCAGCAAGTAATATAGAAACTAGGACTACAGTAATAATTAAGGTCAGCTTTTATCCTTACTGGTATAAGAGGAAGAACACAGCCATATTAAACTTCTTGAACTTTATGTATGTTTGGATTTGAATTTATCATCTCACAAACTTTCCATTTTTTACTGTTGATTTTGTGAACCCAAAATATCTGAGACATATCTCAGCCAATGTGGAAAGTTTACTTTGCCAAGGTTCAAGACACATCCATGACACAATCTCAGAAAGTCTTGACAACACTTGTAAAGGGTGTTTTGGGAACAGCTTGGTGTTACACATTTTAGGGGGACATGAGACATAAATTAGTATGTCTCAGATGTACATTGGTTCTTTACAGAAAGGCAGGACAACTTGAAGCAGGGAGGGGGCTTTCAGGTCATAGTTACATAAGAGACAAACAGTTACATTCTGTTGAGTCTCTGATTAGCCTTTCAGTGAATACACAATTTACCTGTGGGCGGAGGGTAGAGGAATAGTCACTTATGCCTTAGTTTGGCTTAGGGAAACATGTGAAAGGCAAATAAATCTTGGGGCCCCCAAATCACTAAACTAAAGGGAAAAGTCAAATCGGGAACTGTTTAGGGCCAACCTGCCTCCCATTCTATTCACAGTCACCTCTTGGCTAACTGAGATAGATACATATCTGATTGCCTTCTTTGGAAAGACTAGTCAGAAACTCAAAAGGAATGGGCTTTTCATCTCCAACCTATTTGTGACCTGGAAGTCCCCTCCCTTCTTCAAGTCTTCTTGCCTTTGCTTCAAGTTGTCCTGCCTTTCCAGACCAAACCTTTAACGTATGTTGATTTATGTCTCATGTCTCCCTAAAATGTATAAAATGAAGCTGTGCTTTGACTACCATGGGCACATGTCATTAGGACATCCTGGGACTGTGTTACAGGCATGTGTTCTCAACCAGAATAAACTTTGTAAATTAACTGAGACCTGTCTCAAATTTTCGGGATCCACATTTTGGTAACCAACGAGGGATTGTGAGTGGAGATGACCCTGACCTTTTACAGGTCTCCTGTCAGTGCTTGGTACCATGAGCTAACTTTATGGCTCATACCAATAGGATAATTTGCTGAGGTCTGAGAGCACCCCCTCCTTAGAAGCCCTGATCTCCCCAAATTTGATTGAGATCCTATAGTTTATTCTGCTGTACAACTCCTCTTTTATTTTGGAGTTTTACTTGCTTCCAGCACAAGGAAGGCAAGTTTTTTCCTACTTCGGTGATGATGGAAGGCAGTTAACTCCTTTATGGAGTTTGAGCTTGCTTCCAGCGGTGAAGATGAGGTTTTTTTTTTCTTGCTTCTAGGATAGTAGAGACCAGTCTACAGCCTGAGACCCATCACCAGGTAAGAAACTGGTTTGGAACTCTGTCTTTCAAATTCTTTTTAAATGACTAATGTTAGCATTAACAATCAGCTGGTGTTAATTTCTGCTTACACTTAGAGCACTCAGAAATTGTATAATTTGTGTGATTCTTACTAGTTTAGCAGCATTTTGTCCTAGCTGAAATATGGTAATGATATTTAAAAAATTTTCTTTTAAAGAAGCTCAGTGGTTAAGTCAGCTTCATTAAAAGGCCAGCGTCCAAGATATGTGTGTGTATGCGTGTATGTGTACATGTTATTTAAAAGACTTTCATGTTTTTGTTTTTCTCTCCTAAGACCTTGTCTCTTTTTGAGCAAAAGTCTTTTTTTTTCAGTTAACTGATACTGTTTTCAGTTGTTTTTTTTGACTAAAATAGTTAATTGCAACAGAGGCTACTGTTGGGTTTTTAAGAAAAACGTAGTTTAGACACTTAGAAATGCCTTAAAAATTTTTTTTTAAGTGCACTATAAGTGTCTTCCTATAGCAGCACCAGACTTTTTCTCTCTGTACTCTATGATGTAAATTTAGTATTTGATTTTCATCTGAGTTGTTTCCTTTAATATGCAAATTTAGGCTATTTAGCCGACAACTGCCTAGTGTTGTAAAACTGGTTATTAAGAATCTGAATGTCAAAGATAACAAAAAGGAGGGGATGTCTTTTTTTTTCTTTCTTTTTTTTTTTTGAGACAGTCTCACTCTGTTACCCAGGCTGGAGTGCAGTGGCCTGATCTTGGCTCCCAGGTTTGTGTCATTCTCCTGCCTCAGCCTCCTGAGTCACTGGGACTACAGGCGCCCACCACCATGCCTGGCTAATTTTTTTGTAATTTTAGTAGAGACAGGGTTTCACTGTGTTAGCCAGTATGGTCTCAATCTCCTGACCTCGTGATCTGCCTGCCTCGGCCTGCCAAAGTGCCGGGATTACAGGCGTGGGTCACTGCGCTTATACAAAAGGGGGATGTCTTTATGAATCTATAAAATGTACTTCCATGGGCATGCCTAATACATTTGTGTATTTGTATTGTGTACACAATGTTTCACTACTAAAACTATATAAAGCTGTAATTGGCTTAAAATAAAAGCACATAAATCAGATACTGTATCAGAAAAAAAAGACTAGTCAAATGCTTTTTCAGATTTCTGAAACTTAAGTAAAATATCCTTAATAAGCTAACTTTAAAATTTTTGTTAAAGTAATATTATGAGTGTCATAATTGTCAGCATACATTTTTTGTTTTGAATTTATTAATCAAGCAATATCATACTTATCCCTGCCAGATATTATAAGGTGTCAAAATTTGTCATGGGGTTACAAAACTAAACGCAGCTGAAAACAGAAGGATTTTTGCTTGTGTAATTTTTTCTTTCTTTTTTTTAAATTTGTTTTTTGAGAGAGAGTCTCTGTCGCCCAGGCTGGAGTGCAGTGGTGGGATCTCAGCTTACTGCAACCTCTGCCTCCCTAGTTCAAGCAATTCTTTTGCCTCAGCCTCCTGAGTAGCTGGGACTGCAGGCGCGCACCATCATGACCGGGTAATTTTTGTATTTTTAGTAGAGATGGCGTTTCACCATATTGACCAGGCTGGTATCAAACTCCTGACCTCATGATCTACCCACTTTGGCCTCCCAAAGTGTGGGGATTACCAGCACGAGCCACCAGCCCCAACCTATAATTTTAAATACACTAGAAGGGGCCGGGCATGGTAGCTCATGCCTGTAATCCTAGTACTTTGGGAGGTTGAGGTGGGCGGATCACGAGGTTGAGATCGAGACCATCTGGCTAACACAGTGAAACCCCATCTCTACTAAAAATACAAAAAATTAGACGGGTGTGGTGGCACGTGCCTGTAGTCCCAGCTATTTGGGAGGGCTGAGTCAGATGAATTGCTTGAACCCTGGAGGCAGAGAGGTTGCAGTGAGCCGAGATGGTGCCACTGCACTCCAGCCTGGGCAAACAACACAGCCAACTACAGCTCCGGGGGAGAAAAAAAAAAACACATTGATACGTGTTTAATGAAAATAGCTGCATCTTGAATTTACTAAGATTACCTTAACATCTAATCCTGTGGCTTTAGGCAATCACAGTAAGGAGGTTTGGGAAAGGACTGTTACCATCTTTGTTTCAAAGATAAACTATAAAGTAAGTTCCTCCAAAGGTTAGTTTGGCTTATTCCCAGGAATGAACAAGGACAGCTTGGAGATAAAAAGCAAGGTGGAGTCACTTAGGTCAAATCTTTTTTCAGTGTCTCAGTTGTAATTTTGTTAATGGCGGTTTCATAGCTTTAAATTCACGACTATCACGGTTTTCATAAATAATCTAATAAGTAAACAAAATCATTAGGTAAATGGGATAAATATTTGTAGACAAACTGGTCATAATTTTGAATATAAAGTTAGTAAATACTTCATTATTTGAGTACTTTCTAATAAATAATATATTGTAGAGAAACATTCTTGCTAAAGCAAAGGAAGTGTATTCTTTTTTAAAAAAAGGCAAAAAATTTTTGCCTAATTCAAAGCTTATTTAAAGATTATGTGTAAATAAGGTAAAAGGAACCAGGCAATAAAAAGAGATGTAAAGAAAGTTATAAAAATAAGGAGTTTTTTTTTTGTTTGTATATGGTATGAAAGCTTAAAGAGAAATACTTTTATGTGAGAAACAACCTTATACGGTAAATTTTAGTTCTAAAATAAAATGTCTGGTTGTTTAAGAAAGAAGGGTGTTCAGGACAAACCAGAAAATTGAAATACTAAGTTTTGGTTTACTTAGGGCAAAAAAGTGAGATTAATGTTTTTAAAATTAGGGTTATTACATCTACATCCATGTATCTTCCTGTATGTGCTTTTAAAGTTCTTGTGACATTGAGTTACAGGGCTTTGATTCCTGGATATAAAAAGAACACCAAGTCCTGCTAAATCTTAAACACTGATTAAAGTCTCATCTTCAACTCCAGTAGGAGATTCCAATCAAAATAAACTGCATTTGTGAGAGGCACAGGGGAATAAATTAAAGCTTCAACTCCTCAAGGCCCAGGGACTGTTGTGGAAAAAGTAGGCGTAAGATTATAAGGGTATCATGGGAGGTAGAATGTTTGTTTTACTTCTGTTTTATTTTATTTATTTCTCTTTTATTTTATTTATTTTATTTCTCTTTTCTCATTTTATTTCTCTTCGCTGCTTATAATCCCAAGCAGCTGGGATTATGAGCAGGTGCGACCACACCCAGCTACTTTTTGTACTTTCAGCAGACACAAGGTTTCACCATGTTGGCCAGGCTGGCCTTGAACTCCTGACCCTCAGGTGATCCACCTGCCTTGGCCTCCCAAAGTTCTGGGATTATAGACATAAGCTGCCATGGCTGACCGAGATCTGGATTTTTAAAAGTGTGTAGCACCTCCCACTTCACTCTCTCTTGCTCCCTGCTCCTGCCATGTTAGATGTGCCTGCTTCCCCTCTGCCTTCTATCATTATTCTAAGTTTCCTGAGGCCTTTCCAGAAGCCATGCAGATTCCAGAAACATGCTTCCTGTCTGCCAAATCATGAGCCAATTTTAGTTATAAGTTAGCCAGTATCCAGTATTTCTTTATAGCAATACAAGAATGGACACATGTTATCTAGCAATAGATGCCTAAAACAAGACATCCTATATAATTTTAAACATATTTTCTGTACTAATTTCCTTTTTCATTTTAATCATTTCATTGACCATTAAACAGTTATCCAAAATAATCAAAGAACACAACCAAAGTCAGTAAGATTAAAAATTCATGGCTTCGCTATGACTTATCAGTTCCTCCTCCATTACCTACATGAAAATCCCCACTTATTACTAGCGCCATTACTTCCAATTTTTGTTTTTCATTCATCCTATCAACTGACCTTCCAAATAGGTACACAAAATACTTGTTTACAAATACAACAAAGATCTCAAAACTGAAGTGCTCTAAGGCCAATCATACCACCATAAAATACAAGGAAATCTCTTATCAGCTTTAAAGACTGAGCTGGAAATAAGAAAAGAAGTTGTCAACACAACTATATTGTCAGCATATTAACACATAAAAGAAAATGGACTCTGTACCAACTTCAAATGTATCACAGCTGAAAACAAGCTAACATTTTCAAAACAAATTCATCTCACAAATCTTTCTTTCTTTTTTTTTTTTGATGGAGTCTCACTCTGTCACCAGACTAAAGTGCAGTGGTGCCATCTCCGCTCACTGCAACCTCTGCCTCCCCAGGTTCAAGTGATTCTTCTGCCTCTGCAGCCTCCTGAGTAGCTGACACCACAGTCATTTGCCACCACACCCAGCTAACTTTTGTATTTTTAGTAGAGACAGGGTTTCACCCTGTTGTCCAGAATGGTCTTGATCTCCTGACCTCATAATCTGCCTGCCTCGGCCTCCCCAGGTGCTGGGATTACAGGTGTTGACGCACCATGCTCGGCCTTAAATTTTATTAAAGGAAAAGGGATACTGGAATGGAAAGGGGTTGGCTGCCTGCAGTGAGCTATGACTGCCCTGGCTGAAGAGGAAGTCTACTCAGATGATTGGCTGGGTGGCGAGAAGGTGCCTTAGAGTTTCAGTTTTGGCTTGCATCACTTACTAAACTGAAACATAATCCAACTGGTGAAAGCTTTGACTCAACACACTAATCTGATAATAACCAGCATTAAAATGTTCATGACAGCATATTCGTAATGACAAAAAATATTGTAGACAACCTAAAGACACCAACGGAAAAACTAAAGAAATCTTGATATATCAATAAAATGAAGTATTACCTAAAAATCCTGCTTAGGGAAAAATTAAATTAGAAAAAAAAGGTGAAAGAGAGAAGAAGACTCTAACTTAAAGTATTTTTATCTAATTTTTAAAAATGAACACAAAAAAAGTAACAAATACATAAATAGTATGATTGCCTCTACACCATGGTATCATGAGAGGTAGAATGTTTGTAGTGTTTCCCATTTTATTTCTCTTCTCTGGCCTCTAAACCTCTTATATTGACCAATAACAGCATGCATAACTTTGACACAAAAAATACATACGCCCAAACATACAAATGGACATATGTCCTCCCACAAACATACATAGAGAAAGGAACGTAACATAAAATTTTCTCTACCACTACTTGGGAGGCTGAGGTGCAAAGATCACTGAACTGTAGGACTTCAAGTCTGGGCATGGCAAGATCCCACCTCAAAAGACAAACACTAAAAGCTCTCCATTAAATGATAAACAATAAGTGAAATAAGATAAATTAAACATTAAAAAACTAAGGCTGGAAGTAGATAAACAATAAGTAAGTTAAACATTTAAAAAACTAAGGCTGGAAGCAGTGTAATCCCAGCACTTCGGGAGGCCCAAACTGGAGGAGCTCTTCAGCCCAGGAGTTAAAGAGCAGCCTGGGCCACAGATGCAAAACCCATCTCTACAAAAAAAAAAAAAGTTATTTTTTTTTTGAGACAGGGTCTCGCTCTGTTGCCCAGGCTGGAGTGCAGTGGCCAGATCTCAGCTCACTGCAAGCTCCGCCTCCTGGGTTTATGCCATTCTCCTGCCTCAGCCTCCCGAGTAGCTGGGACTACAGTCACCCACCACCGTGCCCAGCTAGTCTTTTTTTTTTTTTTTTTTTTTGTATTTTTTAGTAGAGATGGGGTTTCACTGTGTTAGCCAGGATGGTCTCGATCTGCTGATCTCATGATCCGCCCATCTTTGCCTCCCAAAGTGCTGAGATTACAGGCTTGAGCCACCGTGCCTGGCCAAAAAAAAATTTTTTTAAACTAGCCAGGAAAGGTGTCATGTCTGTGGTCCCAGCACCCAGGAGGCTGGGATGGGAGGATCGCTTAAGCCAGGAATGTGAGGTTGCAGTGGGCTGTGATTGCCCCCACAGCACTCTAGCCTAGGTGACAAAGCAAGATCCTATCTCTAAAAACTAAGTAAAATTTGGTTTTTATTTACAAAGAATTCCAGCTCTGTGGACAAAATGTATTTTAAATATTCTATTTAAGTGCAGGCTATGTACCTAATATAATTTCTGTGCTCTCTACTGCCCCAGTAATAAGTTTATGTACTTAAGAAAAAAGACCAGTAAAAAGAAATGTAATCAGTGTTACAAGGTTCAATGACCATAAACCATCACAAATAAAATAGGTATGTGAAAGGAAAATAAATCTCAGGACTCCAAAATCACTAAGCCAAAGGGAAGTCAAGCGAGGAACTGATTCAGGTAAACCTGCTCCCGTTTAGTTATTCCTAAATGAAATAGCTACAAACATAAAAAAATGACATCCTTCCCTCACGATTTGCCCAGAAGGAAATTCCTGTGGACAAAAAAACACAGAGAACTCAAAATCATCCCTTTGATACTCAGGTGAGACAAATGCGTATCTGATGGAACTCCAAAAATTTAAGACAGGTCTCACTTAATTTAGAAAGTTTATTTTGTCAAGGTTGTGGACACAAACTTGTGACACAGTCTCAGAAGTCCTAACAAGATGTGCCCAAGGTGGTTGGGGCCCAGTTTTACACGTTTTAGGGAGACATGAGACATAAATCAACATATGTAAGAAGTATCTTGGTTCAGTCTGGAAAGGCAGGGATCAAGTGAAGCAAAGGCAGGAAGACTCAAACTGAGGAGGGGGCTTCCAGGTCATAGATAGGTGAGAGATAAACAGCTGCGTTCTTTTGCGTTTCTGATTAGCCTTTCCAAAGGCGGCAATCAAATATGCATCTATCTCAGTGAGCAGAGGGGTGAATTTGAATAGAATGGCGGTAAGTTGGCCCTAAACAGTTTCTAACTTAGGCCTTTAGCTTAGTGATTTGGGGGGCCCCAAGATTTATTTTCCTTTCATATCCACCCCCTCCCTTTTATTTTATAAAATCTTTTGGAGAAGGTATTTTACAACAAAATGAGTCTCTAGTCTCAGATTTCATCTGATCCCTCATGGCTAGGATGGTTTATTCCTATATGGGTAGGTCCTAAAAGCTCATTTTTAGCAGGCTGTTAAGTCTTGTGTCCTGTAAAGAGAAAATAGATGGGAGGAAGGGAGAAAAAACAAAAGAACACTCCTGGAAAATCGATAGAGGCCACATTACTCTGAAGTCTATACAACAGTAGGCAGGTATGAAAGTGGCTTATGTAAATAAACAGGTTGCTGTTATTTTCTTCTGAGGTTTAAGTTGTCTGGCTTCAGTTCACAGGAGTTTAAGAAAGCACAGCTTAGTTTTCAGTGACTCTGAATTTTAAAAAATGGGGAAAAGGAGGAAAAACAAAAATTAGAAACATCATTTTGAAGACTTGTAGCCAAGAAAAAACTAGAATTCAGCCCAAACTGCAGAAATAATAAAAATTGAAAAACATTAGGCAAGTCTAGAATCTAACAGGTGTACTATAGTTTTCCGAAACACAATTTTTCTCTCTCCAGTTTCTATTTTTGCTAAAGACAAATTATGGTAGGGCTGGTTTGCTCTATTATATACTTGGCCAGATTATTTGTATACAAGTATATTAAATACTTGTATTATATACTTGGCCAGATTATGTATATACAGGCCAGATTATTTGTATTCCAGTGCAGCAGGAATAATTATTATTTTTTTACATAGGTTTTAAATTGACTTTGATGGAACTTTGTTCCACAGAAGGAACCCCACATAAAATTTTTTTAAGCTATGGATTTGTGCCATCAAATATCTAAGTTGGGTTGATTTTCTCTCCTCTCGGGGTTCCAAGATAAACTTGGAGTTTCTGTGTCTGTTAGAAAATAATGTTCTCGCCTGTAATCCCAGCACTTTGGGAGGCAGAGGTAGGCGGATCATGAGGTCAGGAGATCCAGGCTGGGAGGCGGAGGTTGCAGTGAATCGAGATTGTGCCACTGAACTCCAGCCTGGGTGAACAGAGTAAGACTGTGCCTAAAAAGTAAAATAAAATTAAAATTAAAAACCAGATCTTGCAAGAACTCACTGTCAGAAGAACAGCACCAAGGGTATGGTGCTGAACCATTCATGAAAGAGCCGTCCTTAAGATCCAGTCACCTCATACCAGGTCCACCTCTGTTCAACATTGGGAAATATAATTCCACATGAGATTTGGTGGAGACATAGATCCAAGCCATGTCACATACTATCCTTAGACTGTAGTGGTTTAAGATAAAACAATTTTCATCTCACAGTTTCTTTTGAATACAGGCATGATTTAGCTGTGTCCTTTGGTTCAGTATCTCTTCAAAGCAGTAATCAGGTTTTTCATGTGTTTGTCATCACCTGAAAGATTGACTGAGTATGGTTTTGAGATCTCTCAGGTGATTATTGGCAGAATTAAGAATTAATTAATAAATTTCCTTTTCGGTTCTTGGTCTCATTTCTTCACCCATCTACTATAGTGCATTCTTGCCAGGCAGCCCTTTTTATGGAGCAAGTCACAATATAGCAGCTTGCTTCATTAGGGCAAGCAAGCAAGACAAGCTGCAGCAAAAACAAGTAACATGAAAGTCTTTATAATCTAATTGTGGAACTGACATAGTTAAAAACAAATCACTAGGTTAGCTCCAAATTCATCAGAAAGTGATTATTAGACAAAAGCATGACTGTCAGGAGGCTGCATCATGGGGAGCCATTTTACAAGCTGGCACTATGGGCGTTACAGGGGATTTTATGTTATTTGTTGTACTCTAAGAGTTGAAAGTCTTTAAAAATGTGTAAGTCTGTCATTTATTCTTGACTTACTTCTGTCATGTTTTCAAGAACGCATTATGCAATGACACAGAATTCTAGTGTCTCGGTAAAGTGGTTGTCTAGACTCTACTGAAAAAAATTACAGATAATCTCATTTCATCAACTAATCGGTATATTATGTCATTTAACAATTTTAGGAATAAATTAAGCATGATAATAAATGATCATTTGATTGTTATTATAATTATTATAGTGTCAGTCTAAAGCAGTACTTCCTGACTGGGGCTGATTTTGCCTTCTCATGGGGCAGTCAGCAATATCGGGGACATTTTTGGTTATGATGTGAGGGGACGGTGATTAGTACTTGGCATCTAGTAGGTAGAGTCCACGAATAGTGCTAAACATCTTACAGTGAACAGAATTCTCCCACTTGCAGAGTTATCTGACCCAAAATGGTAACAGTGCCAAGGCTGAGACACCCTGGTCTGCAAGATTATTGTGATTTCTTTGTATAAGACTTCACTTCTTTTATTAGCCTTGAGCCTCATAGTTTGAGAATATACATATATTCTAACAGAATTACTCAGTATAATTAGTATAATGTATAAGTTTTTAGCATATACACATATAGTAACCCTTAGTCCTTCTTGCTCCAGCTTACCAGGTCCAAGCCAACAATACCTGTAATAATTTTAAAATGAGGGTCATTGTATGTGTATGTTCCTTGCCTGATATAAAGGGTATTATTATCTGAGCCACATAAGTATCACCTGTCTGAAAGTGTATTCCTTTTATTGAGGATTATTTTAGTAATTGTAAGTACAGGCTCAGTGCAGGAATTATATTAGTGAAAAGACAATCATGGGAGGCTTCTTTGATTTCCTTTTAGCTACACAAAACAAGAAGTAGCTTCCTCAAGGAAGCTTTCTCTTCCAGTTAGTCTCATAATTACTTAATATTCTCTCATCTAATAAAACTATCCACAATTGATGTGCATGCTCTGACCTTTCTTTTATTCCGTCTTATTAGTATAAGCTTAGTGGTTGGCTTGCCTGGCCTTTGTTATGTCATAATTATGTCTGACCTGCAAGGCCCAGTTCATATGCCATCTTCATGAAATATTGTCTGTCTTTATTTGGTAATGATGTACACTCGCTTTGAACTCTGCTTGCAATTTTTCATGAACGCAACACTTTCTACTTTATTTAATCTTTTGTGTTTTTGTCTTTTACTGGAACTTAAGTTTATGACTATTAGCATGGTCTCTAGCCCAGTAACAGTGATGCAGGATTTTTTTCTTGGTCCCTTTGCCACTTGGGGACCTCTGGACATTGATGCTGGAGTCCTTGCTTGGGACGTGCTACCTGCCACAGGAGGTACCCCACCCCATATGCTTCCCCAGGCCCAGTCTGGCTTGCACACTGGTTCTCAAGTTCTTGTCCCACGCCCAAGAAGAATGAGGATATGCTGACAATCAAGAGAGTGAGCAAAGCAGGGAGTTTTATTGAGTGATGAAATGGCTTTTAGTGGAGAGGGGACAAGGGGATGATCCTCCTACACAAAGGCCGGAAAGTATCCCTAATATGGCTGAGTCTGGGGCTTTTTATGGGCTCAGAATGGGGGAGTAGCAGACCCTCCGTAGTATTGGAAAAGGCAACATTCGATAGGTTAAAAGGCACTATTCAGAAAGAATTGATTGTGAAAGGATGGGCAGACAGCTGGAGAAATTCCCATTCTTGGTCTTGAATTTTATCCAGGACCAGCATCTGGTCTTTTAGCCTTCAGGCCATTTTTGGCTTTATATGGGGTTTCACCAGGGACCTCCCTATCTACCTAGGCATTTGGCTGCCTCTTACTGCTAGAAGTTCCCTCCTCTGAAGAGGTACATCTGACTGCTGTTAGGATAGGGATGACGACCAATCTTAATTGCTTCCTACTGTTATGGGTGCTATTTAGGGAAAACGGCAGTCAGATCTTTCTCAGAGGCCTGCCTAAGGGTCTTCAGTAAAAGGGGCCATCGTCCAGGTGTCCTGTTGCTTGACCGTTTGGAGTTTTTTACCCTGGAGATTAGAAGCCACAAACCTGGCTATTAGAAGTCATGTATCAAAATGAAACAAGAGGGAAAGGACAACTGAAAAATGTGGATGCTGCTGACGTGTCCAGATAACTGGGTGGCCACTGGTATGCCTGTTGAGATTTGGGTGAATGGGGCTTGGCTTTGGTTGGTTCCCTTGGTTTTATTTTCCCAAAGAAACCTCCGCGTTATGGGCACCCTGTTTACTCCTATCACCTGGCAGGATTTGCAGGATAATTGCCCAGAATTGGAGTATTTATCCAGATTTTTATATTACCCATCCCTTTTGTTTCTTCTGAGCTGCAGCCAAAGATCACTGGTTGGTTCAGTGGAATAAGCAAGGTTAGTTTAAAATGCAGGCTAAAACTTCACAATTAATGAGACTAAAATTTAGTGATAAGTATGATAAATTTTGAAATATAATTTTGCGTTTTCCAGTTCTCATATTTGTTAAAAACAAATCGTGGTGGGACTGAGTTGTTTGCAAAAGAATACTTTAGTTTTTTTTCCTTGGCCTGCTTGTTTGTACAAAGAGTAGCAAGGATAATTACTTTTCACATAAGCTTTCTAAATTGTCTTTGACGGAACTCTGCTCCACAAGGAATCTTAGACAAGACCTTTTAAAGCTGAGCCCATCCAGGGGTTTGTACCCTCAAATATCTGTGAGTTAGGTAAATTCCCTGTCTTCTTGTGGTCCCCAGATAATGTGGGGCTCCTGGGCCTGGTGAAAAGTGACATTCTTTACTCACCACAGGTTAGGAGCCATGTACTGGGACTGCATGGATAAGGTAAGAGGCCATTTTTTCAAAAGGGCTTTTATTGACACTGCAAGTCAAGCTTGATTCCTTAAAAGGAAGCACACCCTTGGAGTCAAAGCATTGGCGAAACAACCAGTTTCTCCAGCTGTGTTCTGTTGCAAAATAAAATGGATTCTTACTTGGCTAATGCAAGTAACTATATTTCCCTAAGTTAAGGATACTCATCAATAGTTTCCAAATTCTAGAGAAGCCAGACAGAAACAAATGTGCTATAAATTTTGTCCTTAGGAAGATAACTTACTCAATTGTTAAAAGCATAGATAGCGGCTGGGCACGGTGGCTCAAGCCTGTAATCCCAGCATTTTGGGAGGCCGAGACAGGTGGATCACGAGGTCAGGAGATCGAGACCATCCTGGCTAACATGGTGAAACCTCGTCTCTACTGAAAAATACAAAAAACTAGCTGGGCATGGTCGTGGGCACCTGTAGTCCCAGCCACTCCGGAGGCTGAGGCAGGAGAATGTCCTAAACCCGGGAGGCGGAGCTTGCAGTGAGCTGAGATCTGGCCACTGCACTCCAGCCTGGGCAACAGAGTGAGACTCCGTCTCAAAAAAGAAAAAATCATAGATAGCTTGAAAGTTTCCTTGACTCTGACAAACAAAAAACAAGGATCAACAATGCTGTAAGCAAAGTTAAAAAAATTCCCGGTTGGGCACGTTGGTTCACACCTGTAATCCCAGCACTTTGGGAGGCCTAGGTGGGCAGATCACAAGGTCAGGAGATTGAGACTATCCTGGCTAACATGGTATGGTGAAACCCCGTCTCTACTAAAAATACAAAAAATTAGCTGAGCATAGTGGCGGGTGCCTGTAGTCCCAGCTACTCGGAAGGCTGAGGCAGGAGAATGGCGTGAACCCCTGAGGTAGAGCTTGCAGTGAGCCTAGCTCGTACCACTGCACTCTAGCCTGGGAAAGAGAGTGAGACTCCGTCTCGAAAAAGTAATTCCTTCAGTTTTTTTATTTCAGTCCATTCAGTTAACTTGTCCTGCTTGATATTCATGAACATTTTAGTTCTTCATGAGTCCTATACATTTTTCCTCTATTCAAGTGTCACTGTTTCCAGTGTTATCAGAAACTGGCATTTAAAAGCATCTGACAGAGTTCTATAGCTGATGATAATCCATCTTTTTTTTTTTTTTTTGAGACGGAGTTTCGCTCTGTCGCCCAGGCTGGAGTGCAGTGGCCGGATCTCAGCTCACTGCAAGCTCCGCCTCCTGGGTTCACGCCATTCTCCTGCCTCAGCCTCCCGAGTAGCTGGGACTACAGGCGCCCGCCACCTCGCCCGGCTAGTTTTTTGTATTTTTTAGTAGAGATGGGGTTTCACCGTGTTAGCCAGCATGGTCTCGATCTCCTGACCTCGTGATCCGCCCATCTCGGCCTCCCAAAGTGCTGGGATTACAGGCTTGAGCCACCGCGCCCGGCCGATAATCCATCTTTTGAAGAGGATCAAGACAAGGCCATTGTCTGTGAATGACAAAATGACAAAATTACAAATAAAATTGACAAAGAAATTAGGTTATTAGTGGTTTACAATAACTTTAAATCATAATGTTAATTATGATTGATGACATATACTCAAACATTAGAATTTTAGAACTCCCATACAATTTTGGAACATACATTATAATTTACTAACATATAACCTGGAGAAGATTAAACGTTTTTATTTTGCCAATCCCACGTAACTAAACATGTCAGATGATCCTATTTACTTCTCTTTTGGATTCCCCATGGGCCCTCTGTAGCATCCAAAAGTTAGGGGTCAGAAAAGATAACCTTGAAACTCAAATTTGATTTTCGGAAGCTTGTTAAATATGTTAAATGTTTAACACACTTGATACTATGAAGTAGAATTCCAGATTATAATGTCATTTAATTAGCCAAAATGATGAGTCAGAAAATTTTAAAAAGGCAAAAAACCTTTTACTCATTAAGAGGGAAGAGTCAGCTTTCCAATCTGTTCCTGTCTTAACCGCCTATTTTTTGGCAGTTTATTCTCAAGGTGAAAACAAAAATCTTTATTCTTTTCTATGACATGAAAATCTTATTCAAGGGAGAGAAAGCGAAATTTCACCCTTGCTTTAGTCTACAGTTAATGTCAATCCCAACTTTTAAATGAAACCTTACAGATAATTCTCTCTGAGCTTAGCCAGTTTGACTGTGAGGTGATAATCTTGTAAATCGTTCATAGCCCTTTACAAATTTTGTTATCAGTGCCTTAAGAACACCTTGTTGTGTTTTTATTTAAATGCTCAAATTAGAGACAAACCAACAAATACTTTTTGAATTTAGTCAGTATGTTCATACAGAATTTATTTTACAAGATTAATTTTTACAAAACTAATTTAAAATAGACAAAGCCCATTTATCTAATTTATAATAATGCTTCCACTCTCCTACCTTAAGGAAAAATTTATTTTGCTATGCCTTTTTATATTTTTTACTGCTAACACATTTTATTTTTCTTACACACCTTTAGTGTAGATCTGTTTTCAGTAGCTTCAGTTACATGTTATAAGGGTAATTAATAGCAATTTTTAATAATTTTAATGTGAAACCTGGTAAGCTCTTCTTTTGTTGTTTTGGAGACAGAATTTCCCTCTTGTTGCCAAGTCTATAGGGTGCAGCCTTGGCTCACTGCAAACTCTACCTCCCAGGTTCAAGCAGTTCTTCTGCCTCAGCCTCCAGAGAAGCTGGGATACAGGCAGTTGCCAACACACCTGGCTAACTTTTTCTATTTTTAGTAGAGACAGGGCTTCACCATGTTAGCCAGCTGGTCTCGCACTCCTGACCTCAGGTGAGCCGCCTGCCTCGGCCTCCCGAAGTGCTGAGATTACAGATGTGAGCCACCGTGCCCAGCTGGTTAAGCTATTTTGATTATGTAATACCAGGCACAGATAAAGTCTGAGTCTTTATGGCATAGTTAGGAGCGTGGTTAATTATGTCCCCAGGCCTGACCAGATTGTGGAATGGGCAAATCAAACAGTTCACAAAAGCCAAAGAAGCAGTTTATAACCTTGCATTTAGCAAACCTAGAATCTGACCTGCATAATTTAGACTACATATTTACATTTTGAAGACAATGTATTTTACCAAAAACCTTTAAAACTGTTTTTCTCAGAGATTAAAGTTGTGAACTAAAAAGGCATTATAGCTTTTTTCCTTCAAAAAATATTTCATCTAAGCACGTATTTTTCTTTAAGCCAATTAATTAGACCTCTTTTTTATATAAACATAACATACATAACACACAGATATATAACACTACACAAACAGAAGTTCCAGTAGTTGTAAGATTTTTAATTTGCTTATCTCCTAATTCAATTACCACTGGGTAGAGCCTGTCCAAAAACAGGGCTAGGAAAACATGCAGTTTTTAGGGCCTAATGAACAGCTATAACTGGAGGCCAAAAGCAGATTTTGAGAGGGATCTATTCACTTTTAATTTCTGGGGTTCCATGAGAAAACAAAGTTTTGTTTGTTTTTTTCCTTCCCGAAATCGGGTCCATGTCACATTTTCTCTTTATTCCAAGCCAGCCTGGTGCTCTCTCAGAAGTTATCTCAGTGCCTAGCATGCATGCATTAAGAGTGGCACAATAAAATGAAGTAATTCAGATGACTTAAGAAGAAAAAAAAAACTTTCTCCAGAAAAACAAGTTCCAAGAAGAGGGAAAAAAAACATAGATGCCTTTTAAATATACCTATAGCCTGGGCCAGGCATGGTGGTTCACACCTATAATCCCAGCAGTTTGGGAGGCTGAGGCAGGCAGACCATGAGGTCAAGAATATATAGCCTGGATATCCAGTTTTAATGAAGCTGACTTTTAACCATAGCAGTATTTAAGAAAACAATTTAAAGCCCCTTGTGACTCAACTTTAGCTATGCCAAGTGGCCAGTGTTTTGGCTTTTGACCTTCATGGAAAGTAACCTCACAGGTGAAACCAACAAGCCTCAACTCAAAGTTATGACTTAATGATGAGTGTATGTGGTATTTTCAAAGAGATGGTAAGCAGTTTTTTACAAAATCTAGACTTTTTAAAGGTAGCTCAGAGATAGGAAGATTTAAGAAAGAAGCTCCAGCACTTTGGGAGGCCGGGACAGGTGGATCACGAGGCCAGGAGATAGAGACCATCCTGGCTAATACGGTGAAACTCCTTCTCTACCAAAAATACAAAAAAACTAGCCAGGCGTGGTGGTGGGCGCCTGTAGTCCCAGCTACACGGGAGGCTAAGGCAGGAGAATGGCATGAACCTGGGAGGTGGAGCTTGCAGTGAGTGGAGATCGTGCCACTGCACTCCAGTCTGGGCGACAGAGCGAGACTCCGTCTCAAAAAAAAAAAAAAAAAGGAAGCTAGAAGTCGTTCTTGGAAGGGAGGAGAATCACCAAATGGTAAAATTCACACACTAACCAGAAAGTACATATTGCCTACACCAATATTGAACCAGGGCTGCTATTGTAAAATGGCAGAGACCCAAAGAAATTACTGCCACATGCTTACAAGGTCAAGCTCCCAGGGGCTTACAACAAGGGCGACCTGCAGCAAAATTTGTTACTGACCAGTTTGATAGCCTGGCTTGAACAGTGGACTTACTGGGTCATAGGCCGTGCTCTATCCTAAGGTACTGTCACGGCAGAACCATATAGAAAGACACATAAAGCATATCAGATTGGCTAAAAATTAAGACTAGCCTCATAAATCCTTTTTTCTATTAATCAAAATTTTAGAGAGGATTTAAATAGTGATTTTTATAATTCATTCTGCCAGGTTACACAGGGAGAGTGAGGCCAGAAGTTTGGTAAGAAAAACGTTTTTTGTTGTTCTGTCAGGCTTTTGATGTCCCTTCCCCCAATTTGTGAAGCCCTATCTATCCTGGAGTCTTGGGGAAGGGAAGTAGACAATGATACTGTAAAAGTTGTCCCTCCTCAAGATACTTACTCAGATTTGTGCTTTCTGCCCAGTTTTTGTTTTGTTTGAGACAGAATTTCTATGTCACCCAGGCTGGAGTACAGTGGCACAATCTCTGCTCACTGCAACCCCCCACCTCCCGGGTTCAAATGATTCTCCTGCCTTAGCCTCCCGAGTAGCCAGGACTACAGGCATGTGTGCCACCATGCCCAACTAATTTTTTGTATTTTTAGTAGAGATAGGGTTTCAGCGTGTTAGCCAGGGTGGTCTTGAATTTCTGACCTCGTGATCGCCTTACTCGGCCTCCCAAAATGCTGAGATTACAGGCCTGAGCCACTGTGCCCAGCCTTCCTTGTTTATTTTTAAGCAAAACCGTTTGAGGTTTGGGGAAAATTGACTTTTCCCAATCTGGGGGATGAATCCGTAGGGATTCTGTGGTATGGGGACACAATTATTCATCTGCAAAGAGAACAGAAGAGGAAAAAGGAAAAAGAAGGTTTATTTTATTTTTTTCTTTTTCAAAGGAGTCCCAGTGATTCAGGATGTATCCAGGATAGGTGCAGACTGAAGGTGGCTGGTTACTTACCTGGAAGGAGGGGAAAAAGGCATCCCTTAGTTCCTGTGTCTTTCCAGTGGATACCTGGGGTACACGAGGGAGAGAAAGAAAAGGTGTCCCCTTTATTTCTTCCGTCTTTATGTCCCTGAGTCCCAGTGACTCAGCAGGGTCCTTTCACCCATGTGTAACAGGAATTATCCGCATTCACCTATCCCGTGCCTAATTTTTCTGCTGTCTGTAATGTCATCTATGCCATGGATGCTAGCATGACCTCTATCCGTAAAATGGGCGGTGGAGTGGAGATTCCAGTTGACAGGAATTAGTCCACCTGTACTGTGCCGTTTGACTGTGTGTTGTCTGCCGCTGGATCCCTCAGATCCATTTTCATTTCTAGAGCTTCATCCTGAAGCTTGGAGTTCAGTTTGGGACAAGGAACTGCCTCAGGAAGGTGCATGGTTTCATTAAGTCCCAGGTGGCCCTCACCAGACTGCAGCTAGCAGCTGTCAGGGCTACTTCGCTGTCTTCTTATAAGCTGAAAACTCAGGTATAGCTGTGCAAATGGGTTTGTACTCAGACAATGGAGAGAAAGGGAGAATTGGGGATCTGACCTAGTAAGATGCCTTCCAAAAGAAAACAAGACCTCTTGCATAGAAAAGCTCCCTGTATTTGCATGGCAATGTGAACTCCTGATGTGGCAGAGAAAAAAGAAAAAAAAAAACGGCTTACATGCAGGGCAGGGAAGGTGCTTGAGGTTGAAAAAGCTTCTATGCAAATGGATTCCTAGAGCAGGGAGAGACTCCTAACCTCTCTTTCCTCTTTTCCTCTAGGAACAGGCAGAAATTGCATTGTTCTGAATTGCCTATCTGATGGCTGGTCCAAATGCTCTTTCCACTGAATAATATTTCTGTAGTTTGCAACAACACTTGTAACATTGTAAAAGAGCTAGGTACCATAACAGCCACGGAAAAACAGGAAGACAAATTGCCGTAGGAAAAACGGGATTGGAATGAGGCCAACATTCGCTAACCCCAAGAGTGATGAGGGAGGGTCCTCTCCAGCATCCTATACTCTGTAGTTGCCTGTGCCATTGTTCTTAACTAGCGCACTGGAGGTTTGGTGCTTCATCTGCCTTCAGAAAAATGTTTGTGGACAGGAAGTCTCAGAAAAAAGTGAAATTTAGGTCCATATTTACTCACCCTTCAGGTATCCTGAGTGAACCCCTAAAATGATAGAGGATTTTTCTTCTCAGTCACTTCATAAGCTGGTGACCCCTGGCTGGGGATGCCCTGCCTGGGCCTTGCGTGGCCATGCTGGCATGCTCCAACTCACGTGTGTTATAGCTTGTACCCCTTTTTGGTGATTCTAAAACTCTTGTCCCACACCCAGAAAGAATAAGGATGTGCTAACAAAGAGTGGGCAGGGTAGGAAGTTTTATTGAGTGTTGAAACAGTCAAGCAAACCTGAAAAAGGACAAGGCGTTTGTCCCCCTACCCAAAGGCAGGAAGGTCCCCCAATATGCTTGAGTCAGGCTTTTTATGGGCTTAGAATGGGGGAGGGGCAAGCCATAGATAGTATTGGAAAAGTCAACATTCAATTGTTTAAAATATATTATTCAGAAAGAATCAATCATGAATGAAAGGGCAGGCAAAAAGGAACAGAAGTTCTCATTCTGGGTGGTAAGTTTCATACAGGATCAGCAGTCAGGTCTTTCAGCCCTATGGCCTGTTTTTGGCTTTCAGGTGGGGTTTCACCAGGGACTTGAACCCGCTGTTCCCCACACCCCGTCTGGGCATTTGACTGGCTCCTGTAGCTATCAGACTTTGTTGAATAATTGAAATTTGTTTATTTCTCCATGTTTGTGCATGTGGTAATTCCATTTTAAACCTAATGAAACAATGTTTTTATACATGGTGTGGAAAGACTTCTTTGGGCTGTTTCCTCAGAGGTGAAACTGACCCTTGTGTATAAGCAGCATTTCTGACTGAGAGAGTGTAGTGATTAACAGAGTTGTCAAGTTAGGTAAGAAACTTGGATTTATTATTGTAGCTTTTCCACCAGTTAGTGAGCAGATTGTTTAACCTCATTGAAATTGTAAAGTGATAGAACTGAACTTAGTCATTATTGGGCAGCTTATGAATTGTATTCATTTACTCATGATGTAAAAATGACTAGTCTCCACTTTTAAGGCTCTAGTTCTAGTGGCCAAATAGGTACTTATTTATACAGTTTGATAACTGCTGTATTGAAATACATGTGTGAAATGTAGAAGAGGTGAAGAAAATCATAGTTTGAGGTAGAATACTATTTGCTAGTCTTAAAAACTCTGGTATTTTGGTGATTCTATGAATTAGGTCAGATACTGCCACTGAAAGGAAACAGTTTAAAGGATGTATATGGTACTATTAATAGAATGAGGAAGACACACCAGATATTTAGGAGGGAATTGGGGACATGAAACTAAAAGATGGTTTGAATGAGACGGATCATAAATGATTTCAAGTACCAGATTAAGGCACTGAGATTTTACTTTTAAGCACTGAAGTGGGACTTTTTCCTTTTAAAAGAAAGGATTCATGATAAAAATCTGCTTTTTGATTTGCAGAGAGCTTGGAGATAATTCTGGTGGCTGTGTGGAGGATGTATTGGAGGTGAGTCTGCTAGCTGAAAAATTAAAACAATAATATTAGCAGTTTGGGTAAGAGATGTTTACAGAAATGTTTTGTGGAATAAAATTGAAGAGTGAGAGACCTGTAAGGCTACAGTGGTCTGATAGAGGGGCTGCTAATATGATTTTTTCTTTTTTGTCACTGAGTTAATTACTAAGCTGAGGCAGGATATTTGTCTTTTGTCTTTTACTTCATAAGAAAATCACTCACAGTTTAACAGTTTAAAACAAAAACATATGTTTTAGTTTTTGTGGGTAGCAGTTATTTATCTGAAGGCTGGTGTATCCACTTTCACAATGACTTACTCACATGATTGCTGACAGAAGGGCTGATTTCATTGCTAGCAGTTGGCAAGAAGTATTTCCTTGCTGTAAGGACATACCTGTAAGCCTGCTTCAGTGTTTGGGGCAAGCCGTGGCTGTCATGCTAAGGGTACCTGTGTTAAGGTCTAGGGAATTATCTATTGTAGCCTGCATGGAAAAAGTATTATGAGAAATTTCTGTTGTTCTAATTTGAACAGTAGAAGTATGTAGTACTTGAGGTTCCTTGACAGTATATTCAATATGGAATTTACTGTCTGCAAAAAAATATTGTGGAGATCGTGTCAAATCTGTAAATCGCTTTGGGTAGTACTGATAACAGTAGTAAGTCTTGTAACACCTGGACATTAGAGGTCTTTCCCTGTATTTCTGTCTTTATTTTTTCTTAGCTTGCTGACTTCAAGAGTGAAGCTGTGGACCCTCGTGGTGAGTGTTATAGCTCTTAAAGATGGTTTCTGGAGTTTGTTCCTTCAGATGTTCAGATGTGTCCAGAGTTTCTTCCTTCCAGTGGGTTCCTGGTCTTGCTGACTTCAGGAGTTAAGCTGCAGGCCTTTGCAGTGAGTGTTACAGCTCTTAAAGGTGGTGTGTCCAGAGTTATTTATTCCTTCCATTGGGTTCGTGGTCTCAGTGACTTCAGGAATGAAGCCACAGACTCTCACGGTGTTACAGCTCATAAAAGTAGTGTGAACCCAAAGAGTGAGCAGCAGCAAGATTTATTGTGAAGAGTGAAACAGCAAAGCTTCTACAGTGTAGAAGGGGACCCGAGTGGGTTGCTGCTGCTGGCTGAGGGTGGCCAGCTTTTATTCCCTTCTTTGTCCCCACCCACATCCTGCTGATTGGTCCATTTCACAGAGTGCTGATTGGTGCATTTACAATCCTTTAGCTCAATACAGAGCGCATATGGGTGCATTTTTACAGAGTGCTGATGGGTGTGTTTACGATCCTCTAGTTAGACACAGAGCACTCATTGGTGTGTTTTTACAGAGCGCTGATTGGTACATTTACAATCTTTTAGCTAGACACAGAGTGCTGATTGGTGCGTTTACAATCCTCTAGCTAGACAGAAAAGTTCTCCAAGTCCCCGTTCAACCCAGGAAGTCCAGCTGGCTTCACCTTTCAAGGTCAGGAGATGGAGACCATCTTGGCTATGTCACCCTTTTTTATGTTGTGTTTTGTTGAATGGTAATACAAGGTTGTTGAATTTAGTTATTTTTTTCTACATCAAGATAAAGGTCATGCAGTTTTTCTCCTTTTTTTGGTGACAAGGTATATTACATTGATTGGTATTGATGTATTAAACTAACTTTGCATTGCAAAAATAAATCCCATTTGTTTATAATTTTTTCACAATACTGCTGAATTTGGTTTGCTAGTATTCTGTTAAAGATTTTTGCATCTATATTTATCAGGAATGTTGGTCTCTAGTTTCTTTTTAGTGGAAAAGAAAGCACAGATTTAGTCTAAGAGGACCTGCATTAGCTTTATTCCAAAGTCAATTTAGGAGTGTTTTCTTTATTTTTCAGGAAGACTTTTGGGATTGGTGATAACGTATTCTTTAGATCTTTGTGTAATTCTTCAGTGAAGTCATGTGATCACAGACTTCTTGGTTGGAAAGTTTTTAAATTATGATTCAGCCTCCTTACCTAGTTATAAATCTGTTCAGATTTTCTAATCCTTCATTATCTAGTGTTGGTAGATTGTGTGTTTTTAGCAACTTACGTTCATTTTTTCTAGCTTATGTGATTTAGTGACATATAGTTGTTCAAAGTATTTTCTTAAACTCCTTTTTTTTCTGTTTGCATTGGTTGTATGTCCTTTCATTCTTGTTTTTAGTTATTTGAGGTTTTATTTTTTTCTTCTTTATGTAAGTAGTGGTGTCAGTTGTGTTGATCTTTCAAACAGCCTCTTTTTGGTTTGGTTGATTTTTTTTTTTTCTTTTTTTTCTATTCTGTATTTTATTTATCTCTGCTATGATCTTTCTTCAGTTAGCTTCAGGTTTAGTTCTTTTTCTCCTTCTTTAAGATTATAGTTAGGTTGTTAATTTCAGATTTAATGCCAGCATTTACAGGTATTAAAGTTATAAACTTTAAAACTATAAACTTTCCTCTAGCATTGCTTTTGCTGTGTCTCATCAGTTTTGGTATGTTTTCTCGTTAATTTTTCTCGAGATATTTTCTATTTGTCATTGTAATTTTTCTGACCCATTGGTTCAGAACGTTTTTTAAAATTTTCGCGTATTTGTGGATTTCCAGTTTTCTTTCTGCTGTTGATTCTATTTTCATTCCATTGTTTTCTGAAAAGATACCTCCTGTGGGTTTCTGTTATTTTAATCTTATTAATACTTGCTTTGATATGAGATTTGTCTTGGGGAATGTGCTGTATACACTTGAAAAGAATGTGTATCCTGCTGTTTTTGGGTTAGTGTTCAGCATGTGTCTAATTGTTTTATTGTTCAAATCCTCTATTTCCTTGTTTAATTTTTTTTTCTTTGGTCTGGTTTGGGTAGACAGTGAGTTAGCGAAATTTCGTACTGTTATTGTGTTACTATCTATTTTTTCCTTTAATTCTATCCATATTGCTTTATATATTTTAGAGCTCTGCTTTTTGTTGCATATTTACAATTTTTTATCTTCCTAATGAATTACCTTTTTATGATTGTGTTTTTCCCTGTCTCTTGTGGAATTTTTTTATTTAGTCTATTTTGTGTGATACTATTATAACAAACTCTGCTCTCATGTGGTTATTATATGCATGAAATATCCTCCTCCATTTTTTCACTTTGAAGCTATGGTTATTCTTTGATCTCATAGTCTATTGTAGGACCTTGTGAGTCTCTTACAGGGAAGGATAAGGTTGAACTTGCTTTTTTAACCTTACAGCTCATCTGTGTGTTTGATTGGAGAATCCATTTACATTTAAAGTAGTTACTGAAAGAAAAGTATCTATATTGTCAGTTAGTTACCATTATCCTGTATTTCTTGTGGCTTTTGGCTTATTTTCTCTTTTACTGCCTTTTGTGTTTTGTTTATTTTTTGGTAGTGATATGTGGTTTGATTCTCTTAATTTTCATTGGTATATATTCTGCAGATATTTTGTTTCTGGTTATAACTGCAATAGGATCTTGTGATCTGTAGAGAGTTACATAGTAAATTGATGTAACTTCATCTTTCTCCTCCCTAAAAAAAAAAAAAAAAAAAAAAAAAAGCACTCCACAGAAAGCTTGCCTGTACTTTTAGGGCAATTGGTTATCATTTCTAAATCATAAAACCATCCTGACTCAAAGCAGCTTGGATACAAGGCAATCGATGAGGAAAAGGAAAGACATTGCCACTTTTTCAAGAATTTTCTAGAAGAGGAAGTTCAGATTTTGGTGACTTTCAGTAGGGAAGCCTTGAACATATTTTATAGGCTATGAAAAGTGAATCCAGGAAGAAATTGAGAAAATAGAAGATTAGAGCAAGTTTTTTTCATATGTGGGGCATATATGTGGCATCAGAAGCCCAGGTAAGGGACAAAAGGAACAGACATGAGCAAGTTTGGAGTAGTATAGAGTAAAGTGGCTGGTTTCTTTCTTAGTTGCAGGAAAAACTTACTTAAGTAGTTTTTATTAGCAGCAGAACTAAAATAGAAAACGGTAGGGAGTTTTTTTAGTTTGTTTTAAAGCGTGTTTCATATAAAACATTTTGAGTGAGAATTTTTATGTAGCAAAAAACAATGAAAGAGAAGACTATATGATAAGATGACCACATAGAGGTAGATTTTTGTGTATGTATATACTTCACGTTTGGTTTTTGTCCATTTTCTTTTCAATCCTACCCTTATGGAATAATATTAATTTGTAACTTGGTTTTTGATTTTATTTATTAAAGAACAATATATGTCTGACTTAAGTGTTTAGTTACCAGTCTTTATTTTTTTTTGACGAGTGTTATCAGGAAAAACAGAATAGTATTGCACTGTTATAATTTGTTTTGTCTTGATTTTTAATGAGATTGAAAGGGCGTATGTGTAGTGGTTTAATCATGGCAGACTTCCTGTGTTAGAATCCTTTTTTCCACTATGTACTGATGTGAGCAATTAACTTTTTTTTTTTTTTTTTTTTGAGACAGAATTTTGCTCTTGTTGCCCAGGCTGGAATGCAATGGTGCAATCTCGGCTCACCGCAACCTCTGCCTCCTGGGTTCAAGCAATTCTCCTTCCTCAGCCTCCCGAATAGCTGGATTACAGGCATGTGCCACTATTCCCAGCTAATTTTGTATTTTTAGTAGAGACAGAGTATCTCCTTGTTGGTCAGGCTGGTCATGAACTCCCCACCTTTGGTGATCCACCCGCCTCAGCCTCCCAAAGTGCTGGGGTTACAGGCGTGAGCCACTAGGCCTGGCCCAGCAATTTGCTTTTTTTACTCTGTATGTTTACCTGTGAAGGATTTGTTCTACTAAATGGATTTGTTGAGTGAAATTAAGTGTTTCACATAGTGCCTGACTTCTAAAAAGTGCTGTTAAATTTGTTATACACATATTTATTTGTTTATTTATTTTTATTTTTATTTTTTTGAGACGGAGTCTCACTCTGTCGCCCAGGCTGGAGTGCAGTGGCCGGATCTCAGCTCACTGCAAGCTCCGCCTCCCGGGTTCCCGCCATTCTCCTGCCTCAGCCTCCCGAGTAGCTGGGACTACAGACGCCCGCCACCTTGCCCGGCTAGTTTTTTGTCTTTTTTAGTGGAGACGGGGTTTCACCATGTTAGCCCATGTTGGGATGGTCTCGATCTCCTGACCTCGTGATCCGCCCGTCTCGGCCTCCCAAAGTGCTGGAATTACAGGCTTGAGCCACCGCGCCCGGCCTATTTGATTTGTTTTACTTTAATGTTTTATATACTGTGCCTTACTCTTCTCTCTCTCTCTTTCTTTCTCTCTTTCTCTCTTTCTCTCTCTCTCTCTCTCTCTCCTTCCTTCCTTTTCCTTCCTCCCTCCCTTCCTCCCTCCCTCCCTCCCTCCCTCCTTCCCTCCCTCCCTTCCTTTTTTTGGCAATGTGTTTTGGACACATAGATATCACTGATTATTCTTTTCTACCTTGCTTTGATTTCTAGTTTTAGTTTTTTGTTTTTGTTTTTTTTGATACTGAGTCTTACTCTGTTGCCCAGGCTAGAGTGCATTGGCACGATCTCGGCTCACTGCAAGCTCCATCTCCCAAGTTCACGCCATTCTCCAGCCTCAGCCTCCCGAGTAGCTGGGACTACAGGTGCCCACCACCATGCCCAGCTAATTTTTGGTATTTTTAGTAGAGACGGGTTTTACTTTGTTAGCCAGGGTGGTCTTGATCTCCTGACCTTGTGATCCACCCGCCTGGCCTCCCAAAGTGCTGGAATTACAGGCGTGAGCCACTGCACCCTACCTTTTAATTTTTATGGAAACAAACCTAGTTCTCAATCAGTGACACAACAGATTAAGCTTGGAGATTTTGAAGAAGTACCAATTATTAGGTCTCAGATGTTTTGCTGTGTTTGGTCTACGCTGGAACTCGGGCATTAGGAATCCTCTAGAAGTACTTCAGGAAATGCTAGTTTGCAGTTTAGGATGAAAACCACTGGACTAATGAATATGGAATGTAAAGGATTTGGTGGCATTTTTCCATACTCCTGTCAGGTTGCAGTGGACCGTCACCATTCAATTTCTGTGTCCTGTAGTCCTGTTAAGATTCTTTGAATATACTGTTGTTTCTCCTAAAGGACTATTGAAAAAGACTTGTCAAAAGTGGAAACCTGAGGTCACTTGACAGATTTGATGGTTTTGGAGAGAACTATGGTGTAGTTTAAACCCGTCCAAAGAAAAATTACCCCAAAGTTTTAAATTTTATATTTAAATCACTTAAAAATTATCTTAAAAACCATTTATAATGCTCTCTGTTGACTGTGCATTGCCTTGAATTCTTTGTAAAAATGTAATACTAGTTTCCTTGTGTTTAGGTATTAAATTTTCACAGTATATATAAGGCAGCAATTGATAGGCCTTTCACAGATTCTTCTGTAAGTTAAAAATGACAACCAAGAACCTTACTTATTTTTCTGGAATGTTATATTATTTATTGTATGTTTCCTGGCATTACTGCTTGTACAATAGTATCAATTTCTTAAGGGGAGTAAAACTGTTAATACAAATTTAACTTTTTATTTCTCTTACTTTTATAATCCTCTGTTATTGACTGTGAAGACTGGTGATGTTACTATACATATTAAAATTGTAATTATTTCTATTCATCTTTTTTTTTTGGAGACGGAGTTTTGTTCTTGTTGCCCAGGCAGGCTGGAGTGCAAAGGTGTGATCTTGGCTCACTGCCACCTCTGCCTCCCAGGTACAAGCTATTCTCCTGTCTCAGCCTCCCAAGTAGCTCGGATTACTGGCATGTGTCACTACGCCCAGCTGTATTTTTTTTGTACTTAGCAGAGATGGGGTTTCACCATGTTAGTCAGGCTGGTCGCAAACTCCTGAACTCAGGTGATCCACCTGCCTTGGCCTCTCAAAGTGCTGGGATTACAGGTATGTGCCACCGTGCCCCGACTCTTACTTGTCTTTTTAATATGTAGGCCAGTGGTACCTTTTTCCTTTTAGGTTATGAAATGTTCTCTGCAAGATGTTTAGTGCTTGAATTGGAGATTTTTAAGACTGACATATGCTGGTACTTCATCTTCTATAAGTGGTCTATAATTTCTTCCCTTAGGACAACTACATAAAGAGACAAAATAGCAAAGATCTTTCTGTGTCAAGTATGACAGCCATCACTCATGGCTCTCCAGTAGGAGGGAATGACAGCCAGGGCCAGGTTCCTGATGGACAGTCTCAGCATCTCTTCCAACAGAACCAGGTAGGAGGAGTAAGACTGTGTTGTTTTGGGTACTGTGGAATACAAAAAGTGAAACGTGTCCTAAATGATTTGTAAAGTAATCATAAAATATGTGGTTATTTTAAGGTACACATGAAAAGAGTGACTATGGGCTGAGTGTGGTAGCTCACACCTGTAGTCCCAGCATTTTCAGAGGCTGAAGAGAGGATTGCTTTAGCCCAGGAGTTGAACAGCAGCTTGGGCAACATGATGAAACCCTGTCTCTACAGAAAATACAAAAATTAGTTGGGCATGGTAGCACATGCAGACAGTCCCATCTGCCTGGGAGGCTGAGGCAAGAGTATCACCTGAGCCTGGGAGGTCAAGACTGCAGTAAGCTGTGATCAAGGCATTGCACTCCAGTCTGGGTAACAGAATGAGACCCTGTCTCAAAAAAAAAAAAAAAGTGACTCTGGCTCTTAGTGAAAGGAAACCTTGATTACTGTACATGGTTGAGAATGTAGCCCTGTGTTTTTCTGTTTCTAAGGTCCCATGTGAATCTGAGGGCAAAAGTATTCAGTTAATCATTGTAACCTTAGTTATAAGTACAGACATCAGGCAGCTATTTATATTCAAACCCCACTTTATAAGATTATCTTATGACTCTAACTGCTATAATATCTAAGCCTCAGTTTCCATATCTGTAAAACAAGGATAAGTAAAATAATACTTCTAAAAGGTTTAGTTAACATAGATTTAATATCAAAGTTCTGTGCTGACCTATTTGGAAATAATTACTTCTTTTACTATCCTGGTAGATTTTTTGTAAGATACATGAAGCTTCTAATGTTAGTAATTTGCCTTTACTTTTTCTTGCCTTTTTTCCTAGGGTGAGTCATTAATTGCATTGAGTTAATGTTTTCGGGGTTTTGGCTTTTTAATTCCCATTTGTGTGTTTTTTCTTTCTTTTTCTATGACTCATTATTTTGCTTTCTGTAGGTTTTGTTTGCTGCTCATTTTCTAGTTCCTTGAGGCAGTATTTTGTTGATACTTGGATTTATGTTCATGATGTATATTGGTCTAGTTTTCTTGCGATATATTTGATTGTTGGTATGAGGGTAATGCTGACCTCATAGAATGGCCGAGAAAGAAAGTATTCCCTTTGCTTCCATCTGGTGGAAAAAAATGGTAGAGAATTGATAGGGTTTTATTTTTATATATTTGAGAGAATTTATCACTGAGCCTTTCTGGGTGTTGTGCCTTCTGTTTCAGAAGACTGTTATTTATTGACACTTTATTTAGAAAATATTGCCAATTCAAATGATCTGTTTCTTTTCTGAGTTTTGGCAGATTGTGTCTTTAAAGGAATTTCTGGTAGGCATAGAGTTGTTCGTAGTATTCCTTTATAATCCTTCAGTGCAGCAGCCCCAACCCTTTTGGGACCAGCAACTGCTTTTGTGGAAGATACTTTTTCCACAGATGGGGGGACGTAGAATGGTTTTGGGATGATACTGTTCCACCTCAGATCGTCAGGCATTAGTTAGATTCTCATAAGGAGCATGCAGCCTAGATCCCTCACACGGATCCAGTTTACAATATGATTCAGGCTCCTGTGAGATTCTGATGCGTCTGCTGATATGGCAGGAGGCGGGCTCAGGTGCTAATGCTGGCTTGCCTGACACTCACCTTCTGCTG
Source organism: Macaca fascicularis (assembly GCF_037993035.2). Lineage (NCBI taxonomy): Eukaryota > Metazoa > Chordata > Mammalia > Primates > Cercopithecidae > Macaca > Macaca fascicularis. The sequence goes on from NC_132903.1 coordinate 4,204,383, forward strand.
CACAGCCTGGTTCCTAACAGGCCACGGACTGGTACCAGTCAGTATGTGACCTGGGGTTTGGGGATCCATTAATGACTATGGCATCTGTATTATATGTCCTCTGTTTCAATTCTGTAATTAATAATTTATGTTTCCTTTTTTCTTAGCCTGACTAGAGGCTTATTGATATTTTCAAGGAACCAGCATGTATGGTTTTGCTGATTTTTCTGTTAATTTCTTGTCATTTTCATTCCTGCTGTAGTTCTTTTCTGCTTACTTTGGAATTAATTCATACTTTTTGCTACTTTTTTTTTAACGGAAGGTTTAATTATTGATTTTAGATGTTTCTTTTTAATATATGCATTCAGTGGTATAAATTTTTGTCTCAGTTCTGCTTTTGCTGTATTCCACAGATTTTAAGTTGAATTTTCACTTTGTGCAAATTTTATTTTTATTTCTCTTGAGCTTTCTTTCTCTCTCCCTTTTTTTTCTGTTTTAGACGGAGTCTTGCTCTGTCACCCAGGCTGGGAGTGCAGTGGCGTTTGGCTCACTGAAATCTCTGCCTCCTGGGTTCAAGCGATTCTTCTGCCTCAGCCTCCTGAGTAGCTGGGATTACAGGTGTGCGCCACCACACCTGTCTAATTTTTGTATTTTTAGTAGAGATGGGGTTTCACCATGTTGGTCAGGCTGTTCTCGAACTCCTGACCTTGTGATCTGCCTTCCTCAGCCCCCCAAAGTGCTGGGATTATGGGCAAGAGCCACCGTGCCCAGCCCTTTCTCTTTCTAAATAACTCATGTTATTTAGAAGTGTGTTAGTACCCAAACATTTTAGGATTTTACAACTGTCTTTTAGTGATTTCTGTGTCAATGTTATTGTGGCCTGAAAGCATGTGTTACATTATTTTTATTTTAAATTTATTAAGGTGAGTTTTATGGCCCCTGAGCGGGTTATCTTGGTGAATGTTCCCACTGCACTTAAGAAGAAGGTATACTCACTGTTGTGGGGGAAATAATCTAAAGATATCAGTTAGATCCAGTTAATGGATGATGCTGTTGAGTTTTTTCTGTTTCTACTGATGTAGTCTGCTGGATCTGTCCATTTCTCATGGAAGGGTGTTGAACTCTTCAACTATCTTAGTGGATCAATCTAGTCCTCCTTGCATTTCTATCAGTTTTTGCCTCACATATTTTGGGGCCATATTGTTAGGAGCATATACATTAAAGATATTTCCAGCTTGTTGAATTGACCACATATATTACATTCTTCCTTGTACAATTCTCCTTCCCTGAAGTTGACTTTGTGAAGTTAGTATCTCTGAAGTTGACTTTGTGAAGTTAGTATGGCTAATTTCCCTTTCTTTTGATTAGTGTTACCTTGGTGTGTTTTTCTTCATTCCTTTAATTCTGATCTACATCTTTGTATTTAAAGTGGGTTTCCTATGGACAGCATATAGTTGGCTTTTGTTTTTTGATCTATTATAATAATCTTTTAATTGTATATTTAGGCCATTGATATTGAAGATAATTATTGATATAGTTGGGTTAGTATCTACACTGTTTGTTATTGTTCTCCATTTGTTACCCTTATTGTTTATTATTAATTTGTGTCCATTTTTTCTGCCTTTTGTGGTTGTAATTGAACATTTTATATATTTTTTTCTTTTCTTAGATTAATCATAGACTTTTATTTTTAAATTTTATAGTGGTTGCCCTAGAATTTGCAATAGGCATTTATACCAAATCCGTAAGTCCGCTTTCCAGTGTGGAGTCCATGTGTTGTCATAACAAAATATCTGTAATTGTTTCCTCCTGTTCTTGTATCATTGCTGTCTTTCATTTCATTTTTACATAAGCTGTAATCCTTGAATACATTGTTGTTAATGCTGTTTTAATTTAGTTTGTTATTTTTGAGACAGGTATCGCTGTCAACCCAGGCTAGAATGCAGTAACATGATCTTAGCTTACAGTAGTGTTGAATTCCTGGGATCAAGTGTTGTTGCCACCTCAGCCTCCAAGGTAGCTAAGACTACAGGCATGTGCTAGCATATCTGGCTCCTTTTTTTTTTTTTTAATTTTTGTAGAGGATCTCACTATATTTACCAGGCTAATCTCAAACTCCTGGACTCAAGCAACCCTCCCACTTCAGCCCTCCTGAGTCACTGGTATTACAGGCAGAAGCCACTGTGCCCAGCTGCTAATTTTATTTTAGAGAAACCATTATGTCTTAGATCATTTAAGATAAAAAGAAGAGTTTTTATGTTATCTTCACGCATTCATTACAGAATGCTTTTCTTTTGAAGATGTTTCTGTTGTATATCATTTTTCTACTGTCTCAAAAACTTGCAGAGCAGATACATTGACAACAAATTCTCTTGACTTTTGTCTGACCAAGTTTTTATTTCTCCACTTTTTAGGTATACTTTTGCAGAATACAGAATTCTAGATTGGTAGTTGTTTCCTCGCAACACTTCTAGATATCTTATTCCAGTCTCTTGCTTGTATGATATCTTAGACCAAACCCAGTGTAATTCTTATCATTGCATTGCTTATAGATAAGATGTTTTCCTGTAGCATCTTTCAAACCTTTTATTTTTGATTTTCTGCACTTTGTATTTCTAGGTGTACTCTTTTTGTTTGTTGTTGTTGTTGGTTGTTTGTTTGTTTTGGCATTTATCTAGCTTGGAATTCTCTGAGCTTCCTGAATCTGTTGTTTATTGTGTGGCACTAATTTGGGGAAATTTTTTAGTTATAATTGCTTCTGGTTTTCTTTCTCTTTTTTTTCCTTTGGCTATTTCCATTACATGCAAGTTGTTTCATAAGACAATTATGAACAACTTACATGTCTTATGAACATGTAAGTTGTTCATAAGACATGTAAGTTGTTTCATAAGACACACACACACACACACATTTTTTTTGAGATGGAGTCTCGCTGTGTCGCCCAGGCTGGAGTGCAGTGGTATGACCTCGGCTCACTGCAACCTGCACTTCCCAGGTTCAAGTGATTCTCCTGCCTCAGCCTCCTGAGTAGCTGGAATTACAGGCACGTGCCACCATGCCTGGCTAATTTTTGTATTTTTAATAGAGACAGGGTTTCACCATGTTGGTCAGGCTGGTCTCGAACTCCTGACCTCATGATCCACCCGCCTCCGCCTCCCAGAGTGCTGGGATTACAGCCACCATGCCAGGCCTACTTTTTTTTTGTCAGCCTATTTTTCTCTGCTTTTCAGTGTTCAGATCTAATTTTTTTAATGAGTGCATCATTAAAATGCACAGGAATGAAGACGTTCTTCATTCCTGTATCACCTTGATTCTTTTTTAGAATTTCTCTCTCTGCTTACATTAACAGTCTTTCCTCTCATGTCATCTGCTTTATTCATTAGAGCCCTTGGTGCATTAATGGTAGTTATAGTTCCATCTGATAAATCTTTTTGTTTGGAGACGTGCTACCACGCTATTCCCCAGGCTGGAGTATGGTGGTGGAATCTTGGCTCACCACAATCTCTCCCTCCTAGGCTGAAGTGATCCTCCCTCATTAGCCTCCCAAGTAGCTGAGACTATAGGCATGTGCTATCACGCCTGGCTGATTTTTGTTTTTTTTTTGGTGGAGATGGGGTTTTACCATGTTGACCAGCCAAGTCTTGAACTCCTGGATTCAAGCTGTCCACCTGCAATCACTTCCCAAAGTGCTGGGATTACAGGCTTGAGTCACTGTGTCTAGCCTCCATCTGAAAAACCTAACATTCCTGTTAAATCTGAGTGTGAATTTGATGCTTGCTCTGTCTCTTCAGTTTTTTTTGCCTTTTAGTATGCATTGTAATTTTTTCTTGAGAGATGCACATAAAGTACTATGTAGAAAGGAACTTTGGTAGATGGGCTCTAATGTACTGGTAAGGTATTTGGGGAGGGGAAGCAGTCTGTAATCTATATCATTAAGACTCAATGTCTTTGTGAGCCTGTGGCCATTGGACTGTGGCTTACATGGAACATGATGGGTATAGGGAGCTGGAATTGGGGTTTTTAATTCTACCATGTAGAATGCTATAGCAGGCTAGAGTTGAGTATCTTTTTTTCCTTTAGGTCACTTAGGCATTAAAAAACCTTAGTAGGATAAACTAGTTTCTCTTGAGGGCTTACTTTTAATAGAACAGAATGTTCTTCTGTATTTCAAAATGGCAACTTTGCATCTTTCCCTCCGAGAAGCTCAAGGGGACTTTTCAGGGAAAAGTTAAAAAAAAAAATTGTGCATTCCCATAAAATTTGGCTTCTTAGTAGGTTTTTGTTTTTGTTTTTGTTTCTTGAGATGGAGTCTCGCTCTGTCACCCAGGCTGGAGTGCAGTAGTGCGATGTCGGCTCACTGCATGCTCCGCCTCCCAGGTTCAAGCAATTCTGTGCCTCAGCCTCCCAAGTAGCTGGGATTATAGGCACCCACCAGCAGCCCTAGCTCATTTTTGTATTTTTAGTAGAGATGGAGTTTTACCATCTTGGCTAGACTGGTCTTGAACTCCTGACCTCATGATCCACCCACCTTAGCTTCCCAAAGTGTTGGGATTACATGCATGAGCCACCATGCCTGGCCTCTTAGTTTTTAACTTGCATTGCATACTTCCTACCAGGAGCCTTCAGTAATTCTTTAATTACAGGTTAGGTTTTCATACTTTGGGACTGGTTGCCACAGAGGCTTAAGATCTACTCAGATTGTCTATTTCTTTATAACTTGTTCTTGGTGTAGATTGTATGTTTCTGGGAATTTGTTTTTTTCTCCAGGTTATGCAGTTTGCTGGGATACAGTAGTTTATAGGATGCACTGATAATCCTTAACTTTTTTTGTATAAAATCTATAGTAACGCCTCTTTTGTTTCTAATATTAATTATTTGGCTCTTCTTTTCTTAGTCAATCTAGCTAAATTTGGCAGCTCTTTATCTTTTTCAAGAACAGAATTTTGATTTCATTGGTTTTTCTTAGTTGTTTTTCTATTCTCTGTTTTGTTTACATCTGTGCTTCCTTTTGCTTTAATGTGTCACTTAACGAAGGCATATGTTCCAAGTAATGCATTGACAGTGATTTCACTGTCTTGCAAACATCACAGTGTGCTTACACAAACTTGGATGGTATAACCTACTATACATGTAGGCCAGTTATTGCCTTAGGTGACTAACCTGTTAGCATGTGTTGAATATGGCAGGTAATTATAATACAGTGGTAAGTTCTAAATAAAAAAAATTTAGTAAAAATGGAATATTACAATATTATGAGATGACCATTGTATATTTAGTTCATCTTGAATGAAATGTTTTGTGGAGCATGGATGTATTTTGTTATTCTTTTAGTTCTTTAAGGTGCAAATTTTGGTTGTTGATTTGAGATCTTTTTTTAAAGTGCTTTAGGGTTCCCTCAGCACTGCTTCTGCTCTATCCCATAAGTTTGGTATTTTTTCGTTTTTATTTGCCTCACATATTATAGTTTCTATTGGACTTCTCGTCTTTGATGGATAGGCCATTTAAGACGTATTGTTTAAATTCTACTTATGTATGGATTTTTGGGGTTTTTTTTCTGCTGTTGATTTCTTTTTTTATTTTTGAGGCGGAGAGTCTCGCTGTGTCACCCAGGCTGGAGTGCAGTGGTGTGATCTCAGCTCACTGGAAGCTCCGCCTCCTGGCTTCACACCATTCTCCTGCCTTAGCCTCCCAAGTGACTGGGTCTACAGACACATGCCACCAAGCGCAGCTAATTTTGTTTTTGTATTTTTAGTAGACAACAGGGTATCACTGTGCTAGCCAAAATGGTCTTGATCTCCTGACCTCATGATCCGCCCACTTCGGCCCCCCAAAGTGCTGGGATTACAGGCGTGAGCCCCTGTGCCTGGTCTCTTCTGCTGTTGATTTCTACTTTTATTGTATCCTGATCTGAAAAGAAACTTTTATGAGTTAAGTCTTCCTATATTTGTTAAGATTTATTTTGTGGCATTGTGTGTCCTGATGAATGTTCCATGTGCCCTTGAAAAGAATGTGCATTCTGCTACTTTTGTGAATGTAGAGCAGGAATCCCCAGTCCCAGGTCGGACCATTACCACACTGTGGCCTGTTAGGAAGCGGGTCGTACAGCAGAAGGTGAGCATCAGGCAGGTGAGCAAGCATTGCCATCTGAACCCCACCCCCACATCCTGTCAGATCAACGGCAGCATTAGATTCTCGTAATATGTAGGTTGCATGCTCCTTATGAGAAATCTAGATTCCGATGATCAGGTTTCATCCCAAACCCTTCCACCCCTCGACTGGCTCCATCCATGGAAAAATTGTTAATTGTTGTTAATCTCTTACTGTGCCTAATTTATAAATTTAACTTTATCATAGGTATGTACGGATAGGCTTGACTGTGACTGTGGTGGGTTCATTTCCACAGTGGTTTACTCACATGGCAGATGGGTAGAGGCCTGTTTCTTACCATGTAAATCCCCTCATAGGGCTGCCTGAGTGACTTCAGACATGGCGGTTAACCTTTGCCAGAGAAACTGATCCAAAAGAGAGGGAAGAGAAAGCCATAGTACCTTTCATGACCTAGACTCACAAGTCGCATTGTCATTTCCACAGTATCCTACCTGTATGTTCTAGGTCAGAAACACACCTAAGGGTTACGTTCATATAGCATCATTAATCTGAAAGTTTGCTTATATTATTACTACCTTTCTATTTTAGAGAATATAACTGTTTTCTCACTGGCCAGAATGGGGTTGGTTAATTCAAGCTTAGAGACTGTTGAATCAGAGATAGGTAAGATTCAGTGGTCTTCTATTTTGTTCTTACTTTCCAACAGACTATAGTGGGGCTCTTTCCATTGTTTCAGTGAAACAGTGCTGAAATGTTTCACTCTCTTCTTTGGAGGTCTCCATTAGGTTTTATTATTCCCATCTATGGCACTTGAACATCCAGAATATATCCTAACAGGAAATCAAACATTCTGCTTCAAGCCTTGTAAATAATGTGTTAAAGTTTTACTGAAGCTTATCTTCCCACACTTTCTGTGACTTTCCACTTGCATCTGCCGTGGATTTTGAGCTAGTTCTAAGCCTGCTGTCCATATCCATTGTAGGCAGAATTGTATTGGAATGAAATCATTAATTGCAGTTATCTAGTCTGTATGTTTCTGGAGTATTTTTTCTTACCCAGGTAGCTTCTGCAGTTTTTTAAACAATCAGTTAATTTTAGCCACTTTTCAGTTATAGAGAGACGCAGTAATCTGTTGCAAATACCACATCTGACTTGGAAGTTGAAGCCCACATGCATGTGCTTTTTGTTTCTCTTGCTTTTGAAATTTCTGTTCGTTTGGCTATATACAGTAAACGTCACTTGGGATGCAGTATATACAAATACTGGGTTTGACAAATGAAAGACTTGTAACCACCAGTATAATGAACATGTAAAATACAAAAATCTATTTGCACTGTCCCTGTATATTTAACTCTTCCCTTTTCAGTTCCTGGCAAATGCTGATCTGCTTTTCATTTGTATGTTTTGCCTTTTTCTTTTTCTTTTGATTCCTTAACTAGAGATGGGGTCACCCTATGTTGCCCAGGCTAGTCTCAAACTCCTGGGTTTAATCGGTCCTCCCATCTTCACCTCCCAAAGTGCTGGTATTATGGATGTGAGCTACCATGCTGCATAGTTTGTTTTTTCTAAACTCTTGTATAAGCATCATGCTGACTTAATCTTTTGATATTTGGCATTATACATCTAGTATTCTTCCATGTTGTTAATGTTGCAACAAAAGTTTTTTTCCTGTCAATTGCTGAGTAGTATTTTATTGCATAAATGTACTAGTTTGTCCATTTGCCTGTTGAAGGACAGTTGGGTGACTGAAAGACTGAAAAAGAAATAAGTAACTGTAATTTCAGTTTCTGAGTACAGACTTGTAACCACCAGTATAATGGTTCTGAGTACAGAAACTGAAATTATAGTTTTAAAACCTTGCAATGAAGAAAACATTGGCAAGTTCTATTAAACATTTAAGAAATGAGGTCAATTCTATACAGTCCTCTTCCAGACATACTTTTCAATTTAATCTTCCTAAACCATAATTGGTATTTGTAAGGAAGAAATTTATATGTTGCTTAAGTTAAATATTTTAATCTCTTTAATTATGAGGTGTTAATTCTTGATGTTTTGAGGAATCCAGCTTTATTGCCTTTTCTTGTTTGTCTCTCTCAAGAGAAACTGAGGAAGAAGAAAAGTAACAGCAATAGGAACCTGTAATCCCTAGTTATGAATTTTTGTGTCTAAACTATTGGTTATTATTAAGGAATGTAGAGTTTTTTTGGAATAGGTTGTGAATCTATAATTATCTATAATCTGTAAAAATAAGTTTAAAAAAGCAGGCTTCTACAGAATTTATGTAGTATGTAGTCAAACTAATTTATTAGAAGCTAAATTGGTGAAGACACTAAAGTAAACACAACGGTGCATGTAAGGGTGAAGATTAGTGCTACCTTTTATAATGTAGTTTGGGAATATAGCCTTAAAAGGAATTGTTTATCCTGTTTAATCATTTTACTTCAATATCCTATCCTTAAGGAGATAATTCATAAGGTTTATTATGAGTGTATTTATTAACAGTAAACATGACAAAAACATACCCTCTAATTTTAATTTTTGCTTAGTCAACTCATGCAATAATTTGTAGCCATTAATTTTTTTTTTTTTTTTTTTTTTTTTTTTTTTGAGACAGAGTCTTGCTCTGTCACCCAGGCTGGAGTGCAGTGGCGCAATCTCGGCTCACTGCAAGCTCCACTTCCTGGGTTCACGCCATTCTGCCTTAGCCTCCCAAGTAGTTGGGACTACAGGTGCCCACCACCATACCTGGCTAATTTTGTTTTTGTATTTTTAGTAGAGACGGGGTTTCACTGTGTTAGCCAGGGTGGTCTTAATCTTCTGACCTTGTGATCCTCCAGCCTCAGCCTCCCAAAAAGCTGAGATTACAGGTGTGAGCCACCGCACCTGGCCACCATTAGTTAATTTTTAAGATTCTTAATCACCCAGGTGCAGTGGCTCACTCATGCCTGTAATCCCAGCACTTTGGGAAGCTGAGGCAGGTGGATTACCTGAGGTCAGGAGTTCGAGACCAGCTTGACCAATATGATGAAATGCCGTCTCTACTAAAAATACAAAAAAATTAGCCAGACGTGGTGGCAGGCACCTGTAATCACAACTACTTGGGAGGCTGAGGCAGGAGAATTGCTTGAACCTAGGAGGCAGAGGTTGCAGTAAGCCGAGATTGCGCCACTGCACTCCAGCCCAGGTAAGACAGAGTGATACTCCATTGCCGCCACCAACAAGAAAGATTATTAATCATGAGGGAAAATACTTCTATATTAACCTTATTAAAATTTAAAAAGATAAACAGTGTGACCCTAGTTGTATTAAATATTTGAGCATATATATGGACACTTAAAAATAGATATTTTTCCTTAATCTGTGGTTTAAATTTGGAATATTTAATTTTTAATTAAGACCTCATCACCTGATTCTTCCAATGAGAATTCCATAGCAACTCCTCCCCCAGAGGAACAAGGGCAAGGTGATGCCCCACCACAGCACGAAGATGAAGATCCTGCATTTCCACATACTGACCTGGCAAAGCTGGATGACATGATCAACAGGTGCATTTGTTTGGATTTGTTTTATTAATGGATGCCGTAAACTAGAAAAGCAAAACTACTTACTACCAGCATTGCAACTAGGAGTAAATGAGAAAAAGAAAAAAGTAGCTTGTAGTGTCTCAAGTCTTACTCTTTTAATAGTCTGAACATTTTAGTCCTAGCTGAACACTTTGCAGCTCATTGTACTTAGTGCAGGCATTTCTTGTGGATTTTAAATATTGGAAGGTAATGACAATATGAATACAGTTTCAAATTAATGATGCTCTATGAACCCTTCCTGTGTTTGTAGCCTAGACAAATAGGTAGGTGTTTTGTTTTGAATGTTTACAAACATTTCTCTTTGATAACAACTTCGTACCAGAGTTCTGGAGAACTTTTCTCGGTTGTGGAATGTCCATTTGCTACAGCAGGGACCTTATTGCAGAAGGTTGTATTGCTTCTTTCTCTGTTTTGTTTAGTGGTTGCTGATTTCTGTTAGAGTGTGTTTTTCATAAGGACTAGAGAACTGAAACTGTTAGTAAATCCTTAGTGGCAGGAAGAATTTTTTTGTGTGTCCATGTAAAAGCAACAAAAAGGATAGAATCAGTTTACCTTTTTTTTAGTTTTATTTTTTTTTTGACACGGAGTCTCGCTGTCTCCTAGGCTGGAGTGCAGTGGGGCGATCTCGGCTCACTGCAAGCTCCGCCTCCTGGGTTCACGCCATTCTCCTGCCTCAGCCTCCCGAGTAGCTGGGACTACAGGCGCCCGCCACCGCGCCCGGCTAGTTTTTTGTATTTTTTAGTAGAGACGGGGTTTCACCGTGTTAGCCAGGATGCTCTCCATCTCCTGACCTCGTGATCCACCCGTCTCGGCCTCCCAAAGTGCTGGGATTACAGGCTTGAGCCACCGCACCTGGCCCAGTTTACCTTTAATAGATTATATGTATTGAGGCATCTTTTTAAAAATGAAAACAGATATTTGGGAATTTTGCTGTTTCTTAGTATAGGGATTAAGGGACAGATGAAAGAAAGTTATTTCAGGGGAGTAGTGGGGGTTAGTCAGTAGACGTAGTTGCAGAAAGCTGAACTTTTTATAAAACTAAGGAATGTACCAGGTGAGTGTGTGGTGCCCTTTGCATCACTTTTTAATGTAGGAGTGTACTTAAGATGGCATAGAGGCTTTCTGTATTGCCTTTTGATATAGGAATGTACCTATGACAGTAGGTTTAGAGGCTCACACCTGAGACATGATCTTTAGGAAAAGGTGAGATAAATGTCTTGTTGAGATCTCCTAATTTCTTTTGTCGTTGTGAAGGGAGTAAAAGAAAACATTTGGCACACTGTATCCTTTTACTAGTAAATATGAGCCCCCAAAGAGCATTTTCCTACTAATAAATTGTATACATTTAATTGATAATTGAATAGGTTAGTTTTAGTGTTCTATGGAAGCTATTGAAAGAATTCCCTGCCATTGCTGTATCTCATTTGACAGTGCCTAAAAAAAATTTTGTATGTAGACACAATAGATGTCTTTTAATTTTGCAATGTAGATAATTTGCCCACTTCCTTTTAAAAGTGTTTATGGTGAATATAATATAGTCGGAATTTCTCACTTTTTCATAGTAACAGTAATTATGGTAGGTAACTTACAGTGTTTCATTAATATGAAACCAGTAAAGCTTCTTTTTGTTTTATAATAATTCTTAGGCCTCGATGGGTGGTTCCTGTTTTGCCAAAAGGGGAATTAGAAGTTCTTTTAGAAGCCGCTATTGATCTTAGTGTAAAAGGTGAGTTTGGATGTACATTTTCTATAATAAGTATTCCTATATATACTTACACCTTGTTTTTAAAGGCTTTTCGTCCCTCTGTTACAAAGGTACTGTTTATTCCTAGTTTATAATATCTCACAAATCTTCCTGGTAAGGATTATTTTACATATATACATGCATATTATGTATACTTATTACATATATACATACACACAAATATACATACTTCCCTATAGTAAAGGTCCATAGAAATCTGTAGATAGCCTTTAGAGATACTTGGAGCCATTTAACTATTATATGTAATTTTATATGTCTAACCGTATTTCTAAGGTGAGAATATATATTTTTTAATTTTTTTTTTTTTTTTTTTTTTGAGACGGAGTCTTGCTCTGTCGCCCGGGCTGGAGTGCAGTGGCCGGATCTCAGCTCACTGCAAGCTCCGCCTCCTGGGTTTACGCCATTCTCCTGCCTCAGCCTCCTGTGTAGCTGGGACTACAGGCGTCTGCCACCTCACCCAGCTAGTTTTTTGTATTTTTTAGTAGAGACGGGGTTTCACCGTGTTAGCCAGGATAGTCTCGATCTCCTGACCTCATGATCTGCCGTCTCGGCCTCCCAAAGTGCTGGGATTACAGGCTTGAGCCACTGCGCTCGGCCTATTTTTTAAATTTTAAAAAAGATTCTTATCCAGAAGTTAGAAAATATTTTCCAGAATATGATAGTTCTAAAGTCTGCTATATAAAGTAATGTACATTAAAGCATATATTACAATTTAAAAAGTACTGCATAGAGGTTTATTGTATGACATCACATTTGGTGACCTTTTTATACTTAAGTCACATGTGATTGAGAAATGTGTTAATTTGTGATTGAGAAATATGTTAATTTGGAAATAATTTTGCCAATAATTTTTATTTTATTATTATTTTTTGAGATAAAGTCTTGCTCTGTCACCCAGGCTGGAGTCAGTGGTGTGATACCAGCTACTGCAACTTCCGCCTCCCAGATTTAAGTGATTCTCCAGCCTCAGCTCCCCGAAGTAGCTAGGATTACAGGCATGAGCCACCACACCTGGCCAGCCCCATCTTTTTTTTTTTTCTTAACGTGGAAATCAGTATTTCACTGATATTGAGTGTATATGTTTAATAAACTGTCTAGCTTACATATTTAGCTTTTTTTTTTTTTTTTTTTTTGAGACGGAGTCTCGCTGTGTCTCCCAGGCTGGAGTGCAGTGGCCTGATCTGGGCTCACTGCAAGCTCCGCCTCCCGGGTTCACGCCATTCTCCCGCCTCAGCCTCCCAAGTAGCTGAGACTACAGGCGCCCGCCACCACGCCCGGCTAGTTTTTTGTATTTTTAGTAGAGACGGGGTTTCACCATGTTAGCCAGGATGGTCTCCATCTCCTGACCTCAGGTGATCCACCCGTCTCGGCCTCCCAAAGTGCTGGGATTACAGGCTTGAGCCACCGCGCCCGGCCTAGCTTTTTTTTTTTTTTCTTAACACAGAGTTGAAGGGTTTTTCTCAAGAAGAGAAAACTCTTGAAACATGAAGCCTTAATTTTTTAAAAAAACAACCTGTGAAGAAAATTTGACATTTTTACTCTCAGCCACAAGTACAAGCTTTGGGTATGAATGAAGCATTTTGGATGATTTTGTTGTAATAGTAGGTGCAGTAAAATTAATGGATGAGCAGATTTTGTAATATTTCGTATTTATTTATATTTATTTATTTATTTAATTTTTTATTTTACTTAATTTTTTTTTTTTTTTTTGAGGCGGAATCTCGCTTTGTCGCCCAGGCTGGAGTGCAGTGGCGCGATCTTGGCTCACTACAAGCTCCGCCTTCAGGGTTCACGCCATTTTCCTGCCTCAGCCTCGCCGGTAACTGGGACTAAAGGCGCCCACCACCATGCCGGGCTAATTTTGTTTTTGTGTTTTTAGTGGAGACGGGGTTTCGCTGTGTTAGCCAGAATAGTGTCGATCTCCTGACCTCAGGCTTCACCCGCCTTGGCCTTCTAAAGTGCTGGGATTACAGGGGTGATCCACTGCCCCTGGCCAATATTGTGTATTTTTTTAAAGGAGTTTTGAAGGCTGTTAAGAGAGGTTAGAAGTATTTAATTTTTGTGCCATTCAACAGGAACTTAACTGTCAGTGTTGTTAGACAAATTTTTAATTCCTTTGGTATTCTGTTAAATGTTTCTGTTGCTGAGTCTGACTCCGTGGTGATATTAATACTTTCATTTAATAACTATCCTACAGTCATTTAAAGACTGTCATGTTGTTTTATTGATCTTACCAATATGTGATCTAGTGACCTCTGAAAATATTTTATCAGATTGAAAATATTTCTCCTCATTTAAATTTCTTTTGTTAATTGCATATTTATTCATTAATTGAGCAAATGTCAAGGACTTCTGTACTGGGTATGTTCTAGGGTCTAACACTACAAAATGAACAGAAACTGGAAATGGTATTTCAGTTTATAGCGTTGATATTCAGTGAATGTATGTCATTTGCAGGGACTTTGCCTCTGTCATTTTTTTCTGGGATCATGATTACTGTAAGATACTGTAAGATTAAACTAGTTTAAATGATAGCATAGTATGTATATAATTCAAATCAAAATATATATCCTTGTACCTATTTAATATGTTCTGAGTTGCTTGAAGAGTTACAGGTTTTCTAGCTGGGTGCAGTGATCCTGTAATCCCTGTAATCTCAGCACTGTGGGAGACTGAGGCCAGAAGGTCACCTGAGGTCAGGTGTTTGAGACCAGCCTGGCCAATATGGCAAAACTCTGTCTGTATTTAAACTACAAAAAGTAGCCAGGAGTGGTGGTGCATGCCTATAATCCCAGCTATTTGGAGGCTGAGGCAGGAGAATTTTTTAAACCTGGAAAGCGGAGATTATAGTGAGCCAAGATTGTGCTACTGTACTCCAGCCTGGGAAATAGAGCAAGACTCTGTTTCAAAAGAAAAAAGTTTTCTTTTTTGATCGAGGCACCTGGATCTTGCTTTTCTTAAATCAAGTAAAGGTAAAAAGAAGCGAGAAACTTAGGATTAGTCTCTTAAATTTGATGATAAATGGGTAATTTACCAGGAAAATCAGGTTTTTTAAATTGTCACTTTTTAATTTTCAGTTTTTGAACCGTATTTCAGTAATTAAAATGCTGTGAAATGGTTCAATTCCCTGTCTACTAGTAAACATTCTTTAACTCCAATGTCATGTTTTCAAGCTTTCAATTCATTACTTGATTTGATGTAGTTTACACAACTGTTTCTGAAGTTTACTGAATATTATATTTCATTCGTTTTTCTGAAATCCCATGTTTTTTCACCTTTTTAACATCTTATAATGTCATGTCCCATTTCAAAAGCCACAACACTATTTGTGAATTGGAGACCATAATAGTTTGTAGCAATTTATTATGTTTAATCATGTAAGTGGCCAAATAATTTTTTTTTTAAACATTCTTTGTTTGGCTCTTGTTTTAGGCCTTGATGTTAAAAGTGAAGCATGCCAACGTTTTTTTCGAGATGGACTGACAATATCTTTCACTAAAATTCTTACGGATGAGGCTGTGAGTGGCTGGAAGTTTGAAATTCATGTGAGTCTTGTATTTCATTTCTGGGACTCAGATTTACATCCCGTGGATTCGTTTTTGAAGTACGCACGTACTTCAGTGCGTAACATATTAACATATCAAGTCTGCTGATAGATACTGCATAATGGAAGGTTACCATGGTCTTTAAAAATGAGCTTGTAGTTTTGATTTAGTAAACCTTGGTTTAACCTGTCCCCTGAAATTTCAATGACCTTGTAACCTTACACACAATACAGTGTATTTAATCAATTGCATGATAGTGTTGATTGGAAGAGGCCCTACTATTTTGTACCACTTGAGATAAAAAATATTTAAGCAGATTCTCAATGTAGCTGGGATAACAAAGGATGTAATTTCAGTGCAAATGTAAATGGTAAAGAAACTCACTCTGCACAAATGTAAAGCAAAGAAACTATTTTCCAGAGTGTAATAGTTCGAAAGTCGGTTATGTGATGTGCAGAGAAAGAAAGAAGGAAGATTGGTAGAGAAAGAAGACCCCTGTCTTCAAAACTTAGACCAGAAACCAGTACTCACATAATTTTGTAATATGAGTTCAGACTTAGAGTTTTGATGCCAAAAGAGTCAAATAGAATTTAATATATTCTCAGCTTAGTAGTATCTTCAAGTGATGGGTAAAAGGAAACAACTAATCTCAGGTAATACTGTAAGTCTGATACCTGGATATATATGGCAGTCTGCCAAGTATCTTGATTCTAAGATCCTTTCATATTCCAGAGATTTTAAAAGTTACAAAAAATAAGGTATCTTTACTGAATTACTGTACATACTTCAGGCCTCTGGTTCTTATTTAGAAAATGCAGTTAACCAAAAGTTATGAATCAAATACATACTTTTTGATGACCTCAACCTAAAAAATACAACTTAGATATTTTCCACAAATGACCATGGCATACATATGCCAGCAGCTCTGAATTGACCTGTAACTTTTTCTTAGGTGTGGAAATTGAAATTTTGAAAATATTTCCTCTTAAGTAGAAATTCCAGAGAGAAAAGTGGAAATTGATGTGTGTCCTGTGGACATAAAGCAGAAATAGACAAACTGTGGTACCTACTTTGTTATCTTTCTCAAATAGCTTTTGAAATTAGGTGCAAATTTATGAAATAAATATTAATTTATCTTTATCAGTGTATTACTTTGATCACGATATTAGTGAAATAAGCCAAATTAAGATGACTAGTGCAGAAAAATGGAAAGAGATTATTAACAAAAATTAAATGTGTTTGAAATTGCAATGTTTTCTTATTATAAACTGTCTTATATCCTATCCATGTAACAGAGATGTATTATTAACAATACTCATCGCCTAGTGGAGCTTTGTGTGGCCAAGTTGTCCCAAGATTGGTTTCCACTTCTAGAACTTCTCGCCATGGCCTTAAATCCTCATTGCAAGTTTCATATCTACAATGGTACACGTCCATGTGAATTAATTTCCTCAAATGCTCAGTTGCCTGAAGCTGAATTATTTGCTTGTTCTTCAGATCCTCGAACACCAAAAGTGTGTTGGTTTGTTATTTTCAAGATTAAATATTAATTTTTTTTGTTTGTATTTGCCACAAACCGTTAGTGAGGTGAACCTCTCTTTAAATAATAATCAACAAGTCAATACATAATCTTGTTTTCTGTGGGATTCTGTTTAAAGGCCTGTTATTTAATATGTATAGCCTTGAACTCATGGTCAATAACCATAAAACTCATGCCATTTGAACAGGGCTTATTATGTATTGGTTGGTTGAATATGCCCTTTGAAGCATAGCATTGTGTTTCTCTGAGGAGAAGTCAGTATTTGCCAATTCATTGTTCACAGCTACTTTAGAGACTGTAATTACTGCAAATAAGCATGGACTGTTCTTTGTTTGTACTGTGTGTATATATTTTTTAAAACAGCAGAATACTTACATATATTTACAGACCGTATAAACTTAGTGAGATTTAAAAATTGTACTGTTTTGCTTTCATGACATACCATTAGGCATTTCTTGTAATGCCTAATTTTCTTAGGAGAAGATGGCTCAGTGTTCAACAGCTAAATCTTGAATCATGTAAGTAATCTTTGTAAGTGTACCTCAGAGGGAAGTTAGATCTGCTTTATACTCATCAGAATTACAGTTTTTCTCAAGGAAGTGGGATAGAAGAAAACAAAACCTAATTATACACCAAAAAAGACAAAAAAGAAAAAACAGCGAAAACTACTGCACTAGCAGTCAAGGCTATGGAAAAGTCACCCAGTTTTGTTTATTTTCACTTCAATGTGTCAGTATCTTTCATACTACTGTAGTGGCTATTTCATATCTCAAAGTCAGTTTGATCATATTAAATTCAATTAATATTTAAGCACTTAAAACTTAACCAGCAGTAGAAAAAGAAAATAGAACATGGCTTTGACAAGTATACTGCATATGCACATGTGCGTGTGCTCACACACACGCAAACACACAAACTCACAGAATCCAAAAAGATAAAATGATACAGAATTCCTTTAAAGTAGTATAAAATTTTTGTGAACAGAGATAATTTACTTTTTTCTTTCCCATTGGTTCAAGTTGGTTAAATTCTGTTACTGCTTTTTCTTGTGTTATTTCCAGAGGCAGGACTTAAGTAGTGTATTGAATAGAAATGACAAAAGGAGGCATTCTTGATTGTTCCTGATCTTAGATAAATAGCTTTCAGTCTTTCATCATAGACTATGATGTTAGCCAAGAGCTTTTTACATAAAGTCTTTCTTATGTTAATGTCAGTTATTTCTATTCCTCATTTGTTTTTGGCGTTGATGGAGATGATCATGTGATTTTTTTTTCCCCCTTCATTCTCTTAAGATTGTGTGTCATATTGATCGATATTTGTATGTTGAAGTGTCTTTTATTCCAGGGAAAAAAAAAGTCCCACTTGGTCATGAATATAATCTTTTTAGTATGTTTTGAATTTTGTTGTTAGTATAGCATTGCGGAATTTTGCATCCATATTTATAAGGGATCAATATTTATATATAGGGTTTTTTTTTTTTTGTAGTTTCTGTGTCTTGTTTTGATGTCAGGGTAACACTGTCTTCATAGATGAGTTTGGGTATGTTCTTAACTCCTCGGTTTTTTCGAAGAGTTTGAGGATGATTGGTGTTCTTTAAGTGTTTGGTAGAATACTCCAGTGAAGTGATTGGGTTTTATTTCGGCTTTTCTTTATTGGGGTATTTTTGATTGCTGATTCTGTCTGATTAGTTATGGGCCTATTCAGATTTTCTATTTCTTCATGGTTGCATCTTGTGTAGATTGTGTATTTCTAGAAAGTTGTCCTCCTATATAGGTTATCCAATTTTTTATTTCTATAATGTACATAGTAATGTCTCCTCTTTTGTTTCTGCTATTAGTTATTTGAGTCTTCTCTCTTTTTCTTAGTCAAACAGGCTAGAATTTTGGCAATTTGTTTATTTTTTCAAGAACCACATTTTAGTTTTGTATTTTTTTGCTCTGTCTGCTAATCTCTTGCATTTCTATTCTTCTGCTATTTTTGGGTTTATTTTGTTATCTTTTTTGTAGTTCTTTTTTGTTTTTGTTTTCGTTTTTGATACAGTGTCTTGCTCTGTCACCCAGGCTGGAGTGCAGTGGCGTGATCTCAGCTCACTGCAACCTCCACCTCCCGTGTTCAAGTGATTCTTATGCCTCAGCCTCCATAGCTGCTGGGGTTACAGGTGCTCACCACAATACCTTGCTATTTTATGTGTTTTTAGTAAGTGAGGTTTCACTATGTTGGTCAGGCTGGTCTCAAACTCCTGACCTCAGATGATCCACCCACCGGCTTCCAAAATGCTGGGATTATAGGCATGGGCCTCTGCGCCTAGTTTCTTTTTGTAGTTCTTTAAGATATAAGTTTTCAGTTGTTGATTGGAGATCCTTTTTAAAAAATCCTCTGTACTATGAAGTTCTCTTTTTGCACAGCTTTTGCTGCATCTCATAAGTTTGATATGTTTTCATTTTTCTTTGCCTCAAATATTATACTTTCTGTTGGAGTTCTCCTCCTTGATGGATGGGTCGATTAAGATGTGTTGTTTAATTTCTACTTATTTATGCATTTTTCAGTTTCTATTTTTTTTTCTTTGAGACGGAGTTTCTCTTTTTCATCCAGGCTAGAGTGCCATGGCATGATCTCGGTGATCTCGGTGATCTCAGCTCACTGCAACCTCTGCCTCCTGGGTTCAAGCAATTCTCCTGTCTCAACCTCCGGAGTAGCTAGGATTATAGGTGTGTGCCACCACACCCAGCGGATTTTTTTGTATTTTTAGTAGAGATGAGGTTTGACCGTTATTGGCCAGGCTGGTCTTGAACTCCTGACCTCGAGTGATCCTCCTGCTTTGGCCTCCCAATGTGCCAAGCTGCTTTTTCAGTTCTTCTTTTCTTTTTTGATCTCTCTCTGTCACCCAGGCTTGAGTGCAGTGGTACGATCTCGGCTCACTGCAGGCTCCACCTCCTAAATTCACACCATTCTCCTGCCTCAGCCTCCTGAGCAACTGGGACTACAGGCGCCCACCACCAGGCCTGGCTCATTTTTTGTATTTTTAGTAGAGACGGGGTTTCACTGTGTTAGGCAGGATGGTCTTGATCTCCTGACATAGTGATCTGCCTGCCTTGGCCTCCCAAAGTTCTGGGATTATAGGCACGACCCACCGCGCCTGGCCTCAGTTTTTCTTCTGCTATTGATTCCTAGTTTCCTTGCATCCTAATCTGGAAAGATAGTTTGTATGAGCTCAATCTTAAATATGTTAAGATTTGTTTGTTATGTAATGTATCCTGATGAATGCTCTAAGTGCACTTGACAAGAATGTTTATTCCGCTACTTCGGTGTAGAGTGTTCCATAAATGTTTGTTAGGTCAACTTGTTCTCTACTGTTGTGCAAGGCCTTTTTTTTTTTTTTAATTGATCTTTTTTCTCTTTTTTTTGCTCTTGTCACCCAGGCTGGAGTATAGTGGTACCATCTCAGCTCACTGCAACCTCTGCCTCCCAGGCTCAAACCGTTCTCGTGCCTCAGCCTGCTGTGTAGCTGGGATTAGAGGCACCTGCCACCATGCTTGGCTCAGTTTTGTATTTTTTTTTTTTTTTTGAGACGGAGTCTCGCTCTGTCGCCCAGGCTGGAGGGCTGTGGCCGGATCTCAGCTCACCGCAAGCTCCGCCTCCCGGGTTCACGCCATTCTCCTGCCTCAGCCTCCTGAGTAGCTGGGACTACAGGCGCCCGCCACCTCGCCCGGCTAGTTTTTTGTATTTCTTTAGTAGAGATGGGGTTTCACCGTGTTAGCCAGGATGGTCTCGATCTCCTGACCTCGTGATCCGCCCGTCTCAGCCTCCCAAAGTGCTGGGATTACAGGCTTGAGCCACCGCACCCGGCCTCAGTTTTGTATTTTTAATAAGAGACAGAGATTCGTCATGTTGGCCAGTCTGGTCTTGAACTTCTAATGTCCAGTGATCCTCCTGCTTTGGCTTATTGACATTTTGTCTGATTGTTTACTGATTATTGGAAATATGGTATGGAAGTGTCTGACTAGTTTTGTACAACTGTTTCTCTCTAGGTCTCTTAATGTTTGCTTCACACCGTCAGCTGTTCTGAAGTTAGTGTAAGCATATTTATAATTGTGGCAAATTCACCCCTTTATGATTATATAACATCCTTTTTTGCCTCTTGTGAGAGATGCTACCTAAAATTTATTTTGCTTCATGTTAGCAAAATACATTCTGTCTTAGTTTATTTGTGTGGAATTTTTTGTTTGTTTGTTTTTTGAGACAGAGTCTTGCTATGTTGCACAGGCTGGAGTGCAGTGGCGCAATCTTGGCTCACTGCAAACTCGGCTTCCCAGGTTCAAGTGATTCTCATGTCTCAGTCTCCCAAGTAACTGGGATTACAGGTGTGCAACACCATACCCTGCTAATTTTTGTATTTTTAGTAGAGATGGGGTTTTGTCTTGTTGGCCAGACTGGTCTCAAACTCCTGACCTCAGGTAATCGTTGGCCTCCCAAATGTTTTGTATTCTTAACTTTCAAGTTGTGTGCATACTTGTATTTAAGTGAGTCTTTTGTAGACAGTGTATCTTGGATTCTGTTTTTGTTTTTTAAATCTATTCTGCCAATCTGTATCATTTGATTGGGAAGTTGAATCTACTTTATATTCAGAGTAATTAGTGATGAAGGATTTACCACTGCCATTTGGTTGTTTTCTGATATCTTACAGCTTTTTTCTGTATAATTTTCTTACCTACTGACTTTATTTTCATAATTTCAATTCTTCAGATTGTTTTGTATGGACATACTGTGATTCTTCTCATTTCCTTTTAGGCATGTTCCATAAATACATTTTTCCTGTTTACCATGCAGATTACATAGAGGCATACCTTGGAGATAGTATTGCAGGTTGAATTCCAGACGACTGCAGTAAAGCAGTTACCACATTGAAGGGAGTTGCACAAGTTTTTTGTTTCTCAGTGTATGTGTAATTTTCACTAAACTTTGTTAAGTATGTGGTAACATTATGTCTTTAAAAAATGTACTGTATTAAAAAATTAATTTTAAAATGCTTCATTGCTAAGAAATATGTGTGTTTACAAATTTTACTTCTAAAAAAAAAATAACATAGTATCTGCAAAGTTCAGTAAAGCAAAACATAATAAAATGAGGTATGCCTGTATATAATAGCTGTAACAGTCTATTTTAAACCCATACCAACTTGATTTCAGTTGCATACATAATGTCCTTTACACCTCAGCTACTCCAATTATGTTATTGATATCACAAATGGTATCTTTTTATGTGTAATAGTGACATAAGTTTTTTAATTCTTTGGCCTGTCAAATTCTGGAAGAGAATAAAAAGTGGATTTATTAGACAAAATTTCAGTAATACTGAGTTTTATAAATTTTGTGGTTTTCTTTACCACAGGTTTGTTAATTTTTTTTAATACATTGAGTTATCACCGAGGGCCCTTGTGTTTCAACCTGCACTCCATTTAGCATTTTTGTAGTCTAGCAGTAATGAACTCTAGCACTTTTGTTTGTCTAGAAATGTTTTAATTTCAAGGACTGTTTTGCCAAGTACCAAATTCTTATTTGATAGTATTTTCCTTTCAGTACTTCCTAATGATAATTCAGCTGTTAGCTATTTTTGAAGGCTTTTTGTTGTTGCTGTTGTTTTGTTTTTGTTACGTGAAGAGTTACTTTTCTTACTAATTTTTAGATTCTTTCTTTTTATAATGTTTCTAGGTGGTGGTCTTTGGGGGTGTGCCTTCGCTGGAGGTACTGAGTCTTTTTTATTTGTTACGTCCATGTCTTTCCTCAAATATGGCACAGTTTTGGCCACTATTTTGGCCACCATTTCTCCATATAAGATCTCTTTTTCTTTATTTTCTGCTTCTTGAATGTTCATAATGTTTGTATTTTTCCACATAGTGGTGTTCCGTAGGTCTCTCAGGCTTACTCACTTTTAACTTCTTTTTTTCCTCCACTTACTCTGATTTTAAATGACCTTTTCTCAAGGCCTGATTGTCAGTCCTGCCTATTGATGGTCTCCTGTTGAGCCCATTTTGTGAATTTTTGATTTCAGTTTCCATATTTTCATCTACAGAATTTACATTTTTGTTTGTTTGTTTGAGACAGAGCTTTGCTGTGGTTGCCCAGGCTGGAATGCAATGGCGTGATCTCGGCTCACTGCAACCTCCATCTCCTGGATTCAAGCAATTCCCCTGCCTCAGGCTCCTGCGTAGCTAGGAGTACAGACACGCGCCACCAAGCCTCGCTAACTTTTTGTGTTGTTAGTAGAGATGGGGTTTCACCATGTTGGACAGCATGGTAGCAATCTCCTGACCTCATGATCAGCCTGCCTCACCCTCCCAAAATGCTGTGATTACAGGCATGAACCACCACACCTGGCCACCCAGCTACTTGTATTTTTAGTAGAGATGGGGTTTCTTTTCCATGTTTGGTCAGGCTGGTCTTGAACTCCGGACCTCAGGTGATCTGCCCGCCTTGGCCTCCCAAAGTGCTGGGATGATAGGATGGAGCCACCGTGCCTGGCCCTGATTCTTTATTAGTTTTTCTTTCTGTTGACATGTTCATTTTATTTGTATATCATTTTTCTAATTTTCTTTAGCCTCCTTTTTCATTAGTTCATTAGGTATATTTGACTTTTTCTTAATTTTTTTTTTCTTTTGAAACAGAGTTTGGTCTGTTTCCCAGGCTAGAGGGCAGTGGTACGATCTTGGCTAACTGCAACCTCTGCCTCCCTGGTTCAAGCAATTCTCTTGCCTCAGCTTTCCCTGACCACAAGTATCTGGGATTACAGATGTGCACCACCATGCCCAGCAAGTTTTTGTATTTTTAGTAAAGATGGGGTTTCAGCATGTTGGTCAGGCTGGTCTTGAACTCCTGATCTCAGGCGATCCGCCTGCCTTGGCCCCCTAAAGTGCTGCAATTACAGGCGTGAGACACTGCGCTGATATTTTAAAGTGTTTGTCAAGTGAGTCTGACTGTGTTTCTCCAAGGACAGTTTCTTTAGATTTATTTTATCTTGTCCTACTTTTAGTATGCTGTGTCATCTTTTTATTTTTATTTTTATTTTTTATTGTTTGAGATGGAGTGTTGCTCTGTCACCCAGTCTGGAGTGCAATGGCACCATCTCAGCTCATTGCACCCTCTGCCTCCTGGGTTCAAGCAATTCTCCTGTGTCAGCCTCCCAAGCAGCTGGGATTACAGGTGCCCACGACCACTCCCAATTAATTTTTTGTATTTTTATTTTTATTTTATTATTATTATTTTAAAACCAAGTTTTGCTCTTGTTGCCCAGGCTGGAGTGTAATGATGTGATCTCGGCTCACTGCAACTTCTGCCTCCTGGGTTCAAGCAATTCTCCTGCCTCAGCCTTCCGAGTACCGGAGTTTATAGGCACCCACCACCACACTAGCTAATTTTTGTGTATTTAGCCAGGGGTTTCACCGGGTTGACCAGGCAGGTCTTAAACTTCTGACCTCAGGGGATCCACCTGCCTCAGCCTCCAAAAGTGCTGGGATTATAGACATGAGCCACCGTGGCTGGCCTGCGGAGTCATTTTGAGCATTTGAAAAGGCACTTATATTCCCCAGTCTTTGTGGACTGGTTTGTACAGGGGAATGCCTTTATTAAATCAGCTCAACTTGCAGACTTAAAGTCTGCTCTAACCTTTTCTAGGTTTCTTGAGCCTTTCCGTGAATCTTTTTTACCCATATATTTCACATGGTTCTGCTTATTCCATTCCGTGATGGTTGCTTTGAAAATTTCCCAGTTCCTCCATGAGCCTCACCTCTGCTTATTTTGTGATGCCCTATCTGTCATGTTGCATTCTTCAGTCAGTAGTTTGCCTCAGTAGTCTGCAGGTTTGTAATTCCCTTGGAGACTTTACAAATTGTCTTCCCATGGCTTCTCTTAGTCGGAGTTTTAAGCCACTGTTGGGCTCTTGCCCTTCAGGTTAAGTATACAGAGACTAATCCCACAGGCAGCCTGCAGACACATTTAGAAAGTTGTAAATCCAGCCTTCTTGATTTCTCCAGTTCATACAGAACTAGTGATCAGGTCACTGGTTCCCCAAACTGTACCCTGGTAGGAAGGGAGTGAGCAAGGATGAGTAAAAATAACTACAAAATTGCCTGTTCCCTTTGAATATGCTTTTTTCTTGGATTGGGCATTTTTTTCATAGCTGTATACTTTTGACTGATTTTCAGAATTGCAGTGAAGTTTTTTCTTTTAACAGAAACAAGGCCTTGGAGTATTTTAGTCCGCCATCTTGCTGATGTCACTCCATGAATTGACTTTTTAAAACTAAATAATAAAAAGATAGGAAAATGTAATATTGTAAATTCAGAAATATGATATTTACCAAAGGTTTTAAAATTTAGTTTTTCATCACATCAAACCTAGCTTTAGAGTTATACCTGTGTATTCTTTAAAAGTTATTTTTTATTTTGCATTTTCCACATATCCTGAATATGTTTTTCTGTTGAAAATGGAGAAATTATTTCTCCCAAGATTGGTAGTATGGTCAGACACGGTGGCTCAAGCCTATAATCCCAGCACTTTGGGAGTCCAAGGTGGGTGTTATCGCCTCAGGTCAGGAGTTTGAGACCAGCCTGGCCAACATAGTGAAACCCCATCTCTACCAAAAATACAAAAAATATCTGGGTGTGTTGGCAGGTGCCTGTAATCCCAGCTATTCAGGAGGCTGAGGCCAGGGAATCACTTGAACCTGAGAGGCAGAGGTTGCAGTGAGCTGAGATCATGCCACTGCACTCCCGCCTGGGTTACAGAGCAAGGCTCCGTCTCCAAAAAAAAAAAAAAGAAGAAGAAGAAGAAAAGATTGGTAGTAAAACATCCTTTGTTCTCTCTCCCCCTTTTTAATTTGCTTCCTAAAACTTGGCTCTAGAAAACAAGATATAAAAGTTTTCATTATACTGTATTTCTTAATTCTTAGTTTATTAATTCTTTTCATAACTTCTGAAGTCTTTAATTCATTTTGCATCTTAATGTTTAGAAATGTTTTTAGATATACAACCTTTACCTAATTCTTACTCACCAGCTACATTAGATATAAACAATACCAGTTGTGTCACTGTGAACTGTGACATAATTTCTGCCTATCCTGTGTCCAGCTAAAAGAATACAGAAAACAAAATACAATATAAAATTTTTAAATCTTTGTTAAGTACATATAACAAACATGTCTTGTACTCTTTTAAAAGATAATTTAGTATAATTTTTAAATTAAATTTTCTGTTTCTAGTATGCTTCACACAAATGCATTTCAAATAGTAACTTTTTTTCTGAAAGGGGGGAATTAATTTTTATTATTAACTGTATTACAGGGTTGGCTAGTGGATCTCATCAATAAATTTGGCACATTAAATGGGTTCCAGATATTGCATGATCGTTTTTTTAATGGATCAGCATTAAATGTTCAAATAATTGCAGCTCTTATTAAGTAAGTTATGTTTTCATGTGAATATTGTGTGGGTTGTGTCTCATTGTAAAATGAGTGTGGGTTGTGTCTCATTGTAAAATGAGGACCTGTTTTTGTGTTGTCTTAAGTGTTGAAACTAATTGGCAAGTTTAGTTCTTTTAAAAAAACTGAATATTAAACAGGTTTTGTGTCCTTCATATTTCAGACCATTTGGACAATGCTATGAGTTTCTCAGTCAACATACAGTGAAAAAGTACTTCATTCCAGTTATAGAAATAGTTCCACATTTATTAGAAAACTTAACTGATGAAGAACTGAAAAAAGAAGCAAAGAATGAAGCCAAAAATGATGCCCTTTCAATGATTATTAAATCTTTGAAGAACTTAGCTTCAAGAATTTCAGGACAAGATGAGACCATACAAAATTTGGAAATTTTTAGGTTAAAGATGATACTCAGGTAAGATGTTTTCCACCTTAAATTATTATCTGTGTGAATTCTGATATAACATTTACTCCAAAATTCTCTCATTTATGGTTGCAAATTTCCTCTTTTAATGGAAGGATGAATGCACTGAATGAAATAAATAAGGTTATAACGTTTATTCCAATTTTTTCTCATAGATTGTTGCAGATTTCCTCTTTTAATGGAAAGATGAATGCACTGAATGAAATAAATAAAGTTATATCTAGTGTATCATATTATACTCATCGACATAGTAATCCTGAGGAGGAAGAATGGCTGACAGCTGAGCGAATGGCAGTAAGCCTCTTAAGTCTTTTATTGTGAATGAAATGCTGCTTATAAAAAATTACATTATTACCAGTTACGGTTAGAAGCAACAGTAGCAAAAACTAAAATTGAAAGATTTATGAGTAATTGTAAGATCTTTTTATAATAATAATAAAAGGTTTAATAAATGATTAGTTGTTTGTTGAGGTAACAATTCTTCCTCTGGTAAATTTATTATTGCTGAATATAGATGTGATCTTCAGAGGGGTTGAGTGGATCTGCAGTCTAGTGAATGAAGTAACATAGTGATCACTTCCTAATTCAATTTGGAGATTAATAAATAGGGATTATAACTAATGGGATAATTGAGTGGTGCTTTACCATGATTTTAAGAATACTAAGATTCATTTCTTTTTTTTTTTTTTTTTTTGAGACAAAGTCTTGCTCCATTACCCATGCTGGAGTGCAGTGGTACAATCTCCACTCACTGTAACCTCCGCATACTGGGTTCAAGGAGTTCTCTGCCTCAGCCTCCCGATGAGCTGGTGTTACAGGCATTTGCAACCATGCCTGGCTAATTTTTGTATTTTGTATTTTTACAAAAATACAAGATGGATTTCACCATCTTGGCCAGGCTGGTCTTGAACTCCTGACCTCATGATCCACCTGCCTCGGCCTCCCAAAGTGTAAGATTAATTTCTTAATAATTTTATTTTAAAATCACTTATATATGTCATTTTGACAGGTAATGAAACTGTTTACCATAGATATCTTCATATATTTTAGTTTTGAAATAAATAACAAATAGTTTACCAAAGTATTAAAAAGTCTTTTTTTGAGTGTATGTGGTTTGCTACTAGTGGAGATCATTTCTGTAGAATAATCTTTACCATAAAATAATCTTCAGTGGATTATTGAAAATAATAACACTATAGCGATAGTGGAAAGGATTATAATGTGAAAAAAGATACGCTAAGGACATTTGGGTGGTACTAATGGTGTTTACTTAGACCCACGTTCATACTCAGTGCTATTTGCCTGCTTTGTGCAATGTTAAACAGAATTACTCAGTATATTCACTAGTCCTTGAATTATTACTGGTTCTTGAGAGTCACCAATAGTGAAAGTATTTAGCAAAATTTCACGTTGTTGTGGCACTTTTATTGTATTTTGCAGAAGAATCTAAGATTGGAAATATAAAACTGGTTGTTTTCAATGGATAGTTTGAGAAGTGTACTGTTGTATCACATATGGGAGTCTTTGTGAGCAGAAATAAAATTCTGTAAAATTATTTATTTTAATATTTACTAATTGCAAATTAAAACACCAACATAATTCATTATATTAGTGGATTACAATTGGTGAATCTAGCACACCTATGGGAAGATTTTGTATGCCAGATTCTGTGAAATAAGTTATTTTAGTATTTAATTTTGAATTAACGCAACACTTAAATATTACACAACCGTGCTGTAATTTGTGAATGTATACATAATTTGGACTTTTGAATTCTTAACGTTATTTAGAAGTCAGAGACATATTTTTGTTTTGCTTTTTAAAAAAATTTCTTTTTAGTTTCTGCATTGAATTTTTGTGTTACATTTAGGAATGGATACAGCAAAATAGTATCTTATCCATAGTCTTGCAAGACAGTCTTCATCAACCACAATATGTAGAAAAGCTAGAGAAAATTCTTCGTTTTGTGATTAAAGAAAAGGCTCTTACATTACAGGACCTTGATAATATCTGGGCAGCACAGGTAAGAGAGTGAGATGATAGCTATTTTCTAAGAAAGATACCGAAAAGGAGAAGTTTTGTGGTAACCCTTATGTAAGGCCAGCAATTTAGTATTGCCTGACTTTTACCAATGCATGTGCTGTTCATGTAGAGAAATCCTACCAAGAATTTTTAAACAAAAAGTAACATTTTTCTGTCTTTGTATATACTCAACGGCAGCAGCTTATATAGATTGTTTTTTGTTTTGTTTTGTTTTGAGACAGAGTCTCGCTCTGTCTCCCAGACTGGAGTGCAGTGGTGGGAATCTCAGCTCACTGGAAGCTCCGCCTCCTGGGTTCATGCCATTCTCCTGCCTCACCCTCCAGAGTAGCTGGGACTACAGGTGCCCACAACCAGGCCCGCCTAATATTTTGTTTTTTTCAGAAGAGACGGGGTTTCACTGTGTTCGCCAGGATGGTCTTGATCTCCCTACCTCATGATCCACCGTCCTCGGCCCTGCAAAGTGCTGGGATTGTAGGCGTGAGCCACTGCACTCGCCCATAGATGGGTTTTAAACGAACAAAATAGAGCAAAATAATTGTCATTAAAGGAACAATTATTGAAAGAGTATAAATAATCTGTATTTGGAGGCTTTCACCTAAGTAATGCATAGAAGAAACAAATATCACAAGAGTTCCATTACTGTGACTTTAAAAAACATACGATTATTATAGAAGATTGTGACTTTCCTTTTTTTTTTTTTTTTTGAGACGGAGTTTCGCTCTGCTCTGTCGCCCAGGCTGGAGTGCATTGGCTGGATATCAGCTCACTGCAAGCTCCGCCTCCCAGGTTCATGCCATTCTTCTGCCTCAGCCTCCCGAGTAGCTGGAACTACAGGCGCCCGCCACCTCACTCGGCTAGTTTTTTGTAGAGATGGGGTTTCACCATATTAGCCAGGATGGTCTCGATCTCCTGGCCTCGTGATCCACCCGTCTCGGCCTCTCAAACTGCTGGGATTACAGGCTTGAGCCACTGCGCCCGGCCCAGATTGTGACTTTTCATAATAAAAACCCTGGTTTCAGAGATACTAATGCATATGTTTTTACATTATCTTAATAGTAGGTTTCTACTCCTGGGTCACTTGGGGAGTATTGCTAGGCACTAGCTCATAAAGCTTGTTTTTTGCCTTTTTTTAAAAGAGAAACAACAGAATACTTAATCTTGCCTTTATTGACCCCTTAAGCTTTGAGTTTTGAAACAATCCAATATTTTGATTTCTTTTTCTCTTAGTTTTATTTGTAAATACCTTCTAGTAAGTTTTCATATTAACTTCCAAAGTTTACTATTTGTTCCCTAAAAAACTGAGTTGTCAAGTATTAAATGAGGTTCTAAAGCATTTCAAATATTAAGAATTCCGTTATTACCTCAAATGAAGTAGGAGTGTTTATTAAGTAATGGAGATTGTTATAGTACAACTATTTTTTTGTTATTAAAATGTAAGTATGCTATAATTTTTTTGTCTGCATTTATTTATTCTATTTTTGTTTTTTCAACAGGCAGGAAAACATGAAGCTATTGTGAAGAATGTACATGATCTGCTAGCAAAGTTGGCTTGGGATTTTTCTCCTGGACAACTTGATCATCTTTTTGATTGCTTTAAGGTAGTAGCTTGAAATAGTAAAGTATTGCCAGTTAATTGTAAGTAAAGTTAATTAGTTAGATTGCTTTTGCTTATAGCTAGTGTGCTTAACTAACATTTTCATCGAAGAATCTCTGATGAAAAAGAATTGATCATTGTTGTTTCTTCCAATCAGAGCTTAACAATAATTTTTTATAATAGTTTTCATCACAAATGCAGAATCTTAATGTTTTTTCACTTTGATTATTTCTTTGAATTCATTTCCACTGGTAGTTTTCATTTTGATTTTGGTTAAAATAACCTGTAGAAATGCAGAGAATAATTGGAAAATAAGGCATAAAACATTCTGGTTCTTTGGAGTTATGTATATGGCATATAGAAATGAAATTCAAAAAGCAAGAGGTTTCTGATATCATAATGTTACGTTTAAAGGCATTTTAGCACTATGGTCTAGCTGGTTTTTAAAGTTGGTGAATTTATAAATGAAGAATATAAATCCGTATGTCATTATTCATGAATAAATATTTCAGTAAAATAGTAATTAGATTTTTGGTGGGAGCTTTAGTTGCTAATTACAACAGAGAATAGATTGGCATTGTTCTTTTAAAATGTGGATTCTTACATTCTGTCACCTAACTATTCTATTTCTGAATATATGCCCTAGAGAAACTCATGAATATATTTACTAAGGAATGTGTTCAACAGTATCTTAGCAGGATTGTTTTATTAGTCTCAAACTGAAGAAAACAAATGTCGATATATTGTGAAAAGATAAGTAAACTGTGTACTCCTCTTATATGGAACACTTCGTGACAATGAAAATTAACACACTGTAACAATTTAGCACATAGATCGATCTTGCCTTTATGGAGAAGGTAGAGAAAAGGAATAAAATTATATACAGGAAGTCAGAAGTGACCTGGATAATAGTTTCACAAGCATTACACTTTGAATTCTGACTTAACATCCCAGATGTGTTAAATCAGAATTACCATGTAAAGGGACTAGGAGACTTTTAATCAGTCATGTCAGCATAATAAGAATTTGTTTGAGATGACTATATGTTTTAATCTGTTGGAAGTATATCAAAGGTAGGCAAGGACATCAATATTGAGAAGTTACATTTGATACTCTTAATTTCCTATTGCTTTTAGTTCTGAGATAATTTCTGAAACAGTGATGCACCAAGACAGCCATAATGATAGATGGAGGATCTGGTCAGTTTCTCTCTTTTTTTTCCTCCCTCTCCTTTTTAATTCATAAATTCTCAAGATGACCTTAATATAATTGAAATAAAAAAATATATTATCTGACTGGGCATGGTGTCTCACACCTGTAACCCCAGCACTTTAGGAGACTGAGGAGCGTGGCTCACATGAGGTCAGGAGTTCAAGACCAGCTTGGCCAACATGATGAAACCACATCTCTACTAAAAATACAAAAAATTAGCTAGTTGTGGTGGTGCATGCCTACAATCCCAGCTACTCTGGAGAATCTCTTGGACCTGGGGGGCAGAGGTTGCAGTGAGCCAAGATCACACCACTGCCTCAAAAGAAGGAGTAACAGAGGGAGACTATCTCAAAAGAAAAAAAAACCTGTCATTTCTGTATTGCTGTTTGGCTTATCTGTTGTTTATCAGAAGTGTCTGTTATTAAATGACAAGCATTGCTTTTTTGAGGTGTTGATAAATCTGGCAGTTCTTACACAGCATGCCAGTGTGTCTTGAAAGGTCTTTGTTAAGGTGCTTTTAAGGAGGCAATGAGTATACGCCAATTATCAATTCTTTGTAGGTTGCAGCTGGATGATTCGAAGTTTATCTTTCTTCGCAGTTACCTATAGTTGATGTACTTGGTCAAACTCTAGGTGATAAAGATTTGAATTCTAAGTAAGCCTTTGTCTTCTGAGATGTTGGTACTAATTTTCAGTGCTTGCCAACATTTTATTTTTGGCATAATTTTTAATTTTTGAAAGTCTTGTGGTTATGAGATTCTCTTTGTGGTCATTAATTTTAATATTTCTAGATATTGAGACTGAAAAATTTTACATGTGTTTGAGCTGTCCTTACGTCCTTCTTAGAATATGTCTATTTTTCCTGTCCAGTAATTGTCCTAATTTGTTTCCTAAGAGTTTTTGTGTATCTAAATGCTTATTGTCCAAACCATATCACAAATAGTTTCTCATAGGTTTTATTAACAGTTTGTTTGAATCAGCATCCAACTACATTCCTCACTGTATAGTTTTATTGTAATCACTCCTCTTTGATTCTATAGTTGTCTCATTATTTTTGTTCTTGTAATAATATTAATCGTTTGCTGTTTTGTTAGCAGTTTCTGTATTCCTTTTATTATTTCAATGGGAATTTTTTGGACACCAGAGGGAATTAAAAGCAAGTGTTACAGTTGTCTTCCTAAGAAATTCTGTATTTATCATTTTAAATTATTGTATAGTTACTAGCTTAAGGTGATGTAGTCCTTTCTCCTATTATTGGATATTTAAGTGGATTTCAGTTCTTTAGTTCTAGTGTGGTTGGAATTTATTCCTTCCAGTGGGTTCTTGGTCTCACTGACTTCAAGAATGAAGCCGCAGACCCTTGTGGTGTTACAGCTCATAAAAGTAGTGCAGACCCAAAGAGTGAACAGCAACAAGAGTTACTGTGAAGAGCAAAAGAACAAAGCTTCCACAGCATGGAAGGCGACCTGAGTGTGTTGCTGCTGCTGGCTTGGGTGGCCAGGTTTTATTCCCGTATTGGGCCTGGCCCACATCCTGCTGATTGGTCCATTTTACAGAGCTCTGATTGGTCCATTTTACATAGTGCTGACTGGTGTGTTTACAGTTCTTTAGCTAGACACAGAGTGCTGTTTGGTGCATTTACAATGGTTTAGCTAGACACAAAAGTTCTCCAAGTCCCCATCTAACCTAGAAGCTCAGCTCTTGATAGTAACTACTGACTAATAAAATACTACGTACAGCTTCCTCTGAATTGCTGGACATTTAGAACACTGTTTTACTTTAATAAATTTTTTATACTGAGATGATTGTAGATTCATGTACCATGTTAGGAAGTAGTGCAGAAAATCCCACGTTCTTTAACCTGTTACTCCTAGTGTTAACATCTTTAAAAATCACTGCAACCAAGATTTTGATCACTACCAAGATTTTGACATTGTTTCCATCAAGATACTGAACATCTGTATCACCACAAGGATTCCTCATGGTGCCCCTTTATTGCAACACCCACTTGCCTTCTGCCCCGACTTCCTCCTTAACCCCTGGCAACTAACCGGACTGCCAGTCAGTTCAATTTCTAAAGGTCTTTTGCTTTTGGTTTTACTTTAAACGTGTACTCACGGGAATTGAACACAATATATCCTTTTAGATTAGTTTTTTTCATTCCATTTAATTATTTGCAGGCTTACTACAATGATATATATCAGGTTGAGTATCCCTTATCTGAAATGCTTAGTACCAGAAGCATTGTGGATTTTTTTTTTTTTTTTTTGGAGCTTTTGCCTCATACTGACTACTTGAGCATCTCTACATTAAAAATCTAAAATCCAGAATTTTTTTTTCGTTGTTGTTGTTGTTTTTGAGATGGAGTCTCACTCTGTCACCCAGGCTGGAGGGCAGTGGCACAGTCTCAGCTCACTGCAAGCACAGCCTCCCGAATTCACACTATTCTTCTGCCTCAGCCTCCCGAGTAGCTGGGACTACAGGTGCCTGCCACCATGCCTGGATAACTTTTTTGGATTTTTTTAGTACAGACAGGGTTTCACCGTGTTAGGCAGGATGGTCTTGATCTGCTGACCTTGTGATCTGCCTGCCTCAACCTCCAAAAGTGTTGGGATTACAGCTGAGCCACCATGCCCGGCCCAGAATGTTTTAAGGAGCATATCCTTTGCACATCATGTCACCATGCAGAAAGTTTCAGATTTTGGAGCATTTGGATTTCAGATCTTCACATTAGTTATACTGTATCTGACATTTGTTTCTTTTATTGACGAGTAGTACTCGGTATGAACTACTCACCATGAATGGATGTCTGTAGTGTTTCAGGTTGGGGCTATTATAAACTGCTGTGAACGCTGGTAGGCAGGGTTTTTGGCTTATTTTTGTTTTGTTTTTGTGTGTGTGTGTGTTTTGATGTAATACTTATTTCTCTAGGTGAGATGAAATGTGGAATGTCTCACCAATACACCTTAATGTAGCAGTTTCTCATTGCCTATATCAGTACCCCAGGTTCTTTGTCCTGTGTCCAAGAAAATTAAGGAATGTGGACACAAAGGTGGGATTGGAGTGAAAATTTAATAAGTGAAAGGAAAAAGCTCTCTGCAGTAGAGAGGAGTCCAAGTGGATTGCTGGGTAATAGCTGAATTTAACAGCTTTTATAAGAAACTCTTCTCATCTCCGTAGCAGTTTAAATAACTTCTGTTATCAGTAAAGATGTCTGTGCAACTCCTCGTATCTTAAGCAGTTGTGGGTATGTCTCTAGGCAAGCACAAAGTGCCACTTCTCTTCTTTGTATAACTTAGGGTTTGTTTTAGATAAGCTCCTGACCTCCTTCTGTAAGATCTCACTGTTTATATGCCTGAAAACGTTTTTCCTGGGAGCTGGCTAATTATACAAAGTTGCTGATGTATGTGCAGGTGCAGCCTATGTTTTTACAAACTGGTTTTTCCTTTGCTTTTCCCTCATTCCCTGCTTCAGGAGTGGAAACCCTAACTGCTGTTAGGAAGATTGAGCATTGATCTTTCTGGTTAATTCCTGCTGGAGACAGGCATTGTATGGGGAACAGAAGCTAGGATTCCTCAAGGAGATGGTTTAAGGGACTCAGATGAAAGGAGTGTTTATGCCTGGTTCCATTTGCATTACCATTTGGAGCTTGGTAGGCTCTAAGTGAAATGAAACAATTTGGATTACTAGTGGACATGTGTTAAAATGAGACAAGGAGTGGGGAAAGACAGTTTTAAAATCCCGAGGCTTTTAACATGCCCTAATAACTGGTGGCTGTAAGTATGCCTGTTAAGATTTTAGGTGCATGGGGCTTGGCTTTGTGGCGCTTCCTTGGTCTTATTTTCTCAGAAAGGAAACTTTTGGGTTATAGGTTACCTGGCAGCATTTTTAGGATAATTGCCCTGAATTCTAGAACATTGTTCCAGATTTTTACATTACATATCCCTTTCTGTTTTCACGGAGCTGCAGCCAGAGATGACTGGTTACTGTACAGGAATAAGCAGCATTAGTTTAAAATGTAGGCAAGAACATAAAAACAACTAATGCTCTAGAAGTCAATGACAGATATGTGTTAAGTTTGGAACATAATTACCCTCTTTCCGTCCTTATTTCTGTTAAAAACAAATAGGACTGTGTTGTTTGCAAAATTAAAGTTGGTCTGATATTTGCATAAAATGCAGGAAGAATAATTATTTGTACACAGGCCTTTTAGATAGGCTTTGATGGAACTTTCGTCCACAAGGAATCTCGGATGGGACTTTGAAGCTGAGTCCAGCCATGGGTTTGTACCCTCAGATACCTGTGAGTTAGGTAAACTTCTCTTTTCTTGAGGTTCCAAGAGCATGGTGTTCCTAGGGCTGTGAGAAAGTAAATTCGTTACCGCAAATTAGGAAGCTTGTATGGAGGCTGTGTAGACAAGGTGTGAGACCACTTTTCCCAAAGGGCTTTTATTGGCTCTGTAAGTCAAGACTGACTCCTTCAACGGAAACACACTCTCCAGTCAAAGCCTTGGTAAAACAACCAGTTTTTCCAATTGTGTCCTGTTCAAAATAAAATGGATTCTTACTGCACCGATGCAGACAACCATATTATGAGTCAAGAATACTTAAAACAACTTTCTGAATTTTAAAGGAACTAGGCAGAAAAAAACAAATATGCTGTAAACCTTGTTCACAAGAGTATACCTTACTTGGTTGTTAAAGGCTGTAGCTAGCTCAAGACAAGTTTCCTTGACTCTGAAAAACAAAATAAGGATCAGCAATGTTCCAATCATAAACCAAAAAGATTGCTTTAGTTCTCTGTTAGTTCAGTCTGTTCTGTTAACTTTGGTTCTACTTGATATTTGTAAACATTTCGGCTTTTCATGAGTCCTGTACATTTTTCTGTTATCAGAAACCTGCATTTGAGAGCACCTGTTAAAGTTCCACAGCTGATTATAAACTATTTTTTTGAATGAGATTCAAACAAGACAACAATTGCCTGTAAAGACAAAATGTCCAAGGTGATTATAGTCAAGAACATGATTGACAAATGTGATTATTTCCATGGCTTACAATAACTCACAACCTTAATTGCAATTAACAGCACATATTTGGGGACTACAACCTTGGATATCCCATCAGCCTTTATTATTACATAGAAATCCTATTGAAGAGAGAAAGTTAAAATTACACCCTTGCATTAGTTTACTATTAATGTTAGCCTCGATTTTTAATGAAACCTCACAGGCAATCCTATTCCATTTTAACCAGTTTGACCATGAGGTGAAATTTTCTCAAACCTCTTATAACACTTTACAAGTTTTGCTAAAGAACAGATTGGGATCTTAAGAAAACCTTGTTGTGCTTTTATTTCAATGTTTAATTTACAGGGAAAAAACATAAATACCCTTTTTAATTTAGTTAATATGTTCATATACATAGTTTTCTTTGTAAGATTAATTTTTGCAGTCTTTTTCAATTTGCTTAAACCTTCTAGTTTATCTAATCTAAGACAGTCCTTTATTCTTAGGCACAATGTACATTTCCTTGCCTTCTTAAAATCTTTTACTAAAAACACATTTTACTGTTTTTATATACCTTGCATGTAAATCTATTTCCAGTAGTTTCAATTAGATGTCAAAATGGTAACTCTTAGGAATTTTGTTTTTTTTCTTTGAGACCGAGTGTCGTTCTGTCAGCTAGGCTGGAGTGTAGTGGCGTGATCTTGGCCCACTGCAAGCTCCACCTTCCGGGTTCATGCCATTCTCCTGCCTCAGCCTCCCCAGTAGCTGGGACTACAGGCACATGCCACCACACCTGGCTAAGTTTTTGTATTTTTAGTAGAGACAAGGTTTCACCATGTTAGCCAGGATGGTCTTGATCTCCTGACCTCATGATCTGCCCATCTCAGCCTCCCAAAGTGCTGGGATTACAGGCGTGAGCCACAGTGCCAGCCAAGACTTTTTATTTTTAAAGATGTAAGTCACGTGAACTGAAAGGTACCACAGCTTTTGCTTTTTCCTTAAAAATATTTGACCTAAGTGCTTATTTATTTAGGCTATTTAATTAGAGCTCTTTTTATAGACATCACATACATATCACATACATGACTACACAGAAGAAGATCCAACAGCTTAGGGTGGAGCACTTTTAAGAGCAGGGCTAGGAGTACAGTTTCCTGTGCCTAGTAAATAAGCATAGCTGGAAGACAAAGACAGATTAGAAGGACTTACTACCTCTAATTACAGGTGGTAATTCTAATTCTGTTGCAGGTGGGCTGACCATCCTTTAGCCAACAAGTTAAGTTCCTTATGTAACCCACAGGCTGTTGAGCCAGACCTTAAGCCTTAGTTAAAAATTCTGGAGTCATTCCTTTCTTTCCTAATACGTAGAGACTGGATGCTTTCCCTGTGGGAAGACTGAGGGCTGGTGTTTTAAGTAAGGCTTACTTTAGCTGGTTAAAGGCTTTTTGAGCCTCAGTGTCCCAAATTGTGGGGGTGAGTTTTAACTGTTTGAGTTTCTCTTAAGAGGTAGTATAAGGGAGAGCCATTTCCCTGTACTTAGGTATTCACAGTCTACAAAATCCGGTAATACCTAGTATTAACAGTAAAGGAAATAGACTCAATCTTTTCCTCACCTGGTTCTCTGGTCGCTTCTGAAAAGAGTAGACCTAGTGACTTTACTGAAGTCTGACAGAGCTGAGTGTTAGATTTGGAGACCCTTTCAGCTAAGAGATTGAGGATAGCCTCAGTGCCTTCCTGAGACTTCCTTAATTGGGGCACAGAGGAGAGGGTCATTTATACACTGCAAAGTTTTAACTTGCGGGTGAGAAAAATTAGATTTTTCAACAGGGTCTGTTTCGTTAATTTCCTTCCCATATTAGGAGCTGCCTGAGTAATAAACCAGCAGAGGAGAGAGAAGGAGGTGTGTTTCACTAGAGCTTCTCTCATTCTTTCCAAAAAGGCTGAAAGGACTTTATCTAGTTTTTGATCTATCGTGGAAACCTTGGAGTAGTTAATAGGTTTGGCTCTAATCCCCTGCAAGTCCTTCAGTATACACATTTGTGAAAGTTTCCATCTCCATTTTCTGATGCTATCATCATAGTCCCATTTAGAGTCCTTTAAGGTCACTGCTACTTTTCTCATAACTTTGTCTTCCCTGGAACATCCTTCGAAGAGTGTTTAAATACTCGGCTTACATCCTGGAAGGCCTTTATACGTGAGTGAAAGTGGGACTTTCCCAGAGTGTACTTTAGGGTCTGAGGATTAAAGGAGATCCAGTTCTTGTTCAAGGGGATTGCAGGCTTGAGGATGGGGTGTTATATATCTAGAAAAGAGACAAGAGGCATCCCTCAGTCTTTTCTTTTCAGTGACCCAGAGTGGAGAGGAAGACAGTGAGAGCAGCACCCCAACCCACCATCAACTGTTTTGCCTCCTTGGTTACTGTGTCCCAGCACCATATTGAATGTGCCACCCCCAAACCATGGTACCAGAGGAGCAAAGCAGTGGGGTTAGTCATGCTCACCCATGTGGCCTTAGTGCTGTGCCGGTGATTACCCTTTGACCTGCTAGACTTACGTGGTCTGTGTGACTCCTTGATGGGTGGGTCTCATGAGATACTACCTAAGAAATGCATTTGGTGCATTTCAGCAAGGCCCCTTAATGGAGGGAGTGGTGTTTTTTCTTTTTTCTTTTTTTTTTTTTTGAGATGGAGCCTCGCTCAGCCACCCAGGCTGGAGTGCAGTGGCGCAATCTTACCTCACTGCAACCACTGTCTCCCAGGTTCAAGCGATTCTCCCATCTCAGCCTCCTGAGTAGCTGGAATTACAGGCATCTGCCATCATGCCCAGCTAATTTTAGTATTTTAGTGGAGATGGGGTTTCACCATGTTGACCAGGCTTGAACTTCTGACCTCAGGTGATCCACCTGCCTTGGCCTTCTAAAGTGCTAGGGTTACAGACCTGAACCACTGCGCCTAGCCTGTAGGGAGTGTTTTAATATTATCTCTGGCTTCCCTTACTATGGCCCTCGTGAAATATTGAAACTCCAGAGAATGGAACTGATTGACTTTTTTTTTTTTTTTGAGACAGAATTTTGCTGTTTTCTCCCAGGCTGAAGTGCAGTGGTGCAATCTCAGCTTACTTCAACCTCCACCTCGTGGGTTCAAGCAATTCTATGTGCAGGTGCAGCCTCCCGAGTAGCTGGGATTACAGGCATGGGGAATGGAGCCTAGTCCCTAATAAAGGAATGTAAGAGGGAGAGGAATTGGGGAACTAGAGGTTTTAGACAAGGGGACCACAAGGCTCCACATGGAGGAGGGAAAAAAAATCCCATCCCCCTAGGTGGTCCTGCTGTTGCAAGAATCAGGAGACTGGAGAGATCGTTAGGTGGAAGAGGAGGATTTTATTGAGTAGGCTCAGATACAGTGGATTAACATCCGAAGACTGGGCCTAGAACAAGGACAGGGCTTGGCTTATACACACACTGTTGTAAAGGGGTGGGTAGTTTGCAACAAGCTGACGGTGGCATGAAGCATAGTGGCATGAAAGCTAGTGTACGGAGGCAGAACAAAGTTAGTTAATAATTTGTGACAGGTTCATAACTCAGGCTTATGTGTGACTCTTGCTGTGCGGCCCATTCCTGCTCAGGCGTGTCTTATGACCTTCACTGTGTTGCTCAGATTAAAAAAACAGAATACTTGAAGTTACTGGTTACAGAAAACAGGAATCTATAACTTCATAAAACTTGCAGAGCAAGGTACAATCACATGGAGTGGGTTGGGGTTCGAAGGGGAAGTTTACTTATACTAAAGAGAGAGGAAAGTTTGTTTTTCTTATCCTTATGTTAAGAGATTGCTGGGAGAGTCTCAAGAGCACATTCCTTTGGGCCCTGGCTTCTTAGATAATGTTATCAAGACTGCCTGGGTCTGGGCTTTGCCTGTTACTGCCTTCAGGATGAGGCAACCTAATACCAAAAGCTTGTTTTTCTCCTTTTTAATTTTATTTTTCTTTCTTTAACTTCCCACCTCACTGCAGGGTTTGAATAGTTTATTAAATGCTCTGACTCCATTTTCTCAGCAGAAATGAGAGAGGTTTGGGATTTAATAGGCTGTTGCCATAGTATGCCTCCCAGAAGAAGGAAATTAACTTGTCTCATAAATAAATGAACTGTTTAATTTCATGAGACAGTGCTGGGATTTTATATGGAGGGAAGAAACAACCCAATGGAGGAATCAATCCAAATTGAGAGGGTGAAATACCCGCTTATACAGTATCATGAATGTCTGTCACTGGGGACAGAAAGCCTTAACTAGGTGAAAGTTTCCACTGAAATTTTGAAGTCCTCCCATCTCAAGGAAATCCTAGACACATCTATTCTCGAAGTTATATTCCTGATTACTAAGGCACTGGCTGACTTCACTCAAAAAGATTACATGCCCAGATTGTGAAAACAGCCACAACATTACATAGAAAGAAGAGACAGACATAATAGCCATGAAAAGAAAGAAGGAAATGCAATAGAATAAAAATGAAATCCTTCTGCTGACTTCCTGACAACCCACCACGTCCTGATGGGAGTTTGGACCACTGTGGCGTAGCCCCAGCCAGAAGCCTTCGGTTATTCTGGGACCTCCTGCCCTCCATAAAAGGAAACTGGATTGGAATAGACAGGAAGCTGCAGAAATGGGTTAAAGGTCTACTCTTACCATGTTGATGAATTCCCTTCCTCCCAGCGACACACCAAAATATGTTGCAGTCTTACCAAGGCACCTTAATATAGCAGTTTCTCATTGTCTGAACTAGTACCTCAGGTTCTTTGTCCTATATCCAAGAAAATTAAGGAATGCAGACACAAAGGTGGGGTTGTTTCCAGACAAACACAAAGTGCTGTTTCTCTTCTTTGTTTAACTGTTTGTTTTAGATAAGCCTCCCTCCTACCTGTGCAGGTTTCCACTATGTATTTGCTTGAAAAGGGGAGGAAACTTTTCAAGTAGGAATTCCCTAATTATATACAAGTTGCTAATCTGTGTGCCCGTGCAAACTGAGTTTTTCCCAAATGAATGTTCCTTTCCTTCTCCCTCACTAAAATTGAATGATAATTTATATGTATTTGTTTAACAGCAGCTTTACGAAAATGTAATTCACAAACTCTAAAATGTACACTTTTGAAGTGTACAATTCACTATGTTGTACTCTATTCTCATAATTTTGCAGCCATCACTACTATCTAATTTCAGAGCATTTTATTAACTAAGAATAAAACTCCATGGGCCGGGTGGTGGCTCACGCTTGTAATCCCACCACTTTTGGATGCCGAGGCGGGTGGGTCATGAGGTCAGGAGATGCAGATCATCCTGGCTAACAGAGTGAAACCCATCTCTACTAAAAATACAAAAAATTAGCCGGTTGTGGTGGCATGGGCCTGTAGTCTCAGCTACTCGGGAGCCTGAGGCAGAAGAATTGCTTGAACCTGGGAGGCAGAGGTTGCAGTGAGCTGAGATGGCGCCACTGCATTCCAGCTTGGCAGAGTGAGACCCCATCTCGTAACAAACACACAACAACAACAAAAAACTCCATTCATTTTAGCAGTCACTTCTCATTTTATCATGTGTCAGGTCATGCACCCATTAAACTTTGTTTCTACGGATTTTCCTATTCCAGACATTTTATATAAATATGAGTCTGGTTTTGACTGACTGCTTTGACTAAATAAAGTTTCATCTATGTTATGTTTCAGACCTCTTTCCATTTTGTTGATGAACTGAGTTCAATTTTATGGATACTAGTTTTCTTTATCTTTTCATCAGTAAACTCTCATTTGGGTTGTTTCCTCTTCTGGCTATTGTGAATAATAATGACTGCTCTGAAAATTCAGGTAAAAGTTTTTGTTGGGACATACGTTTTTTGTATTACTGAAAAATATTCCATGGTACAGATGATACTTCATTTATGTATTATTCTGTGGATGAACATTTAGGTATTTCCCACTCTTCAGCTATTATGAGTAATGTTGTTATGAATATTGGTGTACAGATTTCTATGTGGAGGTATGTCCTCTGTTCTCTTAGAGATATATGTACGTAGGTGTGGAATTGTTGGGTCGTATAATAACTGTGTAACATTCTGAGGACTTGACAGAGTCCACAATGGCTGTACCATGTTATATTCCCAGCAGTGTATGAGACTGTAGTTTCTCCTCTGATCCTTCTTACTGTATCTGTTCTATCGGGGTTAAATTCATAACTCATTTTTAGTTTGATTTTTCATTTGTTTAGTGATTAATGATGTTGAGCAACTTCTTGTGCCTATTGGCCATTTAGATATCTTCCTTGAAGAAATCGGTTACACATTTTTTTTTATTTGTGAGTTACAGTAGTCCTTTATATATTATGGATATAAGTCCCTTATCAGACATGATTTGCACATTTCTTCTATTCCTGGGTACATTGTCTTTTCACTTTGTGTCCTTTTTAAGACAAAAATTACTTTTTTTCCACAAATTAATTTTTAATTTAAAAAGTAATTTTCACTTTCACAGAATAAGTTACAATATTTCTGTTACTTGTTTTTTGCTTTCATATGTAAGAAATTATTGCCTAATCCAAGATTGCAAATGATTTTCTCCTGTATTTTGATCTAACTAAATATCATAATTATTTAGTAAGGTCTGTTTTCTATTTTGAGTTAATTGTTTTTGCGTGTATAGTATGCTGATAAGAGTTTCAGATTTACTTTTTTCATGTGAATATTCAGTTGTCCAAGGAGCATTTGTTAAAAGATTGTTTTGGGAATATTGTTGAGCATCTTTGTCGAAAATAAGTCAATCGTAGATGGAAGTATTTACAAGCTTTATGTTCTGTTTCATTTATTGAATATATCTGTCATTAAACCAGAATTGCATTGATTTGCAGCTTTATAGAACATTTACAAATTACGAAATGGCAGTTCTTCAATTCTGTTACCTTTTAGGAATGTTTTGTCTATTCTAGTTCCCTTGAACTTCCATATGGGTTTTAGCATTAGCTTGTTGATTTTTGCAAAGACGTTAGCTGGAATTGTGATAAACCTTATTCAGTCTGTATTGTGTTACCATCTTAACAGTATTAGTCTTCCAATCAAGGAACATGTAATGTCTTTCCATTTATTTAGGAATGTCTTTCCATTTATTTGGGTCTACTTTACTTTTGTTTAGCAATATTTTTTTTTAGTTTTCAGTGCAACTTTGCTAAAGTGATACCAAAATAATTTTTTGTTTTTGTTGTCAATATAAATGGAAGTTTTCCTAATTTCATTTTGGATTTTTTAACATCTAATGTAAAGAAACATGTATCTTGTTTATTGATCTTGCATCCTGAAACCTGTTACATTTCTTTCTTGTAGTAATTGATTCTTAAATTTTTCTATGTATGGGATCATATTGTTTGCAAATACAGTTAGTTTTACTTGTTCTTTTCCAATTGTATAACTTCTCCTTCTAGCCTGATTTCCCTGACAAGAACTTCTAGTACAATGTTAAAAATAATGGTGAGAACAGTCATTTTTGTCTTGTTCCTGATTGTAATTTGCAAGCTT
This sequence comes from Macaca fascicularis, assembly GCF_037993035.2. NCBI lineage: Eukaryota > Metazoa > Chordata > Mammalia > Primates > Cercopithecidae > Macaca > Macaca fascicularis. Next base: position 4,248,200 of record NC_132903.1, read on the forward strand.
TCTGTTTCTCAGCATAAAATACAATGTAAAAAGGAGGGCTTTTGTAAATGCCTTTTATTGTGTTTAGAAAGTTCTCTTCAAATCTTAGTTTATTGAGTGTTTTTATCATGAAAGGATATTGGATTTTATTAACTGTCTTCATATATGGAGATGTTACATGTTTTTGTGTCCTGTATTACATTAGTTGATTTTTGTTATGTTCAGCCAGGTTTATACTTCTTGGAATAAATTATATTTGTCCTGGTGTATAATCTTTTTTATGTATGTTGCTTCTTAAACTGGAATAAATGATACTTGTCATGATCTATAATCTTTTTATTTGTTGCCACATTTTGTTTCTATTTTGTTTAGGACATTTTTAGATTTTTAAGAAACTGCCAAACTGTTTTCCAGAATGACTGTAACCTTATTTATTTCTACCCATAGTGTATGAATATGAATAATCCAGTTTCTCCACATCTGCTCCACATTTTGGTGTTGATACTATTATTATTATTATTATTTATTTGTTTGTTTGTTTGTTTAAGACAGGAGTCTTGCTCCGTCGCCCAAGCTGGAGTGCGGTGGCATGATCTCGGCTCACTGCAAGCTCCGCCTCCCGGGTTCACACCATTCTCCTGCCTCAGCCTCCCAAGTTAGCTGGGACTACAGGTGCCTGCAGCCATGCCGGGCTAATAGTTTTGTATTTTTTTAGTAGTGGTGGGGATTCACCATGTTAGCCAGGATAGTCTCGATCTCCTGACCACCCACCTCGGCCTCTCAGAGTGCTGGGATTACAGGCGTGAGCCACCGTGCCTGCCCTGGTGACACTATTTTTTAAATTTGTTTTATCTGACAGGTGTGAAATGAAATCCCATTAATGGTTTTAATTTACATTATTCTAATGACTGCTGATATTGAAGATCTTTCATATATTTAATTACTACGTGGAGTTTTTGGTGAAATGCCTTTTCATGGTTTTTGTTCATTTGCTAATTTAAGTTTATTATTACTGAGTTCTTATCTAGATGATCATCATTTATTATAAACAGTTAACAAATATTTTCTGCCAGTCTATAGCATATCTTTTTGTCCTCTTTAACAGGTGTTTTACCAGTTGAGTTTGTAGTTTTGATAAGGCCCCACTTATTTATTCATTCTTAGAGATCATGCTTTTTTATGTCAAATTCTGAGCACTTACTGCCTACCCATAAATCCTGTATATTCTTACATTGTTTCTCTCAAAGTTTTACTTATGTCATTCAGGTCTGATCCAGTTGAGTGATATTTTCTTCCCTTCTTTAGGTGTGAGACTTAGATTGATAATTCTTTTTTTTTCTCCCAGGTATTCCAGAACCATTTTGTGAAAGGCTGTCTTTCATTTTTAGTTTATTAGGTTGCTCTTGTGCCTTTTTCAAAAATCAGTTGGGCACATTTGTATGGGTTTATACGTATTTTGTTTTCTTCATTGATCTTTGTTCCTGTGCCACAGAATTGTGATTACTGCAAATACATAATGTAGACTTAAAATCAGGTAAACAGACTCATCCCACTTGATCTTTTTTCAAATTATTTAGTTGTTTTTATACTTTGCTTACCATAAAAATTTTAGATAATCTGATCTTCATTTTAGATATCTGCTTCCCAGTAATAGGAAGTATAGTAATTTAAATAGTAGTACTTATGTACTACTTATGTACATAAGTAGAATTATGTACACTACTTATGTACATAATTATGTACACTAATGTACATAAAGTACATAAATCCTACTTTATGTACTAAAAATTAGTACATAAAATGCAGTATATCAGTTTGGGGAGAGTTTTTGCTCAGATTTTTGAGCACCAGAATACTGTATGCCTCTTCATTGATTTAGACCTTTGACTTATTTATTCAGTGCTGAGTAGTTTTACACATACAAACCTTATACATGTTGGTTAAATTTACACCTAAATATTTATGTGTCTGGTTTTACTTTTGAGTAATTGTGAATGTTTTTGATGCTATGTTTATAAATTTATTACTACTCATGTATAGGTTTGATTTTTATATGTATATTCTATGTCCTGCGATCATGTTAAAGTCCATGAGGTTTTTTTTTCCTCTTTGAGGATCCTTGCCATTTTTTTTTTAATATATAGAAAATCATATTACCTGCACATAGGAAGAATTTTGCCTCTTCCTTCTTCTTGTGTGTGCCTGTTATTTCTTTTTCTTACCTCATTGTGGTGGTTAGAATTGCCAGTATAAACCTCAATAGAAGTTGCTAGAGGGAGCAGTTTAGTCTTCCTTCGATTTCACGGTAAGAAAACTATCAGTGTTTCATCATTAAGAATAGTGTTAGCTGGGATCACACCTGTAATCACAACACTGTGAGTGTTGGGAGGAGGATTGCCTCAGCCCAAGAGTTGGAAGCTACAGTGAGCTATGATCTCACCCTGTCTGTTTTAGAGCAAAAAAGCAAGTGGGGAGGGAATAATGTTACCCTCCCTCCCTCCCCCCCCACTTTTTTGTAGATGCCATTAATTGGTTTGAGAAAAAGTTGCATTTCATCATTGTTCTGAGACTCTTTGTCATGAATGGATGTTTTGCCAAGTGTTTCTTTCTGTATCTGTTGCTGTGATAGTGACTTTTTTTTTTTTTTTAAAAGACATGGTCTCACTCTGTCAGCCAGGTTACAGGGCAGTGGCGTGATTACAGTTCACTGCAGCTTTGACTTCCTGGGCCCAAGCTATCGTCCTGCCTCAGTGTCCTGAGTAGCAAGGACTAAGGGTACACCCTATCACACTAAGCTAACGTTTTTTATAATCTTTATTTTTATAGAGGTGGGGTTTTGCTGTCATGCCCACACTTGTTCCCCCAAACCTTCGCCTCCTAAGTCACTGGGATTACAGGTATGAACAGCCATATACAGCCCAATTTTTCTTTTGTACCCTTTTAATGTGGTGGATTACAGTGATTGTTTTTTGATTATTTAGTTAGGCCTGCATCCCTGGAATAAACCATACTTAATCATATATCATTATTGTGTATTGTTGACTTTCCTTTTCTAATAATTGTTAAGGACTTTTGCATTTATATTTATCAGGGATGCAGTCTGTAGTTCTCTTTGTAATGTTCAGGTTTTGCAGTCAGAGCATTACTTACTTTATAAAATATTGGAAAGTGTTTCCTCTTTTTTTCCTCACTGAAACCATCTGGTCTGGTGATTATTTAGGGGAGTTTTAACATTATAAGTTTAGTTTTTCTTAATCATTATTATTCTTTTATAATTGTTTATATTGATTGAGTTCCTGTAATTTGTTTTTAAGAGATGTCATTTATTTTGTCTAAGCTGTCAAATTATATATTGTTTCTAGTATTTCTTACTGGTTTTTGATGTCAGCACAGTCTTCAGTCATAGCTGTTTTATTACTGATGTTAGTAATTTGTGTATTCTCTTTAACAAGATTTGTTTTGCCCGTTGTGCTATAAGTTTAATTCTAGATCCTTTTGTACAGACAAGTCTTTGTTTCATTAATTTACTCTGTTGTTTCTTTTAAATTTTATGGATTTTCGTTAATTCTTCAGTGTGTCCTTTATTCTGCTTTCTTTGAGCTTATTTTACTCTTTTTTTGTAGTTTCCTGAAGTAGGAGTTAAGGTGGTTCACGTCAGCATTTCTTCTTATCTGTGTGTTTGGTGTTAGGAACTTCTGTCTTCCACTATGTTTAAATGTTGCATATTTTACCTCAATTTTGTTTTTTTCCCCACATATATATATGCAAACAGATTTATGTATATATATATATGCATATATATGAGATCACATATATGGGCTCACGTATATACATATACCTATATATACTAGTATAATATACATATAATAAACATATATACACATACATGTTGCACGTATGTATGTATGCATGTATGTATGTGTATTTATTCCTTCCAGACAGGGCCTCACTTTGTCACCCAGGCTGGAGTTTAGTGGTGCAGTCACACTCACTGCAGTCTCTGCCTCCCAGGTTCAAACAATCCTCCCACTTCAGGCTTCCTGAGTAGCTGAGACTGCAGGTGTGAATCACTATGTCCAGCTAATTTTTAAAATTTTTTATAGAGAAAAATCTCACTGGGTTTTTTAGGCTGGGACTCAGACTTCTTGGCCTCAAACTATTGGGCTCAAGTGATACTCCTTCTTTGGCCTCTCAGAGTGGTGGATTAGTCATGAGCCATCAGGCCTAGCCTTAATTATATTAATTTCTGTGAAGATGACTCTGTGAGAACATAGAACTAGGACTTGAACAATAATTAATAGGAAGTTTTCATGTCATCATAATGTAATTGATTTATAGTTTGATTCCTGTGTGATTGTATGATTTTCATTCTTAAATTTCCTGAAGTTTGTTTTCTCACTGAAGAGATGGTCTATCTTGTGTATTTTCTTTTGTAGGAACTTTGAAAATAAGGTGTATCCTGCTGTTATGTGGAGTGTTCAATAAATGTCAGTTAAATGCTGTTGATTGAGCTTTTGTTGATATTTTTGCAAATTTTTGTGTAGTTCTGTCATTTGTTTAGAGAGGGGTGTTGATGTCTCTCCGTGATTTTGTCTCACGTTTGATCATCTTAGTTTTTGCTTCACATATTTTACAGTATACATATTTTGGTGCATACATGTTTAGAACTGCTGTGTCATGTCTTGATGGAGTGATCCTTTTTCATTGTATAGTGACCTATGACATTTTTCTTGTGCTGAAATCTGTTTTATCTCATGTTAAAATAACTATTTCTACTTTCCTTTAATGTTTGCCTGTTATATCTTTTTGCATTCTGCCTTCAACCTACCTGTTTTTCTTTTTTTGTTTTTTTGATATCGGAGTTTTGCTCTTGTTGCCTGTGTTGGAGTGTAATGGCTCAGTCTCCACTGACTGCAACCTCTGCCTTCTGGGTTCAAGTGATTTTCCTACCGCAGCCTCCCAAGTAGCTGGGATTACAGGCACCTGCCACCATACCCATCTAATTTTTTGTATTTATAGTAGAGATGGAGTTTCTGTGTTGGTCAGGCTGGTGCCTTAACTCCCAACCTCAGGTGATCCGCCCACCTTGGCCTCCCAAAGTGCTGGGATTACAGCTGTGAGCCACCACGCCCGGCCTCAACCTGCCTATTTTCTTACCCTTAATAATACAAAGAATCCCTGTTACCCTTGCTATCGTATTTTTGTGTTCTGCTTATTCTGTTCTTTCATTTCTCTGTTTTTATTTTCTTGCGTTCTGGAGGGTTATTGGAACGTTTTTAAAATTTCTGTAGTTACATTACTGTATCTGTTTATGTAACTTTAAAATCTTTGATAATTCAGGCTGGGCGCGGTGGCTTATGCCTGTAATCCCAGCACTTTGGGAGGCCGAGACAGGCAGATCACGAGGTCAGGAGATCGAGACTATCCTGGCTAATACGGTGAAACCCTGTCTCTACTAAAAAATACAAAAAACTAGCCGGGCGTGGTGGCGGGTCCCAGCTACACGGGAGGCTGAGGCAGGAGAATGGCGTAAACCAGGGAGGCGGAGCTTGCAGTGAGGTGAGAACACGCCACTCACTCCAGCCTGGGCCAGAGAGTGAGACTCCGTCTCAAAAAAAAAAAAAAAAACTTTGATAATTCTAACATCTGTTTTCTTTGTGTTGGCACCAGTCAGTTCTTTTTTTCATTTATTTTGCTATCTTCTCGATTCTTGATATGTCAAGTAATACTCAGTTGAAACCCAGAGATAATCATATTATGTTATTAGACTCAAAGAATATTGAAACTTCTATTTTCCTGATTTTTGTCTCGCGCCACTCAGGCAAGGGAAGGGAGGGGTACCCTTGGTTGTTACCGCTTGGAAGTAGAACTCCAAGTTCCTTTTGTTGTCTTCCTTGTCACTGGAAAGGGGGTGTTCCTTATTACTGCTATTTTGGGGAGGAATTTCTGACCCCCTGTGTGGTCCACACTTGTAGCTTCTACCATGGAGGGAGTGACTTTTTTTCCACTGGAACGGGATGAAAGTTCTGATTCTCTTTTAGGCACCACTCCAGCAGAATCAGGCAGGTGCTGGCTCCTTGTTACTGTCAAGCGGAGTTAGAAACCCCAGCTCACTACTTGGCTTCTTTATCTTCCATAGAAACACCTGCTCACTAGTTGGCCTTCTTTATCTTCCCACAGATTTGGGCATGCTTTGTTACAGCTTTAGGAACTTTAGGGTTTTCACTGAATTTTTGTGGTATGCATGGGGAGTGAGTCATAGTTCTTTCTATAGTTTTTGCTGGACATTTCTAAGTTTTCTATCATGCCAATTTGCATGTTTCCTGATCCATAGGCTATAGGGGTGGCTGTGGGGAGGGAGGGTGCTTTTCTTATCTGCACCTACTAATGTTTACAGGTTGCTAGATCTTTTAGCTTCAAATCTATAATATGTGAAATAAAAGAAAATTCTGGGAATTCACTACCTTCTTGTTCCTTATATTTAATGTCCAGGAGTTTTGGTTGTATTTAATGGGAAGAATAATGAAACATCTATTTCATCTTCACAAATCAAAATGATCTTAATTCTTTTTAGTGAGTATTTTATCTCCTATATGTAGATAGCATTTGTTCATCATTTATTTGTAAGCTGGAGGTTTTTGTTGTTTGGATTTTTTAGTCTTAACATAATTTGATACAAACATTTCTTCACCTCATATGTTTGCTTTCTGTTGTAAAATGTTTAATGCAGATTACTTAATCATATCTCTTTATGTATACCATAGCATTTTTGAGTCACATATCCCTTGTTATTTTTTAATTACATAATTTTAAAGTCAAAAGTAACAAAGTTTATATTGGAAATAGAGGATTTTTTCCCTGGAATTGCAATTACTTTGTCTTGTGAGTACTATTTGGTTTCCTTCAGTAACAGTTTTGTTCAGATATGCGCTTGGTGTGTGTGTGTGTGTGTATGTATGTGATGAATGTAGTTTATTCAAAGACTTAAAGCAGTGTTTACTTAATGTAAGCAAACATAAATTATGTGGTATTTATATCATTTAAATACTTTCTTTAGGCGAGTTGGACAAATGCAAGTAAGAAGCAACGTGAAAAGCTCCTTGAGTTGATACGTCGTCTTGCAGAAGATGATAAAGATGGTGTGATGGCACATAAAGTGTTGAACCTTCTTTGGAACCTGGCTCATAGTGATGATGTCCCTGTAGATATCATGGACCTTGCTCTCAGTGCCCACATAAAAATACTAGATTATAGTTGTTCCCAGGTATGGGAGTGTTTCCTTGTTCAGTTTTCTGACTTTCCTTCACAAGTAGGATAAGTTAGTTACAAGATGATTCCAGTTTCTTCTATCATTTTGTTTATTTTTTATTTATTTTTGAGACAGAGTCTCTCTCTGTTGCCCAGGCTGGAGTGCAGTGGTGCAATCTTGGCTCACTGCAAGCTCCACCTCCCAGGTTCACTCCCTTCTCCTGCCTCAGCCTCCTGAGTAGCTGGGACTACAGGTACCCACCATGACGCCCAGCTAATTTTTTGTATTTTTAGTACATATGGGGTTTCACTGTGTTAGCCAGGATGGTCTTGATCTCCTGACCTCGTGATCTACCCGCCTCAGCCTCCCAAAGTGCTGGGATTACAGGCCTGAGCCACCACACCCAGCCCATCATTTTTTATTTCTGAAGTAATCTTGAGGAATTGACATACTTTGTCATATAAGCCTGGCTTCCTATTCTCCACCCTTGCGTTTTCCAGGCATATTTTATATATCAATTACTAAGCATTTTTGCCTCACTGAGACAAAAATGTTAATAGGTAGAACATCTTATTATAGTCATATTGCAGCTTAATATGTAGTGCTAATACAGATCATAAAGATTTAAAAGCAATAGTGACTTTAGAGGTATAAGGGTAATTACATTTTATTTGCTAATAAGTTAGTAAGATTAACAGAACTTATTGGCTTCCCTATCAGCAAATCACAACAGCTTCCCAGTGTTTAACTGATGTGCCTTATGTTACTAATTTTACGTATTAATGTTTTGCTAGTTTTGCCTGAAGTCTTGAACCTCTTGATGGATTTTTATTAGCAGCTTTTTGCTATCCTTGTAATTGGTCAGTTCAGTAATTTAATTATGATACTCCTTTTTAAAAAATAAAAAAAATGAACAGGCAGGGTGTTTCTGTTTCTGCAGGGCAAGCATTCTGCTTTCACTTGGACTTAAGCTTAATCTAATTAATCAGGGTTGGCTGGGCAGTTTTTCACTGCTCTAATCCCAGCACTTTGGGAGGCCATGGAGGGCACAGTCGCTTGAGTTTACAAGTTCAGTCCAGCCTGGGCAGCATGGGGAAACCCCACCTTTGTAAAAACTAAGAAATTAATTGGGCATGGTGGTGCACACTTGAAGTCCTAGCTACTAGGGAGGCTGAGGCAGGAGGCTTCCTGGAGCCTGGGAGGCCAAAGCAGCAGTGAGCCACGAGTGTGCCACCTATTCCAGCTTGGGTGACAGAGTAAGACCCTGTCTCAAAACAATGAAATAGAAAATATTTTTTTAAATTATTCAGTAAGGTCAAGATGATGCTCTTGGGTTTTGAAAGCCATATAACTGTGAAGCATAAAAGCATTTGCTTCATCAGTTGCCATCATCAAAAAAGGACTAATACAAAATCATATGTATAATTAGGTAAATCAAAGGGAGAACATTCATAAAACTGGAATACTTCAAAAATGAAGATGTCATTCACAGTCTGTGGACTAGTTAGTCCCAGCTTTTCATGTAAAACTGATTTTTTTTTAATTGTGAAGAAAATACAAATCAAAATTTATTACAGCTACTGCCACATACAAATAAAAACACAATACTTTTTCCAATCCCAGTAGTCAGTAATACATTGGACTTGCAGTAATGCAGTTGCAGCTTTAGATGCATGGAAATAAAAAGTGTCAGTTGGGTTATTATGATCAGATGACAGTGTTATACTGTGGTTGATTCTGACTGCTCATAAGTACTTATGCAGCAGGTAAAATGGTTATGAGGATCTTGAGTTGAGATGCTGTCTTGTTAAATAGAAAAGTGTTACAGAGAATTAAAGTAATATACTTGTTATAAATGCTCACCTACTGTTTATTATTCATTTTATTGCCTGGCACACTGTTTTCTACATTGCTGTATTAATGCTTAATTTCACTAAATTTAGTGTAAGGGTTTTTGCCTTTTCAGTTTTTGTTTGCTGTTGTTACTGTTAACTATTAAGTCTGTGATTCCTCTTGCCCTCCCACCTAAAGTACTTTTAATTTAGTATACATGTATGGGCCTTGTGCAGTGCTGCAGACCTGTAATCCCTGCACTTTGGGAGGCCAAGGTGGGGAGATCATTTAAGATCAGGAGTTTAAGACTGGCCTGGCTCACATGGCAAAACCCTGTCTCTAGTAAAAATACAAAAAAATTGGCCAGGCACAGTGGCTCACGCCTATAATATCCGCATTTGGGGAGGTCGAGGCAGGTGGATTGCCTAAGGTGAAGCATTCGAGACAAGCCTAGCCAACATGAAACCACATGTGTACTAAAAATACAAAAAATTAGCTGGGCATTGTGGCGGGCACCTTTAATCCCAGTACTCGGGAGGCTGAGGCAGAAGAATCACTTGAACCCAGGAGGCAGAGGTTGCAGTGAGTCAAGGTTGCACCATTGCACAGCAGCCTTAGCAATAAGAGTGAGACTCCATCTAAAAAGAAAAAGAAAAAAAAATAGCCAGGCGTGGTGGGTGCACCTGTAGTCCCAGCTACTTGGGAGGCTGAGGCGGGAGAATCCCTTGAACCCAGGAGGTCGAGGTCGCAGTGAGCCGAGGTCGCACCACTGCACTGTAGCCTGGGCAACACAGTGAAACTCCATCTCAAAAAAATAAATAAATAAAATTTTAAAAAATACACGTGTGAGTATTTTTAAATCCTTAAAAATGGGCACATTTATTAATGGAAATTTTTCCTAGGAAATGATCTGAAAACAGCACAGTTTGTACAGAAACATTCTTTATTGTTTACACAATGAAACCACTTAAACTGAATGTTTTTATAGTGTGTACAGCCATTAAAATCCCTTAGTAGTTTGGAAAGGTGTCCGCATTTAATTAAGACACTTAAAGCGTGTGTTCAGTTTTTGTTTAAAAAAAGACATGCGTGTGCTTACAACATCCCTTAAATTAAGTATTACGGAAATAAAAAAATTTACCTTTTGCGAATGTGTGCAGAAATGGAATTCTTCCAGCTAAAAATCTATTAGATATTTAAACCAGAATTTTGATTTTTAGTCACTGCAGTGTGAAAGATTGTAGCAACCATAGAGGAATATTTGAAAAATCTTACTCTCAAAATATTCTTGAATGGGAGTGGTGGCTCATGCCAGTGGTCCCAGCACTTTGGGAGGCCAGCGGGGGTGGATCATGAGTTCAAGAGATTGAGACCATCCCGGCCAACATGATAAAACCCCGCTTGTACTACAAATACAAAAATTACCCAGGCGTGGTGGCATGTGCCTGTAGTCCCAGCTACTTGGGAGGCTGAGGAGGAGGATAGCTTGAACCCAGGAGGCAGAGGTTGCAGTGAGCCGAGATCTGCAATCACGGCACTATATTCCTGTCTCATGACAGAGCGAGACTTCATCTCAAAAAAAAAAGTCGTTAATTATTTTTTCGTTGAACACGTTTGTCTTTTTTCTGTAACTTTCTTTGTATGTATACTGATTTATTTTGATTTTTTAACCTCAATTACTATACTGTTACTTTCTTGATGAAATAAAAATTTTCCATTTTCTTTGCTCTGATTAGAAAACTATCCTACCCAAACTCAGTATATATGGTTATAATTGGGATTGCATGCTTTCCCAAATATTATGACAAAACTTCACAAAACTCAATGAAATGCAATACCCACTATTCAGACAAATGTTTTAAAGTCATACTTCCTATAAATGTGCTGGTACTTGGAAATTGTGTCTTGGTACAGATATTTCGGATTCATAGAACATTAAATTTATAGTAGTGCCTTACATTTTGGTGTTTTCATTATAACTTCAAAATAATATATTTAGAGCATTTTGTTTGAACACATTTACAATTACATTGTAAATTTGGTGATGCTAAGTTTAGAAGGTTTCCCATTTTGTAAATCTCAAAATAATTTTGAAGGTAGAATTAATATGAGTATTGGTCCACTTACAGTATAAATTTTTTTCATGTATAAGGATCGAGATGCACAAAAGATCCAGTGGATAGATCACTTTATAGAAGAACTTCGCGGGAATGACAAGTGGGTAATTCCTGCTCTGAAACAAATAAGAGAAATTTGTAGTTTGTTTGGTGAAGCACCTCAAAATTTGAGGTAAGACTTTTTTAATAGATAATTTTTTTTAATTTTTATTTGTATGTTATGTTGAAAATGGTACATGAAAGCAAATTTTAAAGAAAGAAAACCATGGTGGGAAAACAAGAAATTTTTAAGAGTTTGTTTACAACAAAATAAGGATCCTTGATCATGTTCAACTTCTTTGTATTTTATGACAGATAGGTAAGTGATATATTCAGTACTAAATAGCAATTAAGTATCATAGCCACATTACCGCCTTTTAGGTCTTAGTTCAGAATTGTCAGAATTGTCTCTGACTTCAGCAGATGTATCAGATATTTATCAGATATATTTATCTTGCTCCTCATTTTAGGCTATCCTTTCGACAGTTAACTCTGTCTTGGCTGAATATTAAATAATCTATTTTATTTTATTGTAAGATACTGAAAATTAATGAAATGAAAGGAAAATAACACGGGGATGGAGAAACCTATGTTAGTTGAAGTATATTCACAGTGCAGTTAAGATTCCCAGTAGTGAACTCCAGGTTTATCTAACTAGCTGTAATCTTAGAAAGATTCCCTCGTGGGCTGGGTGCCGCAGCTCATGCCTATAATCCTAGCACTTTGGGAGGCCGAGGCCGGCAGATCACTTGAGGTCAGGAGTTCAAGACCAGCCTCACCAACATGGTGAAATGCTATCTCTACTAAAAATACAAGAAATTAGCTGGATGTGGTGGCAGGCACCTGTAATCCCAGCTACTCAGGAGTCTGAGGCAGGAGAATCGCTTGAACCCAGGAGGCTGAGGTTGCAATGAGCTGAAATTGCGCCCTTGTACTTCAGCCTGGGCAACATGAGCAAAACTCTGTCTCAAAAAAAAAAAAAAAGATTGTCTCATGGTGTAAGAACATTTGTGTTGTGTATCAGATGATGATTAATCAAGATGCTTTACAGCTTTAGATTGATAAAATTATGCCCCAAGGAGAATTTTTGTGTTAATAGAAGCTTAAAATGCCATTTATGTTTTGTGATTTTTTTCAAGTTGACTTTTGACTCTGTTTTTCTAATGTTGGAAATATTAAAGGAAATTTGAAAGTTTCATGGGAATAAACATTGGAAAAAATACTTATGAAGGACATATTTTGATTTTGTTTATATATACCATTTGTCTTTTATCAGACATATCTATTTACTATAGATAGATGCAGTACATATACTCTCTCAAGACTGGTGACCTCATTACCAATAGATTAGTAATGATTGTGAGTTGATTGGTTTAGTCAATAATGACAAACTAGGAAGGAAAAGAGAGCTAGATATTTTTGGTGATATCTCCAGATAAAATGGTGTGAACTCATTGTTCCAGAATGTACCTGGACGTCTGATACTCTTCATCATGCAATATATGTGTTTTCATACTGATAGATACTTTTTATTTTTGAATAAGAATACTGAAATAGATATTTGGTTGGAGGCATGGATTATGTTTTTTACACAGTTTGATATTTTGTTAAGGGGAGGATATTGACACATTTTATTAAGAATGTATAGCATTAAAATTTTTTAAAGTAGTAGCTAGAATTTAGCTTCTGTAAACTCTCTTAATTATAGCAATTTTCATTTGCCTTATTGTACTGTTAAGTTCTTCTTATTTCAGCCAAACTCAGCGAAGTCATCACATATTTTATCGCCATGATTTAATCAACCAGCTTCAACAAAATCATGCTTTAGTTACTTTGGTAGCAGAAAACCTTGCAACCTACATGAATAGCATCAGATTGTATGCTGGAGGTATGTATGATGAGCTAAAATTAACTATGGGGAATCAACTTTGTTTTACTCTAAATGTTAATAACCTAAGAAATGACATTTATTTTTGAATGAGAAAAAATAGAAGTGGATTGATACTTCAGATTGCATTCACTTAAGGAATATGATCTACTTGGCAAAGTAGATCCCAAATCTTAGGCAAGCTAAACTCCAGGCCACCTTTCCCAGTGTCTTTATTAAATGCATGTGTACTTACTCATCCTTCTTGTTTGTATTTTTTCTTTCATACCTGGGAGTTCTGCCTGTTAGTACCTTTGGTAGGTTGTAATTCTCTTGGGTCTCTTTGGTGTGTACTGAAGCATTAAGCTTTTGCTCTTTTTTTGAGGGGGACAGAGTCTCACTCTGTTGCTCAGGCTGAAGTTCAGTGGTAGTCTCGATTCATTGCAACATCTGCTTCCGGGCCCAAGTGATCCTTCCACCTCAGTCTCCTGAGTAGCTCGGACCACAGACACTCACCACTATACCCTGCTGTTTTATATTTTTAGCAGAGACAGGGTTTCGCCATGTTGACCAGGCTGATCTTGAACTCCTGGGCTCAAGTGTTCCTCCGGCTGATCTTGAACTCCTGGGCTCAAGTGTTCCTCCTGCCTTGACCTCCCAGGGTGCTGGAATTACAGGCTGAGCCACCATGTTCTGCTTAATTTGTTGTTAATTTTGCCTGATTCTGTTATTACATATATTATAGTTCTTAATAATTCTGAAATATTGTTATCCATTGTTTAAAGAGCTTATTAGAAATTCACTGGATTTGTAATCACTAGATGTGTCATTGCTTCTTAGACTATGAAATATTTTTAAACTATTTCTTGTATTATACTTCTCAACAGTCAGCCTTTTAGTATATGCTATACGGAGATCTATCTTGGCACACTGAAGGCTAATTCCAATGTTATTTGTCCTTTAACAGTTTTAATACATTTATGTGTGCTGGAGCACATAGTAGTCTTTCTGCAGGTATAGCTGTATCCCCCTTCCCCAAAAGTTCATAAAACATCTGCGTCCCAAATCAACCACTTCACAGGCCCAATTTTTATGATTATAGAGGAGAAAAAATTTTATTGGCCAATTTTGAAGGCAAGATTTACCATAATGTTGAACCAAAATTGCTGCTTAATTGATTCGCTATGTTAGTATCAATCATATGTTGAAAATGTGGATATTTGTATTATTAACTGTTTGAAAAATATAGTAAGAGTCTTGGTATGGTTGAGTTTGTAAAAATTCTCAAGTTTTTACTTAATACATCTTTTTGAAGTCAATAAAATAATAGAAAACTTAAGTAACTTCCACTTACCTGTGATTATGTCAGTGGCTTCTATTCCTCTCACATTTTACCCACTCTTTTTACCCTTGCTGTGGAACTATAAAAGCAATCTGAGCATTAGGTGCTACATGCATTTCAATCCTCCCAGTCAGGTTCAGAAGCTCGAAGGCAAAAGTCGTAGGACAGGCAAGCCCATATAGGCGTGCAACCAACCTTGATGGCCCCTTTCTTTATTAAGAGCAGCTAAAAAAGTTAAAGCAACATAAAATTTGCATATCATTCTCTTAAATTCTGTATCACCTCAAGTCTTCTATCTTCTTGAAGATACAAGGGCCCTCCCACATGCCAATGAAGACCGTCCCCAAAAGTGATCACAACTAGACACTTAACTCCAATGATAATTTTATTCATTTTGGTGGTTTTATCTGTAATTGTAATGTTATTGTCAATAATTGAAGACCTAATTTCCAATTCGGTCAAGAGGAAAGGCATAGGTGCATTCCAGCCTCACTAGGGTACTCTGTTTATTTGTTCAAATTCTACTTGAGTTCTTGACTGATGTCTTGTGATCATGAGTCAAGAAATAAAGAAATTCCACATTCTTCATTTTCCTCATGTTCATATTATTTGTTTATAAAATTGAAGATAGGAATATAGGCTTTATTGTTAAACTGCTATAAAGTTTATATAGTTAAATACACAATTAGTTTGTATAGTTAAACCTACCTCCAACTGGGTGACTTGCAAAGTACTTAAGCCTTCTGTGATTAGGATTTACCAGATTGGTAAAACAAGAATAACAGTAGTGTATACCTATTTTATAAATGAGTTAATACATTCTAGAACATAGTATTTGCCAGAATGTTACCAGTATACAGCACTTGCTTGAACGTTTTCTATAATTATACGGTCTCCTGAATTCATTGATTATGTTTTCTAGAAATAATCATTTACCTTTAATATTTTCCGTTTCTGAGTGATGTTGCTCATTCTGAGTAATATTGCTGAATAATGTCAGTTTGTTCTTAAATATACCGATAAAATTTCTCCTACTAAAACTTACGTGATTAGGATTGTATAAACCAATACCAACAAAAACTATGGTGATTGCATCTTAGCAGTTTCTTAAAGCATAGCATGTGATATGCAAATAGATTTGAAGTTCTTGCAGTTCACTAATGTTTTCTTAGTTTCTGATAATCATTTCATTAGTCTCTATTCTGACTATGTACGATACTACTAGTTGTTTATTTTTGTGAAAACATTTCCCCAGTGGCATGGTCAGCTAATTTCATGTTATTTTAGATAACAAAGTAACATTAAGATTTTACTTATGGCAGAAACGAGTGCCGTTGTCTCACTACTTGAATTTAGCAAGGAATATTTCCTGACTCACATTTTTAAAAAAAACCTTTATGTGCATCAACAAACTATCAGCCACTTTGTTTATCTCATTGAAAGGACAGTATTTTTACTGATTTACTTATGAGACAGTTTTATATGTCATTTTTCCTGATTTCTGAATAAAATTTGTAGGATTTACACTAATTACAGGGCACATTACTGTTCAAGAAAATGTGTTTTTCTAAGAATTGTCATTTTAGACCTCTTCTGTTCTTTCTGCTTTCATTATAACAGTTGATTCTTTTGGGGACCCGTTGCCACAGGAAAAAAGTCTCTTCACAAGTGTCACTCAACGACGACAGTGCTTAATGCAGAATCTGGCTTTGATTCACTTACTAATTCTACTTCATTTTCTTTTTCTTTTTTTTTTCTTTTTTTTTTTTTTTTGTTGTTGAGACAGGGTCCTACTTTCTCACCCAGGCTATAGTGCAGCAGTATGATCTCTACTCACTACAGCTTCTGCCTCCCAGGTTCTCCTGTCTTAGCCTCCCAAGTAGCTGAGATTACAGGAATGAGCCACCATGCCTGGCTAATTTTTGTATTAGAGACAAAGTTTCATCCTGTTGGCAAGGCAGGTCTTGAACTCCTGGCCTCAAGTGATCTGTCTGCCTTGGCCTCCCAAAGTGCTGGGATTACAGATGTGAGCTATTGTGCCTGTCCTTACCTCATTTTTGCATGCCAGCTATGAAGTACTATTAAATCTTTGGTGTGGGTTCTTCTGATTTAAAAAGTATTTTGAACTAAAGTGATTATTTTCCCGAAGTAAAATTATTCTTTGACTCTGTCACTACTCTTTGACAGTGTCGGCTTTGTACTGGAAAGTACAGGATGAACTTTAAACATCCTTCTGTGCCAGAAATTGTAAGAAGTTTTTAGAAAATCATATTGACATATCAAAAAAGACATAGGATTCACCTCTCAGTAGCCAAATCTGTAACAATTTGAGCATCAAAATATTATACTTAGGACATAACTGCTTTACAATATGAGTCCTTTAGTTGATATTGATAAAAATAAATGGAGAACAATGCAAACTAAAAACATAGGGAAAAAACAACAGGTGATAAAAGTAGCTGAAAGTCTAATAAGAAATGGTTTACTGACGTAGTGTCAAAGTATCCTCCCAGAAGTTTTTACAAAGAGAGAAATACTAACTTTTCAGTGGAGAAACGTGGCAGAAACACCTTAATTAAGTGATCTAAGTTAAAACATAGTTATTACGTAGGACACACTGACATGGCTTCTGATAATATGTGAAATGAACACAGGATATCTTTTGGAGTATTTTGTTAAAAAAATACACAACCTGAATCTATAGAAAATACAGAAGGCAAATTGAGTGGCATTAAGTGACTTCATTCTTTAAAATGGTCAAGACAAAGAAACACAAAAAAGATACAAGAAAACTTTAGGTGAAAGAAAGCTACTTGTAGTATATGAGCCAGAGTTTTATCCTGAAATTGCAGAAAAGAAGGCATAAAGTGATGACATTACTGGTACAATTCATTAAGTTTCTAAATACACTATGGATCTGAGAGCAGTCTTGTTGGAGTCTTAAAACCTGGTAAATATACTGTGGTTATGAAAGATGTTATATGGTTGATCCTTGAACAACACAAAATTAGGGGCCTTGACACCCCACAAAGTCAGAAAATCCATGTATAACTTTTGACTTCCTCAGAATTTAATTACTAATAGCATACTGTTGACTGGAAAGTATTAATGATAACCAAAACAGCTGATTAACACATATTTTATCTATTATGCATATTATATACTATGTTACAATTAAGTAAGCTAGAAGAAAGAAATGTCACTGAGAGTATTGTTAGGAAGAAGATACCTCTACTGTTCATTAAGTGGTAGTGCATCACCCTGAAGGCCTTCTTCCTGTCTTCACATTGAGCAGGCTGAGGACAAGGAGGAAGAGGAAGGGTTGGTCTTGCTGTTTCAGAGGTGTCAGATGAGGAAGAATTGGAATGTGAGGCAGAAAAGGTGGGCACACACTGTAACTTTAGGGAAATATTATTTCTGTCTGATGTTTTTGCTTTGTCGTGTCTCAAAAAGTGTTTGTATACAGCAGGGGTCCCCAACCCCTAGGCCAAGGACCATGATTGGTCCCTGGCCTGTTAGGAACTGGGCCACACAGCAGAAGGTGAATGGCAGGTGAGGGAGCATTAGCGCCTGAGTCCTGCCTCCTGTCAGATCAATGGTAGCATTAGATTCTGATAGGAGTAGGAACCCTATTGTAAACTGCACATGAGAGCTATCTAGGTTGAGTGCTCATTGCACCTGATGCCTGATGATCTTAGGTGAAACAGTTTCATCCCAAAACCATCCCAACCCCTGTCTGTGGAAAAATTTCTTCCAAGAAACTTATCCCTGGTGCTAAAAAGGTTGGGGACTGCTTCTATACAGTACCAATTGATCCTGCACCATTTGCTGTAATTTCAGTACCTATATTATGGAAGTCCATGTCATAGAAGAAGTCAAAAGCAGTCTTGAGTAATCGGAATCCTCTGCCAGCTTGTTTAATGTCAGTTTGTTTTCTGTCAATGCTTCTACTACTTCCTCATCGTCTGCCACTGGTTCAGAAGCATTCATTTCCACTAAGTTGTCCTTTGTTAATTCCTTGGGTATGTTGTCTATTAGCTTTTGAATTTCTCCAAGAATCATATCATGAAACTGTTAACCAACATATGGTTTTTGCTGTTTGCATGATCTCTTTCATGATTACCTGAATGAGCTCTGTTGTAAATCCTGTGAAGTCATGCGCAACATCTGGACATAGTTTTGAATGTGTTGTTTCCAGCCTGATGGGTTTCATCACCTTTTCTGTTACAATGATGGCATCTTCAGTGGTGTAATCCTTACACACTTTCATGATGTTCTTTCTGTTAGGGTTCTGTTAGACAGCATTGACAGTCCTTTCTAGGGAGTACCATATGTAATGAGCCTTAAAGTTCCTTATGACTTCCTGATCTAGAGGCTAAATTAGAGATGTGTTTGGGGGCAAGCAGACCACATTGATGCCTGTGGCCAGAGGCACTGTCTAATGTCAAAAGAACATTAAAAGGTAACCAATTACTGGCAAGATACTTCCTGACTTCAGGGACAAAACTTTGATGGAACCAACCCAGAGAAAGTGTTCTAGTTGTCAAGCCTTCTTATGCAATCACAAGACTGGCAGCTGGTGTTTGTCTTTTCCTTTCAAGGTGGAGGGTTAACACTTTATATTAAAAGAGCCATCTGATCATTAGCCTGACTACATTTATAGTTAGCATAGTCTTTCCTGCCTTAAATCTTAGTAGTTGCCTGTTTCTTACTAACAAACGTCCTCTGTGCCTTTTTTTTTCTTCCAGAATAGGGCACCTTCATCTGCATTAAAAGCCTGTTGAGGCAGATACTTTTCTCCTCAACAATTTTACAAATGTCATCTGGGAACTCACCTGCTGCCTCTTGCTTGGCAAAAGCTGCTTCTCCTGTTATCTTGATATTTTTAAAGATAAACTGCTTTCTGAAGTTATCACATCATCCTAAGCTGGCAATTCTCCAGTTTCAAATCCTTCACCTTCTTTTTGCTGGATCTGACCCGCAGACTCTTGCCAAGCGACTGATGAAGAAATGTACACAGACACAGGTTTTTTTTTGCCTGGGTGCAGCTAGGGGACTGAGCCACTCACAGACACCAAGGAGGGTACTGTAAAGAGTCACAGCAGTTGCAGCCCCGACAAGTGGGCATTTATTTAGTACAGATTTAATGACAAAGGCTTTGAGTCAACACAACTTGTGGGTAATTACCCGGAGAGAGCAGTCCTGCACACGGATGATTAAGGCCAAGTTCTGAGGCCTAAGTAAACTTAACTTACCTAGATCAATTCCTTTACAGTTTCTTGTAATCTGCCTTTTACTCTCAGGCTGTGGATAAGACAATTTGGCTGCCTTCAGCCAAATTCTCTTTCAAAGCTTTTGCAAAACCTCCTAGCCTTCCAAGAACGTTTGCATCTTTTCCTATAATTTCTCCCACCACCCTGACCAAACTTCTACCCCTTTTGCTTTAATTTGTCATAATGACTTTGATTTTTCCCATTATATTAGTCTATAAGTGTACCTTTTTTATAGCAGTCATGCTCAAAAAAAGTGCATTTTTCAATACAAAATTGAAGATATTTCCCAAAAGTACAGTTTGTTCCTACTGGCATAGATGCAATGACAGCTTCATGAAGTGTGTGTGTGTTTAAGTCCTTATGCGGAATTAATTTATCGTGAAATGGGGGGCAGTCATGGTTGCAGACCTCAGTCTACAATGCATATCAACCAGTTCAGCTTTTTCTTGTGATGTCATGATTTTCACTTTTTTGGGGAGCACATCATTTGGGTTCTCTGGTGTCATTCATTGTTTCTATTACTGCACTAAACACAAAAAATACATGAGAACTGCAAGAGACTGTTTTGTTGTTTTTTTTTTTTTTTTTTTTTTGAGACAACGTCTCACTCTGTAGCTTAAGCTAGAGTACAGTGGCATGATCTCACCTCACTGCAACGTCTACCATCTGGGTTCAGGTGTTTCTCCTGCGTCAGTCTTCTGAGTGTCTGGGATTACAGGCATGCGGCACCACGCCCAGCTAATTATTGTACTTTTAATAGAGATGAGGTTTCACCACATTGGTTGGGCTGGTCTCAGACTCCTAACCTTGTGATCCTTCCTCCTCAGCCTCCCAAAGTGCTGAGATTATGGGATTACAGGCATGAGCCACCACGCCCAGCCAAGAGATTACTTTTTTTTTTTTTTAACCATGGTACATAATTTACTGAAGAGACTTAACTGCTCACTCAGGAGATTAAAATCACACAGCATTTAGAATCACACAGCATTTTAAGTGGAGACTCGCAACACTGATGCTCACTGAAATAAACATATTTTAAGTATTCATGACATTTAATTTTTTCTTAAAAAAAATTACTATTTTTTTGAGACCGAGTCTCACTGTCGCCCAAGCTGGAGTGCAGTAGCACCATGTTGGCTCACTGCAGCATTTGTCTCCTGGGTTCAAGCAGTTCTCCTGACTCAGCCTCCCGAGTAGCTGAAATTAGGCACCCACCACCACACCCAGCTAATTTTTATATTTTTAATAGAGATGGGGTTTCACTATGTTGACCAGGCTTGTCTGGAACTCCTAACCTCAGGTGATCTGTCTGCCTTGGCCTCCCAAAGCACTGAGATTACAGGCATGAGCCACCGTACTCAGCCTTTTCTAATTTTTTTTTCAATATTTCTAAGCTATGTTGTCCATCTGTTTTATTTAAACGTCACAAATTTTCTAAAAATTTTCCAGTACTCATCATTTATTTAAAAAGATCCATGGAATAAATTAATGAGTAGATCAGTGCAGTTCAAACCCATGTTGTTCAGGGGTCAGCTGTACTTGTTATTGGGAAATAAACACAACTTTAAGGAATAAAATTAGATGATGTGTCTAGCTTACCTTCAAATGGTTCATTAAGATGACATATATAAACAGAGATACCTGTAAAAACAAATAGGCAACATCTAAACAGTTGGTATATCTGGATAAAGAGTCATTCATGTATTATTTTTGCACCTTGTCTATTTTGAAGTTACATTAAAATGTAAACACATAAACCACCTCCGTGCCACACACTCCCCCTCAAAAAAAAAAATAGCTTTTAGTTCAAAGGCTGTAGGGGATGAAAAAGTACCTCAAGTGCCAGTCTGACGTTCAATCAGATGTTTCAATATCAGTGGTCTGAAAAACAAGAAAACTTACATGCAACTAAAAGTCTTTTTATATTGTCTCAGATTTTTAAAGAAAACTCAAGGGTCTGCAATTTGTTGCAAACTGTCGATTTCATGAAAGTAAGCTGTGCATTTTTACAACTGTTGGCAAGTGTTCCTGTATATAGAAGTAAAAAGCCATGAGTCAAAATATGTGAGATTTCTTTCTTCACTAAATAGTGCACATTCTAAATATTCTATTCCATCTTTATGCAAGTCAAGATTTTGCTTCTAATTGAAGTTTCACAGAATAAACAAATCTTTCCATTTTGAAGATTTGGGTGCTTTTCCCAATTCCAGTAGCAACTCACACAGTTAACATTTTTTTGATATGAAGTGTGAACGTTACAAGGTCCAAGAGATGTATACCTGAGAAATACCTGTGTCTGTTGTAAAAGAAAAACAGCATGTTTCTCTGTAATACATTTAAAAGTTTCAGAATAAAGGTCTTTCATTCCTGACAACACTTGGTATTGGCATATATTTCAGCTGTCTTCTGTTTAATCTCACAAACTAATTGAGTGATTTTTAGGCATACGGTTTTTATCGTATTCTTCTAATGCTTTCGTTTTGTTACTTTTACTTTGCTAGGTGTTGGGATAAGCCACCTTAGGGTATTTTTCTTTAACAGCATGGCTTTGTGTTGGAATAAATTCATGTTTTAGTTGAGTGTTACTTTTTGAATAAGAGAGTGTGTGTGTGTGTGTGTGTGTGTGTGTGTGTGTGTTGGAGTCTGGCTCTGTCACCCAGGCTGGAGTGCAGTGGAGTGATCTCAGCTCACTGCAACCTCTGCCTCCCATGTTCAAGTGATTTCCCTGCCTGAGCCTTCTGAGTAGCTGGAACTACAGGCCTGTGCCACCACACCCGGCTAATGTGATGTATTTTAGTAGAGACCATGTTGGCCAGGATGGTCTAGATCTTCTGACATTGTGATCCACCCACCTCTGCCTAGCAAAGTGCTCGGATTCCAGGCGTGAGCCACTGCACCTGGCCAGGACAGTAGCTTTGAACTTAATCTTAGCTGTTTAAAATTTATTTACAGGCCAGGCATGGTGTCTCATGCCTGTAATCCCAGCACTTTGGGAGGCCAAGGCAAGCAGATTACGAGGTCAAAAGATGAAGACCCATCCTGGCCAACGTGATGAAACCCTGTCTCTACTAAAAACACAAAAATTAACTGGGCATGGTGGTATGCGCCTGTAGCCCCAGCTAAGAGACTGAGGCAAGAGAATCACTTGAACCCAGGAGACATAGGTTGCAGTGAGCCAAGATCATGCCATTGCACTCCAGCCTGGCAACAGAGCGAGACTCCATCTTAAAAAAAAAAAAAAAATTATTTACAAAATACTGAAAGATTTCCACCCAGTACGTGATGTTAATAAACTAAATAAAAAACATTTACCAATTTTATATTAAAAAAATAAAGATTTCCGACATAGGTGAGGCCTAGTTTCCAGCACAGGTATTTATAATCATAATGACAAGGTAGGTTTTTCTGAGTATCTGAGACTGAGCCAGTTCATACGCTGGTGATTGAGATACTTGTTTGATAACTTTATCAAATACACTGGCATTTTCTCTCATCTTAATTTTTTGAGTGAATAAAATAATGATATTTTTAATGTGGAAATACTTTGCCTACAAAGAAGGAAGGAAATACTTTGCTTATAAAGAAGGAAAATAGAAATATGATGGTATAAAAACATAGGCTGTACTCAGAAATTGCGCCAGTGTGTGTAATGAATGAAGGTAGAGTTAGGCTAAAAAATATTTTTGATAACATGTTCAGCAGGTTATATTTTTCTTTTGATTGTGTAAAAAGTGACTATTTTTGTGGGAATAAAGGGTTTAAATAAACATACCATAATTACACGTTGTCTGTTAATGAGAGTGATTAACTTAATAATTTCTTTTCACCTAAGTCAGTAATGTGGATATACATGTATATAATGCATAATTTTGGTTTATTTGCAGATCATGAAGACTATGATCCACAAACAGTGAGGCTTGGAAGTCGATATAGTCATGTTCAAGAAGTTCAAGAACGACTTAACTTCCTTAGGTTTGTTTTAAACAACGAGTGCTATTTTAAGGGACTGCGGTGATAAGGAATGCAGTGTTACTCTCTATTTATTTTTTTTAGACAGGATCTCATTCTGTCATTCAGGCTCAAGTGCAGTGGGGCAATCTAGGCTCACTGAAGCCTCAACCTTTCCAGGCTCTGGTGATCTTCCCATCTCAGCCTCCTGAGTAGCTTGTGAATATTTTAACAATAATAGACAAAAGCCACCTCTAACTATGTATAATAACATTACTTTAGATGGGACAAGGAAAATTGTCTGTAAGCCAAACCTGTGTTCCAAACTGAATTTACTGAGTAATACGTAGCTTTTAATGACGTGTATTTGTATGTATAGGTTGGATAATGAGAGTTCTCTTAGAAATACAGTTACCATACCATAGCAAGAAAAGTATTTGAATAATAAGTATACTAAGAAAAGTTTCCAAAACTATCAGTGTTTTATAAAATTTATTGAATTCATTATTTTTCTCTATTAATTCTGGGATTAGTTTTCTTTTTACAGAGCATATAATTCTGTTTGCTGTTGAATCATAATGTATGGGACAATGTTTGACAAAAAGTCTGTTTTTTTTAATTCAGTCAGTTCATAACTATTAAGGATTTTATGGTGTGCCAGGTTGATCTTGTCTTTATAGATAAAAGTATTTATATGATTTCAATTTGCAAAATATTCTAATGTCCGGTTTTCTGACCCTGTACCTTTTTTTTAACCACATAGGAAAACAATCTGCCTCTTGTATTGAGTATGTCTTCCAAAGTGAGCCATTGTTTTTGGTAAATGTGTTACTTAGGTTTATTGGATTGGAAAAGTTAGTTAGAATTTATTCATTCTATTAGTAAAGTTTAGAATCAGATGATCTTCCAGAGTTCTTATTACAGTACTACAATTAGTCAAAGGGGGAAGCTATAAGAGCAATGCCACCTGTATATATTTGGCCTTGTGCTAATCACTTTATTCATCATGACAACCTTGTGAGGCAGTTGTTAACTCCCCATTGAGATTCCATTTGGGGAAAACAAAGTGCTTTGAAATCACACAGCTGGTGTATGATAGAGATTACCCATATAGACGTTTTTAAAAGTGTCTGCCCTATCATAGACGTTTTTAAAAGTGTCTGCCCTATCACACCAGTGAATTTTCAGACATTTACATTGAAACCTTAGTTTACAAACTGCTGTGTTTCATCTTACTCGATCTCTTGTTGCTCATTTATGAATTACGACGAGAGAGATTAGGTAGATTTAATCTAGATGGTCCTTTCATGCTCAGCACTCTTACGGAGATACTAACAACCTAAAATTAAGATCCAGGCCAGATGCAGTGGCTCACACCTGTAATTGCAGCACTTTTGGGAGGCCGAGGTGGGCGGATTACCTGAGGTTAGGAGTTCGAGACCAGCCTGGCCAACATGGTGAAACCCCGTCTCTAATAAAAATACAAAAATTAGCCCAGTGTGGTGGCACACATCTGTAATCCCAACTACTCGGGAGGCTGAGGCAGGAGAATTGCTTGAGCCTGGAAGGCGGAGGTTGCAGTGAGCCCAGATTGTGCCACTACACTCCCAACTGGCCGACAGAGTGAGAGTCTGTCTCAGAAAAAAAAAAAAATTAAGATCCAGAAGAAGAAACCTTCTGATATTAAATAAAAACGCTACAGTCTTTTTGGGAATAAAGCCGCTATCATTTTGTTAACTGTGAAGTTATTATTCAAGTTAAAATAAACTTATTTTTCCTTTCATCGTCATTCATAGAAATTACTAGTACAGTAGGTGGGAGAGTGCTAAGAGAAAATAGAAGCCAACCAAATAAAGAGACAGCGTAAAGCAGACTAATCATTGTTTTATTGTAGTGAACTAATAAATAGTGAAACAGTAACTAAGAAGCTTGAGGACATCACTGAGGACACACTAATGCTTACAGAGATACACATAATTTTTAATTACTTGTAGATTTTTTGTTTAATATGGCTAGTTATGATTGCAGTATTTTCAGAAATGTGAGCAGTTTATTCATGGTGATGTTTAGTTATCTCTGAAAGTCATTTAGTATAATAACCTCATTTTGCAATGATACAATTTAGCAGAGAGCTAAATCAGTATTGAGTTTCAGAAGGTGAATGGAAAGTGACAAGAAGTCTTCTTACTTAGGGCACATCACCAAGCAAAGTTGTGGCATTTCGTAGCTGCCTCATATATATTTGTTAAACAAATGAATACCTGACACATTTTAAATTCCACATATGTGTTAAACAAATTTTTAAATATTTTTAAAGCTGTAATTAAAATGTAATTGTGGTGAAATATTATGTTGTGCCTGTCAAAACTTGCTTTGCAGGAAAAAAGTATGTTGACCTTAATTACTGATTTATGTTTCTCCCAGATTTTTACTGAAGGATGGCCAACTGTGGCTCTGTGCTCCTCAGGCAAAACAAATATGGAAGTGCTTAGCAGAGAATGCAGTTTATCTTTGTGATCGTGAAGCCTGTTTTAAGTGGTATTCCAAGTTAATGGGGGATGAACCAGACTTAGATCCTGATATTAATAAGGACTTCTTTGAAAGTAATGTGCTTCAACTCGATCCTTCCCTTTTAACTGAAAATGGAATGAAATGCTTTGAAAGATTTTTCAAAGCTGTCAATTGTCGGGAAGGGAAACTAATAGCAAAAAGAAGATCCTATATGATGGATGATTTGGAATTAATTGGACTAGACTACCTTTGGAGGGTAAGTGAGCAGTAAGAACTTTCATTTGTCAACATTGTACCTGAGGTTACTTTTTAAAAATAATTCAAGAGTCGTAATTTTGCCTGAGAATTTTATGTATGTATTCTGTTTTGATGCTTGTCCTAGAAATCTAGGTGTGCAAGGGTAATTGCTCTTCTTTAGCTTCTTATATTTTATTACTGGTTTTTTTCTCTCACCCTGTTGTACTTACTTAGAATCTATCACCCTTTTCAGATGTATAGAATTATAGTAGTCTGGGCGCAGTGTCTCATGCCTGTAATCCCAGCACTTTGGGAGGCCAAGGCAGGGGAATCACAAGGTCAGGAGATTTCACCGTGGCTAACACAGTGAAACCCCGTCTCTGCTAAACATAGAAAAACAAAATTAGCCGGGCATGGTGGCAGGCACCTGTAGTCCCAGCTACTTGAGAGGCTGAGGCCAGGAGAATAACATGAACCCGGGAGGCGGAGGTTGCAGTAAGCAGAGATCATGCCACTGCACTCCAGCCTGGGGACAGAGGGAGCCTCCATCTCAGAAAAAAAAAAAAAGAATTATAGTAACCCTCTACACGCTAACTACATCTTTTATTCTCCCGTCCTTTATTCTCTCTTTTTTATATAAGCTAGGTCTTGAAGTTTATTTATATTTAATGCTGACGTGAATGATGGACAGAAGACTATTACTAGGATATGATTATGAATCAATGCCTTTATTGATACTGTTCACTTTGTATATATTTAAATAGCTGGAATAAATGTTGCATGCTCATAAAGCTAACTTTCCCGTATTAATAGTGTAAATATCTTGTTGCCATCTTGAAATATCTAATCTGTTGTGTCACAGCTTGTATTTTGGGTTTTATTATTTACTTATTCTGTGGACAAACTTTATGTAAACTGAGAAGTTTGCTATGGTGTTCCATTAAAACCCAGTGGTTTTGAAGCTAGTAGTAACTCCTGTCAATTAAAAAATTATATACAGGTAGTTGAAGTGAGAGACGAACGCTTGCATTTCTTTGCTTAGTTTCCCATTATTCTTTTCTTTTCTCTCTTCAAACTCCCCAAATTTTCATTCCTGAAATACTCTAAGGTGTACGGATTCTAAACTTAGTTTGAAAAACACGATTTTATTAAATGATTGGTAAAGATGTGCAAAAATTCCTGGGGCGATCAGGATAGCTCTATGTTAAATAGTATTTCTCGCACCTTCTTTTTAGTGTATTTGAATTACCCCTTGAAAACCTGAGAGCTTGACTACCAAGTTGAGGAGTTAAATAATATCACTTCAAGTATTTGTGTCTTTTTCATTCTTAAGCAAACAGCTTTTATTCAGAAAAGTTGTATTTTTAATTAATCATTCAGTTCTTAAGATCACTGACATTATTTGAGTGTCAAAATCAGCTTATCTTTAAATTATTGAAGATTGTATTAAAAATAATTAAGGATATGATTTAAATTTAAATACCAAATTAAACTGTATCTTGAATGGTTTTAATACTGTGATATTTTTGGAACCAGGTTGTGATTCAGAGTAGTGACGAGATTGCTAACAGAGCTATAGATCTTCTTAAAGACATATACACAAACCTTGGCCCAAGATTAAAAGTCAATCAGGTGAGAATTGAAGTGCTTAAAAAGATCCGCAACAGTTGGGTTAAATTGTTGGATACTATCTTTTTTAACCTGAAAATAACTAGAAAATAATTTTTTAACTCTTATCAAAAATATTTTTTCATTATTTAATCCACTTTTCTCCCTTACCCAATGCTGACTAAAGGAATGTTGGTTTAATAATTATCCTTAGGTGATTGAAATTATTTTATTTTATTTTATTTTTTTTTGAGATGGAGTCTCGCTCTGTCACCCAGGCTGGAGTGCAGTGGCCGGATCTCAGCTCACTGCAAGCTCTGCCTCCCGGGTTCACGCCATTCTCCTGCCTCAGCCTCCCGAGTAGCTGGGACTACAGGCGCCCGCCACCTCGCCTGGCTAGTTTTTTGTCTTTTTTAGTAGAGACGGGGTTTCACTGGGTTAGCCAGGATGGTCTCGATCTCCTGACCTCATGATCCGCCCGTCTCGGCCTCCCAAAGTGCTGGGATTACAGGCTTGAGCCACCGTGCCCGGCCGATTGAAATAATTTTAAATGTAATTATTTGTTATCATATGTTGAGATGGCCAGAATTTTATCTTAGTTTGGCTTTTTGTCTAGGCATTTGTTTTTGTTTGTTTGCCTTTCTGAGAGAGGGTCTCACTGTCACCCAGGCTGTAATGCGGTGGTGCAGCCACAGCTCAGCTATAGCCTGGAACTCGCAGGCTCAAACTATCTTCCCACCTCCGATTATAGGTACACACCACCACACCCAGCTAATTTTTTTTTTCCGTTGTTGTTGTTACAGATGAGACCTCACTGTGCTGCCAGACACTTAGCATCTAACTCCTGGGCCCATGCTATCTTTCCTCTTTGGCCTCCCAAAGTGTTGGGATTACAGGCATGAGCCACATGTGCCTGACTGGACATTCACTTTTTTTTTTTTTTTTTGAGATGGAGTTTCACTCTTGTTGCCCAGGTTAGAGTGCAGTGGTGGGATCTCACCTCTCTGAACCTCCGCCTCCCAAGTTCAAGCGATTCTCCTGCCTCAGCCTTCCGAGTAGCTGGGATTACAGGCACCTGCCACAACACCCAGCTAATTTTGTATTTTTTTAGTAGAGACGGGGTTTGACCATGTTGGTGAGGCTGATCTTGAACGTCTGACCTCAGGTGATCCACCTGCCTCGGCTTCCTGAAGAGCTGGGAGTACAGGCGGGAGCTACTGCGCCTAGCTGACATTCAGTTTTTAAAAACAAAATTGGTTTATACTTGCTAGTTTTCATGTAATCAGTTCCCTTTTCAGGAAACTTGTGTTTTATTACTGGGTAAATATTGATTGAGTTACCTTTAAATTGACATTTTACTGCTTTTGATTAGATTGATGTCACAATTCATTTTTAAGTTTGTAAACAACTTGGATTATCTGTATTTGGCCCATTATTTATAGGTGGTTATCCATGAAGACTTCATTCAGTCTTGCTTTGACCGTTTAAAAGCGTCATATGATACACTGTGTGTTTTGGATGGTGACAAAAACAGTATTAATTGTGCAAGACAAGAAGCCATTCGAATGGTTAGAGTATTAACTGTTTTAAAAGAGTACATTAATGAATGTGACAGTGATTATCACAAGGAAAGAATGATTCTACCTATGTCCAGGTTTGTGTGAAGTGGATCACTAGTGTTAATTTACAATTATTTGATATTTTCTTAGAAAGTTACTTAGGAAAGTAATAATAAGTTAAAAGGAAAGTGAGGAATGTTTTCATTTCTGAATTCCAATATTCTCGCCTTTAAAAACAACTATATCTTACTTTGAAAAAAGTAGATGTTTTTTGATAGGGTATGTTTTTATTTTGATTTATATTTTTATAAGGTATTTCACTCATTAGTTAATAGTGTCTTTTTTATTTTTCCAAGTTGTTATTCATTAAGTGTGATACACTTACTTTGCGTTGGATGATTTTTTTATTTGAACATTCTTTAAAATTAAGAACTGCTTATTCAGCCAGTATGAGAAGGAATATTTTTAAATGGTGTTTGCTAAAATTTCTTTAAATTTAAAAACTAATTACCATAAAATAACCAGATGATGTAATAGTCAGATATTAATATAATCACAAATTATATACAAATTCTATAGCATGTGATATGAATAATCATATAAGTATAACTAAATCATGTAAGCATAACTAAAGTCAGTTACTTTTTAACAATTTAATGGCAATTCCACTTTTGGGGAAAGTTTACAGAACCAGCACAATCACATTTTTTGAAAATCTGATTCCACTTTTTTTTTTTTTTTTTTTTTTTTTTTTGAGACGGAGTCTCGCTCTGTCACCCAGGCTGGAGTGCAGTGGCCGGATCTCAGCTCACTGCAAGCTCCGCCCCCCGGGTTCACGCCATTCTCTGCCTCAGCCTCCCGAGTAGCTGGGACTATAGGCGCCCACCACCTCGCCCAGCTACTTTTTTGTATTTTTTAGTAGAGACGGGGTTTCACCGTGTTAGCCAGGATGGTCTCGATCTCCTGACCTCGTGATCCGCCTGTCTCGGCCTCCCAAAGTGCTGGGATTATAGGCGTGAGCCACCGCGCCCGGCCTGATTCCACTTTTTTAACTGAAAAACTGTAAAATTACTTTTTAATGCTGTTTTTTTATTTTGCATCTTACCTATCAGAAGATAATAAAATAACAAGATTTTACCAAAATAAATATTTTGGGGTACATTTTGACAGAAACATGCATTTTAGCATTTTTGTTGATATGTTCAAGCCAAAACTCCTATTCTGTGTTTGAAAATTGTCTTAGTGAGTTGAGTTTTGTGGCATGAAAATAACTGAAGCATTATTCATGTATGTTATGAGCTATCATAAGTAGGAAGCTTCTTTCAACCTCCATAGAGATACGATTAACAACAGAATTTGATTATTGCATTTCCAAGATTGTGATGTTTGTTCACTGTTTAAAAGCAGCATGATGTTCTAAAGATCCTAAAAACAAAATAAGCTGTTTTAACTATCATCTTCTGACTTAATAAGAAAATACTAAATTTTCAGGGTTTTTGTTGTTGTTTTGTTTTTTTTAGCAGTCTGCTTAATAGAATTGCGGTTTTTTCTGTTTCTAAAATTCTTTTTATTTACTTATTTATTTTTCAGAGCATTTCGTGGCAAACACCTGTCTCTTATAGTTCGGTTTCCAAACCAGAGCAGACAGGTTGATGAGTTGGATATATGGTCTCATACAAATGACACAGTTGGTTCAGTACGGCGATGTATTGTTAATCGTATTAAAGCCAATGTAGCCCATACAAAAATTGAACTTTTTGTGGGTGGTGAGCTGATAGATTCTGAAGATGACAGAAAGCTAATTGGACAATTAAACTTAAAAGATAAATCTGTAAGTAAATACAACTTTTAAATAAGTCATGAAATTTAAATGTTGAGGCTATATTTTATTATTTAGTAAATGTCTGTTGGGCATCTATTATGTACAAACTTCTGTGTTGGCATCTAGATTATAATAACCTTGAATAAGACAGATGTCACAGAACTTAAAGGAAATACAATTAAATGGTTATGTCAGTAATTTTTAAGTGTATTTCTAAAATTAAAGCATAAGGTGTATTTTAACCTTTCAACGTATCTAATTTCCATTAATTCTAGGAATGTTTTCCCTTGTCTTTGCTACTAAACACACTATTATCTTCAGCTAATTACAGCCAAACTTACGCAAATAAATTCCAACATGCCATCAAGTCCTGATAGCTCTTCCGATTCGTCAACTGCATCTCCTGGAAACCACTGTAATCATTACAATGATGGTCCCAATCTAGAGGTGGAAAATTGTTTGCCTGGGGTGGTGAGTAATTCTCTATGCAAAATATGAAGAAATGTGTAGAACAGTTCTTTTTCTGAGGAGCTTCTTAGGTTTACAGAGATTCATAAATGGGTCAAAATGTCAATGGTATAGTCAACTGTTAACTTCTGAGTGAATTTCTTAGTTGTAGGAATTTATAATAAAATTATGTCGGTAGAATTAATCTGTTATAGCTTATGGTATTATATAGCTCTATAAGGTACTGTATTTTCAGTCTTTTAGGACAGTTTTAAAGAAAAATTGGATATATTATCTTTCTATGACTCTTAGAAATATATCTCATATGTAAAGGAACAACAACTTACACCTTTCTTAGCCTTTCCTTCAGCCTCTTAAAAATTGTGCCTGCAGTTATACCAGTCACTTCAGCATTAGGGAGATTTGAGTCCCTGAAAAAATTGGATTAGGAATTTAATTCCTGAGGGAGTGAGGTGCCTTTTGTATGATCAGCTTCCAAGTACTATGTGAAACTGTAGTTTACAAAACAATAGGAAAACTGTTGCAATGAAATTACTCAAAGTATATTAGAAAGCTTAATATGTAATGTATTAAATTTGCATGATGAATCAATGGATTTTTCAAAGTGAAAATAGTCATTTGGGGTAGTATAAATGGTATATCCAAAAATATGATTGACCAATAGAAACCTTATTTGAAGAGTAGAGAGTAAATTTTCATTAACAAAAACCTTTTTGTGGCACCATTTGCAGGTAAATATTTTATACATTCTGTATTCTAGATAATGTCAATGCATCCCAGATACATCTCTTTCCTTTGGCAAGTTGCAGACTTAGGTAGCAACCTGAATATGCCACTTCTTAGAGATGGAGCAAGAGTACTTATGAAACTTATGCCACCAGGTAAGTAAATGGTCCATCCCCCTACTCTGGAGAAAGAATGCTCATAACTACATGACGGATGAAAAAGAAAATTTTAATAAATTCTGTTTGCAAATCTAATATACCTTGTGGAATAGTGTATAATGTTGATCATGTGTGTTTCATGGTATTACTAATGAAAATATTTTCATGGATGGGGAAATACTTAGAAGCATGTAATTTTTTTTTTTTTTTTTTTTTTTTTTTGAGACAGAGTCTGGCTCTGTCACCCAGGCTGGAGTGCAGTGGCCGGATCTCAGCTCACTGCAAGCTCCGCCTCCCAGGTTTACGCCATTCTCCTGCCTCAGCCTCCCGAGTAGCTGGGACTACAGGCGCCCGCCACCTCGCCCGGCTAGTTTTTTGTATTTTTTAGTAGAGACGGGGTTTCACTGTGTTAGCCGGGATCATCTCTCGATCTCCTGACCTCGTGATCCGCCCGTCTCGGCCTCCCAAAGTGCTGGGATTACAGGCTTGAGCCACCGCGCCCGGCCGAAGCATGTAATTTTTTAGAAAACTAATACTTCAGAAACTCAGGATCTTTAAAGGCTTACAGTGAAGAACAACAGTCTTCTACCTCACCCTTCTGTCAAAAACTAGCCCTCAAGTAACTTCTATTTTTTGTTGTTGGTTTCTTTTAAAATTTTTTTATTTTTAATTTTTTAGGTATCATAGTTGTATGTATTTATTACAGTACATGAGATGTTTTCATATAGGCATGCAATGTATAATAGTCACATCATGGAAAATGTGGTATTCATCCCCTGAAGCATTTATACTTCATGTTACAAACAATCAATTATATTCTTTTAGTTATTTTAAAGTATACAATTAAATTATTATTGTCTATAGTCACCCTGTTGTGCTGTCAAATACTAGGTCTTTTTTTTTCTTTTTTATTATACTTTTAAGTTCTAGGGTACATGTGCACAATGTGCAGGTTTGTTAATATGTATACATGTGCCAAGTTGGTGTGCTGCACCCATTAACTCATCATTTACATTAAGTGTATCTCCTAATGCTATCTCTCCCCGCTTCCCCCATCCCACAATAGGACCCGGTGTGTGATATTCCCCTTCCTGTGTCCAGGTGTTCTCATTGTTCAGTTACCACCTATGAGTGAGAACATGCGGTGTTTGGTTTTCTGTTCGTGCGGTAGTTTCCTGAGAATGATGGTTTCGAACTGCATCCATATTCCTCAAGGGACATGAACTCATCTTCTTTTATGGCTGCATAGTATTCCATGGTATATGTGTGCCACATTTTCTTCATCCAGTCTGTCACTGATGGACATTTGGGTTGGTTCCAAGTCTTTGCTATTGTGAATAGTGCCAGAGTAAACATACGTGTACACGTATTTTTATAGCAACATGACTTATAATCCTTTGATTATATATCCAGTAATGGGATGGCTGGGTGAAATGGTATTTCTGGTTCTAGATCCTTGAGGAATCGCCACAGTCTTCCACAAGGGTTGAACTAGTTTACAGTGCCAACAACAGTGTAAAAGTGTTCCTATTTCTCCACATCCTCTCCAGCACCTGTTGTTTCCTGACTTTATTATGATCACCATTCTAACTGGTGTGAGATGGTATCTCATTGTGGTTATGATTTGTATTTTTCTGATGGCTAGTGGTGATGAGCGTTTTTTCGTGTGTCTTTTGACTGCATGAATGTCTTCTTTTGAGAAGTGTCTGTTCATACCCTTTGCCCACTTTTGATGGAGTTGTGTGTTTTTTTCTTGTAAATTTGTTTGAGTTCTTTGTAGGTTCTGGATATTAGCCCTTTGTCGATGGGTACATTGCAAAAATTTTCTCCCATTCTGGAGGTTGCCTGTTCACTCTGATGGTGGTTTCTTTTGCTGTGCAGAAGCTCTTTAGTTTAATTAGATCCCATTTCTCAATTTTAGCTTTTGTTGTCATTGCTTTTGGTGTTCTAGACATGAAGTCCTTGCCCATGCCTATGTCCTGAATGGTATTACCTAGGTTTTCTTCTAGGGTTTTTATGGTTTTAGGTCTAACATTTAAGTCTGTAATCCATCTTGAATTAATTTTTGTATTAGGTGTAAGGAAAGGATCCAGTTTCAACTTTCTACTTATGGCTAGCCAGTTTTCCCAGCACCATTTATTAAATAGGGAATACTTTCCTCATTTCTTGTTTTTGTCAGGTTTGTCAAAGATCAGATGGTTGTAGATGTGTGGTATTATTTCTGAGGGTTCTGTTCTGTTCCATTGGTCTATATCTCTGTTTTGGTACCAGTAGTATACTGTTTTGGTTACTGTAGCCTTGCAGTATAGTTGGAAATCAGGTAGCATGATGCTTTCAGCTTTGTTCATTTGGCTTAGGACTTTAAAGTATGAACCATATGAACTTTAAAGTAGTTTTTTCCAATTCTGTGAAGAAAGTGATTGGTAGCTTGATGGGGATGGCATTGAATCTATAAATTACCTTGGGCAATGTGGCCATTTTCACGATATTGATTCTCCCTATTCATGAGCATGGTATGTTCTTCCATTTGTTTGTGTCCTCTTTTACTGAGCAGTGGTTTGTAGTTCTCTTTGAAGAGGTCCTTCACATCCCTTGTAAGTTGGATTCCTAGGTATTTTATTTTCTTTGAAGCAACTGTGAATGGGAGTTCACTCATGATTTGGCTCTCTGTTTGTCTGTTATTGGTATATAAGAATGCTAGTGACTTTTGCACATTGATTTTGTATCCTGAGACTTTGCTGAAGTTGCTTATCAGCTTAAGGAGATTTTGGGCTGAGACAATGGGGTTTTCTAAATATACAATCATGTCATCTGCAAACAGGGACAATTTGACTTCCTCTTTTCCTAATTGAATACCCTTTATTTCTTTGTCTTACTTGATTGCCCTGACCAGAACTTCCAACACTGTGTTGAATAGGAGTGGTGAGAGAGGGCATCCCTGTCTTGTGCCAGTTTTCAAAGGGAATGCTTCCAGTTTTTGCCCATTCAGTATGATATTGGTTATGGATTTGTCATAAATAGCTCTTACTATTTTGAGATATATTCCATCAGTACCAAATTTATTGAGAGTTTTTATCATGAAGAGCTGTTGAATTTTGTCAATGGCCTTTTCTGCATCTATTAAGATAATCATGTGGTTTTTGTCTTTGGTTCTGTTTATATGCTGGATTATGTTTATTGATTTGCATATGTTGAACCAGCCTGGCATCCCAGGGGTGAAGCCCACTTGATCATGTTAGATAAGCTTTTTGATGTGCTGCTGGATTCATTTTGCCAATATTTTATTGAGGATGTTTGCATCAGTGTTCATCAGGGATATTGGTCTAAAATTCACTTTTTTTGTTGCGTCTTCGCCAGGCTTTTATATCAGGATGATGTTGGCCTCATAAAATGAGTTGGGGAGGATCCCTCTTTTTCTGTTGATTGGAATAATTTCAGAAGGAATGGTACCAGCTTATCCTTGTACCTCTGGTAGAATTCGGCTGTGAATCCGTCGGGTCCTGGACTTTTTTTTGGTTAGGAGGCTATTAATTATTGCCTCAATTTCAGAACCTGTTACTAGTCTGTTCAGAGATTCAACTTCTTCCTGGTTTAGTCTTGGGAGAGTGTATGTGTCCAGGAATTTATCCATTTCTTCTAGGTTTTCTAGTTTATTTGCATAGAGGTGTTTACAGTATTCTCT
Source organism: Macaca fascicularis (assembly GCF_037993035.2). Taxonomy (NCBI): domain Eukaryota; kingdom Metazoa; phylum Chordata; class Mammalia; order Primates; family Cercopithecidae; genus Macaca; species Macaca fascicularis. The sequence goes on from NC_132903.1 coordinate 4,284,618, forward strand.
GATGGTAGTTTGTATTTCCGTGGGGTTGGTGGTGATATCCCCTTTATCATTTTTTATTGCATCGACTTGATTCTTCTCTCTTTTATTAGTCTTGTGGTCTATCAATTTTGTTGATCTTTTAAAAAACCCAGCTCCTGGATTCACCAATTTTTTTTGAAGGATATTCTGTGTCTCTATCTCCTTCAGTTCTGCTCTGACCTAAGTTATTTCTTGCCTTCTGCTAGCTTTTGAATATGTTTGCTCTTGTTTCTCTAGTTCTTTTAATTGTAATGTTAGTGTGTCAATTTTAGATCTTTCCTGCTTTCTCTTGTGGGCATTTAGTGCTATAAATTTCCCTTTACACACTGCTTTAAATGTGTCCCAGAGATTCTGGTATGTTGTATCTTTGTTCTCATTGGTTTCAAAGAACATCTTTATTTCTGCCTTCATTTTGTTATGTACCCAGTGGTCATTCATGAGCAGGTTGTTCAGTTTCCATAAAGTTGTGCGGTTTTGATTGAGTTTCTTAGTCCTGAGTTCTAGTTTGATTGCACTGTGGTCTGAGAGACAGTTTGTTATAATTTCTGTCCTTTTACATTTGCTGAGGAGTGCTTTACTTCCAATTATGTGGTCAATTTTGGAATAAGTGCGATGTGGTGCTGAGAAGAATGTGTATTCTGTAGATTTGGGGTGGAGAGTTCTGTAGATGTCTATTAGGTCTGCCTGGTGCAAAGTTGAGTTCAATTCCTGGATATCCTTTTTAACTTTCTGTCTCATTGATCTGTCTAATGTTGACAGTGGAGTGTTAAGTTCTCCCATTATTATTGTGTGAGAGTTTAAGTGTCTTTGTAAGTCTCCAAGGACTTGTTTTGTGAATCTGGGTGCTCCTGTATTGGGTGCATATATATTTAGGAAAGTTAGCTCTTCTTGTTGAATTGATCCCTTTACCATTATGTAATGGCCTTGTCTGTCTCTTTTGATCTTTGTTGATTTAAAGTCTGTTTTATCAGAGACTGGGATTGCAACCCCTGCCTTTTTATTCCCCCTTTTGCTTGATAGATCTTCCTCTATCCCTTTATTTTTAGCCTGTGTATGCCTGTGCACATGAAATGGGTCTCCTGGATACAGCAAATTGATGGGTCTTGACTCTTTATCCAATTTGCCTGTCTGTGTCTTTTAATTGGAGCATTTAGCCCATTTACATTTAAGGTTAATGTTGTTATGTGTGAATTTGATCCTGTCATTATGATGTTAGCTGGTTATTTTGCTCATTAGTTGATGCAGTTTCTTCCTAGCATCGATAGTCTTTAAATTTTGGCATGTTTTTGCAGTGGCTGGTACCGGTTGTTCTTTCCATGTTTAGTGCTTCCCTCAGGAGCTCTTGTAGGGCAGGCCTGGTGGTGACAAAATATCTCAGCATTTGCTTGTATGTAAAGGACTGTATTTCTCCTTCATTTATGAAACTTAGTTTGGCTAGATATGAATTTCTGAGTTGCAAATCCTTTCCTTAAGAATGTTGAATATTGGCCCCCAATCTCTTCTGGCTTGTAGAGTTTCTGCCGAGAGATCCACTGTTAGTCTGATGGGCTTCCCTTTGTGGTTAACCCAACCTTTCTCTCTGGCTGCCCTTAACATTTTTTTTCCTTCATTTCAACTTTGTTGAATCTGATAATTATGTGTCTTGGAGTTGTTTTTCTCGAGGATTATCTTTGTGGTGTCCCATTTCCTGAATTTGAATGTTGTCCTGCCTTGCTAAGTTGGGGAAGTTTTCCTGGATAATCTCCTGCAGTCTGTTTTCCAACTTGGTTCCATTCTCCCTGTCATTTCAAGGTACACCAGTCAGACGTAGATTTGGTCTTTTCACATAGTCCCATATTTCTTGGAGGCTTTATTCATTTCTTTTTACTCTTTCTTCTCTAAACTTCTCTTCTCACTTCATTTCATTCATTTGATCTTCAGTCACTGATACCCTTTCTTCCAGTTGATCGAGTCAGTTACTGAAACTTGTGCGTTTGTCATATGGTTCTCGTGTCATGGTTTTCATCTCTGTCAGGTCGTTCAAGGACTTTTCTGCATTGGTTATTCTAGTTAGCCATTCATCAAATTTTTTTCAAGGTTTTTAGTCTCTTTGCGCTGGCTTCGTAATTCCTTCTTTAGCTCAGAGAAGTTTGATCGTCTGAAGTCTTCTGTCAACTCATCAAAGTCATTCTCTGTCCAGCTTTGTTCCATTGCTGGCGAGGAGCTGTGTTCCTTTGGAGGGGCAGGTGTGCTTTTTATTTTCCAGCTTTTCTGTACTGCCTTTTCCCCAACTTTGTGGTTTTATCTACCTTTGATCTTTGATGATGGTGACGTACTGATGGGGTTTTGGTGTGGATGTCCTTTGTGTTTGTTAGTTTTCCTTCTAACAGTCAGGACCCTCAGCTGCAGGTTTGTTGGAATTTACTCGAGGTCCACTCCAGACCCTGCTTGCCTGGGTATCGGCAGCAGATGCTGCAGAAGAGTCAATATTGCTGAACAGCAAATGTTGCTGTCTGATCATTCCTCTGGAAGCTTTGTCTCATAGGTGCACCCAGCCTGTGAGGTGTGAAGTGTCAGTCTGCCTCTAGTGCGGGATGTCTCCCAGTTAGGCTACATGGGGGTCAGAGACCCACTTGAGCAGACAGTCTGTCCATTCTCAAATCTCAGACTCCATGCTGGGAAAACCACTACTCTCTTCAAAGCTGTCAGATGGACATTTACATCTGCAGAGGTTTCTACTGTCTTTTGTTTGGCTATGCCCTGTCCCCAGAGGTGGAGTCTACAGAGGCAGGCAGGCATCCTTGAGCTACAGTGAGCTCCACCCAGTTTGAGCTTCCCTGCCACTTTGTTTACCTACTCAAGCCTCAGCAATGGTGGGTGCCCCTCACCTAGCCTCGCTGCCGCCTTGAGGTTAGATCTCAAACTGCTGTGCTAGCAATGAGCGAGGCTCCATTGGCATGAGACCCTCCGAGCCAGGTGCGGGATATGATCTCCTGGTGTGCCATTTGCTAAGACCCTTGGTAAAGTGCAGTGTTAGGGTGGGAGTGACCTGATTTTCCAGGTGCTGTGTGTCATGGTTTCCCTTGGCTCGGAAGGGCAATTCCCTTCCCCCTTGCGCTTCCTGGGTGAGGCAGTGCCTTGCCCTGCTTCGGCTCTCACTCCTTGGGCTGCACACACTTTCCTGCACCCACTATCCAACACTCTCCAGTGAGATGAACCTGGTACCTCAGTTGGAAATGCAGAAATCACGCATCTTCTGTGTCGCTCATGCTGGGAGTTGGAGGCCGGTGCTGTTCCTCTTCAGCCATCTTGGCATGGATCACTAGGTCTTACAAGGTTTAACTTTCATTTCTGGATATAACGGTTTATTTCTAAGCACTATGCCCTTGCTATTTTTGTGTGTCAGGTTTTCGATATTAAATATTGACTTGTGAAAATGTATGTCTTACACATTACCATATCCTTCCTCTCTAGTCATGTCACAGTTTTTGTTTAAATCTATCTGCATTGTTCACATTTTTAAGACAATTTGAAAATACTACAGTCTCCTAAGTTACTCACACCTCATTATACTAGATTTTAATATTGCCCTTATCATTTGCTTGGTTTTCTTGGTGTTAATTACTGTATTTTCTCATATTCCTTCCAGTAACTTCCTAAAACAATTGTTCATGTGGTCAAATGTGTTATATCGTGTTGTCTTGGAGCATTTCATCTTCCTGCTCCCTTGTGCTTTGTTCTCTTTGACACAGCTGTCATTCTAGAACTTACGTATACAGCTTTTCCTTTGGTGATCTTTTGTTCTCCTTGGTCTTACATCTTTCTTGAGTCAGTCTTCATTTTGCTGAAGCACACCCTCCTAAAAATTGATACATGGAAGTTAAGATTTTTTTGTTAAGACATTGCTTTTTGGGACAGCTAAACTCCCACATGCAATAGTTTATTATTTGGTTTTGTTTTTTTCTATTTTTTTACTTGGAGTAGGTTGAACATAGAGTTGAAAGTAGAACGTCGGCAGTTTCATAGCAATATTGGTTGCTGGGACGTCTGAGCCTGTTGTGTCTTAACTTTCTCTCTAGAAGCTTTGTTTTTAACTCTTTAGTTCTGAAATCTAATGATGAAGTGCCTTGGAATGGTAGTTTTATTTTGATTTTTTTGTTTATTGTGTGTACCAAGTAATCAACAGATCTGGTTAGTTGAAAGAGTAGTTTCTTTAGCTGTGAGAAATTGCTATTTTTGTATAAATAGCATCTGATTTTAACTTACTGTCATTAAATGGCCTGTATTTCTTGGCCTACAAATGCACCAGTTTTTCAGCTCCAAGACTAAATTGGCCATTTACCGATCACTGATTGTTTTAGTGTAAAATGTTACGTAGAAGATAAAATATGGGCTCTCTTAACATGTAAATAAAATCTACCATATGTGTATGTCTATATATGTGCCTTGGAGATACTGTGGTTTCCATTACCAGATCACCACAATAAAGTGTACCTCTAAATAAATCAAGTCGAAGAAGTTTCTTTGTTTCCTTGTGCGCATAAAAGTTATTTTACACTGTACTGTAGTCTGTAAAATACTTTTTGTTAAAAAATACTGACAATCATGTGAGCCTTCATCGAATTGTAACTTTTTGCCAGTGAAGGGTCTTGCTTCAACATCAACTGCTGTTAACTGATCAGGGTGATGGTTACTGAAGCTGGGGACATCCGTGGTGATTTCTTAAAAGGAGACAACAGTGAACTTTTCTGCTATTGACTGTCCTTTCTGGATAGATTTCCCTGTAGCTTGGGATAGTATTTGATAGCATCTGACCCCAAGTAAAACTTATTTCAAAACTTGAGTCAATCCTCTCAAACTCTGCTCCTGCTTTATCAGCTAAGCTTATGTATTGTAATATTCTAAATCCTTTGTTGTCATCTCAACAGTATTCATAACAATATCTTTTCCAGGAGTAGATTTCATCTCGAGAAACCACTTTGTTTGCTCAGCTGTATGAAGCAAGTTCATCTCTGTTAAAGTTTTATTGTGAGATTGCAGCAATTCAGTCACATTTTCAGGCTTCACTTCTAATTCTAGTTATCTTGCTATTCCACTTGTGTCTGTAGTTCCTTCCCCCGCAGATGTCTCAAAGTCATTCAACTTGTTCCAAACTCCCGGTAATGTTGTTATATTGACCTCTTCCCATGAATCGTGAATGTTCTTAGTGGCATCTAGAAGGGAAATTCCTTTCCAGAAGGCTTTCAATGTACTTTGCCCAGATTCAACAGGGAATCACTATCTATGGCAGCTATAGTCATACAAAATGTAATCCTTTTTTTTTTTTTTTTTGAGACTGTTTTACTGTGTCACCCAGGATGGATTGCAGTGGTACCCTCTTGGCTCACTGCAACCTCCACCTTTCAGGTTCAAGCGATTGTCCCGCCTTAGCCTCCCAAGTGGCTGGGATTACAGGTGAGTGCCACCACGTGCAGCTTATTTATTGTATCATTAGTAGGAATGGGGTTTCACTGTTTTGACCAGGCTGGGTCTTAAGTTCCTGGCCTCAAGTGATCTGCCTGCCTTGGCCTACCAAAGCTCTGGGATTATGAGTGTAAGCTACCATACCAAGCTATTCTTAAGTGATAAAGTGAAACTCACAATTACTTCATGGGCTGCATAATGGACATTGTGTCGGCAAGCAATGAAAACACTATTCATTTTCTTGTACATCTCCTTCAGAGCTCCTGGGTAGCCAGATGCATTGTCAATCAGCAGTAATACTTTGAAAAAAATCTTTTTTTCTGCATGGTAGATCTCAACAGTGGGCTTATACTATTCAATAGGCCATCCTGTAAACAGATGTGCTGTCATCCCGGCTTTGTTATTTTGCTTGTAGGCCAGAGATGAAGGAGATTTTGCATAATTCTTAAGGACTCTAGGATTTTTGGGAATGGTAAATAAATAATTGGCTTCAAATTAAATTCATCTGTGACATTAGCCCCTAACAACAGAATTAGCCTGTTTTATAAAGCCTGGAAGCCAGGCATTAACCTCTCCTCTATAGCTAAGAAAGGTCTGGATGGAGTCCTCTTCTACTACAAGGCTGTTTTATTTGTACTGAAAATCCATTTACTCTAGACACCGTCGTCAATTATCTTGGCTCCCTATTCTAGGTAACTTGCTATAGCTTCAGCGTCAGCACTTGGTGCTTCAACTTGTACTTTTATGTTTTAGAGATTGCTTCCTCCCTTAAACCTCATGAACTAACCTCTGCTAGTTTTAAGCTTTTCTTCTGCAGCATTCTTTTCTCTCAGCCTTTATAGAATTGGGGAAAGTAAGAGCTTCACTTTGGTTTAGGCTTTGGCTTAATGGAAGGCGTGGCTGTTATTGATCTATCCAGACAGCTAAAGCTTTCTTCTTTTCAATAAGGCTGTTTCACTTTCTAATCTTTCCTGTGTGTAGTGGAGCAACACTTCATTTTTTTCAAGAACTTTTCCTTTGCATTCACAACCCGGCTAACTGGTGTAAGAGATCCGTTCCAGCTTTTGGCTTGCCTTTCTTACTAAGCTTAATCACTAGTTTTTGATTTAAAGTGAGAGATGTGTGATTCTTCCTTTCACCAGAACACTTAGAACATTGTAGGGTTATTAATGGCCTAATTTAAGCATTATTGTATATCAGTTTAGGGGAACCCAAGGAAGAGAGATGGGGAAAGACCAGTCAGTGGAGCAGTCAGAGTGCACACAGCATTCATTAAGTTTGCTGTGATATACTGGTGCAGTATATTGTGCCTCGAAACAATTACAATAGGAACATCAAAGACTGCTGGTTACAGATCACTTAACAGATATGATAATAATGAAAAACTTTGAAATCCTCTGAGAATTACCAAAATGTGACGCAAGACACAAAATGACCACATACTATGGAAAACATAGTGCTGATAGACTTGCTGGACACAGGATTACCATAAGCCTTCAATTTGTATAAAACACAGTATCTGCAAAGCATAGTGAAGCAGAGCATAATAAAGCTAGGCTTGTCTGTCTATCTATCTATCTATCTATCTATCTATCTATCTATCTATCTATCTATCTATCTATCTATGAATGAGATCACATCAGTACCTCCAATTTTAGTCCAGTTCCACAGGCTTCTTTTTGTTTCTTTTCTCTTTCCTTATATGAAAGTTTTGTCTCCAGGAGTGAGGAACCTGGCTGAGTATTATTCTTTAATATATTTACTTGATTAATCCTATAGTTACCAATTATTTATCTTCTCTACCAACCTTTTCCTTGCCTGGATAACCTCCTCTTCACTTAGCTCAGGCTTCAGCCTCAAATGCCCGGCTGCCATTCAACATGCAATTTAAGCAGAGTACTACTAGAAATAAGAGCAACTGACTATGCATAATTTGGATGGCCCAGGTAGATACCTCAGTGTGATTATCTCCTGTTTTGGAAAATATTAAGTATGCACAAAATGAAAAGAGAAATTGTTGGCTTAACAGCATTGAGATAAAGCATATTCTCAATGAAAGAATATTCTGAAACAGAGTGACTGCCATATAGGTGGAACATAAAAAGCATTAGCAGCTGAGAGCATTGCAAGGATGGGAATAGGTGTTCCCTTTTAATTTCCTAAAGTAGAGCTGAAAGCTTTTACATATGTAGCACTCAAGCTAATGGCTTTCTATCTGAAAATTATACTTCTACTCTCTGACTCTTCTTGCTGAGGAGGCCTTCCCATCTGCCAAGCTTAGCTTACACATTATACTAACATTATGATCCTCTTTGCCAATTGGATTGGATATGAGCTAATTGGTGTTACAGAAATGTGTTGTTATACAACAAGCAAGCTTATTTCTCCAGTGCAATTACTGAGTTTTGCTTGGTTTTTTCTTTTCTGCATGGTTGCCCCGATCCACTGAAACTTTTTTTTCTTCTATTAAAATATAACCAACTTTTGACATTGTAATAGTGTCAAAGTCATCATGAATAATACAGAGTGTTTCCATATACCCTTCCAGATTCTGCACCTGTTAAAACATTGTCACACCTGCTGTTCATTCTTTCTCCATATAATTAATTCTTCTAACATTTGGAGAAGAAGTTACAGATAACCTACGTCTTTTTACCTAACTGTCTCAGTGTGTTTCCTTAGAACAAGAACATTCTCATATATAACCACAGAAGAATTTATCAGTATCAGGAATTATAACACCTTTGATGACATTGACATTATTGAAAAAGACCAGTTTTGTACAATATTCCTCAAACTGGGCTTGCATGCCTTCTGACTATTATCATTAGCAGGCAATTCACTTTTTAAAAGAAATTATGGAAAAGTTACTGTACAGTTTATCATCTTAACCATTTTAAATTGTATAGTTCATTAGTAATAAGTGTTTTCACGTTGTTATGCAACCAATCTCCAGAATTTTTTTCTTTTCACAAAGCTGAAACTTGGTATGCACTAAAAACAACTCTTCTATTTCTTCCTGCTGCTCTGCCCTCACAGTCATCATTCTACTTTCTCTTTCTGAGTTTTAATACTCTACATAGCTCATGTAAGTGAAATAATACAGTATTTTTCTTTTTGTGACTAGCTTATTTCACGCAGTAATGTCCTCAGAGTTCATCATGTTTTAGCATGTGGCAGAATTGTTTTGTTTTTAAGGCTGAATAATATAGCATGGTTTGTGTATACTAGATTTTGTTGATCCACTCATCTGTTGATAGACAGTTAGGTTGTTTTCAGCTTTGAACTACTATGAACAATACTTCTTTGAATATTTGTGTACAAGTTTTGTTGGGGACTTATGTTTGTATTCTCTGGGTTGTGTATCTGGGACTCAAATGGCTGGATGACAGTAACTCTATGTTTCACTTATTGGAAACTACTGAGTTTTTCCAAAGTGACTGTACTGCTTTATGATCCTCCCAGTAAGGTCGGAGTGTTACAGTTTCTCCGCATCTTCACCAATACTACTTAAAAATTTTTTTTTTTCAAATATGATTATCCATTCTACTCGTGTTAAAGTGATATGTTAATATGGTTTTGTTTGCATTTCTTTGATGACTAATGATGCTGAGCAGTTTTTCATTTGCTTCCTAACCATTTGTCTATTTTTGAAGAAATGTCTGTTAACATCCTTTGCTCATTTTTAATTGATTATTTGTCATTTTATTATTCAGTTATATGTGGTCAATGCTTGTATTCTCTTTCCATTGTTTGGTTTTTTTTTTTTCCTTTCTGTCTCCAGTGGATGAAGGAGGATATATTGACTTGAAGTCTCTGGATAGGAAACCCTTCCCTTCATATTTTGTGTTGGCAGTTAAGGAGTCCTGATTGATCATTAATCAGTCCGTCCAGTTCTAGTTATAAATTATAATATTTGATCTCAGCTTAATTGAGATTTGTGGATATGATTTTTATTTATGTAAAATAATACTCTTCGGCAAATGTGAAACAATAATAGCACATGAGTTACGTTTTATTTTAGTCTGTGTCTTTTTTTCCTTTGCAGATAGAACAGCTGTAGAAAAATTACAAGCTGTTTGTTTGGACCATGCAAAAGTTGGAGAAGGCAAACGTAGTCCACCTCTTGACTCTCTTTTCTTTGGTCCTTCTGCCTCCCAAGTTCTATACCTAACAGAGGTTGGTTTTTGCCTTTGCAAAAATATAATTTTTATATTATATGGTAATGTCAAGAACACTGATAAGACTGTAAAGAAAGTTTCTAAAATAGTCAAGAATTTCTTAGCAATGATCAGAGGAGAAATAGACGTTACTAAGTTATTTTTTAAAATCCCTTTTAATATAGTCTCCTTTTTTTTTTATTCCAGGTAGTTTATGCCTTGTTAATGCCTGCTGGTGCGCCTCTAACTGATGGGTCCTCTGACTTTCAAGTTCACTTCTTGAAAAGTGGTGGCTTACCCCTTGTACTGAGTATGCTAATAAGAAATAACTTCTTGCCAAATACAGATACGGAAACTCGAAGGGGTGTTTATTTAAATGCTCTTAAAATAGCCAAAATGTTGTTAACTGCCATTGGCTATGGCCGTGTTCGAGCTGTAGCGGAAGCTTGTCAGCCAGTTGTAGATGGTACAGACCCCGTAACACCGGTAATAAATGTTAAGAAACTTTTAAAAATATTTAGTCCTTAATATTTAATAAATATAAACTCTGTGTCTTTTAAGTAGATGATGGAAATAATTAAAAAAATAGCATGTTATCTTAGGAGTTTTTTCTATTAAGTTGTATTTGTTTTCAAAATGTAAAGATTGACTACTGACTATGCTACTTTGAGTGAACTCCCCAGTCTCTTTAAATCCTTTTTTACTTTCAGTTGTTTAATGTAAACGTCACCTGAATCTTTTGTTAAATCATACCAGAAAGATACATAAAGACAGTTAATTATAAAGGAGAGTATATAATTGCCATGCAGCAAACCTCTCTTGCCACCACGACTATAAATCTCTTTCTGCTTTGCTGTTAGACTTGAGCAGCATCATCAGCAGTTCTCAAGAAGTGCTTAGATTGGATGCAGAAGATGAATTCAATTCTAACTAACGTTGAGTTTACTTATGTTATAAAGGATGGTTTTACTAATTTGTGTACTAATAACACAGATTATTATGTTTAGGTATGTGTGAGGTGTTAATCAGGGAAATTTGGATAGTGACTGGATTGTCTGTATATTCTAGATTGATCAAGTTTATTTTGGGTATGAGTCATGCTGTCATAATTGACCTAAAATAAAATGTCTGAGATTTGCTTCAAAATAATTCCGGGGTAGTATAATTCTGTGTTTATTTCTTGGGGAGTTGGTGAAGCAGTTTAAACTTTTGTTAATAGTTATTCAAGCTAGATAATGGGTATTTGAGGATTTATTATATTTTCTCTGCTTTTATATATTTTTTGAAATGTTTCATCCAAAAGAAGAAAGTAGTCTTGTGCATGTCAATTTAGGTAATAATTTACAGAGCTCTGTCTCCATCCTGAGTAAGTTTTACTGCTTTCTATGTCGTGGGCTTCATGCATATTTACATAAAAAGAGGTAGAGTTCTTATCATGGTCCTTGTTGTGGGAGTTCACTGAAGTACAAACGATATTTTTGGTATCTTTTTACACATTTCTTTCTGTGTGCATGTTTAAGAAGTGTGCTACCAGAGGACACAGATATATATTAATCTCTAATCATATCCTAGTAAGGAGCTTAAGGAAAATTAGTCTTTAAAATATGTTTAATATACCACTGTCTGTAATACATACAAGAGGGTTACATTTTAAGAAATTGGAAAATGCAAAGAAAATTCTTAGGGGGTTCTCTCATAGATTTAAAAACTTTTTATACTATTAAGTAAGATTTACTTTTTGCACATTCCACGCTTATTATTCCTTAATTACCATAATTACTTTCCATGGAGAAGCTTCCAATAGAGAATATTTGGTTCTGCCAGTATTAGAGTAAACACTGTTATTTTTTCACTTTGGAGCATTCCTAATCCTTTTTGGAGAGTTATTGTATCAACAGTAATGGTAACAAGACAATTTCAGTGTAAGAACAAGTAACACAAGACCTTGCTGACATGAAAAACTCTAGTTAGATTAGCAAAATTCAATTTGCAGTTTTAAAGCATTGTGTAACTTTTTATTCAACAAGTAATTGATATTATGTATCTACTTAATATCTACTATAAACCAGCTATTGCTACAGATGCAATGTAGACCTCACCTGACATAATTTCTATCTGCATGCAGATTAATTTATTGGATAATGATGATCAAAATATATCAAGCTCTTGTATGCCAGTCACTGTGCTTTATCTCCATTAATCACAAAGATAACTATATTTGTTGAGCCTTGGCTATTACTTTCTGTTTTGTAAGTGAAAAGTGAGACCTGGAGCCATGAAGTAGCTTGGTCCAAGATGATAACCGTCATCTGAGAATTTGTTTTTTTTTTTTTTGAGATGGAGTCTCTTTTTTTTTTTTTTTTTGAGATGGAGTCTTGTTCCGTCACCAGCCTGGAGTGCAGTGATTCCATCTTGGTGCACTGCAAGCTCCGCCTTTCGGGTTCAAGTGAATCTGCTACCTCAGCCTCCCAAGTAGCTGGGACTACAGGCGCGTGCCACCAAACCTAGCTAATTTTTGTATTTTTACTAGAGACAGGGGTTTCACCATGTTGGGCAGGCTGGTCTCAAACTCCTGACCTCAGGTGATTCACCCGCCTCGGCCTCGCAAAGTGCTGGGATTACAGGCGTGAGCCACCATGTCCAGCCAGCTGAGGTTTTTAATTCAGTGAAGCTGCTGACTTGGCAACTATATTTTTACCAACTTTGCAATACTAGTGTTTTTGTGTGTGAAATTTTATGTAGTATCACTTGGCAAATCATTTGTGAAAAATTTATTTTAAAATGAAAATAATATAAGTAACAGATAAATTTTAAAATTCATTGGTTGAAGTTGGAAACAGTGGCTGAAAGTATTTGATCTATTTGGTCTTAACATTTTGCCCGCCTGACAATTGCAGTAATACCTCCCCTAGACTCTTGAAATTCTTAAAATATCTGTTTTAATATGATGTTTTTAAACTTTTTTTAAACTTTGGGCCAGTTGCAGTGTGTCATGCCTGTAATCCCAGCACTTTGGGAGGCCTAGAGGGGAAGATCATGTGAGGTCAGGAGTCCGAGACCAGCCTGGTCAGCATGGGGAAACGCTGTTTTCTCCTAAAAATGCAAAAATTAGCCGAGTGTGGTGATGTGTGTATGTAATCCCAGCTACTCGGGAGGCATAGGCAGGAGAATCGCTCGAACCCAGGAGGGAGAGGTTGTAGTGAGTCGAGATTTCATGACTGTACTCCATCCTGGGCGACAGATTGAGACTCTTTCTCAAATTAAAAAAAATAATAAAATAAAACTTTACTGTGCAAATAACAGCTGTAGAGAGGATGGTAGGTTAAGCTGTGAGAAACTTTTAGCCTGCTGTGAAATGAGCATTAGAATGCAGGTGGCATAATCAGCCTTGGGCAAAATAAGGAGCATCCTAAAGACTAAGTTTGTAGATTTTAAAGGACAGTTTACTGGTATCCCCATAGGCCTGTATTATGGTAGGCCTAGTCACCTGTGGCAAAAAGGGGGACCAGGAGAAGTTTCTACCCAGAGACACGTTGTATCATTTTTCTCCTGCAAATGAGCCCAAGTGCAGAAATAATAATAGAGTTCATCTCAAATTGGAGTTTCCAGGGTGTCACTATGTGTGTAGTTTATTTCACTTTGAGTAATGTTCAGTATTCAAGGTATGGTAATTCCACATTTTGTTAACATTTGTCTATTGATGGACATCTGGATTATTTCTAGTTTTGGCTAATGGGAGTAAAACTGTCAGGAAACTCATCAACATATCATAGAGCTTCTGTGGATATATGCTTTTATATCTCTTGGGTAAACACCTCCGCACCTCTGTTACTTTGAAGGACAGCTCCATAATGTTGGCAATGTGAAATAATTTTTATGCAAACCCCCATAAACTGTACAGGGGATAAGTGAAGGAATAACATCCTGAAGAAGTGATGATGGATGAGGAGTAAAAAATTTTTTAATGTAAAAATTTTAGGGATTATGGTATATAGTTTTTTCATTTGATGTAAAATGATTCACGTTTTTCAGATTAACCAAGCTACTCATGATCAAGCAGTGGTGCTACAAAGTGCTCTTCAGAGCATTCCTAATCCCTCATCCGAGTGCATACTTAGAAATAAGTCAGTACTTCTTGCTCAGCAAATATCAGATGAGGTTAGTATGAAATTTTGACAGTTCTGGGATCCTGAATGATCTCTTCTTAACACATAAATAAATTAAGCTGTGAGAATTTGAGGCTAAATATTGTAGACCCAAAACACTTCAGTCTGTATCTCTATTTATTTATTTAAAATTTCATAAGGTTATGTTTGACCTGATAGCTGCTAATATTAATATTACAGCTTCAGAAATTTTGAAATTTTTAAATAAGCTTTTTGTGTTTTAATTTACATTGCACAAACTAGATCAAGTAAGTTTTGGTATATGTTTAAACTGCTCACACAAGCAAGGAATAGGATGTTTACATTGGCTCCAGAAGTTTTCTTGTGATGTTTATTCTCTTAAATTTTACATAAATGGAATCATATACATTGTACCCCTTTGGGTCTGGGTTGTATCTATCAGCAAAATTGTGAAAGTCGTCCATGTTGTTATATATTTGTGTAGCTTATTTCACTTTGGGTAATAGTTTATGTATGGTTACTCCACATGTTGCTAATTCATTCATGTGTTTTTGGACATTTGGATTATTCACAACAGTCTAGTTTTGACTTCTGTGAATAAAATTTTTAGGAAGCTCATCAAGTCATAGTGCTTCTGTGGACATATGTTTTTGTATCTCTTGGATAACCACCTCTGCATAGCTAAGTAATTTGACTGTTTTTATTTTTAAAATTTTATGAAAAATAGGATAAAGCCATATGAGGCTTGAACCTGAAGCACACTTTGTGGATATTGCCATATCTTCCCTTCATATGGGAAGTCATATTTTTTGACTTCATGTTAAGATATTAAAAATGAGACTAAGGGAACTTTTGTCTTTAAAGGCAGGTCTGATGATGTTTACTTTTACTGCCATTTCCACTTCGTTCACAAAGAGAGATGTTTTGTTTTCCTGATTATTCACTTTAACGTTCTGTCAGCACTTTTAATTATTTCTTTCTTTTCTGCAGGCTTCAAGATATATGCCTGATATTTGTGTAATTAGAGCTATACAGAAAATTATCTGGGCATCAGCATGTGGGGCATTAGGACTAGCATTTAGCCCAAATGAAGAAATAACTAAAATTTATGAAATGGTAAGAATTGTTACAGAAATCGATTTTAAGAAAATGTTGCTTGATTGTACATGTGATTAAATTTTCATCATTTCTGTCACCTTATAGACCAAGTCGCTTGTATCTAATAGTTTAAAATTAATTTCTACTTATAAATAGAATATGTAGTTTTATTTTGAAAATAAAATAGGAGCCTGCCATGAGGCAGCTTTCTTTTCCTTCTTTTTAAAAAGACTTCTCATTGACTCAAATATAGTTATACCATAGTGAATCCACCTCTCCCCATTTTCTTCCATTCTTCATTCTTCATGAGTTTGTCCTGTGTAAATTTTTGGTTAATTGTCTCTTTGGGAATTATGGCATTTAAATTTTACTTGGCATCAGGCACAGTGGCTCACGCTTGTTAATCCCAGCACGATAGGAGGCTGAGGTGAGCAGATTGCCTGACGTCAGGAGTTCGAGACCAGCCTGGTCAACGTGGTGAAACCCCATCTCTCCAGCGGGTGAGGGGTGGGGGAAGGGGGGAAGGGAAATGGGGGAAATCAGCTGCACGTAGTGGCACAGACCTGTAATCCCAGCTATGTGGGCAGCTGAGGCATGAGAATTGCTTGAACCCAGGAGGCAGAGGGTTGCAGTGAGTGGAGATCATGCCTCTGCACTCAAGCCTGGGCAACAGAGCAAGACTCTGTCTCAATCAATCAATCAATTTTACTTGGTTCTTTTAGAACACTCAAAAGCAGGAAGAATGTCTACCATTTAGGTATTATCACCAGCCTTCTGGTACATTAAGCAAGCTATTTATAGAAATAAGACTGTGTTTGGCTCTTTGACATCTATGATATTTACCAACCCCTATAGAACCCTGATGGTCTCCGTTAAAATACACATTAGTGGGTTTAAATATATGTTAGTGTAGTTAAAAGGAGAAAGTGAGTCATGGTATTATACAACTTCCCTTTTTGGAATAGTTGGATGGTTATTCTGTTCCAGATATATAAGTCTTAGTTACATTTTGATGGATAGTGGCAGATTAAAAATTATTAGCTACCTAGTTGGTTATGTTTCAGGTTGCAGAAGTCTTCCATGGGCTTCCTGAACATTTGTGTTATGATTGATTTTTGAATGAAATGACTTGTAGGTAGACTGTACGGTAGAACTAGTCAAAGACCCAAACCACAGTGCCAAAGTGATTCTGTAGTAGCAGTTATGATTGAAGCAGATCACTCACATCCAGAAGAACATAAAAAGTGAGGAGTACCTATCATCGAATGTGCTTCTTAAATCCCACTTGGAGTATATCCCAAAGAGCTTCTGTAGCGACAAGTGAAGAGTCTGAGGCTGCATGGTCTTTACTGAGTAGGCAATTGTAAATGGTAACTAGAGAGTTTGTGAATTTCTTCTTGAATATGTCTCTAGGTAACTTGCTCCTGATTCTAATTTTCCAGACCACCAATGGAAGCAATGAGCTGGAAGTGGAAGATGAACAAGTTTGCGGTGAAGCACTGGAAGTGATGACCTTATGTTTTGCTTTACTTCCAACAGCATTGGATGCGCTTAGTAAAGAAAAAGCCTGGCAGACCTTCATCATTGACTTACTATTGCACTGTCCAAGCAAGTATGTGATTTTTATATTTAATTTGAAGGAAAGCTTACCTTACCATTTCAAGCAGAAATGAATGACTTCTAAAGAAAATTTTTTTCCAGAAGTGAAGGAAGGAACGCTTTTACTTGCCCATGTAACACCTTGAAGTGTAGAAGAGTTTTTTAAAAAACATGTTCCACTTCACCTAAACTTTTGTCTCTCCAAGATGCCAGCACTGATTTTTTTTTTCTTTGGCCTTTCTTATTGTAGTAAAACATGTAATTATGTACATAACACAAAATTAGCCACTTTAACCTCTTTTATAAGTTAGTTTTGTTTATTGGCATTAATTGCACAATATTGTGCAGTTATGACTGGCATATGTTGAATGATTGCAATATCTCAAAAATATTTTATCACCCTCAAAATATTTTTTCACCGTCTAACAAATTCTTTTAATCAATGACTCCCATTTTCACTACCCTCCAATCTATAGTAACTTAAAATATTTATTCAGTTTCTATGCATTTACTATTTTAGGTACCTCATATAAGTGGAATCACACAAATTTGTGCCTTTGTATCTAGCTTGTTAGCTTAGCATAATGTTTTAAAGATTCATCTATGTTGTAGCATGGTCAGAACTTGATTCATTTTCAGGGGATACTCTCTTGTATGTGTATACTAGATGTTTTTATACATTGGTCTGTTGATGGACACCTGGATTATTTCTACCTTTTAGCTGTTGAGTACTATTATTGTGAATATTACTATGAGCACAGATCTCTGAGTTCCTGTTGTCAGAGCTGTTGAGTCTATTTCTAGAAATGGATATGCTGGGTCATAGGGTAAGTTGTGTTTAACTTTTTGAAGATCTGCTGAACTTTTTTAACATTGGCTTCAGCACTTTACACTCCCAACATCACTTTACACAGGCTTAAGTTTCTCCACATCCTCTCCCACACTATTTTCACTTTTGTTAATGGCCATCCTAATGTATATAAGATGGAACCTCATTGTGGTTTATATTTACATTTTCCTCATGACTTGACTAATGTAGTGATATTGAGCATCGGCTCTTGTGATATTACTGTTCACTTGTATATCTGCTTTAGAGAAATGTGTATTCCAGTTTTTATACCATTATTGAATTTCATTATTTTTTGTAGTGAGTTTCTGTATATATTCTGGATATTAATTCCTTACCAGATTTAGAGACATTTTCTCCTATTCTCCAGAATTTATTTCCACTCTGTTGTTAATGTTCTTTCATTCACAGAAGTTTTAAATTTTAATGAAGTTTAATTTGTGTCTTTTTTGGTTGCCTGTATTTCTGTCATCCTCAAGATAGAAATCATTGGCAAATTCAGAGCAAAAGCTATTTTCTCCTACATTGTTTTCTAAGAATTTTATATTTTTATAGTTCTTAATTTTAGGTCTTTCATCCCATTGGAGTTGATTTTTGTGAATAATTGAAGCCAAGTGTCCAACTCCATTCTTTCGAATGTGGATATCCAGCTTTCCCATCATTGTGAATAGAGTGGTATTGGCACCTTGCTGAAGATACAAGGGATTGTTTCTAGGCTCTAAAATTACATTCCTTTCGTCTATATGCCTGTCCTTAGGCCAGTGCCACACTCCTGATTACTTTAGCTTTATAGTACGTCGGAATGTAAGTCCTTCAACTTTGTTGGGGTTTTTCTTTTGTTCATTTGTGTTTTGGTTTTCCATAGGTTTTTATTTGTTTTTGAGGTTATTTAGACCTTTCTAGGTTCTATAGAAATCCATATAAATTTTAAGTCGGAGATGGTATTGAATCTCTCTCAAAAGAGTGATTGCCGGCTGGGCGCGGTGGCTCAAGCCTGTAATCCCAGCACTTTGGGAGGCCAAGACGGGCGGATCACGAGGTCAGGAGATTGAGACCATCCTGGCTAACACCGTGAAACCCCATCTCTACTAAAAAATACAAAAAACTAGCCGGGTGAGGTGGTAGACGCCTGTAGTCCCAGCTACTTGGGAGGCTGAGGCAGGAGAATGGCCTAAACCCGGGAGGTGGAGCTTGCAGTGAGCTGAGATCGCGCCACCGTACTCCAGCCTGGGTGACAGAGTGAGACTCCGTCTCAAAAAAAAAAAAAAAAAAAGTGATTGCCACTTAACAGTATTAAGTCTTCCAAGTCATGAACATGGGATATGTCTTTTCATTTACTTAGGTTCTGTTTATTTCTTCAACACTCTTATTTCTTTTCTGCTAAATTATTTCTAAGTACTGTAGTGCTAACTTGCTCTTTTTACTGCTCTTGTGGATGGAATTATTTTCTTAATTTTCTTTTGGGATATTCATTGCTAGTATATCGAAATACAACTAATTACTTTGTATTAATTTTATTCAACCTGCAATTTTGTTAAATTTCTTTATGGATTAGAGGTTTTTTTACAGTAAGATCATGTCACTTGCAGATAACATAGTTTTACTTCTGTCTTTCTTTTTTGGACCAGTTTTATATCTTCCCTTTTTTGCCTAACTACTCTATTGCCTTGATTAGTAGTAGTAAGAGCAATCATACTTATCTTGTTCCTGATTTAGGAAAAACTGTTAGTCTTTCACCATTTAGTGATGTTGTTATTCCTGATCCAGACCCCTAGAGAGGGTTCCTGGATTTGGGTCAAGTCCACAGAGTAAAGTGAGAGCAAGTTCATAGAGAAGTAAGGAACCAAAAGCATGGCTACTCCATAGGCAGAGCAGCCCTGAGAGTTGCTAGTTGGTTATGTTTATGGTGATTTCTTGATTACATGCAAAACAAGGTTTATTTATGCTAAACAGGTGGATTATTCATGGATTTTCTGGAAAAGGGGTGGGAATCTGCTACTCCCCACTCCCAACCCACCTGAGGGTTTCTCCCTTTTTTGAACCGTATAGGATAAAGTCTGGATGGTGCCCATGGTATTTGTAAAGTGATATGGTGCTGGTGGGAGTGTCTTTTAGCAAGCTAGTGCTTTATAATTAGTGTATGATGAGCCAGCTTCTTTACTGCATCCTGTTTTATCAGCAGGGTCTTTGTGACCTGCATTTTTGTGTGGACTTCCTGTGGGAGTCACTGTGGTTCAAATACCTGTGACTGTGTTAGCTATTAGTTTTTCATATATGGCCTTTATGCAGTTGAGAAACTTCTATATTCCTAGTTTTTGAAATCAGTTTTATTATGAAAAGGTGTTTACATTAGTTTGAATAATTTTTTTTAATCAATTGAGATAGCCTTGTTATTTTCTTCATTGTATTTCTGATGATGTTGTTACTGCAAAAAGTTCCTGATCCAGATCATAAGAGAGTACTGTTCGGTCTCATGTAAGAAACAATTCAAGACGAGCCCATAAAGTAAAAGAAAGTTTATTAAGAAAGTAGAGGAATAGGCTGGGTGCGGTGGCTCAATCCTGGCACTCTGGGAGGCCGATGCGGGTGGATCACTTGAGGTCAGGAGTTCAAGACCAGCCTGACCAACCTGGTGAAACCCGGTCTCTCGTAAAATACAAAAATTAGCGGGGCATGATGGCAGGTGCCTCTAATCTCAGCTACTTGACAGGCCGAGACAGAGGATCACTTGAACCTGGGAGACGGTGTTTGCAGTGAGCCGAGATTGCACCACTGCACTCCAGCCTAGGTGGCTGAATGAGACTCCCTCCGGAAGGGGTGTGGGAGGGGCAGGGGAAAAGAAAGTAGAGGAATAGAAAAATGGCTGCTCCATAGGCAGAGCAACCCTGAGGGCTACTGTTTACCCATTTATATGGTTATTTGTTGATTATATGCAAAACAAGGGGTGGGTTATTCATGCTTTCCATTTTTATACCATGTAGGGTAAACTTCCTGACATTGCCATGGCATTTGTAAACTGCCTTGGCGCTGGTGGGACTGCAGCAGTGAGGACAACCAGAGGTCACTCTCATTGCCATCATGGCTTTGATGGGGTTTAGCTGGCTTTCTTAGTGCAACCTGTTTCATCAGCAGGGTCTTTATGATTTGTATCTTCTGCCTCCCTCTGTCTCGTCCTTTGCCTTAGAATGCCTAACCCTCTGGGAATGCAGCCCAGAAGGTCTCAGCCTTATTTTACCTAGCCTCTGTTCAAGATGGAATTGGTCTGGTTCAGAGGCTTTTGACAATAGATTAAGAATCAATTCATATGTTTAAACACCCTTACGTCTTGATAAATCCCACACTTCATTATGGTACCTCGTACTTTTAATATGCTGCCGTATTTGTTGCTAGTATTTTATTGAGGATTTTTGGATGTATATTATTGTCAATGAAAAAAATCAAACTCTGTAGAATATTTGAAGAGGTTTATTCTGAGCCAAATATGA
This sequence comes from Macaca fascicularis, assembly GCF_037993035.2. Classification (NCBI taxonomy): domain Eukaryota; kingdom Metazoa; phylum Chordata; class Mammalia; order Primates; family Cercopithecidae; genus Macaca; species Macaca fascicularis. The sequence continues at coordinate 4,305,394 of NC_132903.1, forward strand.
ATGAGCATGGCCCATGACCCAGCCCTCAGGAGGTCCTGAGAACATGTGCCCAGGGTGGTTGGAGTGCAGCTTGGTTTTATACATTTTAGGGAGGCATGAGACATCAATCAGATACATTTACGAAATACACTGGTTTGGTCCAGAAAGGTGGGACAACTCAAAAGTGGATGACGGGGGCTTCCAGTGTATTGGCTAATTTAAACATTTTCTGGTTGACATTTGGTTTTATTGAAAGACCTGGGATCATAGAAAGCACATGTTCAATTTAAGATAAAAGATTGTGGAGATCAAGATTCTTTTGAAGTCTTTTTATAGTGGCTGCCCTTAGAAACAATAAATGACAAATGTTTCCTATTCAGATCTTGAAAAGGTGCTAGACCTTTAGTTAATCTCTTTAGAATTAACAGGACTTGGAAGAAAAACACTTAGCTATGTTAATAGAGATTTTTTACAGATGCATATTTTCTCCCTCGAAGGAAAGCTGCAGAGCTGTTTCAAGACATAGCTAAGAAACATGTTTTGGGGTAAAATATTTTGATACTCTTCCTTATATCATAATGTTATGCCAGAGTCATACTGGAAAGTAAGTCACGATATATCGGGTTAAATAAAACCCATCTGACGAGGATTTATGATTTGAGGGAATGACTCCCCAGACCCCTTAGACAGGAATTTGGGCAACATAAAACTATCAGACCTTAGTTCTTATTGTTAAAATGTATTGTGTTGGTCTCTACCTTCCCCTTCCCCTTCCCCTTCCTTCCCTCCTTCCCTTCCTTTCTCCTTACCTTTTGATTCCCTCCCTCCCTCAGTCCCTCCCTCCCTCCTTCCTTTTTTTTGGAAAAATATTTGTCTAGCTTTGTTAGGTGAATAGTATTGGTCTTATAAGTTAAGAAATACAGGTTGAGTATCCTTTATTTGAAATGCGTGGGACTCAGAAGTGTTTTGAGTTTTAGAATGTTTGCATATCTTGGTGATGGGAAACCAGTCTAAACAGGAAATTCATTTGTTTTTCATCTACCTTCATGAAGGTAATTTTGTATATTTAATAGTTTTGTGCATGAAACAAAGATTGTATATAGATTGAGGGATGGAGTTTTTCACTTGCGTCATGTCAGCACTCAAGTTTCAGATTAGAGAATATTTCTGATGTTTGTGTTAGCGATGGTCAACCTGTACTGTCTTGTTTTAAAATAAATGATTTTGGAAAAGGGAAAAATTTGTTTTAACTCTTTGAACATTTGATAGATTTCAACAATTGAACAGTCTGGTCCTGGTGAACCAGCTATGTTTTCTGGTGTATACACCCTGGAGCTCATGGTCATGCACCAGGAAGATTTAGGGCACAGACACACCGATGGTGTTTAGGAGCGGAGGTTTAATAGACAGAAGAAGAGAGAAAGAGAAGCAGTTGTCTCTATAGAGAGAGGGGTCTCCAAGGGGAAAGGACTGGCTGGCAGCCCATGCACTAGATTTTCTAGCCCAGTTGGAGAAGGCTGTGTCTGATTTACATAGGACTCACAGATTGGTTTGATCAGGTATGAGGTTTACATAGTGTGCAAGGAAGGCTGGTTGCCTCACCCTAATCTTTTTCTTTTTTCTTTTCTTTTCTTTTTTTTTTTTTTTTGAGAGGGGGTCTTGCTCTGTCCTCCAGGCTGGAGTGCAGTGGCACAATCTTGGCTCATTGCAACCTCCACCTCTCGGGTTCAAGCAGTTCTCCTGCCTAAGCCTCCTGAGTAGCCAGTAGCTGGGAATACAGGTGCACACCACCACACCCAGCTAATTTTTGTATTTTTAGTAAAGATGGGGTTTCACCATGTTGGTCAGGCTGTTACCCAACTCCTGACCTAGTGATCCTCCCACCTGGGCCTCTCAAAGTTACTGGAATTACAGGGGTGAGCCACTGCGTCCAGAGGCCCCACCCTAAGGTTATTATGCAAATTGGGCTGTACCAGTTGATCGAAGCCATCTTGTCTGCTCCTTACTGTACACTGGCTGGCAGAGAAGGTAAGATGGAGCCACCATCTTGAAAATGTCTAGTCCCTTGTTCCTGCCTGCCTTCACCTGTGCAAGCTTCCAGCTTGCTTGTCTATGTCTGCAACTCTACTTTACAGGCTGCTCTTTGTTGGAAAATGATTTGGGGCTGCTTTTCATGAAAAAGAAAAGCCTTATCAAGGACTCCCACACCTATCTGCCTGAGTAATTTTTTCTTAACTCCTGTATCACTGGGGTTTTCTTTTTGATAGATGTGAGCTTGTGAAATGTGTTTGGTGTTTGTCCCTTTTTCCTGGAGTAGACTCTTTTGGAGTCACCAAAGTGCTGTCTCTTTATATTCTAGTGTTGACTGGAAAGAGGAAAGCATGATTATGAGAGACAGAACTAGCTGGATTTCCTAGGCCAACTAACAATTCCTAAGCCTATCTGGGACAGGTGACTGTGCCCACCTTAACGGGCTTGTAACTCAACTTACTCCTGACCAATCAGGGAGTAAAGAGAACTCACTAAAATACCAATTAGGCTAAAAGCTGGACATAAAGAAATAGTTAAATCATCTATCGCCTGAGAGCACAGAGGGGAGAGACAATGATCTGATATAAAGTCAGACATTCGAACTGGCAGTGGCAACCCTGTTTGGGTCCCCTCCCATTGTATGGGAGCTCTGTTTTCACTCTTGTTAAATCTCACAACTGCACACTTTTCTGGTCTGCGTTTGTTCTGGCTCAAACTGAGCTTCCACTCACCTTCCACCACTGCTGAATGCCGCCATTGCAGACCCAACATTGACTTCCACCCCTCCAGATCTAGCAGGGTATCCACTGCATTTCTGATCCAGGGAGGCACCCACTGCTGCTCCTCATTGGGCTAGAGGCTCGCCATTGTTCTTGCACAGCCAAGTGCCTGGGTTCGTCCTAATTGAGCTGAACACTAGTCGCTGGGTTCCACGGTTGTCTTCTGTGAGCCATGGCTCCTAATAGAGCTGTAACACTCACTGCATGGCCCAAGGTTCCATTCCTTAAAATCTGTGAGGCCAAGAACTACAGGTCAAAGAACAGAAGGCTTGCTGCCATCTTGGGAGCAGCCTGCCACCATCTTGGGAGCTCTAAGAACAAAGACCCACCACTGACAATTAGCGGGTTGGTACTCTTAGCCCCAGGGAGCAGTTTCTAGGAGGGGAGAGCATCTGAAGGTCAAGTTGACTGCTGGTGGCCAGTAGGTTATTTATTCAAGCCTATGTAATGAAACCTCCTTAGAAAACCAAGAAGACAGGCTTCAGAGAGCTTCTGGATAGCTGAATATGTAGTTTCCTGGAGGCTTGTGTACACATAAAAGCAGACATCAAGAAACTTTAATGCCAAATGTAAGGTAGTTTGTTTTGTTTTGAAGGGAGTTTCTGCATTTAACAGTGTTTCAAGAATTTTAACCTATTAAATAAAAATACTCCAACTGAACCTAAAAACTACACTTTATAAACCTTATAACAGATGTTTATACTGGAACAGGAATTAAAAGAAAATAGAGAGTGTAAGCAAAAACTCAGTTGTATGTAAGAAAACCCAGTTTCCCCTAAGGAAGAGAAAGAGCTGGAGTCCTTTAAAAAGTAACTGCCTGTTTTTCTGTGGCTAGTGAGCCTTATCTTTCCTCCTTTCCCAGGCATGGTGAGGACCCTGGTTCTCTAGCTGTGCAGCTGCAAGGTCGCTAGACAGATACACTCAAGTCACAAAACATGTTATTCGTTAAGTAAGAAATGATGTAATGCATGCCTCAATTAATTGAATAGCTGTCATTGTTTCTCACTTCTGTAATATGCTTCCTGCTACACAGATCTCCCCCACCCCAGGAAATGCTTAAAAGGTAACTCTTTGTTCAGGGCTCAGTCCTTTGGATGTTAATCCAACTGGGCCAGTGCACCTAAATAATAAATACCCTCCTGAACCCCATCAGTCTCTCTGATTCCTTAAAAAATCCCACAGCAATATCTAAACGATTCCATGATTGATTAATACTGCACAATAAGTTTTATTCTAGAGTGATAATGGTTTCTTCATGTTAACTGCATAACAACAAGCTGTTTAAAAAGAAAGGAAAATCAGTTGGTATGTCAGTGTGAATCTTAAGCATATGTTTGGTTTGGGGGAATGATCATCAGTGTATTTTTTATCAGAAATATTTATTGTAAAAAATAAGGCTTTTGATTTAGAACTTTCTGTCTCTGATGTATTTTGTATCTTCATAAAGACAAAGGCAATATCTCAGTTGTTTCTGTGTATCTGCTTGGGGGAGGCTGCTTCATACCCCTTTAGACTCGGGGCATTCTAGGAGGAAAAAGAAAGAAAAACCAACATCATTTCAGAGTTTTCTGTCATCCAAAAGTAATAAAACACAATTCTGGTCTTTTATATAGCACTGGGTCACTGGCTATAGATAAAAATTAGAGCTTCCAAGAACAGTCTACTGCTCACCAGTATGCTTTTATATTTGGGTGTATATGTGCATAAAATAATGACAATTGGGTAAAGAAGCTTTGTCATTATTTATTTTAAAGTCACAGTGCTTAAAAATGCCTTGTAATACTAAATAAATCACTTGGGTATTTCCAGTCCTGCTTCCAAGTGTTAAACTATGGCTGAACTTGTTTCAGGCTATGAGGCTGATTAGGGCGTCTTGCAGCTAATGATGTATTCTGCTCAGCCCAGTTCTAATGTCATGAGCAGACAGACTGACAATCAAAACTGATAGATTTTCCTCTACACATACTTTAACATAGATTCTATCCCTTGTGCCGAGCCCCAGATTTTCTTCAGCTGTTTACACACTCATTGACCTGTTCCAACCCAATCTTCATGTTAACAGTACACAGGGACTTTTTATTCCTCAAGCACAACAGGATGTAGAAGGCAAGCTCCTTAATTTGAACCATAACCTCCTGGGCGAAAGTTGCAGTCCAAAACGCCTGAGAGACCAGGCCTTTGGTACACGCCTCCAAACACCAAAGGTGTTGGAAGCCATGCCTTTTCATTAGCCCAAACCATATCACAAAGAGGCGGTATGGATGTGACTAGTCCAATGGCTGGGCCATTAACTGATAAAACAATAGGCTTCTTACACTAAATGAAAATATTCACAAAGTTTTTGCTAGTATCCACTCTTTTAATGCTTGCCCTTTTTCTGTCATTTCTTAAATGCTTCACAAAGAACACAAAATCAAGGCCACAGCCAAAGACGCTGTCAACTGCGCTAAGCAGCACGAGCTTGCTGTCATTGGCAGCAGGCCTATTCAGAGGACCCTGAATTTCTTTCGTTACTTCTGTATTTAGTGAGTTAGTCTCTGTTGATCTAGTTTATAGCAGGATTTGAGTGAAGTCATCTTTAGTCCTCATCACAGTGTCTCTGTATCTGTCGGCACTTTGTTAGCCTTGTGCTGAAATGCACCCTCTTGACAAAGGGCTGGTCTCTTCTGTCATCAGTAACCTTTCTTTCTTTTTTTTTGAGATGGAGTTTCTGGAGTTTCACTCTTGTTGCCCAGGATGGAGTGCAATGGTACAATCTTGGCTCACTGCAATCTCTGCCTCATGGGTTCCTGCTATTCTCCTGCGTCAGCCTCCCGAGTAGTTGGGATTACAGGCATGTGCCACCATGTCCGGCTAATTTATTTTTAGTAGAGATGGAGTTTCTCCATGTTGGTAAGGTGGGTCTCGAACTCCCGACCTCAGGTGATCCACCCACCTTGGCCTCCCAAAATGCTGGGATTACAAGAGTGTGCCACTGCACCTGGCTTGTCATCAATAACCTTTCTTCTCCCACCTCTCACTCTTGGAACAGATGTTTGCGTGTTTGCTGCTCCATGGGCTGTTAATGGATCCATTAATAGCAATGTACTTTCTTCCTGGTTACCTGAACCTGTGGCCCTGGCAGCAGTCATCAGGCCAGACATCTGACGCATTAGTGGGTGGATCTGGGGCCTGTTCTCCATCCCAGCCTGTTTTTCCATCCCAACCTGTTCTTCCCTGGGATCTGATAAAGCTCTGCCTGGCTTCTCTGTTGCCACCTTAAGCACCACTGTGTCCTGCTGATCTGGCTCAACAGGGTCCAGTTTCTCAGGTTCCTGAAAGCCACCCACTCTGTTCCTAGTGTTATTGGGGCTCTGAGGTGCAAGTGTCTTGATAGTTGAATTTACTAGCTCCATATTATTTGGGTTGGAGAGAGATGAAGCTGTGCTTCTCCTAAAGTTCTGGCTGGCAGCAGACAACTGGCTGCTTTTGGACTTGTAGTCTTTGCTAATCGCTAGCGTCTTAGTTCTTAGAAAAGTTGGTTTTGGTAGGGCTAGTGATTTCTTTTCTGGCATTGTTTGAAGAAGTTCTACCTATTCTGGCCAGTGTGTTTTCTTTCTCTTTTTCGGTGTGGCATCTGTTAAAATCATGAATACATTGCTCATAGTTCACGAGGTGTGGCTCTGGTTCCCAAGTATCGTCCTTGTTGTCATTGCCTTTCCATCAAACTAAATACTCTCTCTTCCCTTTCTTGTCTTGTCAACGATCGTTTCAACCTCAAACTGCTGGGCAACCATGGAGGGAGGGACAGGGTTGGGGCAGATGCTGTGCCGGCTGGCCAACGCTTTGTTTCAGTTACATCTCCACTTAGCCACCACTTCCTTGCTCTACTAGGCACTGGGCACAGATGAACCTCTTCTGCTTTCGTGGCCACAGGTTCGGAAGAAGTTGTGTGGAGAAACTGCTATACTGTGTGCCTTTGGCTCTCCACGCTTACTCCCTGTTGGGCCAGCGTGGGCTTGGGGCCATGGTCCCATGATGCAGGGCTGGGCAGCTGCCTCAGGTAAGAGCAGGGCTCTCGGGTATTATGCAGAAAGCGTCCTACCTGCTTGTTACTATTTCCTTTTGTGGTTACTATGACAATAACAATTTAAGAAAGTTATAACACTTTTAAAGTCCCACTAGTTTACCTTCAGTAGCATACAAAAACCCTGCTCCTTAATAGCTCAGACCCCGTCATGTCAGTTATTCAGTTCTCAGAATTACACTTTGATGTATTGTATGTCCAAAAACATAAGCTGGTGATAGTCTTTTAATATATTAGTATTTTAAATCATGTAGAAAACAAATAGTGGAGTTGCACTTTGTTGAAAGCTTGGATAGCTTTCATAATTGCCCACATATTTATCTTTACCTTAATTTTTATTTCTTCAAACAGCTGTCCAGTGTCCTTTCATTTCACCCTGAAGTATGCCATAAAGCATTTCTCGAAGGGTAGTGTACTGGTAAACTTCTCCATCTTTTATCTGGGAATGTCATAATTTCTCTCTCACATTTGATGCAGTTTGTTTGGACATAAGATTTCTGTTTGACAGTTTATCCTTACAGCACTTGCAATATGTTAGGCCACTGCTTTCTGGCCTCTTAGGTGTCTGATAAGAAATTTGCTGACAATCGGGAGGCTGAGGCAGGTGGGTAGTCTGAGGTCGGGAGTTCGAGGCCAGCCTGGCCAACATGGCATAACCCTATCTCTACTGAGAACACAAAAATTCCCGGGCTTGGTTTGGTGGCGGGTACCTGTAATCCCAGCTACTGGGGAGGCTGATGCAGGAGAATCGCTTGAAACCGGAAGGCAGAGGTTGCAGTGAGCCAAGGTCGCGCCACTGCACTCCAGCCTGGGAGAGACAGCGCAACTCCATCTTAAAAAAAAACCCAGAAATCCACTGATTATCAGTGACAGTCCTTAGTTTATGACTAGTCACTTTTCTTGCTGCTTTCAAGATTGTCTTTGTTTTAGACAGTTTAATTAGCGTGTATCTTTGTGTGTGTTTCTTTGAGTTTATCTTACTTGGAGTTTCTTGGGCTTCTTGGGTGTTTATTTCCTAAAATTTGTGACATTCTTGACAACTGTTTTGTTAAATACTCTGTTTCTTTCTCTGTTCTCTTTGAACTTCCAAAATGTGTAGGTAGGCTCTGCTTGATGGTTTCCCACAGGTTCCTGGGCTGTGTTCACTTTTCTTTATTATTTTTTCTCTCTCTTCCTGACTTGATAATTTTAAGTGCCTTTTCTTTAGGTGTGCTTTTTTCCCCCCTTCTAGCTGCTCAAATCTGAATGCAAAAATGAGAGAGGAAAATGCTCTGGCTCTTTTAATCCCCTGAAAGTTGCTTCAGCAGGAGGAGGAAGCTCCTGCAAAATGGTTGGGGAATGTAACAATGACTGCCCACCTCCGTCCGGACCATCTTAATCAGAAGTGACAGTTGGTGCACAAGTCTTCCTGAGATTTGGAGGGCAGGGTTCTTTCTGTCCGTCCTGGCTATTGCAGGCTGCTCCGGAAGTGTTTGCAAGGCAGCATACCACAGTGGTAGTTGATGGAGCATAGGTAGCTGCTGTTAAGCTAAGTTATGAAATTGATCAAATTTAATTGTAGTTTACCATCCAAGTCTTCTTTTGAAAGCTGTAAACGTTCAGATAGACTGTAGGGTTCCAAAATAATTATATCACACGATTCTACCAACTGCACCTATTGTCTAGTCGGAGAGACAGATTCACAGTGCTCTGTAGTTCACTGTTGGTCTCTTCCCAGAACCCTGTAACATCTTCTTCTAACCTCTGTGTCTTTACACCTAAAGTGAGACTTGCATAAATATCATATAGGTGAATCCATTTTTTAAAAGTGCATTTCACTGGTCTGTGCCTTTTCACACAGAGCTTACATTTAAAGTTATTACAAGCAAGGAATGGCTTACTCTGACATTTACCTGCTTGTTTTCTGCATGTTCTCTATACTGTTTGATCCTCAATTCCTCCATTGCTCATTTTAAAAATTTGGTTGGTTTTTTAAAAATGTGCTTATTCCCTTTTCTGTATTTTTTATATTTTTTATTAATTATATTTGGGACTTCAGTTAATATCCTAAACTTAAAATAGCCTACTTTGAATAAGGCTAACTTGTTTGAATAATATGAAGTTTAGTTTCAACAGTATATAAATAAGCTGCTTTTGTACTTTTCCATCCTTCCTAATCTATGTTGTTGTCTCAGAGTATATCTGTATCCAGAGTGTCTGTTAAAATGGATTTGTAATTGTCTTATGTAAAATAGCTACCTACCAGAAGTACAATAGTAATAGTTACCTTTGCCAGTTTTGTAATAGTAATAGCAGCTTTCTTTACAATGTTAATTCTTCCTGTGGCTTAAGATCACTGTCCAATGTCCTTTCATTTTAACTTGATGGTTTCCTCCTACCAATCCTTGTAGAGCAGGGGTAGTAACCCATTCTCTTAGCTTTTCTGTATCTAGGCATTTTTGCTTGAAGTATCACTTGCCAGATACAGATTGCTTGTTTGATAGCTTTTTTCTGTTAACACTTTGTTACCGCCTTCTGGCTTCTGTGTTTTCCATGCTTTCTGAGCTGTTTGTTGTTAATCAGTACTCCCTTCTACATAACAAATGACTTCCATATTTTCCATGCATTCTGAGCTGACTGTTGTCGATCAAGACTCCCTTCTGCATGACAAATTGCTTCTCCCTTTCTGTTTTTACAATTGTCTTGGCTACTGACTGACTATAATTTTCTTGGTGTGGCTGGCTGTCTTTGACTAACTTCTTCCTGGAGGTTTTTTACTACCCTTCTAGAATTTGGACATTGAGATATTTCATCAAGTTTGGGAATTTTCAGCCATTTATGTCTTCAGATATTCTTTCTGCCTCTTCTCCTTCTGCACTTATGGGACAGCCATATTGCATGCATTGGTCTACTTCATGGTGTTCTGTGTACTTGTTAGGTTTTTCCCACTTTTAAAATTCTTCTTTTCTGTTCTTAGACTGGGTTATTTCAATTTTCATTTCTTCAGGCTTAATCTTTACCTGCTCAAACTTGCCGTTATACTTCTTTAATGAACTTTTCATTTCCGTCATTGTGCTTTTTTATCTTTAGATAGTCCATATTTTCTTCTATAATTTGTCTCATTGATACTCTCATGTTCTTTTATCATTTGTCTATTTTTTTTTTCTTTAGGCTTAACTCTTTTTTTTTTTTTTTGAAGACAGAGTCTCACTATCACCCAGGCTGGAGTGCAGGGGCGCAGTCTTGGCTCACTGCAATCTATGCCTTCCATGTTCAAGCAATTCTCCTGTCTCAGCCTCTCGAGTAGCTGAGATTACAGGCATACACCACCATGCCTGGCTCATTTTTGTATTTTTTGTAGAGACGGGGTTTCACCGTGTTAGCTGGGATGGTCTCGATCTCCTGATCTCATGATCTGCCCACCTCGGCCTTCCAGAGTGCTGGGATTAGAGGCGTGAGCCACCGCTCCCGGCCAAAACTTGGTTTTTTATAGTCTTTGTGTATAAAGTTCAGGACATTTTCAGTTTCTGCTTTTCATTTCACCTTGGTCATACTTTCCAGTTTGTTTTGTGTTTTTTTGTTGTTTGTTTGTTGTTTTTTAGAAAACTATATTCAAATCTTACAATGTGTTAACTCTGGAAGTTTTCTTCATTTCTCCAAGGTGTCTTCTTAGTTATTGAAGGCTTAGCTTGCATTTCACCAGTGTTTTGACTGAGTATAATATAAAAACTGTCAGTTTTTAAAACTGGATCTGTATTAACACACCCCTTTTAATACTTAGGGAGACTGTTTATAATTCTGCCTCAGCCTTCGTGTTTTTCTCACATTAAAGTTGTAAGTAAGCCTGAGGGCTAACAGTTTTACATGTTTTTGAGAATATCTCCTGTCATGAGCATGTGCATGATTTTCTAAATTCTTTAGTGTATTTCACTGCTTTCGAATATCCTGATTTCTCCAAAAGAAAGATCTCTCCAGCTTTTGCCCCCTTTTGCAAGTTGTCTGTTTTATGGGTTAACTGTATACTTTGCCCCCAGCAACCTAGATGTTTGTGACCAATGCCTGGCATTTTCAACCATGAGTGAGTTCCGAGTTAGGCAAAACAGAGATACGTGTATTTCACCAATTCTTTATGTAACTCCTAGACATAAGACACAATAAATTAGCACATAAGGTCTTCTTTACTCCTTCCAGAATCAGGGATCAGGGCCTCACATTGGGAACGTGGTTTGCAGTTATGAAGGCTTCAGCTGCACCTGGGAGGTGGTATGGCAATACCACCAAGACTTTCCTACCATTTTAAAAATTATCTCTCGGCCGGGCGCGGTGGCTCAAGCCTGTAATCCCAGCACTTTGGGAGGCCGAGACGGGTGGATCACAAGGTCAGGAGATTGAGACCATCCTGGCTAACATGGTGAAACCCCATCTCTACTAAAAAATACAAAAAACTAGCCGGGCGAGGTGACGGGCGCCTGTAGGCCCAGCTACTCGGGAGGCTGAGGCAGGAGAATGGCGTGAACCCCGGAGGCGGAGCTTGCAGTGAGCTGAGATCTGGCCACTGCACTCCAGCCTGGGCGACAGAGCAAGACTCCATCTCAAAAAAAAAAAAAAATTATCTCTCAGCTCAGTGTTTGCTTGGTTGATATAAATTGTTGATTTCCAGGGTCCTGTCAGTTTTGGGTTGGTGTGCTATTTCTTTGGAGGGTTTGAAAGTATCTGTCCTGTAGCTTTGCTTTCAGTGTAATTTATGAAGCACTGATTGTTTTCTGATCTCAGAGTTCATACGTTTTTGTTCCTTAAAAATTTTCCTTAAAATACTTAAATAGTATGTTAACCTCCTAATTTGGGTTCCTAGATGTTAGGTTTTTGTTTTAGTGGATATGGTATGAAGCTTTTTGTTTGCTTTGTTTTTAAGTGAGATTATTGATTCCATATAAAATGCATGAGGCAGGATTCGTTCGTTATAAAGTACAGTTTGGTTTTATATAGGACAATCACAAAATACTTTGTTGCCAGGGTGACTTTCAAGTAAATACCTAATTGAACGAATAAGGGAATAATCACGTAAGTTTGCAGCAGGATCAACAAGTATGAAGATTCCTGGCATAAGCCTACTTAGCTTGTTAGAAAACATAACAAGGTTGGTGTAGCCGAGGCAGGATGAAAAAGGAGAACAATTATGTATGAAGAGCTCATAGAGATAACGGACAATCCATGTGATTGTTTTATATAGGTCATGTTTTATATGGTTCAATAGATAGTACTTTAGATTTTACTTTAAGCCTGGTTCATAACTGGAAGTGGGATTAGTAAGGTTGTTACTGGCATCTAGTGGTGAGAGGCTGGAAATGCTGCTAAATATCCTAAAATCTAGAGTCTCAGACACCTTTAGGAATTTAACACAGTTGGACCATCTCTTCAGAAAATTGTGAAGAAAGGCATACATGTGGAACTCTTTGATACTATAGTTTGATGATTTCTGAGCCCCATCTGTGAGTTTCATAAATAGGAGGGACTTTTGTAAGCCCTTGAAAAGTTCAGTTGATTAAAGTTTGGGGGAGGTGAGGGGTGGGAGAGAGAGAAAAAGAGAGGGAGATTCTGAGTTTGTTTCCCAGAGTTCATGACTCAGTAAGCATTGCATCGAATCTGAGAAGCTGCATATCTTAGAGGTTCTCAAATGATATTAATGCTGTTGGTCTGATAATCACATTTGAGAATCATTGATACAATCAGACATATCTTTACCCATGTTACATATCTATGAGTTGCTTGCTCCAATGCACAGTTCCTTGAAAGTGATTCTGGGGAGGCTAAAAAAGATATATAGAAGCTTAATGCATAGCACCTTTGTATAGTATCTAGAGGGTGTTTCCAGACATTTCCTAGAGAGGTTGTTAAAAATATGTCCTGCAAAATAAGAGGCTTGTATTTTATTGATTGATGCTTACCTATGACCTGATTCACCCTGACCCCTGATTCACAGTAAATATTAGAAGATCTAAGAAATCATACATTAAGAAACTTGAACAATAAATAGTAAGTAGTAATATTCCCAGTCTCTCGGTGACAATTTGAGGATTAGCTCCCTGTCAAATATTTTAAACTCATTTATTCTGTGTTGCTAGCCAAATGCTAAAATGGGGGTTACCTTGTATTTTACTGTTGATGTATACATCCTATTAAAGATACATCAGTGTTGGAATTATTTTGTTGTTGTTCATGAATTACTTTGTGCTTTTATTTCAGAACTGTTCGTCAGTTGGCACAGGAGCAGTTCTTTTTAATGTGCACCAGATGTTGCATGGGACACAGGCCTCTGCTTTTCTTCATTACTTTACTGTTTACCATATTGGGGGTGAGATGTTTTCAGATGAACTTACCAGTATAATGCATTCTTAACATGACAGACATTCAGAAAGTTACTAGATAGCTTTTATTATATTTAAAAAGGCATAATTAATAAATGCAGTATTATAGTTTTTTACTATTTATAGACTTTTTTTACAGTTCTTGAGACAAATATAGTATGTCTTGGAAAAATAAAGAGCTTACTGTTTTTGTCATTGATATGAAGTATTGCCAATTGGGTTTAAAAAAAATTATATGGGCCGGGCGCGGTGGCTCAAGCCTGTAATCCCAGCACTTTGGGAGGCCAAGGCGGGTGGATCACGAGGTCAGGAGATCGAGACTATCCTGGCTAACATGGTGAAACCCCGTCTGTACTAAAAATACAAAAAACTAGCCGGGCGTGGTGGCGGGCGCCTGTAGTCCCAGCTACTTGGGAGGCTGAGGCGGGAGAATGGCGTGAACCCGGGAGGCGGAGCTTGCAGTGAGCCGAGATCAGGCCACTGCACTCCAGCCTGGGAGACACAGCGAGACTCCGTCTCAAAAAAAAAAAAAAAAAAAAAAAATTATATGGACTCTGAGTATAGACTTGTGAATTCATGTTGTTTTAATTTAATATTTCAGAGCACAGCAAGAGAGAGGGGTAAATATTCAGGTGATTATTTCACACTTTTACGGCACCTTCTCAATTATGCTTACAATGGCAATATTAACATACCCAATGCAGAAGTTCTTCTTATCAATGAAATTGATTGGCTCAAAAGGATTCGGGTAAGTTGAATAGTATTCAGTTTATTATGTCACAATCAAATCAGCTGTCTTATTAAAAGGAGGTTTGGAATCTTATTTAATTTCTATTTTTATTTGATGACTTAGGAGAATAAATTCTCAAAATGCCTCTGAGAATGAATGCAAACAAAATGTGTACTTTTCACTGGTGAGTTGGTAACTTAGATTCATAGAAACACACATAGCTAGTTTTGTTCGGTGTGTTTTACTTTTCTTGAAACTTGGAATGCTGATAATTCCGTTTCTTTCACTTTGGTGTTTTTTTGGGAAATTATCGCATTTGAAGACTTTTTAAAAGATCAAATTTGAGAGCTTGGTATTTTCACTGAACCATCTGATGTCTTATTTCACAGAGTTCTATGAGAGTATATTTCTGAAGTATATGGCTTTGGGCTTCAGGTTAGCATTCTTCTAGTAGATTATAAAGCTTACTTACAGAACATGGTTTTTGAACCCTGGCTATTGACATTGTGTACCCAGATAATTCCTTTTTGGGAGGAGCTTTGCTGTGCATTGTAGGATATTGAGCAGTGTTTCAGGCCTCTTCCACTCAGTGCCGTAGTAACCTCCTTTCCCCGTGGTTGTAAATCCCAAATATGTTTGTGTCTTGTGGGAGCAAAATTGCTTACATTTACTGTTCTAGAGACTTCTAAAAAAGAAATAGGAAACCACTTGTACGGCTTGGGGAAATTGTATAGATCTCATTTCCCTCTAGCTCTCTGTTCTCCTAACTCCCTGTCCTTTTCTATCTCCATGTTATAGTTGGGCCTATAATATTTTTCCTTTTTCAGGATAATGTTAAAAGCACAGGTGAAACAGGTGTTGAAGAACTGATACTGGAAGGCCACCTTGGGGTAACAAAAGAGTTACTGGCCTTTCAAACTTCGGAGAAAAAGTATCACTTTGGTTGTGAAAAAGGAGGTGCTAATCTCGTTAAAGTAAGTACTTTTTTTTTTTTTTTCTTTTTCTTTTTTTGAGATGGAATCTCACTCTGTGGCCCAGGCTGGAGTGCAGTGGTGCCATCTCAGCTCACCGCAGCCTCCACCTTCCAGGTTCAAGCGATTCTCCTGCCTCAGTCTCCCAAATAGCTGGGAGTACAGGCATGTGTCACCACACCTAATTTTTGTATTTTTGGTAGAGACCGAGTTTCACCATCTTGGCCAGGCTGGTGTTGACCTCCTGACCTCAAGTGATCCGTCCGCCTCCACCTCCCAAAGTGGGTAAGCCACACGCCCGGCCTCACTAAGGTAGGTTCTGAATTTTGTTACTGAACTTCTTATCATGACCTTATAAATGTTTGTTAGCAAATGTATCTGATTGAACTCTGTATAATGTCTTTGAGACATAATCTGGATGTTTTTTCTTTTTTCATGTCCCACTTCTCTTTTAAAAAGGATCTCTGAAGAGGTTAGAGTAACTTTAAAACGTGTACCTCACTTGAAGAGATTTTGTAATTACAAATCAGAGTTTTGATAAAGTGGTATGAAAAGTCAGTAAGCAGCATTGATTGATTTTCATGTTGAATAATCTCAGTTTTTCTTGACTAGATTTCTAAATGAGAGAAATTTCCATCTTGCAAAACTTCATTTTTTATACAGTATTTCTTGGTGAGCTTTTTGTATGTCATGCAATTCAAGAAAAAGAATATAACTTTGATGCATTCTGTTCCTATTTGAAATGAATTTGTTTCTGTTTATATCTGATTAAAGAAGTTAAATTTATTTAGAATGTCTCTTTTCTTTGGTATAAAATTGTTTAAATCACTTCAAAAAATCTGATCTGGAAAACTGATTACATTTATTAATTGTTCTCAGAGGTTTTTATAGAGTTTTGTTTTGTTTTGAGATATATAATGAGATATTTAATTATGTCAAATAATTATTAAAGTATTTCCTTTGAAGAGACATGTTTTTCCTAACCTATATTTTCTACTAATAACATCTAATGTCTTTTTCTAACTTACTAGGAATTAATTGATGATTTCATCTTTCCTGCATCCAAAGTTTACCTGCAATATTTAAGAAGTGGAGAACTGCCAGCTGAGCAAGCTGTTCCAGTCTGTAGTTCACCCGTTACCATCAATGCTGGTTTTGAGCTACTTGTAGCATTAGCTATTGGCTGTGTAAGGAATCTCAGACAGATAGTAGACTGTTTGACTGAAATGTATTACATAGGCACAGCAATAACTAGTGAGTATTTTAAATTATAAAGCTGTATTGTTCATTAATGATACTTCAGTTTAAAATTTTATTTGATGTTTTAGAAAAATTAACTTGTGATGGATTTTTTTGATCCAGTGAGTTTAACATTTTTAGTTGTCAGATATAATTAAAATCGTTTTAGTCAGAGAACATTAATTCAGAAAAAATTTTTAGATGTGTCTTTTAAATGCTCCTTTATGCTTTGTTTAGATGAGTTTTATTTAGTCATATGTGAAATAAAACCGAAACTTCAGAGTAATAGGAAGGCAATTTAATGCCATAACAAGTTTATATTTAAAATGCATGCATTAAAAAGATTTTCCTAATCCTAACACTGAGGTTGCTTAATGTTATTTTTGTTGAATTCTAAGGAAGGTATAGTTTTAAAGATCACAATGTAAGAAGAGAAATTTGAGTGTATTTTACTAAGTACTAAATGCCCAGATCATTTACGGCATCAATGCCGTAAAGTGAGTAGCTCCCTTCAGATCTTACATAGAACTGAAACTCAGAGTGGGAGGTGGGTGTAACTAAAATAACAGATAATAATATAAAATTTAGTTCATTTCAAGGAAAAAACCAAGGCTTAGAATATAATTAACAACAGCATGCATTATAAATCTTTAATTAATAAATACAAATTTAACTTTGCTTATGTATTTCCCTGGGTGAGAATATTTTCAATCACATTGTAGGAGTTTCTACCTAAACTCCCTGCTTAGAAGGTCAGATTTTTTTTTTGTTGTTCCGTTGAATCTGCATAGAGAGAAGAGTTTCTTCTCTTTTTTGAGACAAAGCCTCGCTCTTGTTCCCCAGGCTGGAGTGCAGTGGTGCGATCTCAGCTCACTGCAACCTCCGCTTCCTGGGTTCAAGCAATTCTCCTGCCTCAGCCACCTGAGTAGCTGGGATTCAAGGTGCCTGCCACCACACCTGACTGATTTTTGTATTTTCAGTAGAGACGGGTTATGCCATCTTGGTCAGGCTGGTCTAGAACTGACATCAGGTGATGACCTGCCGTAGCCTCCCAAAGTGCTGAAATTACATGTGTGAGCTACCACCGTGCCCGGCCAAGAGTTTCTTTTTTAAAAACGCTTCTTTTGTTAATTTAACTAATGTATTTATGTGGTAAAGTAGGTAGTTTCAAAAGAGTTTATTTTTCAGAAACACTTGTTTATTTTACTAGTGTTTATACCTGGTAAATATGGATTTTCAAATATAAAAGAGGATACGTGTTAACAATTATTAACTTCCTACAGGTTTTATGTTTCCAGTCCAGAAATTATCTCTGTCTATGCATTTGTATGTATGTATAGCTATTTGTTCTGTACAAATGAAAATGTACAAAATACAATATTGTTAACTTTGTTTTGTACTTAGTAACACACCTGTCAGCACATGAAGATCTGTATAATTCTATTTATTAGCTACATAACTTGCAGTTCAGTGTGCTCCAATTTATGTAATTCATCTCTGATGGTGATTGATGTTTAAGTTGTTTTGGTTTCATGCAAGGAAAAGAAGGATTTATAGTTCTCGCAGTTATTTCAAATACACATCTCATTGACTATCTCACAATAAAACTAGATATCGGCAAAGCAATTATCACTATTTACTAAGGAAGGAAACATATTTACGTGAAGGTTATACTTTTTAAGAGTCAGGGCCGGGCACGGTGGCTCACACCTGTAATCCCAGCACTTTGGGAGGCCGAGGTGGGTGGATCACAAGGTCAGGAGATTGAGACCACGGTGAAACCCCGTCTCTACTAAAAATACAGAAAATTAGCTGGGCGCGGTGGCGGGCGCCTGTAGTACCGGCTACTCAGGAGGCTGAGGCAGGAGGATGGCGTGATCCCGGGAGGCAGAGCTTGCAGTGAGCCGAGATCGCGCCACTGCACTCCAGCCTGGGCTGGGCGACAGAGCGAGACTCCGTCTCAAAAAAAAAAAAAAGAGAACCACAACTTGAGTCAAAGTCAAGTTTGTATTGTATACGATACTTACATTGTAAATAAGACAGTGCTCTTATATACAATAAAAAGTGAGAAAACCATAGTATTTTTTTTATAGAGAGTTCTGACCACAGTGAATTCAATACACTTAGATATAGAAGTTTTTTGTTGTTGTTGTGGTTTTTGAGAAGGAGTCTTGCCCTGTTGCCAGGCTGGAATGC
Source organism: Macaca fascicularis (assembly GCF_037993035.2). Taxonomy (NCBI): domain Eukaryota; kingdom Metazoa; phylum Chordata; class Mammalia; order Primates; family Cercopithecidae; genus Macaca; species Macaca fascicularis. Next base: position 4,323,729 of record NC_132903.1, read on the forward strand.
GGTAGCACAGTGTTAGCTCACTGCAACCTCCTCGTCCCGGGCTTAAGTGATTCTCCTACCTCAGCCTTCCAAGTAGCTGGGACTACAGGCGCACACCACCACACCCAGCTAATTTTTGTATTTTTAGTACAGACATGGGTCTTGAACTGCTGACCCCATGATCTGCCCACCTCGGCCTCCCAAAGTGCTGGGATTACAGTTGTGAGCCACCATGCCCAGCCAGAAGTTTTTAATTAGTAAAATAATAATGGTTAACACTAAGCCTGTGTTTAACAAATGGAAATTTAGTGCTATACCACCTTGTTTTTTTGAGACAGAGTCTCTCTCTGTTACCCGGGCTGGAGTCACTACAACCTTTGTCTCGTGAGTTCAAGCGATTGTCCTGCCTCGGCCTTCCAACTAACTGGAATTACAGGCACGTGCCACCACGTTCAGCTAACTTTTGTATTTTCACTGGAGACAGGGTTTCACCATGTTGGTCACTCCTGACCTTAGGTGACCTACCTGCCTTGGCTTCCCAAACTGCTGGGATTACAGGCGTGAGGCACCGCAGTGGCCAGTATTACACCATCTTACATGACGCTTCAAACCATTACAGAAGCAGTATCATTAAAAACATCAACAAGGTCTGTAGCTAAGAATCTGTATAGTGGCTCATATCGTTGATGTGAACATTTAAAATACTGTTTCAAAGTGGCTGTGGTGGTAAAGGAGGTGTTGCTGTTATTAATTTGTTAGCCTGAAAATGGTGAACAGAATCACCATTTTCATAGTATAAGCATCTTTTCTCTTTTTAATTCAGCTTGTGAAGCACTTACTGAGTGGGAATATCTGCCTCCTGTTGGACCCCGCCCACCAAAAGGATTTGTGGGACTCAAAAATGCTGGTGCTACATGTTACATGAACTCTGTGATCCAGCAGCTATACATGATTCCTTCTATCAGGAACAGTATTCTTGCAATTGAAGGCACAGGTAGTGATTTAGATGATGATATGTTCGGGGATGAGAAGCAGGACGGTGAGGTAAATTTTAATTACTGTTTTCTTTGAAGATTCTGATAGCAGATGCTATTGTTCTCCCTCAGATTACTATACTTTCATGGGATTTTGTGGGGACTACATTTTGATAATCCAGGCAGAATCTCTGAGATACTATGTCTGGCATACTTGTAGTACTCACTATCTAATAGACTTGAAACTCCAGTTGATAATTTTTAGCACTGTTTTTTTGTCTCCAAAGCACAGTTAATATAATCGCATTTTGTGTGACATGGTAAATGTAATTCGGTATTTGAAAAATGATGAATTTATTTGTTTTTAATAATTACATTTTCATTGTCTTGTTTCTTAAAATGTGTTATTTAATTTCTTTCACTTTTTATATTGTCTGTTTCATAAATTGGACTTATTTTTAGGATTCTCTATTTTTCTCAAATTAGAGCTCTTTCTGCTAAGGAAACAAATTTGTTTCTCAAATAATGCTTCATTGACCTGTTAACAATGTTAGTTAACAACTGTAATCAGGCTGTCTATGAAATATATCCAGTTGAAAATAAAGCAGTAAAAAAGTTAGTTTTTAGTGACAGATCACATATTTAAGATTTAAGATGTAGCTCTTAAGTACGTGTATAGAGAAAATGTAGTTTTGTTCATATTTGGCTGGGCATGGTGGCTCATGCCTGTAATCCCAGCACTTTGGGAGGCCAAGGGAGGCAGATCACCTGAGGTGGAGAGTTGGAGGTCACCCTGACCAACAGAGTGAAACCCCAGTTTTACTAAAAATAAAAAAATTAGCCAGCTGTGGTGGTGCACGTCTGTAATCTCAGCTACTCAGGAGGCTGAGGCAGGAGAATCTCTTAAACTCAGGAGGCAGAGGTTGAAGTGAGGTGAGAGCGTACCACGGTACTCCAGCCTGGGTGACAGAGTGAGACTCCATCTGAAAAGAAAAAAAAAGTTTTGGTCATGTTTTTTTTTTTTTGAGCCAGAGTCTCGCTCTGCCTCCCAGGCTGGAGTGCAGTGGAACAATCCCAGCTCACTGCAAGCTCCACCTTCCAGGTTCACGCCATTCTCCTGCCTCAGCCTCCCAAGTAGCTGGGACTACAGGTGCCCACCACCATGCCCAGATAATTTTTGTATTTTTAGTAGAGATGGGGTTTCACCTTGTTAGCCAGGATAGTCTCGATCTGCTTACCTCATGATCCGCCCACCTTGGCCTCCCAAAGTGCTGGGATTACAGGTGTGAGCCACCATGCCCGGTCTTGGTCACGTTTATACTCAGACTGTTTATCTTTTACTTATGTTGATAGGAACTAAATACAGAAATCAAAAATTTTAACTGCAGTAAATGGTTCTCCAGTTTCTACATTTCTTCCCTTCAGTGGTCTGAAATAGTTTGAGTTTCAGATTGTAGTGTATCATTTATGGAGATTACAGACACTTGCTTCTGCCTTTCAAGATCTAATGAATCACACCATCTAGGCATTCCCATCTGGGTAGCTATACTTGTAGTAGAATCTCCATGTGGATTGTTCACCAATACCAGGTTAAGAGCCACTACTGGAAGGAAATTGGAAATTAAGTCCTACTTTTATAGCTCATTCAACCCCCCATAGGGTGTTGAATCTAAAATAGATAGAGATGGCTCATCATACTGACAAAAAAGTAAATGAGGCCAACAGAACATAAAATTTCAAGTTAGGTCACCCACCTTTGTGCTTGGTTGCTTGTGCTTTATGTTGTCTCAGCACTGTACTGTGGCATGCATGGGTATGCCTACTTTTTCTATGCAGTGAGCTTTTCCAGGGCAGGAACTGGGTATTATTTATTTCTGTAACACAAATATCAGATACAGAGCAAAGCATATAGAAACATGTTAGACATTAGTAAAGCAGCTGTATTTGAGATTATGACCTTTGGAGCTTTTGTGTATGCTCCTGTTCCTTCCACAACTAGTCTTAATAACCATATTTATTTTTAATAATTGTGATAACATTACATGGACTATCTCATGTAATCTGAGAAAATGCATTGTCCTCACAAGAAGATACTGAGTCCTAGGAAGACCAAGTAACTTACTCCCCTGAAGTTACTTATGGCAGAGCACTCATTTGTCTTTAGTCCTGTCTACTTGACCAAACTTTACTATATTACACTACCTCTAATTTTTTTTAACTATTCTTTTATAATAACTTATCTGTGAAATATTTTATCATAACCCATCTGTGAAATGAGGACTAATATTAAAAATTAACTGCTTTGGAAGTAAGAAGTATGAAAAAATGAATAGCATTTCATTTACTAACTTTTGGTATTTGTTTCAACTTCTTTCATTATACTATCAAAGTTAGATTAGCTCATCAATGTCTTTTGGTCTCTAGAGTAATGTTGATCCCCGAGATGATGTATTTGGATATCCTCATCAATTTGAAGACAAACCAGCTTTAAGTAAGACAGAAGATAGGAAAGAGTACAATATTGGTGTCCTAAGACACCTTCAGATCATCTTTGGTCATTTAGCTGCTTCCCGACTACAATACTATGTACCCAGAGGATTTTGGAAACAGTTCAGGTAAATTATGGGTGGATGATCATTTAAGTTTCATAAAAACCTCAATACAGTAAACTTCTAAAATGTATCTTAGAATAATTAGTTTTGTATTTAATATTTAAACTATACTAATGTTCTAACTATCCTTCTTGGTCATAGTTTTTTTTAATTATACCAGTAGAAAGAGGGAAAATTTGTCACAGTAAAGAAAGGCACTGTATTCTTTAATCTCTTAAGACACAATTTACTTCTTCATTTTGGAGGACTTACCAATTATATAAAATCAGCCAGGCACAGTGGCTCATGGCTGTCAGCCCAGCACTTTGGAAACCCAAAGCTGGCAGATCACCCAAGGTCAGGAGTTCAAGACCAGCCTGACCAACATGGAGAAACCCTGTCTCTACCAAAAATACAAAATTTGCCAGATGTGGTGGCGCATGCCTGTAATCCCAGCTACTTGGAAGGCTGAAGCAGGAGAATCGCTTGAACCCAGGAGATAGAGGTTGCAGTGAGCCAAGGTTGTGCCATTGCACTCTAGCCTGGGCAACAAGAGGAAACTGCATCTCAAAAAAATTACATAAAAGCAAAATACTAAAATGTAGTCATTCCCTTGCTTAAACAGCTCTCTGCAAAAGCAAATGTGAAATATATTGTTTTATCTATATAGATTTTTTATATATTTCTAACATTTTTCTTTAAAAAGATGATCATGGTACATTATCACATATAATAAAAATTATTTTATAAGCTTGGAAGACATGACAAAACTCTGACTCTACAAAAAAATACAAAAAGTAGTCAGGCATGGTAATATGAGCCTTGTAGTCTCAGCTCCTTTGAAGGGTGGAAAATCATTTCATTCACTAACTTTTGGTGTTAGTTTCTTTCAGCTTCTTGCATTATAAGTTAGATTAGTGCATTAATGATATCTTTTGGTCTCTGGAGCAGTGTTGATCCCCAAGATGATGTATCATACTCACCTTGAACACCAGCATTACTCATAAACAAATGGACATTTTCACCACTAGAAAGGAAGTCCCCCTTCCTAGCCTGGCAAGAAAAATTATATGTGTATATTATATATAATTATATACTGTGTATATTATATGTAATTATAACTATTTTTATATATGGGTATATTTTTCTTTACAAATTTGTAAAGTAATAATTCCCTAACATCCTTCAAAAGTGACCAATAAAATCTGGCCTCTTTAGATTTGGAAAACCTCAATTAGGCCAGCTGCAGTGGCTCACACTAATAGCCCCATCACTTTGGGAGGCCAAGGCAAGCAGATCTCTTGAGCCCATGAGTTCAAGACCACCCTAGGCAACATGGCAAAACCCCATCTCTACTAAAAATGCAAAAACTTAGCTGGGTGTGGTGGCCTGTGCCAGTAGTCCCAACTACTGAGGGAGGATCACCTCAACTGTGATGGAGCCACTGCCCTCCAGGCTGAGTATCAGAGTGAGACCCTGTCTCAAGAAACAAAGAGCTCAGTTACATCTTAAACTTATCTTTTTTTGTTCGTTTGTTTCACCTGTTTTATCAAGGCCTACTTTCTGTCATACATGGTACTAAACACTGTAGCACAACTTTTTACCATATACTGTAATACGTGCTCTTCCTAGTGTGTAGAAAAATACTGCTGTCCCTCATAAGAATTTAGAGTTCTTTCAACAAGGTACTTCCTGGATAGCTCAGAGGTAGGAAAGGAAAGGCTTCTTCTGATTTCTGAGCTGCTTTTTCTGTTTCATTTATGGCAGCAACCCTTATATGTATTAGCATATCACTTTCATTTCTTTTGAAAGTCACAAACTTATAGTACACTGACTCCCCATTATGTCTCTCAGTATAAATTTCTATATTCTATAGTTGAGCTGTAAGCCTAGGTTATAATTATAAATGCATACATTTATAATTCTTTTTTCTTCTTTCAGTTATATAACTTCAGATGTGCCTTGCTCTCCTTTTTACCTGTTTCAGCTATTTTTTCTTTCCCTAGCTTATGCTTTCTTTACCTCAAGACTTTTTTCTGCAATCTAGTCAGCATTTCTGTTCTTGTTCTTCCAATTTACTATAACACTTTTAAGTTTCTATCTTCAAATCTTGTACTTAATTTATGTGTGTGCATATATGTGTGATAATTGAATACATAGTTACATAATTATATACATTATAGAGGAATTTCATACACACGTATATAGATATGTATCATTTTGCTTCTTTATAATTTGTATTTAAATGTATTAAGCTATAATGTGTTTGTACTTAAATATGTATGTTTTTGTCTGCTCGGTGATTCTCTCCAAATAAGTGTGGAGCTCACAATTTGTCCTAACACATTTGTGTTACACACAATCTAGACACATAGGTTCCTAATACATTTTTTTCTTTTGTGGTAAAGTTCTTATAAAATTCACCATTTCAACCATTTAATAGTGTACAATTCAGTGGTTTTTGGTACATTCAGAATTTTTTGTGAAAGTATCATTTGGTTCCAGAACATTTTCATTATCATTTGGTTATTATCATTTGATATTTCATTATCATTTCACTATCATTTGGTTCCAGAACATTTTCATCACTAAAAAAGAGGTTCCCTGCTCATTAAAGAGTCAGCCCATTTTTCTCTTCTTCCCACCCTGGCAACAAAAAATTACTTTTCTCTCTATATAGGTTTGCATATTTTTTATATTTCTTGTAATTTAATCACAGAATATGTGGCCTTTCTGTCTAGCATGTTGTGTTAAACATGGTGTGTTTAAAGTATGTACATTCTGTAACATGTATTGGCACTTTGTTCTTTTTATGGCTGAATTATATTTCATTGTATGACTAGACCACGTTTTGTTTATTTATCCACTGATTAACTTTGGATGGTTTCTGTCTTTGAGCTATTGTGAATAGTGCCCTGTGAAAATTCATGAACACATTTATGTGTGGATGCATGTTTCATTTCATTTCTTTTTGGAGTAGACCTAGAAATGCAGTTACTGGGTCATGTCATAATTCTATGTCTGACTTTTTGTGGAACCACCAAATTGCTTTCCAAAGTTCCTGTAAGAATTTTACATTTTCTTTTCTTTTCTTTTCTTTTTTTTTTTTTTTTTTCTTGAGAAGGAGTCTCGCTCTGTTACCCAGGCTGGAGTGCAGTGGTGCAATCTCAGTTCACGGCAGCCTTTACCTCCCACGTTCAAGCAACTCTCCAGCCTCCTCCTCCCTGCCTCATCCTCCTGAGTAGCTAGAACTACAGGCATGCTCCACCAGCACTCCACCACAGCTAATTTTTGTATTTTCAGTAAAGACAGGGTTTTTAGTAGAGAAGAGGTTTGGCCATGTTGGCTAGGCTGGTCTCAAACGCCAGACCGCAGATGATCCATCAACCTTGGCCTCCCAAAGTACTGATATTACGGGTGTGAGCCACCAGGTCTGGCCCAGATATTTACATTTTCTGTCAGCAAGTTATGAAGGTTACAGTTTCTCTACATCTGTCAACACCTATTACCTTACTTTTAAGTATATCCATCCTGAAATATGTGAAGTATATCTTCTTTTGAATTTCATTTGCATTTCCCTAATGACTGTTAAGTACTGTTGAGCATTTTTTCATGTACTTATTAGTAATTTCTGTACTTTTTTGAGGAAATGTCTATTGAAATACTTTTCTCATTTTTTGATTGCCTTTTGTTGTTGGGTTGTAAGACTTCTTTGTATCTTTTTTGTGTATTTGTGATAGTAGGCCCTTGGAGATAAGTTATTTAGAAATATTTTCTCCCATCTGTGGATTATCCTCTCAGTATCTTTATAGTGCACTTTATGCATAAGAGGTTTCTTCTTTTTTTTTTTTTTTTTTTTTTTTTTTCAGAGAGTCACTATGTCACCCAGGCTGGATTGCAGTGGTGCAATCTTGGCTCACTGCAACCTCTGCCTCCCAGATTGAAGCAATTCTCCTGTCTCAGCCTCCCAAGTAGCTAAGACTACAGGCCCATGCCACCATACCCAGCTAATTTTTGTGTTTTTAGTAGAGATGGGGTTTTACCACATTGGCCAGGCTGGTCTTGAACTTCTGACCGACCTCAGGTGATCCACCTACCTTGACCTCCCAAAGTCCTGGGATTACAGACCATAGCGCCCAGTCAAGAGTTTTAAATTTCGATGAAATCATAGTTGGCTTTTTTTTTCTTTTCATTTTCAGGCTCCTCCTGTAATTTACTATTTTAATCATGGCAGAATGTGCATAACATAAAAATTCACCATTTTGATAGATTTTAGTTGTCCAGGTCACTGGCATTATATACCTTTATACCACTATATCCAAAGGTTTGTCATCTTTTTGTTTTGAGATGGGGTCTCGCTCTGTCGCCGTGCTGCAGTGCGGTAGCGTGATCTCGGTTCACTGCAACCTCCACCTCCCGGGTTCAAGCAATTGTCCTGCCTCAGCCTCCAGAGTAGCTGGGATTATAGGTGCCTGCCAAGACGCCCAGCCAATTTTTGTATTTTTAGTAGAGACGTGCTTTCACCATGTTGGCCGGGATGGTCTGGAACTCCTAACTTCAGGTAATCTGCCTGGGTTGGCCTCCCAAAATGCTGGGATTACAGGCTGAGCCACTGCACCCTGCCAGTTTTTCTTCTTTTAAATTGAAACTTTATATTCATTAGTAATAAGTCTCTCATATCCCTGTATTAATTTTGGGGTGCTGATTTGGAAACTTTATTGAATTATTTTATCACAGTGATGTATGCTTGCATGTAATCTTTAGGATTTTGATTTGGATGCTTTTTGTTTCTTATTTCTTTAATGATTGTTCTAGGAGAATTACTTTGTCAAATAGAAGTGGTAAAAATGGATATATTTGGGTTGTTCCTGGTCTTAGAGGAAAAGTTTAATCTTTCATCATTAGAACCTTACCTTAGACCAGCTTGTCCAACCTGCCTCATTTTGTTGTTATGTTTTGTTTTGTTTTAGGCTAAAAGCAGCCTGAAGCCATGGGTTTTTAGTTTCTGTGTCTAGTGATAAGGTGAAAGAGGGTGAGGAAGGAACTTTGCCAGCCCATCAAGAAACAGAAACTCAGAACCCATGAGTATATTCTCTCCCTTGGACAATCCTGCCTTAGACCATGTTTAAATATTGACTCAATATGAACCAAAGCTAAACATAAGAAATAAAATTGTAAAAGTTTAAGGGGGAAATTTATGGTATTGGATTTGGCAGTGATTTCTTTGATTACATCAAAAGTACAGACAACAGAAAAAAAAGTAGATAAAGAATATGTTAAGTCATATTGTGATGTCCAGTGAAAATATATCTTAGTAGTTACTGGGATATACATTTATTCTCACAAGAAAGGAAACTTGTGAGGAAATTTTTGAATTCTATTCAAAGTTTTGGCAGAAAAGTAGTTAAAACACAGGGACACATGGAATTGCAAGACATAATACAAATGGAAAATGGCATATATAGAAGTCTTATTTTTCTTTCCTAGTTTCTTTAAATTTCTATGAGTATTGAAAGTAAAAATAACATTAAGGGGTAATTATGTATGGTTTTAGTATGTTTGACAATTGCATATGGAGAAAAGTAAATGTTTATTATCTGGCTGTGAAGCTTCTGTATCTTAATGGAAGTGATAAAATATTAACACTGTGATAATATAATTCATAAAGTAACTATATAATTTATATGTATATTCTATATATGTATTTACATACATATATTTGTGTGTGTATATGTAAAATTACACAGACATAGCTAAACATACATAAATAGGTACAACTAAAACCTAGAGAAATCTAATTTAAGATTTTGGCTTGTACCAATAATAGTATCCTAATTGTGATATTATATTACATAGTTTTGCAAGATGCTGTTGCTGGGGAAATTGGGTAAAAGATATCTTTATTATTTATTAAAATAGAGAAAACAGTATCTCTGTTATTTCTTAAAATTTCATGTGATTTTACAATTATCTCAACTTTAAAAAAAAAAATCCAAGCCTAGAAAAAGAGAATAGGAAATCACTAACCAAGAAAAGTTGAAAGAACCATCCCAAGTAACTTTGGAAAACAGTGTATTGAGTAGGTACTGTGAAGCTAAATAAAAAGAACTGTACAGAAATACTAATCGCTGCAATTCTAGTTCCAAGTGTTACCAATTCTAGAACTACTTTAGATGTTTATTAGGGGTGAACAAATCTAGTATAGATAATAACAGCCAGGATTGTAATTTTTGTAAAGATAAGTTACAGGTAAGGGAAGGTAGATGACTTGAGTGAACACTGGTATTCAGTTGCAGTCATGTTTATTTTCAACTACATATGTGGTGTGATATGTATGTATGCTTCTTGGTGGTTTTGTTTTTATTTGTTTGTTTGTTTGTTTTGAGACAGAGTCTTGCTCTGTAACCCAGGCTGGAATGCAGTGGTGCAGTCTCAGCTCACTGCAGCCTCCACCTGACAGATTCAAATGATTCTTCTGCCTCAGCCTGCCAAATAGCTGGGATCACGGGTACCCATTACCAGGCCCAGCTAATTTTTTTTTTATTTTTAGTAGAGATGGGGTTTCACCATGTTGGCTAGTTGGTCTCGAACTCCTGACATCAAGTGATCTGCCCCCATCAGCCCCCCAAAGTGCTGTGATTACAGCTTGAGCTGAGCCATCATGCTGTCCTGTATATATGTTTTTAAGTTTAGACACATACATACAGATACGTATAGCAATAGAGATGTGTGTGTGTGAGCATTGATGTGGTATACACAAATCTATTTCCAAGTTCTGTACACTGAGAATGTCTAAAAATAATGACCCCAATAACATAAGTATCTAGCAGTTGGTATCTAGAGCTTAATTTGTAAATACCATTTTCCGATAAAAGAAACCAGATCTACTTGGAAAGTTGGTTTGTTCCTAGGCAGGAGCAGATGACTATGAGCATATTGACCTAGATGCAAGCCATTAAGGAAGTTGTCAAAAAAGAAAAGAAATAATATCAAGTAGGCATAGGAACCAACTGAAAAGCTCTCATGTTTAATATTGAAACAATTTTAGGAAAAAGATAAATAATAGATTGTAACACTTAGCATAAATACTCATACTGATGTAAGCAAATAACTGTATAAGTAAATAAATGAAGGAAAGAGAGTAACACCATTAGAGCATCACAGTAGTAACTGATGCAAGAAAGATTCACTGATGATTACCAAAATTAGTGGGGAATAGTTGAATGGTAAACAGTATATTTTCTTTCTTTTTTTTAATATGGAGTTTTGCTCTTGTTGCCCAGGTTCAAGTTTAATGGCATGATCTCAACTAACCACAACCTCCGCTTTTCAGGTTCAAGCGATTTTCCTGCCTCATCCTCCTGAGTAGCTGGGATTACAGGCATCTGCCACCATGCCCAGCTAATTTTTTGTAATTTTAGTAGAGATGGGGTTTCACCATGTTAGTGAGGCTGGTCTCAAACTCCAGACCTTGGGTGATCCACCAGCCTCAGCCTCCCAAAGTGCTGGAATTACAGGCATGAGCCACCATGCCCGGCCAGTAAACAGTATATTTTCATGTAGGAATTATTAACTTGTTTTTTGCCTTAAAACTAGGGGAGCAACTGGGTGTGGTGGCTCATGCCTGTAATCCCAGCCCTTTGGGAGGCGAAGGTGGGCGGATCACTCAAGCCCAGGAGTTCACCACCAGCCTGGCCAACATGGTGAAACCTCCGTCTCTCCTAAAAATATAGAAATTAGCTGGGCATGGTAGTGCATACCTGTAGTCCTAGCTACTAAGGAAGCTGAGGGAAGAAGATCACTTGAGCCTGGTAGGTTGAGGCTGCAATGAGCTGTGACTGTATCACTGCACTCCAGCCTGGACAATAGGGCAAGATTCTATCTCAAAAAAAAGAAAAATGAAAAAAAAAAAAAAGGAAAGAAAAAATACAGTGGAGAAAATAGTAAATTAAAACCGAAACAAGCAAAGATATTTCAGAAGTACTAGAAACCAATGAAGTTGGGGCGGGGGTGCGGGAAAGAGTAATAAAGAAAGAAACTTTAGAGTAGTGCCAAAAATGAAAACGATACGTTTTTACTTCTTGTCAATTTGAAGTAATTTGGACTTAATTTGCCTCCTTTGGTGAAAAAAAATTTTTTTTAATATACGGATAAAGTACATTAAACTATGGCTTCAACACATAGATATCAGACAAAAAAGGAATATTATTCTTGAAATAGGAAACAAATGAGAGCCCTGCAGTAGCCTTAGACTACAGTGTAGGGTGGGACATTGAGTCGGAACAATGGAATTCCTGACTTGAAACATTGTGGAGAATCCAAGGAGACTAAAGCATCTAAGGTTTGTGGTAGTACATTGGAGAGCTGCATTAATTCTAGTAATCTTTATTTCTCCTTGAATATTCAAGAGAGAACTAAGCACTACATGTAAGTCCGGAAACAATTTGGGGTAAGGAAAGAAACACATGAAAGAATTAGAGGAAACAGTTAAGATTCTCATAAGAACAGGAAAAATAGCTGTTCCTCCCAGCCACATTAGATGATTCTGAATTCATAGATATTGACACGTGTGACTTCATCAAAAGGAAAGCTGTTTTCTCTTCCAAAGACATTAAGAAAATGAGAAGACAAGGCATACCATGGGAAAATATTTGGAAAATACATAACAAAGCATTTCCTAACTCTATATTAAAAAGCACGTAATTAAAATTCTTAAAATATTTGAAAACTTAACCAAAGATGATAAATGGTATAAAACTGTTCAACATTATTATTCATTAGGGGTTTTTATGTTAAAACCACAACAGATACAACTACACCCCTGTTTTTTTCTAATGCTGGTTTGGATCAGGAGCACATGATACTCAACCATTTACTGATAGAATTTTCCAAAGTTATGATCCTTTGGAAAACTGCCAGTTTCTTACAAACTTATTCATAAACTTAATGTACAACTAAGCAGGCTGACTCCTGGATATTTACCAAAATGAAAACTAAGGTATATTCTGTATGTGGGTATTTATAGTGGCTTTTTCAGCAGTGGTAAGTTGCTTGTGTCCCAGCAATTTTGGGAACAACTTTTGTCCCTTGAATGGCTAATAGATAAATAAACTCTGGTACATTCATATGTTGAAATGCAACACAGCATAGAAAAAGGATTAAGCTATTGACACACTGAGCTTAATTAAAGGTTCACTTTCATTATGCTAAAGGAAAGCCTCAAATATACATCTAACATATACAAGTCTGACAAAGATGATGCAAGAAAATTATAGAACAGTATCCATTGATACTGGTCTGTAATTGCAAAATTCCACAACAAAATACTAGCAAATCCAAGTCAGCAGCATGTTAAAAGAATATTATATCATGACCAAGTGGGGTTTATTCTAAGAATATGTGGATGATTCAACATGTGAAACTAATCAGTGTAATATACAACCTTAATAAATGAGCAGAAAAAAGCACATTGTCGTCTCAATTGAGACTGAGAAAGCATTTAACAGAACTGAACTTCCTTTCCTGATACAAAACATGCAATAAATACAGAACAGAAGGAAACTGCCTCAGCTTAGTAAGAGCCGTATTTAAAAAACTCTGAGCAAGGGTATTTGTAATATAAAGCTTTTAATCTAAGATAACGAACAAGGCAAAGCTGCGCACTTATACCCCTGCTGTTTAATATACTACTGGTAGTCCTACCCAGCACAATTAGGCAAGAAAAAGGAAGAGGCATCCACACTGGAAAAGGAGTAGAAAAATTATCTCTGTTTACACATGCTGTGATCTTACATGTATTATAAATTTCTGAAGATACTCCTATGAAAACTGTTGGAGTAAATAATTGAATTAGGTAAAGTAGCAGAATGCAAAGTCGGACAAAAATTGGTTGCATTTCTGTACAGCAACAGTAAACAGTCCCAAAAAGAATATGAAAACATTTATATAGCCATCAAAAAAATATATATACTTAGGTATTAATTCAACCAAGGTGGTTAAAGATTTATATTGCTCTGCCATGTAAGATGTGCTTGCTTCCCCTTCACTGTCCACCATGATGTTAAGTGTCCTAAGGCCTCTCAGTCTTGCTTCCTTACAGCCATGTTGAACTGAGTCAGTTAAACTTCTTTTCTGTATAAATGACCCAGTTTCAGTACTTAACAGCAGTGTGAAAACAGACTAATATGAGCAAAAGATTTGAGTAAATGTTTTTTCAAGAAACATACAAATGGCTCCTGGCCGGGCGCGGTGGCTCAAGCCTGTAATCCCAGCACTTTGGGAGGCCGAGACGGGCCGATCACGAGGTCAGGAGATCGAGACCATCCCGGCTAACACGGTGAAACCCCGTGTCTACTAAAAAATACAAAAAATTAGCCGGGCGTGGTGGCGGCGCCTGTAGTCCCAGCTACTCGGGAGGGTGAGGCAGGAGAATGGCGGGAACCCGGGAGGCGGAGCTTGCAGTGAGCTGAGATCCGGCCACTGCACTCCAGCCCGGGCGGCAGAGACTCCGTCTCAAAAAAAAAAAAAAGTTAGAAGGACAGCTGGGTGTGGTGGCTCACGCTTGTAATCCCAGCACTTTGGGAGGTCAAGAGTTTGAGACCAGCCTGGTCAACATGGTGAAACCGTGTCTCTACTAAAAATACAAAAATTAGCCACAATGGTGGCACACACCTGTAATCCCAGCTTTTCAGGAGGCCAAGGCAGGAGAATCGCTTGAACTTGGGAAGCAGAGGTGGCAGTGAGCCAAGATTGCGCCACTGCACTCTGGTTTTGACAACAGAGCAAGACTCTGTCTGAAAAATAAGTAAGAAAAAGTAGAATTACCATATGCTCCAGCAGTTTTTCTTATTTCCCAAAACCTTTGGGTTTATACCCAAAGGATTTGAAAGCAGGGTTTCAAAAGAATTAGTGTACACTCGGTAGTCATAGTGACATTCACAGTTGATAAATGGAAAAATGTTTTTGGTGTGCATTATCTGATAAGTTGATAAATGTATATACATATTATGAAATACTATTCACCATTGAAGGAAATACTGTAATAGGCTACAGTGTAGATGAGCCTTGAGAACATTATGCTAAGTGAAATAAGCCAATTATAAAAACACAAATTATATTAGATCCCACTTATGTGAGATTGTATTTATAGGTACCAAAAGAAGGCTGATTTTCAGAGGTTGTCGATAGGAAGTTTTTAGGAGTTTTTTAGGAGTTGTTTAATAGGTATAATTTCAGTTTTGCAAGATGAAGAGAGGTCTGAGATGGATGGTGGTGATGGTTGTACAGCAGCCATCATGAATGTTCTTTTTTTGGGGGTGGGGACGGAGTCCTGCTCTGTCGCCCAGGCTGGAGTACAGTGGCACAATCTCAGCTCACTGCAAGCTCCGCCTCCTGCGTTCACGCCATTCTCCTGCCCCAGCCTCCCAAGTAGCTGGGACTACAGGTGCCCGCCACTACACCCGGCTAATTTTTTGTGTTTTTAGTAGAGACGAGGTTTCACTGCGTTAGCCAAGATGGTCTTAATCTCCTGACCTTGTCATCTGCCTGCCTTGGCCTCCCAAAGTGCTGAGATTACAGGCGTGAGTCACAGCAGTTGGCCATGAATGTTCTTAATTACACTAAACTTTACACTTTAATGATTTAAAAAGTAAATATTGTGTTGTATTTATTTGACCACAGTAATACTAATTAGAAAAAAAAGAATAAAGGCACATTCCAGTTCATCAGTATTCTTAAAGGGTGGCTTTAAAATAGAATGAATACTCCAGATTTGGCACCAGATTTCTCTTTATGTAAAACACATTAGCATTTTACCCCATTATTAGTTACATTGTCCTGTTGATTTGTAGTGACGAACTAAAATCTGGTTTTGTAAAGAATCCTAGTTGTGCTGTACTCCTCTCCATTTAATTTGCTGTCATATTTCTAAATTAATCAGATTTTACATTTTTCCTAATTAGATTTAATGTATTTTTTAAAAAACATAAAAAGTAAATTATGTAAACGCCATTACAATAATAAAAAGGAGGGAAACACTAAATCTTTATGGTTTCCTGTATATAACATTCTGGAAAAGGCTACTCCAGATTTGTGAAGAACAGATCAGTGGTTGCCAGGAATTAATAGCAGGAGATTCATTTGGCTTACAAAGTGCTGCTATTAGGAAATTTTGGAAGGTATTTAAGGGATTGTTTGATATTCCAATTGTGGTGGTTACACAGCTGGCTGCCATTTGTAAAACTCACATCCTATGGCTTCAACAGAGTACCTTCTATTGTATGTGAATTTTATGTATTAGTATTTAAAATTTATTTTTAAATTTACAACAATTTTTTAATTGTGAAAGTTCACCACAAAGAAAAACATAGTGTACCACCTTAGCAAATTCAAAATATTGCCATACATTTTGCTAAAAATGACATTTTCTGATGCTTATTATTATGAAAATATTGTTAGATGTTCTTGATAGCTTCCAGAACAACCTCTTCCAAGGCAGCATTAGTTCTCATTTTCTATACTCACCATTGGTATTTTCTTAGGATTGGTTCACCTTTTATGCCTACGTTTACTCTAGAACAGGGAAAACCTTTCACTTTTCACTTGGAAAAATTGCTTTCATGGGCAATGTTAACTAAGTAGTAGGATCTTTTCACTATATCACCAAAGTAAGCAGAATAAAGTTTTAAGGCAGTAGTTATAGCATCTACATAAGCATTAGGTTCTTTCTCGTGTAAATGTCATTTTTTACTTGAATTGAAAGTGTTTGTTGAATATACTATGCTCTATAAAGCAAACATTCTAAACCTACTATGCAGCTTAGTCACACCATTTGTGATAACTTTTTGACACTGTAGTTTCATTATTACTGTAAGCACTTCGATTGTGTTGCCTCTGCAAACATAATGCACATTTCTCCTTTCTGTGTAGTTTAAAATCTCAGCTTACGTTTCTGTCATTGTTATTTTTGTTGTTATAAAATATGGATATTCTAGGCATGTATTACATTACTCATTTCATTTCCTTCTTAGGCTTTGGGGTGAACCTGTTAATCTCCGTGAACAACATGATGCCTTAGAGTTTTTTAATTCTTTGGTGGATAGTTTAGATGAAGCTTTAAAAGCTTTAGGACACCCAGCTATACTAAGTAAAGTCCTAGGAGGCTCATTTGCTGATCAGAAGATCTGCCAAGGCTGCCCACATAGGTAAGTGCTAATTATGTTTTTAATGTGTACTTCATAGTTTTTTTAAAAATAATAATGTAAATCTTTCATTAGTACTTACGTAAAAGCAGAATGTACCAAATGCCTAGGACTGTGAATGAATTACATTCATATGCATACTACACTATTCTGATTTTATTCTTCCCAGGAACGTTTGGTTACTACTTTATTACTTTCTCAATTCATTCTTGTTTGCTTCGTCTTACCCTATGTCTTAAAATGGCATTTTCCATAAATCAACACTTATTCTTTAAATAGACATTTTCTTTTTATGTTCTAACTAGCAATCAGAATATTAAAATGGAACTTCCAAACATAATTGGCAAAACTGGAGTAGTAACCCATTATTCATGGTTTCACTTTCCACATCATTGTTCACTTCGGGAGGCTGAGGCGGGTGGATCACGAGGTCAGGAGATTGAAACCATCCTGGCCAGCATGGTGAAACCCTGCCTGTAGAAAAATGCAAAAATTAACTGAGTGCGGTAGCATGTGCCTGTAATACCAGCTACTCTCAAAAAAAAAGTGGAAGATCCCAGAAATAAACAATTTACAAGTTTTAAACTGTGTCCCATTCTAAATAGTGTGATCAAATTTGGGGCTGTCCTGCTTTGTCCTTATCAGGATGTGAATCATCCCTTTTTCCAGCATATCCATATTGTCTTTGTGCCTGTTAGCCACTTAGTTGCTGTCTCAGTTGTCAGATTGACTGGCAAAGTATCACACAACTTACGTTCAAATACCTCTTATTTTACTTAGTAATATTCTGGTAATTCAGACATGCCAAACAAAAGGCTAAGAGCAGCTCCTAATCTAATCCTGTGCATCATTTATAAATTGAACATAATCAAACTTAAGTTACGTATGTTTAGGAAGAAAACATAGTATATACACAGTATATAGAGTTCAGTGCTGTCTGAGGTGTTAGCCATCTCCTGGGGGTTTTGAAACGTATCTCCGGAGGAGATAACAATTAAATGACTTAAATTACTGTCAATTCTTACTATTCTTGGGAAGTGTTACATATGCTTGCACATCAAACCACTTAGCAAGATTTGACAAGACAGGAAACAGTACAAATATCTGTAACATAAATAAAATATATATTCTAACTAAACTTCTTGTTAGCGTCCCAAGACTTCTGTATTATAAGGCATGGGGGTTGTTTTGTATTGTATTGTTCTTTGAAATAGAGTCTCGGTCTGTCACCCAGGTTGGAATGCAGGGGCGCAATCACAGCTCACTGCAGCCTCAACTTTCCAAGCTCAAGCAGTCCTCTCACCTCAGCCTCCTAAGTAGCTAGCACTATAGTCACATGCCATAACACCCAGCTAAATTTTGTATTCCTTGTAGAATTAGGGTTTCACCATGTTTCTCCGGCTGCACTCGAGCTCCAGGCTCAAGCTTTCCTCCTGCCTCAACCTCCCAAAGTGCTGGGATTACAGGCATGAGCCTCTACACCTTGCCAGAGTATCACTTTTAATTGTAGTAACTTTTAATTATTTTATTCTTTAAGATAGCCTTATTCTCCACTATGGGGTGGTTCGTGATCAGAAGCAACTTGCATAAGTCATTTACAAATGTAATTTTACTTTTGTGACTGTCTTGTTTTTCCTGAATAAATGAAAAGTTTCCAACTGTGAGAAACTGGCCAGGGGCGGTGGCTAACACCTGTAATCCCAGCACTTTGGGAGGCCAACACTGGCAGATCACTTGATGTCAGGATTTCGAGATCAGCCTGACCAACATGGTAAAACTCCATTTCTACTAAAAATACAAAAAACTTAGCTGGGCATGGTGACAGGCTCCTGTAATCCCAGCTACTCAGGAGGCTGAGGCAGGAAAATCACTTGAAGCCAGGAGGCAGAGGTTGCAGTGAGCCGAGATTGCACGACTGTACTCTAGACTGTGCAACAGAGTGAGATACTGTTTAGACATTTTGAAAATAATGGTTAGATGAATGGATTTGATGGTTGACATGCCTGCCCCATCTTATTTTCTGAGTTTGTAGGAAATTACCATAATCTGTGATGCTGTCTCAGTCTTGCATTATTTACTCTCTACTCCATTTGTTTGTTTGTTTGTTTAAGACCAGGGTATCATTATGTTTCCTGGCTGAAGTATAGTGATTATTCAAAAGTGTGATCATAGCGCACAACACCTTCAAACTCCTGGCCTCAAGTGACCCTCCTATCTCAGCCTTTTGAGTAGCTGGCACTACAGGCAAATGCCACACCACACCTGGCTCTCTCCTTATGTTTATGACTTTATAGACAAGAACACCAGAAGCATTTAAGCATGATAAGTGTTTGAACTTACTCATTAGGAAAGTGTTTATGACACAAATTGAGGGACACTTAAAAATAAAGTACTTTAATGGTTTAGAATAGGCTTTTTTTAGAGTTTGATTAGTTCTTATTTTTACCTCTTCATGAATTACTGTTTAAACAGATAATATGTGTCATAGTGTGATAAAACATAAAGAACTTAAGAAGTAAGGCCACACAAGCTGGTTTTCAAAGCATCACTCCACCTCATAAACTGTATCAAATTAATTCTTTTTGACTTCTGTACCCAACCCCATTGTCTTAGCTTTAAAGTAGGGATGGATATGTACCTCTAACGTGGCTTTTATGAAGGTAAAGATGAGCTGTAATCTGTGTAAGGAATCTAATACAGTGCCTAGTACAAAATAAGCAACTGATAAAAGACTTATTAATAACATTGTGGCCGGGTGCCTGTAATCCCAGCACTTTGGGAGGCCGAGGCGGGCGGATCACAAGGTCAGGAGATCAAGACCACGGTGAAACCCCGTCTCTACTAAAAATACAAAAAATTAGCCGGGCGCAGTTGTGGGCGCCTGTAGTCCCAGCTACTCGGGAGGCTGAGGCAGGAGAATGGCGTGAACCCGGGAGGCGGAGCTTGCAGTGAGCCGAGATCGCGCCACTGCACTCCAGCCTGGGCTGGGCGACAGAGCGAGACTCCGTCTCAAAAAAAAAAAAAAAAAAAAAAAAAATAACATTGTATGATTAATGTATTTGACATGATGTGTTAAATACTGCATATGTATTTTTCATCAAGTTCACAATTAAGGAAAAGATTTACTTATTGATTGTTACTTTTGAAACAGAGTCTTGTTCTGTCTCCCAGGCACTCGAGTGCAGTGGTGCAATCTCAGCTCACTGCATCTTCTGCCTCCTGGGTTCAAGTGATTCACCTGCCTCAGCCTCCCAAGTAACTGAGATTACGGTCATATGCCACCACTGGCTACTTTACATATATATATATACTTTTTTTTTTTTTTTTTTTTAGTGGAGATAGGATTTCACCATGTTGGCCAAGCTGGTCATGAACTCCTGACTTGTGGTGATCCACCTGCTTTGGGCTCCCAAAGTGCTGAGATTACAGGCATGAGCTATGGCACCCAGAAGGATAAGATTTAGAAACCAGGCTGGGCACGATGGCTCACATATGTAATCCTAGAACTTAGGGAGGACGAGGCGGAAGGATCACTTGACCCCAGGAGTTGAAGACCAGCATAGGCAACAGCAAGAACCCATCTCTACAAAAAAAAAAAAAAAAATTGCCTGGGCATGGTGATACCCACTTGTAGGCCTAGCTGCTAGGGAGGCTGAGGTGGGAAAATCACCAAGGGCAGCTGTCCCCAACCTTCTAGCACAAGGGACCAGTTCTATGGAATATCATTTTTTTCACAGACTGAGGATGAGGGGATAGTAGTGGGGTGACTCGAGTGTCTTGTATTTATTGTGCACTTTATTTCTGTTATTATTACATTATAGTATGTAATGAAATAATTATACATCTCACCATAATGACCATAATGTAGAATCAGTGGGAGCTCTGAGCTTGTTTTCCTGCAGCTAGACGGTCCCATCTGGAGGCAATGGGAGACAGTAATAGATTATCACACTTTGGATTCTTACAAGGAGTGCGCAACCTACATCGCTCACGTGTAGTTCATAGTAGGATTCTTGCTCCTATGAGAATCTAATGCTGTCCCTGATGTGACAGGAGATGAAGCTCCGTTGGTAGTGCTAGCCGTGGGGAGTGGTTGAAATATAGATTAAGCTTCACCAGCTTGCCCACCACTCACTGGCTGCAGTGCGGCCTGGTTCCCAGTAGGACACATACCAGTACTGGCTGGGGATCCCTGGAATACCCCCAGGAGTTCAAGGCTACGGTGAGCTATGATTGTGCCACTGTACTCCAGTCTGAGCAAGACCCTGTCTCTAAAAAATTAAAAAAAAAAAAAAAACCTAAACCTATAGAATACATTCTTTTAATTTGTTTCATTCATATTATCTTTAGGTATGAATGTGAAGAATCTTTTACAACTTTGAATGTGGACATTAGAAATCATCAAAATCTTCTTGATTCTTTGGAACAGTATATCAAAGGAGATTTATTGGAAGGTGCAAATGCATATCGTTGCGAAAAATGTGATAAAAAGGTATTTTTTTTTTACTTTTGAAAAGTAATGATTGCATTGAACAGAACAGAAAGACATTGGAGTTGTTTATGCTCATCTTCACAATTAACTTCTGCTTTAGCTCTGCTGTTACAGTGGTAGCAGAGAGGTGGTCAAGATGATAACCGGTTTAAAGCTAAATAATATTGACAAAATATAGTGGCAGACTAGGAAAAAAAAAACAAAACATTTTTATTGGGTGAATAATTTTGAAAGTCACAGAATCTCACAAGTTTTTCCATCTCTGCCCTTTAATCAATTGCAATTGAGTGCTTCAATCTTGAAGAGTTGATAGTAGAAAACATTATTTTCTTACTCTAGTTTTCTCTTGAAGTAGGGAAGTTTGCTAATTTTATTTGGTTATATCAGATTTTCACAACCACATGTATTTTCACAAACAGATCTCGTTTTTTTTTTTATTTTTTATTTTATCTTATTTTTTTGAGATGGATTGTTGCACTGTCATGTGGATTGGAGTGCAATTGGCATAATCTTGGCTCACTGCAACCTCTGCCTCTGGGTTCAAGCAGTTCTCCCACCTCAGCCTCCCAAGTAGCTGAGATTACAGGCCCCTGCCAGCGCACCTGGCTAAGTTTTTGTATTTTTAGTAGAGACGGGGTTTCACTATGTTGGCCAGGCTGGTCTTGAACTCCTGACCTCGTGATCTGCCTGCCTTAGCCTCCCAAAGTGCTGGAAACACAGGCGTGAGCCACTGCGCCTGGCCCAGATTTCATTTTTTAGGCCTAGCCAGTTAATTTTTATCTCTGGCACTTAGTTTGGGAGATGGAATGATAACATGTCTTTGACGATACTATACATTAAATCATGTATATATTTTCCTTGACCTTCATAACCCCTCATCTTCAAGCTGCCTGCGTTGTTTTGAACTTACACACCATTTAGATCGTGGTTTGTTATAAAGCCATACTGCCTGTTACCCACACTTCTGACACTTGGGACAATTTCTTCTTACCCTTTCTGCTACTCTTAATCCACATATTTTAAAATAATTATATATAGGTAGTACCTTTTTATAAGACAGGATTAAATTCATTAATATGTGTGCAGCACTTAGTATATTACCTGGTTTTTAACTGCTATAAACATTAGGTGCTATTAAAATTGCTTATCGTATGTCTTCAGTTTACTCACAGCAAATTCTGTTGATTAACATAAAAGAAAACATCAGAGGAGTAACACAGTCAAGTAATAGTGGCCATATGGAACCACATAGCCATCAGTGTATTTATCAGCAATGTTTTCCAGTTTGCAAGAAATGAGGACCTTTCATTTCCATAGCTTCTGCAAACACCGATTCCTCTAAACATGTATTAAAAATATTTGAAAACAAAAAATAGCAGTACTACAATAAAAAGTAATATAAATTAAAAAACCATTACAGTGTAATAACCATTTACATAGCATACTTAATACATTGTATTAAGTAAGTTATGTAGAGATGGATTAAACTGTACAGGAGGATGTCTGTAGATGATATGTAAATACTGCCCCATTTAAAATCAGAAACTTGAGCAGACACAGATTTTGATATTTATGTCCCCTACAGATACCAAAAGATAAGTATATTTATATATTTTTAGCTTTGGTAAGTAAGGATTAAGTCAGTTATGACGTAATTACCCTGATGGTGTTTATTATTATTTAATCATCTGTTTATAAATAAATTTAAATAGATCATAAACTTTAAAATTAACATGAAATTGTTTTAGTTTCTGTTCTGGTTACAAGAGAACATCTGTTTATATTCTCTGTTTATTATAGGTTGACACAGTAAAGCGCCTGCTAATTAAAAAATTGCCTCAGGTTCTTGCTATCCAACTCAAACGATTTGACTATGACTGGGAAAGAGAATGTGCAATTAAATTCAATGATTATTTTGAATTTCCTCGAGAGCTGGATATGGGACCTTACACAGTAACAGGTGTTGCAAAGCTGGAAAGGGATAATATAAACTCAGAAAATCAGTTGATTGAACAGAAAGAGCAGTCTGAAAATGAAACTACAGGAGGCACAAAGTACAGACTTATAGGTGTGCTTGTACACAGTGGTCAAGCAAGCGGTGGGCATTATTATTCTTACATCATTCAAAGGAATGGTAAAGATGATGAGAAAGATCACTGGTATAAGTTTGATGATGGAGATGTGTCAGAATGCAAAATGGATGATGATGAAGAAATGAAAAATCAGTGTTTTGGTGGAGAGTACATGGGAGAAGTATTTGATCACATGATGAAGCGCATGTCATATAGGCGGCAGAAGAGGTGGTGGAATGCTTACATACTTTTTTATGAACAAATGGATATGATAGATGAAGATGATGAGATGATAAGATATATATCAGAGCTAACTATTGCAAGACCCCATCAGATCATTATGTCACCAGCCATTGAGAGAAGTGTACGGAAACAAAATGTGCAATTTATGCATAACCGAATGCAATATAGTTTAGAGTATTTTCAGTTTGTGAAAAAACTGCTTACATGTAATGGTGTTTATTTAAACCTTGCTCCAGGTAAGCTTTGGAAGTAGCTTCTTACTAATAAAGAATAGTTTTTATTTGGCATCTAGGATTTCTTACAAGGCATCAAATGTGTTTTATCTTTTTCTTCAGTTTTCTTTTATTTTTTCATAGAATCTTTAGCCTCATTTTATATGACTGTGTTGGCTTTTTTGGTTTAGTTATTTTAAAATGAAAAATCTAGGATATCTGTACCTTTGAAGAGTGATTCTTAATATATGGAAATACAGAAAAGCATTTATTATAGTAATTACTATTTTTTACTCAAGCATTAGTTTGAAATACGGGTTAGGGAAGTGGTAAGATAATCACTAAGAATTAACTAAGATTTTTTAACATGGAGTTTGAAGATAAAAATGTTTTTAACCATATATGTACTTTTTATTTAAAGGGCAGGATTATTTGTTGCCTGAAGCAGAAGAAATTACTATGATTAGTATTCAGCTTGCTGCTAGATTCCTCTTTACCACTGGATTTCATACCAAGAAAATAGTTCGTGGTCCTGCCAGTGACTGGTACATGGCTTTGGATTTCATTCATATAGTACTTATAGTTGTTTTAGTTCTTTATTATACTGTTTTATTTTTTCCTAACCATGAAAATATCATTTCAAATGTCAAATATAGAATAAAAATCTTGGCAATAGTCATGAGATAAATCTTATTAAAATTAAAATTGCCTAATCTAAATATGCCTTTAAAGATTGGCTCCTACTTCTGTGAATTTGTATCACATCTTAGTCTATTTCATCATTAAATTATTTTATTTTTACTAGATGAGGTAAGTTCTCACCTATAGTTAAAAAGGTAGATGATTTTTTTTTTTTTTTGAGACGGAGTCTCGCTCTGCCACCCAGGCTGGAGTGCAGTGGCCGGATCTCAGCTCACTGCAAGCTCCGCCTCCCGGGTTCACGCCATTCTCCTGCCTCAGCCTCCCGAGTAGCTGGGACTACAGGCGCCTGCCACCTCGCCCGGCTAAGTTTTTGTATTTTTAGTAGAGACGGGGTTTCACTGTGTTAGCCAGGATGGTCTCGATCTCCTGACCTCGTGATCTGCCCGTCTCGGCCTCCCAAAGTGCTGGGATTACAGGCTTGAGCCACCTCGCCCGGCCGATAAAGTAGATGATTTTTAAGTCAGGTGTGGTGGCCCATACCTGTAATCCCAACACTTCGGGAGGCCAAGGTGGCAGAACTTGAGGCCAGGCATTTAAGACCAGCTTGGGCAACATAGTGAACCTCATCTCACCAAAAGGTAAATTACCTAGGTGTGGTGACTCACCTGTAATCCTAGCACTTTAGGATCCACCTAATCCACCACAGGCTGGGATGGATGGATCAGTTTAGGCCTGGAGTTTGAGGCTAGCCTAGGCAACATAGCAAAATCCCCTCTATACAAAAAAAAAGTAAAATAATTAGCTAGATCTAGTAGCTTATTCATGTAGAGCCAGCTACTTGGGAGGCTGAGGCAGTAGGATTGTTTGAGCCCAGGAGTTTGAAGCTGAAGTTAGCTATAATTGCACCACTGCATTTATTCCAGCTTGGTCAGTAGAGACTCTGCCTCTTTAAAAATTAAAAAAAGACAATTTTAAAATGGCTGTGTAGTTTGAAGTTACTATTTATAAAAGTATGGGATATATTGTAATACCTTGATTTAACAACTCTTAGCATTGTTTCTATTGAAAGATACTTAAAGAAATGTTACTGCACTGGGGAGAGTTTGATCATGGATTTGCAGAGAGCTACACTTATTTTGTATTTCATTCATTTTTTTGACTCTTGTACTAAAGTCACAAAGCTTTATCAGTCTGATATTTGTACTAAAACCAACTGACCATTAATTGGAGAGAACATCTTAGATCACTGTTTGGTTCATAAAAATATGTTTCTTCAATATAGCAAGCAAAATAAACACATTACTAAAATTTGACATTCATAGATGTTTCTGTTTTAGGTATGATGCACTGTGCATTCTCCTCCGTCACAGCAAGAATGTACGTTTTTGGTTTGCTCATAATGTCCTTTTTAATGTATCAAATCGCTTCTCTGAATACCTTCTGGAGTGCCCTAGTGCAGAAGTGAGGGGTGCATTTGCAAAACTTATAGTGTTTATTGCACACTTTTCCTTGAAAGATGGGTCTTGTCCTTCTCCTTTTGCATCTCCAGGACTTTCTAGTCAGGTAATTGCATGGCTTCTTTTTTTAAAAAAGCAAGTAAATACTTAGAAGTAAATTCTGTTTTCTGCAAATTCACATCAGCAAAGTTATGTTCCTCTCTTTGATGTATTCGCCATAAACAAATGCATACATACATTATAACACCTGTAAGTTTGTAAAATTATTTCATGGTAATAGTGATTGCTGGGCATTCTGAAAAAGAAGAGAAATTCCTTTTGTGTATTCAATTATTTAGTTATTTCATAAATCCTTAAGTTTTACATTTTTAAGATTTGCGTTTATTAAAAGCAAATTAAAAGCTTTTTAGTGAAACACTGTAACATGAAATTGAAATTAGTGATAATGTAAATAAATAATGCACTTACATTCTTCTGTTGAAGTTGCGGGGTTTTTTGTTTGCTTGTTTGTTTTACAATTACAGCAATATACAAGATCTACAATGAAGTCTACCTGAGCTCTTCATTCTCTCTCTCAAAGAACAACTATATTTAATAATTTTCTTTCTGAAAGATTTGCTATGTATATGAACAAGACCTTTCATATGCAAATAAAAGCTGTTTCTGCATCTTGATGCTGATAAAATAATACTTCATGTTTCACAGGCATGTGATAACTTGAGTTTGAGTGACCACTTACTAAGAGCCACACTAAATCTCTTGAGAAGGGAAGTGTCAGATCATGGACGTCATTTACAGCAATATTTTAATTTGTTTGTAATGTATGCCAATTTAGGTAAGAATTTTTCATAAATATATTAATGATTGTTTCCATTTTAAATATTAAATATGAAGCCCATTTTAATCAAGTGATTACATGTAATTTGTTCTGAAGTAGAAGCAATATACCATATTCATATTCTCAAAATGCATTGCAAATTTTCTGTGTAACTTTAATGGCATTTCTCATATTATATGGTAATTTATGCACTTGTTTTACTTCTTTGATAATCTTTAAGATCAGATACTTTGTCTGATTGATGTTATCTCTTAATGTTGCTTTTTGAAAAATACTGGCTTCCTGGTCATATCCCACACCATCTGAATCAGAATTCCTAGGGCTTGGATAAGGAATCCATATTTCTAAAGGACCCAGAGTGGTTGTGTTGCTTGTCAAGTTTAAGAATTATTTCTTTGAAGAATTTGACACATACATATGTTTTTGTTAAAATAAACTGAGTTGAAATTAGTAATAATGCAGATATATAATCCACTTTAATTCTTCTGTTGATATTGATATTAATATCAATTAAGAAATGTGATTTTCAGTATATCTTTCTTAGGGTAGCCTGCTTTTTCTGACATCAACCTATTTATTTCTTCTTTTGAGTGCCTCTAGAATGCTTACCTAAAAAATTCTGTCTTACTCCATTGTGTTTGATGGTTTTTAAAATATTTGCCTTACTCCCCAACTAGTTAGCAGAATTCTTGCAACAGATGGGTATTGCATAGTAGTACTCAGTCATCGTTGAACGCATGGATAGATTGCCAGAATACACATCAAAATCATTGTAATGTTTTCAGTGTTGTTTTATGCCTTCTATATTATAACTATAGAAGCTATTCAGCTAAATTTTATAACTGTGTATCTATATACACTTTTGTATCTGTGGTAAAGTTAGTTGAATAACTTTTAAAAGTCACAAATATCTTCCTACCTAAAGTTAAGTTCTGTAGTCATACATTCCTCTAATGAAAGTGTTATCTGTGTTACTAATCTTTGACTTCAACAGGAAGAACGTTTTACCAGTTATTCTTCGTTCTCTGATCATCTCTGTGTTTTTCTCTTTCTCTGTCTTGCCTGACTGCATATGAGATTCTGGGATACTTGTAGTAGAGTAAGAAACAGATATTACACAAACATAAATGAAGTCACTTTTATATTTCAAATGTAAAAGTATTAAATTTATACACTCACAAAAATCCTGTTTTATACCATTTTATTTTAGATATTGGCTGCTCATATACAACACATTAATGATTTATAATATAACTTAATGGTAATTTTCCCTGCCAAGAATTAGTATAGATTTATGACTCTTAAGTAATTACGGCAGTATGTTTCTAGGTTTTAGAAGTTTTTGGATTTGAGAAAAATGAGACAATGCATTTGCAACACATTGTGTAATATTCCCAGTAAGACTTCAGGCAGTATCCTACAATCAAACATACTAATATTTCTATGATGAGTAATGAATATTTCCTTCAAGGGAGGAAGAAGTAGCTTGCCAGGAGGAAGGGGTTGGTTAGGATTTTTTAAACTGAGTGGATAGTGTGTGCAGACTTACACTGACATAACTTTGCTTCTTAGACACAATGTGAGGTATTCAGTGTGACTTCATACAGTGAAGGATACAGAATAGCAGGACTGATTTGCAGGATTTTCTAATTATGCTATTTTGATTTTGTAAAGTACCCTGGACATTATCAGGAGGGCATGAATGAACCACTAGAGGATCACAAGAGTCTTCACTTAAAAACATCATACTGGCTATAACGTAGAATAGCTTACAATAGACCAAGATAAGAAAGTATTAAAAATTTTCTGTAGAAAAAGATTGTGGCTGCTTTGTATTAGGGAAACTGGCAGTGTGTAAGACAGGTATGAACAGATCCAGGAGCTTTTTATGAGTTAGAATCAGCAGGAGTTGGTAATTTGATATTTGAGGAAGTGGAGCAGGAATGAGATATTAAGATGTGACTTGATGAACTGAGAAAATAGTAGTGCCATTTACTGATAGAGGAAAAAGGACTCGTGTGAGCAGATTGCATTTTAAAAGCAGATGGGATACCTATATAAAGAAATCTGGTAGTGGGATACATATGTCCAGAATTTGGAATCATCTAAAATCATTTGGATACATCTATTACTATAGACGTAGTTACAAAAAACAAGCCATGTAAGGGAATGTCCTAGAATGGAAACTTTTTCTAGAAGAATTTTTATGGCTCATTTAATTTAGTTTCTGTCTTTATTTTTATTTTTATTTATTTTATTTTTTCGAAATGGAGTCTCACTCTGTCGCCCAAGCTGGAGTGCATTGGCACGATCTCCTCTCACTGCAACCTCCACCTCCTGGGTTCAAGCAGTTCTCCTGCCTCAGCCTTCCAAGTAGCTCAGATTACAGGCACCCACCACCATGCCCAGCTAATTCTTATATTTATAGTAGAGATGGGGTTTCACCATGTTGAACAGGCTGGTCTCAAACGCCTGACCTGAGTTGATCCACCCACTTTGGCCTCCCAAAGTGCTGGGATTACAGGTGTAAGCCACCATTCCCAGCTAGTTTCTGTCTTACTTTCTTATGTTGAAAGTTGTTCTTCAGCTAGGTCTTTCCAGCTTCTCTAGGCCTTAGAAAATATACATTTCTCTTAGTACCTAGGCTAACTGAAATGCCATAGTCATGATCATTATTTCACAGTTATGATAATTTATCTTATTTAATGATATCAGTGTATTTTCTGTTCTGTCAGCATTCTGCTTGTATTGTTTATATTCTAAGCAAAGAGAAAGCTTTTAATAATATAACTCACAAAGAGTGATCATAATTAATTTTAAATTATTGCAGTACTTACCCTGTTTTTTTTTCTACATATTTTTCTGTCCTTTTTTATAGGTGTAGCAGAAAAAACACAGCTTCTGAAATTGAATGTACCTGCTACCTTTATGCTTGTGTCTTTAGATGAAGGACCAGGTCCTCCAATCAAATATCAGTATGCTGAATTAGGCAAGTTATATTCAGTAGTGTCTCAACTGATTCGTTGTTGCAATGTGTCATCAACAATGCAGTCTTCAATCAATGGTAAAGTAGCATGTTCCATTTTTTTTACAGCAGTTTAAAAATAATGGTAGCTTTATGTAGCACTTGATTAAAAGTAGCTCTGAAGATTTATAAAAATGAAATTAGTCTGAAGGCCTATATTCTAGAATATTGTATTTAAGTTTTAGCTTTTTCATATGTTTAATAAGGAGTTTAATTTTTAAATGTAGGGTACTATGATATCTTATGAAATGCTTAGTGTAAGAATGATAAACTTTGTCTTTAGTGTCAGCATTTATATTTTTGCATTTTTTCATCTTGGTATATTGCTGACCATTTAGGTGAATTTTTAATTTAATTTAATTTAAAATCAGATATTTTTAAGATAAATTTATTATTATAATTTTGTGAGAAATTCTATTGGTTTTTCATGGATAACAAATTTGTTCTAGGTAATCCCCCTCTCCCCAATCCTTTTGGTGACCCCAGTTTATCACAGCCTATAATGCCAATTCAGCAGAATGTGGCAGACATTTTATTTGTGAGAACAAGTTATGTGAAGAAAATTATTGAAGACTGCAGTAACTCAGAGGATACCATCAAATTACTTCGTTTTTGCTCTTGGGAGAATCCTCAGTTCTCATCTACTGTCCTCAGCGAACTTCTCTGGCAGGTGAAAGAAAAATAAACATTCTTGTATCTGTAATTTTACTCATTTTTTAAAAATACGTAATTCACTATCTCTTACCTATTGTAGGTTGCATATTCATACACCTATGAACTTCGGCCATATTTAGATCTACTTTTGGAAATTTTACTGATTGAGGACTCCTGGCAGACTCACAGGTGAATACACTTTTGCCATCAGAATAATTACAGTTTCCCAGGTTCTTGAAATAACTGGAATTGTCAGTTGCCAAATACATTTTTTATCTTTTGGTGCTCTGCTTAATGTTCTGTCTTTAAAACCATATGAAGGAAAAATGCCACTTATTTGCATTATTTTTTCTTTTTTTTAAATTATTCTTTAACTTCTAGGATACATGTGCACTACATGCAGGTTTGATACATAGGTTTACATGTACCATGTGGGTTTGCTGTACCCACCAACTTGTCATTTACATTAGATGTTGCTCCTAATGCTATCCGTACCCCTGCTTCCACCCCTCAGCAGGCCCCAGTGTGTGATGTTCCCCGCCCTGTGTCCAAGTGATCTCATTGTTCACTTCCCACCTATGAGTGAGAACATGTGGTGTTTGGTTTTCTGTCCTTGTGACAGTTTCCTCAGAGTGATGGTTTCCAGTTTCATCCATGTCCCTGCAAAGGACATGAACTCATACTTTTTTATGGCTGCATAATATTCAGTGGTGTATATGTGCCACATTTTCTTTATCGAGTCTATCGTTGATGGACACTTGGGTTGGTTCCAAGTCTTTGCTATTGTGAATAGTGCATGTGTCTTTATAGTAGCATGATTTATAATCCTTTGGGTACATACCCAGTAATGGGATCACTGAATCAAATGGTATTTCTAGTTCTAGATCCTTGAGGAATTGCCACACTGTCTTCCACAATGGTTAAACTAATTTACGCTCCTCTCAACAGTGTAAAAGCGTTCGTGTTTCTCCACATCCTCTCCAGCATCTGTTGTTTCCTGACTTTTTAATGATTGCCATTCTAACTGGTATGAGATGGTATCTCATTGTGGTTTTGATTTGCATTTCTCTGATGGCGAGGGATGATGAGCATTTTTTCATGTGTGTGTCAGCTGCATAAATGTCTTCTTTTGAGAAGTGGTGTTCATATCCTTTGCCCACTTCTTGATGGGGTGGTTTTTTCCTTGTAAATTTATTTGAATTCTTTGTAGATTCTGGATATTAGCCCTTTGTCAATAGGTAGATTGCAAAAATTTTCTCCCATTCTGTAGGTTGCCTGTTCACTATGATGGTAGTTTCTTTTGCCATGCGGAAGCCCTTTACTTTAATTAGATCCCATTTGTCTATTTTGACTTTAGTTGCCATTGCTTTTGGTGTTTTAGTCATGAAGTCCTTTTCTTGCCTATCTCCTGAATGGTATTACCTAGGTTTTCTTCTAGGGTTTTTATGGTTTTAGGTCTAACATTTAAGTCTTTAATCCATCTTGAATTAATTTTTGTGTAAGGTGTAAGGAAGGGATCCAGTTTCAGCTTTCTACATAGGGTTAGACAGTTTTCCCAGCACCATTTATTAAATAGGGAATCCTTTCCACGTTTCTTGTTTTTGTCAGGTTTGTTAAAGATCAGATAGTTGTAGTTGTATGGGGCTATTTGTGAGGTCTCTGTTCTGTTGCACTTGCCTATATATTTGTTTTGGTACCAGTACCATGCTGTTTTGGTTACTATAGCCTTGTACTATAGTTTGAAGTCAGGTAACGTGATGCCTCCAGGTTTGTTCTTTTTGCTTAGGATTGTCTTGGCAATGCGGGCTCTTCTTTGGTTCCATATGAACTTTAAAGTAGTTTTTTCTGATTCTGTGAAGAAAGTCATTGGTAGCTTAATGGGATGGCATTGAATCTATAAATAACCTTGGGCAGTATGGCCATTTACATGATATTGATTCTTCCTGTCCATGAACATGGAATGTTCTTCCATTTGTTTGTGTTCTCTTTTATTTTGTTGAGCAATGGTGTGTTCTCCTTGAAGAGGTCCTTCACATCCCTTGTAAGTTGGGTTCCTAGGTATTTTATTCTCTTTGTAGCAATTGTGAATGGGAATTCACTCATGATTTGGCTCTCTGTCTGTTATTAGTGTATAGGAATGCTTTTGATTTTTGCTCATTGATTTTGATTCCTGAGACTTTGCTCAAGTTGCTTATCAGCTTAAGGAGGTTTGGGGCTGAGATAATGGGGTTTTCTAAACATAAAATCATGTCATCTGCAAACAGGGACAATTTGGCTTCATCATTTCCTAACTGAATACCGTTTATTTCTTTGTCTTGCCTGATTGCCCTCGCCATAACTTCCAACACTATATTGAATAGGATGTGAGACAGGGCATCCTTGTCTTGTACCGGTTTTCAAAGGGAATGCTTCCAGTGTTTGCCCATTCAGTATGATATTGGCTGTGGGTTTGTCATAAATAGCTCTTATTATTTTGAGATATGTTCCATCAATACCTAGTTTATTGAGAGTTTTTAGCATGAAGGGCTGTTGAATTTTGTTGAGATTACTGAGATTATCATGTGGTTTTTGTCGTTGGTTCTGTTTATATGATGGATTATGTTTATTGATTTGCATATGTTTTACCAGCCTTGCATCCCAGGGATGAAGCCAACCTGATCGGGGTGGATAAGCTTTTGGATGTGCTGCTGTATTTGGTTTGCCACTATTTTCTTGAGTATTTCCGTGTCAATGTTCATCACGGATATTGGTCTAAAAGTCTCTTTCTTTCTTATGTGTCTGCCAGGCTTTTGTATCATAATGATGTTGGCCTCATAAAATGAGTTAAGGAGGATTCCCTCTTTTTCTGTTGATTGGAATAATTTCAGAATGGTATCGGCTCCTCTTTGTACCTCTGATAGAATTTGGCTGTGAATTCGTCTAGTCCTGGACTTTTTTCGGTTGGGAGGCTATTAATTATTCCATCAATTTCAGAGCCTGTTATTGGTCTATTCAGGGATTCAACTTCTTCCTGGTTTCGTCTTGGGAGAGTGTAGGTGTCCAGGAATTTATTCATTTCTTCTAGATTTCCTAGTTTCTGTGCATAGAGGTGTTCATAGTATTCTCTGATGGTAGTTTGTATTTCTGTGGGATCAGTGGTGATATCCCCTTTATCACTTTTTATTGTGTCTATTTGATTCTTCTCTCTTTTCTTCTTTGTTAGTCTTGCTAGTGGTCTGTTTTGTTGATCTTTTCAAAAAATCAGCTCCTGGACTCACTGATATTTTTCAAAGGGCTTTTTGTGTCTCTATCACTTTCAGTTCTGCTGTGATCTTAGATATTTCTTGCCTTCTGCTAGCTTTTGAGTGTGTTTGCTCTTGCTTCTCTAGTTCTTTTAATTGTGATGTTAGGGTGTCAATTTTAGAACTTTCCTGCTTTCTCTTGTGGGCATTTAGTGCTATAAATTTCCCTCTACACACTGCTTTAAATGTGTCCCAGAGATTCTGGTATGTTCTATCTTTGTTCTCATTTGTTTCAGAAAACATTTTTATTTCTGCCTTCATTTCGTTATTTATGCAGTGGTCATTCAGGAGCCAGTTGTTCAGTTTCCGTGTAGTTGTTTGGTTTTGATTGAGTTTCTTAATCCTGAGTTCTAATTTGATTGCACTGTGATCTGCGAGACAGTTTGTTGTGATTTCTGTTCTTTTACATTTGCTGAGGAGTGTTCTGCTTCCAACTATGTGGTCAATTTTAGAATAAGTGTGATGTGGTGCTGAGAAGAATGTCTATTTTGTTGATTTGGGGTGGAGAGTTCTCTAGATGTCTATTAGGTCTGCTTGTTAAAGAGCTGATTTCATGTCCTGGATATCCTTGTTAACCTTCTGTCTTGTTGATCTTTCTAGTATCGACAGTGGGGTGTTAAAGTCTCCCATTATTATTGTGTGGGAGTCTAAGTCTCTTTGTAGGTCTCTAAAGACTTGCTTTATGAATCTGGATGCTCCTGTATTGGGTGCATTTATGTTTATAATAGTTAGCTCTTCTTGTTGAATTGATCCCATTACCATTATGTAGTGCCCTTCTTTGTCTCTTTTGATCTTTGTTGGTTTAAAGTTTCTGTTTTATCAGAGACTAGGACTGCAACCCCTGCTTTTTTTCTTTTCTTTTTTTTTTTTTTTTTTTTTTTTTGCTTTCCATTTGCTTCGTAGGCCTTCCTCCATCCCTTTATTTTGAGCCTATGCATGTCTTTGCATGTGCGATGGGGTTTCTGAATGCAGCACACCAATGGGTCTTGACTCTCTCCATTTTGCCAGTCTGTGTCTTTTACTTGGGGCATTTAGCCTATTTACATTTAAGGTTAATATTGTTAGGTGTGGATTTGATCCTGTCATTATCATGTTACCTGGTTATTCTGACAATTAATTGATGCAGTTTCTTCCTAGCCTTGATGGTCTTTACAATTTGGCATGTTTTTGCAGTGGCTGGTACCGGTTGTTTCTTTCCATGTTTAGTGCTTCCTGCAGGAGCTTTTATAAGACTGGCCTGGTGGTGACAAAATCTGTCAGCATTTGCCTGTCTGTAAAGGATTTTATTCACCTTCACTTAATGAAGCTTAGTTTGTCTGGGCATGAAATTCTGGGTTGAAAATTATTTTCTTTAAGAATGTTGAATATTGTCCCTACTGTCTTCTGGTTTGTAGGGTTTTTGCCAAGAGATCTGCCGTTAATCTGATGGGCTTCCCTTTGTGGTTAACTCGACCTTAAGGATTCCCTTAACATTTGTTCCTTCATTTTACCCTTGGTAAATCTGACAGTTACATTCTTGGGGTTGCTGTTCTTGAGGAGTATCTTTGTGGTGTTCTCTTTATTTCCTGAATTTGAATGTTGGCTGCCTTGCTAGGCTGGGGAAGTTCTCCTGGATAATATCCTGAAGAGTACTTTCCAACTTGGTTCCGTTCTCCCCATCACTTTCAAGTGTACAGCAATCAAACTTAGATTTGGTATTTTCCCATAGTCCCATATTTCTTGGAGACTTTGTTCATTTCTTTTTACTCTTTTTTCTCTAATCTTTTCTTCTTGCTTTATTTCATTAATTTGATCTTCAGTCACAGATACTCTTTCTTCCACTTGATCCAGTCAGCTGTTGAAGCTTGTGCATGGGTCATAAAGTTCTTGTGCCATGGTTTTCAGCTTCATCAGTTCATTTAAGGTTTTCACTGTTTATTCTAGTTAGCCATTTGTCTAACCTTTTTTCAAGGTTTTTAGCTTCCTTGCAATGGTTTCGAACATGCTCCCTTAGCTTGCAGAAGTTTGTTATTACCTACCTTCAGAAGCCTACCTCTGTCAACTTGTCAGAGTCATTCTCTATCCAGCTTTGTTCTATTGCTGGCAAGGAGCTGCGATCCTTTTGAGGAGAAGAGGCACTCTGATTTTCTGCTCTGGTTACTCCCCATATTTGTGGTTTTATCTACCTTTGGTCTTTGGTGACCTATAGATGGAGTTTTGGTGTGGATGTCCTTTATGTTCATGTTGATGCTATTCCTTTCTTTTGTTAGTTTTCCTTCTAACAGTTTCCTCAGCTGCAGGTCAGTTGGACTTTGCTGGAGGTCCCTCCAGATCCTGTTTGCCTGAGTGTCACCAGCGGAGGCTGCAGAACAGCAAATATTGCTGCCTGATCCTTCTTCTGGAAGCTTCGTTCCATAGGGCCATCCACCTATATGAGGTGTCTGTCGGCCCCTACTGGGAGGTGTCTC
Source organism: Macaca fascicularis (assembly GCF_037993035.2). NCBI lineage: Eukaryota > Metazoa > Chordata > Mammalia > Primates > Cercopithecidae > Macaca > Macaca fascicularis. Next base: position 4,359,835 of record NC_132903.1, read on the forward strand.
CCAGTTAGGCTACATGGCTGTCAGGGACTTACTTGAGGAGGCAGTTGGTCTGTTCTCAAAGCTTAAACACCGTGTTGGGAGAACCACTGCTCTCTTCAGAGCTGTCAGACAGGGATATTTAAGTCTGCAGAAGTTGTCTGCTGCCTTTTGTTCAGCCAAGCCCTGCCCACAGAGGTGGAGTCTAGAGGCAGTAGACCTTGCTGAGCTGTGGTGGGTGGAGCCAGCGGGCAGAAGCAGTTCAGGCTTCCTGGCTGCTTTGTTTACCTACTCAAGCCTCAGCAATGGAGGACACCCCTTCCCCAGCCAGGCTGCTGTCTCGCAGTTCAGTCTCACACTGCTGCGCTAGCCATGAGCAAGGCTCTGTGAATGTGGCACCCACCAAGCCAGGCATGGGAGAGAATCTCGTTGTCTGCCAGTTGCTAAGACCTTGGGAAAAGCACAGTATTTGGGTGGGAGTATCCCATTTTTCCAGGTACAGTCTGTCACGGCTCCCCTTGACTAAGAAAGGGAAATCCCCAGACATCTTGAGCTTCCCAGGTGAGGTGACACCCTGCCCTGCTTTGGCTCACTCTCCGTGGGCAGCACCCACTGTCCACTCAGTCCTAGTGAGATGAACCAGGTACTTCAGTTGGAAATTCAGAAATCACCCATCTTCTGCATCAGTTACAGTGGGAGCTGCAGATCAGAGCTGTTGCTATTTCTCCATCGCATTCTTTTCTCTTAATGTTCTACTTTCATACTTAATGTTAGGTTTTGTCTTCCATTTACTGTTTTTATTTTTTTAAGGAACCCAGTAAGGCTTTTGATACCTCCTTAAATTCTGTTAATATTTTAAGATTATGAGGTACTTTTTCTAGAATTATCTCCTCTAAGTAGTTTTATTAGTATATAAGAAATCAGAGTAGTAGTTTTTCAGAACTGAGATTATGCTACTAACAGGTCTGTAAACATACGCCTAGAATCCTCAGTTATGTTCTTTTCAGTAAAATCAGTCTTAAGAATTATACCATAGAATTAGTTGCCTAACTCTGCCTGAAAATTCTAACTCTTCTCTTGAGAATTAATATACTAGCTTGTTTTAGGAACACACACAAACAACACGCACACGCGCACAAACATACACACACATGCACACAAACACACCCATTAGACATAATAATAAGCAAAAGAACCTGAAAACACATTTATTACAAAGCTGCAGAACACAGTACTTAAAGGTAAATCGTTGTAATTGTGAATTTTAGAGAACTGAAAATATTAGATTTCAACAATTAAAATTCTCAAATTGTGGTTCAGTCCATCATCAAGCAGATCAAATAATGTAAAAGTGGCATTAGATCAGTAATGTTTTATATTAGATCCCATTTGTTTTAATGCGTTCTAATTTTTTATTTCTTAAGAAGGTTTTACTGTGTTTGGAAGAATTTATAGACAAATATTGTTTGCTATGTGATTTCTTTTTCTTTTCTTTTTTTTTTTTTTTTGAGACTCTTTCTTGCTTTGTCACCAGGATGGAATGCAGTGGCACAGTCTCAGCTCACTGCAACCTCCGTCTCCCAGGTTCAAGCAATTCTCCTGCCTCAGCTTCCCTAGTAGCTGGGACTACAGGCACGTGCCACCACACCCAGCTAATTTTTTGTATTTTAGTAGAGACAGGGTTTCACCATGTTGGCCAGGTCGGTCTAGATCTCCTGACCTCGTGATCCGCCTGCCTGGGCCTCCCAAAGTGCTGGAATTACATGTGTGAGCTAGAATTACACATATACAAGGTGTACATAGTTGCACCCAGCCAACTATGTACATCTTGTAGTTGCTCTAAATTTAGCTAAATCACATTTTTAGCCTTCTTGTCTCATCCAAGGAAATGATTATAGTAAAGGTACACATGTTGGATTAATGTTGAAAAATAGCGGATTTTTGTACAAAATATCGTCCTTATGAACATAAGCTTGAAATGTTTTGTATAATGAATATTGAGTTTGTTCAATAAACAGTATTCAATAGATATATATCAACATCTGCAGTGTGCCTGTGCCAAGCACTGTTATTATCACTTCATTATAAACTGTAAGAGAATAAGAAAATGGAATATATATGTCATAAGTGTTGCAGGAAGTGTATCCATGTTATTTTTTGTCTGAAATGATTAGATTTCAAAATTTGCCCTTTTCAAACAAAATTTGTATTATAAATGTCTCTGAAGCAAGCAAAAACACCTGATATCTGACGTGGAATATAAAAATACTTTGTTAAGTAAGATACATGGTATAGAGATAAAAGAAATTCAAGTTATTTTTCTGTGTAGGTAATGACACAAAAGAAAGCAAGCATATTTTTGTTTGTAACTTTTTTTTGAGACAGAGTTTTGCTCTTGTTGCCTAGGCTGGATTGCAGTGGGGTGATCTCCACTCACTGCAACCTCAGCCTCCCAAGTAGCTGAGATTACACATATGCGCCACTATGTCCAGCTAGTTTTTGCATTTTTAGTAGAGACGGGGTTTCACGTTGTTGGTCAGGTTGATCTCGAACTCCTGACTTCAAGTGATCCACCCACCTTGGCCTCCCAAAGTGCTGGAATTACAGGCATGAGTCACCACGCCCAACCTTTGCAAGTTTTTAAATTGACTATTAAGGAGAAACAGGGAACATTTGGCTGTGTAAATATGTTGTAGTTAGGCAGTCCTGAAATAAAATAATTGATCATTAGCAAATCAGGCAGATTTTTTCATTGTCAGTGAAAATTGCTTTACGCATCATGTATGTGTTTTTATAGTATCAGAATTCAAGTTAATTTTATACTGCCAATTTACGTGACTATTCCACAATCAGTAAGTTTTTTTTAACTAAAGTAGTCTTAAAAGACTGTTTAATAGCTTTAGTAGAAATAATGTGGTGAACTGGACACAGTGTTGTGTTTCTGTAATCCCAACTACTTGGGAGGCTGAAGTGAAAGTATTCGTTGTATTCTGGAGTTTGAGGCAACAGTGAGCCACAAACTATGATCATGCCACTGCAGGCCAGCCTGGGATATAGAGCAAGATTCTCTCTCTTAAAAAAAAAAAAAAGAAGAAGAAAAAAGAAAGGAAAAAACTATGAAAAATTATGTAGCATCATTGTCCTTAATTTGTTCTTAGTAATTTTAGTGAAAGCATTTTGGATTGGTAATTTGGCAAGATCTCAGACTTTTAAGTCAGATTGCTAACCAGCTGTTCAAGTTGCCAGATCGGTAATATTTGGCAAGCTATTTGTGCTCTCTGTATTTCTTTTCTCATTTGTTAAGTGTTCCTAATTTTAATTTGTTCTTACCTACTTAGGAAAGTAACTCTAATGTTAATTAGATTATATGATTACATCAAAAACATGTACTAAGTGGCACATAATTAGGCACTTAAATGTTAGTTACTATTGGATATCACAAATTTTTACATCTGTTTGTGTTTTAGGATTCATAATGCACTTAAAGGAATTCCAGATGACCGAGATGGGCTGTTCGATACAATACAGCGCTCAAAGAATCACTATCAAAAACGAGCGTATCAGTGCATAAAATGTATGGTAGCTCTATTTAGCAGTTGTCCTGTTGCTTACCAAATCTTACAGGTGAGGGTTTTGTTTTCTCTTATAAATTTGTAGAAACGTCTGTCACAAGTAAGGAAATAATCATGAAAATTTTTAATTCGCATTTTAAGCTGATACTGAAAATCATTCTAAATTCTAAATAGTTTTATTTTCTTCTGAAGGGTAATGGAGATCTTAAAAGAAAATGGACCTGGGCAGTGGAATGGCTAGGAGATGAACTTGAAAGACGACCATATACTGGCAATCCTCAGTATACTTACCACAATTGGTCTCCTCCAGTACAAAGCAATGAAACATCAAATGGTTATTTCTTAGAAAGATCACATAGTGCTAGGATGACACTTGCAAAAGCTTGTGAACTCTGTCCAGAAGAGGTAAAAAAAAAAAAAAAAAAAAAGCCACTAATGGACAGCAGATAGAAATGGGAAAAAGAAAAGTATTTTTTTAATGTGTAGGCCAATGTTTATTAATATTGTGCTTAAAAAAATCATGTTGCAGTTTTGTTTGCTTTAATGGTTAGCTTGATTTGTTTGATCTTAAGTTAGCAAAAGAGTTTCCTTTTGGAAAAAACTTCTGTGAAGGTGTCTAAAAATCACATATCTAAGAGAATTCGGATATTCTTTTGTTTTTTGTCTTTGTTTTTTTTTTTTTTTTTGAGACAGAGTCTTACCCTATTGCCTAGGCTGGCAGAATGGCACAATATCAGCTCACTGCAACCTCCACCTCTCAGGTTCAAGCGATTCTCCTGCCTCAGCCTCCCGAGTACCTGGGATTACAGGCAGCCACCACCATGCCTGGCTAATTCTTCTATTTTTAATAGAGACAGGGTTTCACCAAGTTGGCCAGGCTGGTGTCAAACTCTTGACCTCAAGTGATCCGCCTGCCTTGGCCTCCCAAAGTGCTGGGATTATAAGCATGAGCCACTGCACCTGGCTTGTTTCTTAATATTTTAAAATATTTGCAGTAAATACAAAGATGTTAAAGAGGCCAGCTTTGTGCATTTTTTAAAAGTTTATTCTAAATGAAGGAAATTAAATATAAACTTGAAATTACTTTTAAAATCTAATGCTTAATCTCTTTAAATATTTAAAATTAGGAGCCAGATGACCAGGATGCCCCAGATGAGCATGAGCCCTCTCCATCAGAAGATGCCCCATTATATCCTCATTCACCTGGCTGTCAGTATCAACAGGTAAAAAGGATTTTTCATTTTTGTCCCCCCAAACCCAGTTTGATGCTTTACTTAAAAGGTCTTCAATTATTATTTTCTTAAATATTTTGAAAGTTCAGACTTTCTTTGTGCTGGCTAGTATTTAAAACTAGATAAACTGTTCCAAACCAACATGGACTGGAGACAGATCTACTGTGACTGTAAAGTAATAAATTATCTAGAACAGCTTTGACAAGATGATCAGTAGAGGGTTAGTTGGAATGAGTTAATGTTTTATTTTGCCATTGTGGTATTTTCTTTGTAACCAGGTACTACCCCCTTTTGCTATTTGCTATGGTTAATAAAATTGTGTGATATTTCAGTAATAGTTGAAGAAATGTTAAAGCATAAAGTATCTGAGATTCAGTGGCAGTAAAAATTCAGTTTGACTGGCTTTAATAGATGGTTAACTGAAAAAATATAACTTAGGAAAAATACAGATAAACTTTGTAATAACTTATTTTGCAAAACATGTATATTTGGGAAAAGATTCTGGGAAGACTAGCCACAAATGTGACTAATGCAGTCATTTTAAGGCCGTGGTTCTTATTCTTAAATTTAATGTACTTCATAATCATGTAAATGCAGTGATTGAGAACAGCAATTGCAGGGTCCAGAAATTGTCACTCTATAGGGCTATTGTGGGGCTCAAGAATTGGCATTTCTTTTTTTTTTTTTTTTTTCCTTTTCTTTTTCTGAGAGAGTCTCACCCTGTCACCAGTCTGGAGTAGAGTGGCACAGTCATGGCTCACTGCAGCCTCCGCCTCCATGGTTCAAGCAATTCTCCTGCCTCAGCCTGCCTCGTAGGTGGACTACAGGAAAGCACCATCACGCCCAGCTAATTTTTGTGTTTTTAGTGGAGACAGAGTTTCACCATGTTGGCCAGAATGGACTCAATCTCTTGACCTTGTGATTTGCCCATCTTGGCCTCCCAAAATGCTGGGATTATAGGTGTGAGTGCCCGCACCTGGCCAAGAATTGGGATTTCTTACAGATTTCCAAGTGTTGCTGCTCTGCGGAAAACACATGGAAAACCTTTCCGCTTAGCACAGTAATTGGCCATCCAAGACTTTTTTTTTAGACCTAGTCTGATTCTGTTGCCCAAGCTGGAGTGCAGTGGCATGATCTCAGCTCACTGCAACCTCCACATCCCAAGTTCAAGCCATTCTCCTGCCTCAGCCTCCCAAGTAGCTAGGACTACAGGCACGTGCCACCATGCCCAGCTTAGTTTTGTATTTTTAGTAGACACAGGGTTTCACTATGTTGGCCAGGCTAGTCTTGAACTCCTGACCTTGTGATCCCCCCACCTTGGCCTCCCAAAGTGCTGAGATTACAGGTGAGAGCAACCGTACCCGGCCAAGACTCTTGAATACATTCTCTGTGGAGGTGAAATGAATTTTTATCAGAAGCTAATACATTTATTACATTTATGTGTGTGTACTTTCTCAAAACACTTTATTCATATACTTTTCTTCAAACATAAAAATCAGATTGTAAGTTCTTTTTTTTTTTCTAAAGATCCAGGTTTAAAAATATCTACTTTTTGACCAAATTTACCCCATGTTTTAAATTTTTAATGGTTAATATCTGAAAAGTGTTACAATGCTGGTCTCTTTCACCCTTAGAATAATCATGTGCATGGACAGCCATATACAGGACCAGCAGCACATCACTTGAACAACCCTCAGAAAACTGGCCAACAAACACAAGAAAATTATGAAGTCAATGAAGAAGGATCCTCACCTCAGATGAAGGAACAGGGAAAAGCACATAATTAACTGCTTCCTTTATGACCACGCACTAAGGCCTTATAGTCCAAACTTTCTCTGTGCCTGGCTAGTATTGAAAACTAGATAAACTATTCCAAACCAACATGGAGTAGAGAGCATATTCGCTCTCGTTTGCAGTAATTTGCAACTTGTCAGTGTGTAAGACACATGCAGGGGGAAGTGTACAGTGTTTTGTAATAAATGACTGGTCCTAATCTATAAATGACAAAGGTACATATACTATGTTAATGTCTGACTATTACTTCTTAAGCAAGAAACTTTTTTTGATGAAAACAAGTCAGATCTACACAATCACACAATTATTTTTTGTTATGTTCACTGCATTGTGCAATTGATATTGTCTGCTTTGTGCAGTTTGATCAACTTTACCCACTTCCCCCCAAAAAAGGGAACATAAAAGAGCCCATCTTTGTCCGTTTACACCAATAGTTTTTTGTTAATCCTTTTTTCCTGGATATATAAGACTGGTGGTCACTTTTGAATTATAAGATTGATATGGAAAATTGGCAGTGTAACATTTCTAGATATTTTTCATTACCTTTTTATTCTGGTATTTAGGCTAACTACTTTAAAGCTATTCTTGTGCTGGAACAATTAGCATGGCTTCACACTCTGTGTAGCCAAGAGGACAATTACATGAATGACAGTAGTTGCCCAGAGTGACAGCTGTATTGCTAAGAGCTTTTATTTCTTACACCTAGAATAAATATAAAATCGGGAGAAAATGTGACAGACAAGCAGTTTTTCGTTGCACACATGTTCTTCACATTTAATGTTTGATAGTTCAATTTCTTGAGCTAAAGAATATCAAAGTATCAATAATAGGAATTGTAAAATATTAAAAGCAATACACAAAATTTTCCTATGTCAGAATGTGTGGAGCATAATAGATTGCATTTGGTGTGCTTGGGATTTTTTTTTTAACATAGAATTTATTAAGTGAAGTTCCTAAAACTTTGCTTTGATCCCAGTGAAGTGTACATCATAAGAATCCATAGTACTTTGAAGTACCGTTGCACCAAGATGTCTGACTGAATTCTTAGTCACAATTTTACTTGAAAGAAAGAATTGTCATTTCATTATTCTAAAACTCTTGTTGTTAGATAGATTTAATTAAGATATAAGCTCATGCTTATTTAATATAATTCTGAGGTACAATTTTAGAATAAACATTTGTTTTGAGATTCCAGAAACCTGTGAGTTAATACTGTATTTAAAAGAGAATTGGTAAATTTTGAATGTGTGTAATATTTTGGAACCTGTTTAAAAACCAAATATACCTACAAATAGATACAGCCTATCCTATACTATTTAAAAGTTTGGCTGTTTTGTTTTATAGAAATTATTTTGCTGAATTCACAAATAAAATTTAAGAAGAATTTTGTCCTGTTGTGTGTTTTTGTTTCTTTTACTCTCTTATAGTATTCTTAAGGACTACACATTTAAATTAATTACTTGCATGGCATGCCTTGGCATGACACTGAATTCAGCATTTCAGACACATTGAGTTTTTATGCGTAAAAAAATTGGCCCTTGGCCTTTCACTAAGGACCTAGAAAAAGAAAAAACATTAAGATATTGACCTTGAAAAAAAATTTTCTAGCTTAATCATTTTTATGCTTTTGACACATTTTTACATAGTTGATTATTGTTATTCACAGTAGTACATATTCTATAAAGTCACCATGAATACCAAATTAGCAAATGTTGAACTGTTTTATACAATGAATATTTGAAATGCTCATACTCTCCCAAACTACCACTCTGTAACCTATGTAATATGTTCATTTGATGTAATAGCTCTTTGCCCATTGTTGGATACGATAGACCCTGGAATGTGTTGCTATGAAGAAATGCAATTCGTTTGCCCAAATTGGTTATAATTTTTTTATATATATAGTATTTTAAGAATTATCATTGACCTCTGCAAATACAGTAGTCAGGACCCATTAATGCCCTGGCAAGGCCACTGCCATTGGTCCATTGTAATCCAGCTATGTTAAGTTCCTTCCTATTCAGGCCATAGTTATTTGCGGTCTGGTCTCACTTCTTGCTTAGAAATATATCTTGGGATTTTGTTCCTCACAGAGTACAAGAGGAATATGTCTAGATTCACCCCATGTGCATTACTGCTTCATCTCCATAACGTGGCCACCTCAAGCGAATCCACCAGGATATCAACTTGCTGGTTCTAATCACCTCCCCATCATCCTGGAGAGGGTTCTTCAGGTGGATGTCAACATATCCTTCTTCAACGTACCCCTTAAATTCCACCTTGTACTTTCCAAAGGGCTGTGTCACATGCTGGCATCTGCTTAATAGTTCAGTTTTCCATTGTCGTTGTGGCCAAGCCATCAGTCACTACTCATGAATTGGCAAGAATTCAAACAAATGCAGTGTTTAAAAAAAATTGTAAATTTTTTAACACTCATAAGAAAACAACATGCAGTTCAACCATTAAACTAATTTGTTTATTCCATCTTCAATCAGTCTTTTCATTTCTAGTCTCTATGAAAGGCTGCCACCCTTGAAACTGCCATCTGTAAACCAAACAGGTCTTTCTTGCTCAGTAGGGAGCTATTCAAAGGGTATTGTCCATGCAACAGTAGGATGCAGTAGTTCCTGAAGTGGTTCCAAACTTGATCATAGGAAAAAGACTACCTGCTCTTTAACATGATGAGAACCTCCTTGCAATTTCCTGGTAACATGTTCCTGTGTAAACCCATTTTCCATGTTATTTTGGAACTCTTCTGAGCACTTCTTCATTAGAATGTTTTCTTAATTCATGCAACACATTATGGGTGTTTCAGGTTTTAGGATTACTTTATGGTCTTCAGTCTCAGAAGCAGGCAAGACAAGCTAATAATTAGCTTGTCTAGGCAAGCTACACCAATGCAAGGCAAGTTAGTAATTATCTCTCAAATGGCACGTGTTTTGGCATCCAGGAACTTCCTGGTCCAAAATTCCCAGCTATTGCTGCAGAGTGGCATGTGCAGTATTTTTGTTTGTTTAACCATAGCTTCAGTCTGCCTAAGAACCTGCAAGCCCTTCCAGAGTCAGAATGTGAATTATAAGACCCCAAAATATTGACAGCACTTTTTGAAATTCAGACATGGCGTGTCTTAGTGCAATTTCCTATTTAAATAGACCCCACTCTCTTTTTTTAAGTTGACACATTATAATTGTACGTATTTACAAGGTTCAAATGATATTTTGATACATGTACACAATGAGTAATGACCAAATCATTAATTGGTATATTAGTGTATTGGTAATTGGTGTATTAGTCACCTCATACATGTATCATTTATTTGTGTTGAGCACATTCCAAATCTAATCTTGCAGTTATATGGAAATATAATTATTCATACCTATAATCTTCCTCCTATACTATCAAACATTAGAACCTATTCCTTCTTAGGGTATTTGTACCCATTAACTAACTTATCTCTTCCCCTGCCCAGTGTTCTTCCCAGCCTATGGTAATCTTTCTACTCTCTACCTTCATGAGATCAACTTTTTATTTCCTGTCTGCGAATGAAAACATGCAATACTTGGTCTTTATATTTCCTGGATTTTTTCAATTAACATAATGTCCCTTAAATGAAACTTCTTTTGGGTAGTGTTCTTGAAAGGAGCTAGAAATATTTTCAGATATGTAATGTGAATCCCCAAAATCCTATTCAACCAAATGCTGGGCTTCCTTTTTGATTAGGAGTATGTAATGACAGAAATTCATTCTAGGTCACCTGTGAAGTGTCACAATGTATCCTTCCAGGTTTTTCTAAGAATTCCACCATTTGGGTGCATCTCTGGATCTTTGCTGGATTTATGATCTCTCTTTGTTGGTCCTGTGAATCAACATATATAAAGTCTCTGTTAGATTGCTGTTCAGTTTCAGATTTTAACATGTCATCTTCACTATGTTGTAGTATTACATTCAAGAATTGCATCAAGCCCAGATCTCTCATAACCAACTTATGATAGTCACCTTATGTAAATGTCAGTTGGGATCTTTTCCCCATGGAGTTGACTCTTGCAAGATTGAGACAAAGAAAAACATTTGCAAGATGAATGAATATCACTATCCTATAGTCTCTTTTGTACTGTGGAAAGGAATGTCAGACACTATTGATGGTACATGCAGCACTACGTTATTCCAGATTTGTTTCCATCAACTCTTCTAGGTCGCAAAAAGCTTACTCTAGATAATTCAGCACTAGTCCTTTGGTTTCTAATTAAATTAATTAAAGAGTTTTTTGTTTGGGGTCTTATTGTTTTTGTCCACAATGTATCCTACACTGTTTCAACAGTTTTTATGACACAGATAGTTCTAGTTGTTCCCATTTTAATGTAATCAATCAAGACTGGCCTGAGGGCAAATTTCATGCCTTCTATTTTACTATAAGAAGTAGCACAGCCTGAGCTCAATGGCTCATGCCCATAATTCCAGCACTTCAAGAGACTAAGACAGGTGGATTGCTTGAGCCCAGAAATTGGAGACCAGTATGGGAAACATGGCAAAACCACATTTCTGCACACAATGAGCCAGATGTGGTGACAGTTGCCTTTTGTCTCAGCTACGTGGGAGGCTGAAGTTAGAGAATCACCTGAACCCAGGTGGTAAAGGCCACAGTGACCCATGATCATGCCACTGCTGTCCAACGTGGATGATGGAGCCAGACTGGGGAGAAGTTGGAGAAGTTGGATAGGCCCATGCCATCACAGTCAGACAAACCACATCACAAACTTTGTTCATCTCAAATTTTCTTGCAGATATTCACCTTAAATTAATCACTGTTGGATGCACTTACCCTCTTAACTGTAGTCCCCACCAGGTCTTGGAATCACAGTGCATGGTATTCCCATGGCATTGAAACCCAGAAAAATATTTATCCTCTGCACATTTCATCTATATATGTGCTTTGGGTCCCCAGTCTTGGATCAAATCAGTATGTCCTGACCCTATGTCAATCTTCATCTCGATTCATCTATCCGTCAGATAACTACCCAGACAATTCAAAGGCAAGTTTCTTATTGTTATCTTTTTCTCCTGGCTTTTTAAATACGTGGAAACTGAGATAAATTGTGCAGATTTATTTAGGGCCCTTTTTCCTTTCCTTTTCTGTGAAAATCTCTTTTCTGTGAATCAGTCTGTGATTCACAGTCCCTCCTTTTCCTTTTTCCCTTTCCTATGAATCTTCTGAGTACCTATAAGCCCCATAAAATGAATCCGAGACAACATATCCAATATGACTTCTAGGACTGTTCCTCAGTTTTGTTTCAGTAAGACTATAGGATATATCCATAAAAAGGGACTCCCCCCCAGTAAGACATCATTTGCTATGAGCTGGATAAGGGCTCTTACTCAGTAGATGAATATCTAGATCATCTTGAGGCCAGTGTAGAACTGCATGCCCATGAGTATATCTCTTGTCCTAGATGGAAGAAGAACGACTTCTCATGGTAATCAAACTGTACAGTGGCTTTTATCCAGAAGCTAACTTTCTCTTGGAAATCACATACAGTGTTCCGTGTTGTTCAATACTGAACTATGAATCTTAAATCAATCAAAACACGGTCTTCTATTTAATAGCATTCAAAACCAAATGCACTGCTCTTAGGAGCAGTTTGTTGTTCTTACAATCCATTCAGTCAAGATTCTTTAGAAAACTGACAATAGCAATCCACAAAACAATAAAATCCTTTTTCACTCTATAGTTACTTCTTGTAGCTTCTTGGTTCTACCCTTCTTTTACTTGGAGTGTTGCACTTGATCTTAGTCAAGAGGCTAAGAAGTGATTACCTACACAATTGGTTTGGTGATGTGTAGTCCTAGATGTGTTGGCTGTTGTGTTGATACAATTTTCCCTTTTTTTTTTTTTTTTTTTTTTTGAGATGAAGTCTCTCTGTTGCTCAGGGTGGAGTGCAGTGGCATGATCTCAGCTCACTGCAATCTCCACCTCCTGGGCTCAATGATTCTCCAGCCTCAGCCTCCTAAGTAGTTGGGATTACAGGCACCTGCCACCACGCCCAGCTAATTTTTTTTGTATTTTTAGTAGAGACGAAGTTTTACCATATTGGTCAGGCTGGTCTCAAACTCCTGACCTCGTGATCTGCCTGCCTCCACCTCCCAAAGTGCTGGAATTACAGGCATGAGCCACCGCACCCGGCCCAATTTTCCCCTTTGATAGTAGCCCTCAGGCTATCAGTGAAAGCTGAGACTGAAATGTAAACATGGCTGAAATCTGAGCTTGGCCCAGGATTAGAATTTGCCCCAACACTCTTTTACTTTTCTTTTTAGCTATTACAGACAACATTAACCAAGGGATTGTATATTTAGCTTACTTGTCATTTTGTATTTCCTTATGTACCCAGTAAGCCACACCTGTTTTTAGTCCATTTAAAATAATGAGGGTTGGCACAGTGACTCATATAATCCCAGCACCAAAAGAGGCCGAGGTGAGCAGATCACCTGAGCCCAAGCATTTGAGAGCAGCCTTGACAATATAGCAAAAAATAAAACATTAGCCAGGTAGGGTAGCACATGTCTGTTGTACCAGCTACTCTTTTGGGAGACTGAGTTAGAAGGTTGAGTTGAGCCCTAGATGTCGTGACTGCAGTAAGCCATGATTGCACTATTGCATTGCCATCCTCAACAGTAAAGTGAGACCCTGTCTCCAAAAAATTAATAAAATAAAATAATTAATTAAAAATAAAATAATGAGAAGTACAATTGTCATGTTTTATTGTCTATTCATCATTCTACTAAATGCTAAGATTAGCAATGCTATGAGTCCCAGACAAAATCTGAAATACTTTTCTAACTCCGTGTTCAAGAATATCATTTTTTTCAAATGAAATAAGGCCGGGCACGGTGGCTCAAGCCTGTAATCCCAGCACTTTGGGAGGCCGAGACAGGTGGATCACGAGGTCAGGAGATGGAGACTATCCTGGCTAATACGGTGAAACTCCGTCTCTACTAAAAATACAAAAAAACTAGCCGGGCGAGGTGGCGGGCGCCTGTAGTCCCAGCTACTCCGGAGGCTGAGGCAGGAGAATGGCGTGAACCCGGGAGGCGGAGCTTGCAGTGAGCTGAGATCCGGCCACTGCACTCCAGCCTGGGTGACAGAGCGAGACTCCGTCTCAAAAAATAAAAAAAAAAAGAAATATATTTTAGAATTAAAGCCAAGCAGCTTTAGTTTGGCTTCTATTAGTCTTTTTATGGCAAGAAGTACTTTCTTGCTGAAAGCTGCAAATAAAAGGTAGTAAGTTTGGAAACTGTTCCAAAACTACGTTATTTCTTGTTGTGTACCTTCATCTTTTAACCATATCATTATAAACATTCTGAGTGTTTGGCATCATACTAAATCAAACTTTACTGCACCTGTTTTCTGGTCCCTCTGTACTAGAAGCAAGACCATAAGGTAACTAAATTAGTTAATAGTGCTTTTCCAGTGTATGCAGAACTACCATAGATTTCTCTTGACTTTCTTTCTTACCCTTATCTGAAATCAATATGACTAAGGACAATTAAGAAAACCCACAATTTGTGGCCATTATTCTAAAGCCAGCATGTAAGTGTTAAGAGCAATAGGAGCTCTATTATTAGCAATAGGAGCTCTGTTGGACTCAGCAGCTAGGGGATCATTTCTGTGCTTCATTTTTCTCCTGTAAAATTAGGATAAATATATGAGGATTAAAGTATGCAAAGAGCTAAAAACAGTGCTTGTCATATGATAAACACATATATCTTCATATTATTCTTACTGTTTAGTTTAGACATTTTTTGTACTTCAAGGATAAATTGAAGACCGTACACATACCGCGTTTTGTTTCAACATAGCCCAGAGCGATCTGTAACGGTATTTTCCATTGTTATGGGAAACACTTCATTTATTCCTGCAACCAGGTATAAATATGCAAGATAGGTAACCATGTTGAAATATCATTTTTAAAAAAACCATCCCAGCCACTTCCTATGCCTAGGTGCTTTAATGCTAATTCCCTTTTTTTTTTTAATGTAGCTTTAAAATTTCCCTAATCTTTTTTCATAGCTCTATTTAATTGTAATCAGCCTTTTTAACAATCACTTTAGGAAGTCGCTTCCTTTAAGCCAATTTGTCTTCACGCCTGCCATTTGTCTTCATTATTAATGTTACCATCCACCTGTACTTAATTGTGGGAAAAGTGTTAATAGGTTTTGGTAATAACTTTTGAGCTATGTGTGATATTAACTCTTTAGCTACATGTGAGCTACCTCCATATTAAAATAATTTATTTCACAAATAAAAGAGATATGAATGAAAGAGTCCAGTGTTTAGACTACTTTAACAACTTTAAAATGTTGTATATAAATACACTAATCTGGATGAAAAAAAAAAAACCAGCCAGCATTCTTTGACTATTAGTCATATGCTAATATGCTATAAACATTTTGCATACATCATTCTAAATGGATATGAATTCCTATTCCCACTTTGCAAGAAAAGTTAGACATGGAGTGGGTAGAGATCCCATACCCATAAGCGATATACTGTAGATTTAAACTTAAGAAGCCTGAATTCAAGGCAAACTCCATAATTCTGGAGTAAGAACAGATCTCCAAAAGTAAGAACAGATCTCCAAAGAACAGAACTAAAAAAGTATCTGACACAATTCTCCATTAGTTTAGCAGTTTATTTTGCCTAGATTGAGTACATATTTGGGAAAAAGAAACACAGGCCACAGTAGGATATGTAGCTCACACTTTTTCCAAAGAGGGTTTTGAGGGCTTCAATATTTAAAGAGAAAAAAAGTGGGCAAGAGGCAAGGGAGGTAGGAAAAAAGGGGGCAGGCAGACAAGTGAGACAATTGGTTGTATTCTCTTGAGGCTTTGTTTAGCACTCATTGATTCCACATGTTGCATGTGAAAGGGAATGGGTAGAAAAACACAATTCTATATTGATCTCATACTCAGTAAATCCGCACTTTACACAACGTAAAGTCAACATGGAGTAGAGAAAAAAGTCAAACAAGGATTCCATGATTTCTAGGCTCCTCTTCCTCTAGACTTGAAAAGATAAGTTGTTCATTTGCATTGTCATGAAGACAGAGGCCACCTGGGGAGATTATATGGCCTACTGTTTTGTAGCTCTCTATTTAGAAAAGAGTGTCTGTGTGACCCATTTTCCAAGCTTAACTATTCCCTTTGGCCCAGTGGGTTTGGAAATAAAGTTATTTACTTCACAGTTTTGGTCATTAGGGGCTGACTTTAATGAACTGATGCTTGCAAACCCACAATAACTGAAATGTAGATGTCTGTCTTTTTACATGTAAGCGTATATTTTTAGGTTCCTTTTGTAAAAAGCCTCCAAAAAGATCAACCCCAAAGTTCACTCCAGATTAAATATATTTTTTTGTTTTGTTTTGTTTTTTTGAGACGGTGTCTCGCTCTGTCGCCCAGGCTGGAGTGCAGTGGCCGGATCTCAGCTCACTGCAAGCTCCGCCTCCCGGGTTCACGCCATTCTCCTGCCTCAGCCTCTCCAGTAGCTGGGACTACAGGCGCCCGCCACCTCGCCCGGCTAGTTTTTTTTTTTGTATTTTTTAGTAGAGACGGGGTTTCACCGTATTAGCCAGGATGGTCTCGATCTCCTGACCTCGTGATCCACCCGTCTCGGCCTCCCAAAGTGCTGGGATTACAGGCTTGAGCCACTGCGCCCGGCCCAGATTAAATATTTATGAGGAAGCATTTAGTGTGTGGTACCTGACACTTTTGCAACATTCAATTTTTAGGAGATGTGATTATAAATTTTGTGTCAATTTGATGGGGCCATGAGATCTCTGGCCAATTATTCTGGGTATGTCTGTGAGAGTGCTTTTGGATGAAATTCACATGTAAGTGGGTAGACTAAGTAAAATAGATCAGCTTGCCTAAGACAGAGGCCTTGTGCAATCAATTGAAGTTAAGCAAAAAATTATAACTCTCCTTTAAGTTAACAGAAATTTCTCCTGTCTGACTGCTTTCAAACTGGGATATCTTTTTTTTTTTTTCCTGACATATTCTAACTATTGCCCAGGATGGAATACAGTGGCTCAAACCTGGTAGGCAAAGGTTGCAGTGAGCCAAGATTGCGACACTGCAACCTCTGCCTGCCAAGTTCAAGTAATCCTCCCACCTCTGCCTCCCCAGTAGCTCAGATTACAGGACTGCACCACCACGCCCAGATAATTTTTTGTATTGTTAGTACAGGTGGGGGTCTCACCACATTGCCCAGGCTGGCCTAGAACTCCTGATTTCAGGCAGTCTGCCCACCTTGGTGTCCAAAGTGCTAGGATTATAGCCATGAGTCATGGCATGTAGGCCAAACTGGGATATCATTCTGTTGGAACTTACACCTCCTCTCCTGCTTGCTGGCTACAGATGTAGCAAATTCTCTGCTTTCATAATTTCGTGAGCCTATTTTTCATAATAAGTCACACACACACACACACACACACACCCCCTATGGTCTTACTGATTCCATTTTTCTGGAGAACCCTGATGAATACAGAAAGAAAACATTAAATACAGTCCACATTGAAGAAGAGGGAAATTCATCGTTTGAAGGGAGAGTTATCAAAAATGTTACCTTAAAAATAATTTAAAGATGAAACAGAAGTGGCTGGGTGAGGTGGCTTATGCCTGTAATCCCAGTACTTTGGGAGGCCAAGGCAGGTGGATTACGAGGTCAGGAGTTTGAGACCAGCCTGGCCAATATGGTGAAACCCTGTCTCTACTGAAAATACAAAAATTAGCTGGGCGTGGTGGTGGGCGCTTGTAATCTCAGCTACTCAGGAGGCTGGGGTAGGAGAGTTACTTGAACCTGAGAGGTGAAAGTTGCAGTGAGCAAAGATTATAATCCCAACCTTCAAAAGCACTGGGATTATAGGCATGCACCACCACACTCAGCCAATATTTTATTTTCTAACATTGTTGTGTAACTTTATTCGAAACACCATGATTTTGAGATTATCCACTAGCCTCTTCTGAATATAAAATGCTGTCCAAATAACTATGAAGTATTAGGAAAGTCACTGAGGCAGAAGTATAAAATACGTGCTGTTCCTGTGATGTTAGGGGTACTTATGTTTCAAGCTACTTCTGTGAAACTCATCTATAGCTAATGGCTATGTTTTGCCAGAAATGTTGCAAATTGTGACCAAAAGCAAGCGAAAGTATTCATTTACAATACTTCATAACCTGGTTGAGGAAGCATGAGTAGTAGATAGCATTGGGCCCACAATCACCGCTACTTCCACCATAGGATATATGCTGAATATATGACTGACTAGTATTTTCCCCGTTAAGACTGTCCATTTCCTTTGTTAGCTATACCACCCCTCACAGAAGTGAAATTAAAAGGGCAGAATATATTGGCCACTTAGCACATTTCAGGTGCCTTTATAATATGTATCAACCTATCTAATTCTCACATAGGTCTTATGAAGTAGTACTATTATTCTTCTTCATTTAATAATGAAACAAGCAAAGAGAAGCTATTACACACTCAAGTTACCACAACTAGGCAGAGGTTGTGCTAGAATTTAACATAGAAAGCTGTCTACACGTGCAGGTTAATAAGTACAAAAGGACTGTTACTAAGCAATAAGGGGCTATGCAAAGCGGTGTTGCCCTTTAGGAAACCTACAAATATCCCAGAGGTACAAACAAAAAGGCTTGTGTACTGTTATTTTATGCATTCTAGCAGGTACTGTGGAAAAAGCCTCATTTAGATTGTGAGTGCTTGCCTCACTGCAAGCCCCAGCTCGCAGGTTCACGCCATTCTCCTGCCTCAGCCTCCTGAGTAGCTGGGACTCCAGCTGCCCAACCATCACGCCCGGCTAATTTCTTTTTGTGTTTTCAGTAGAGATGGGGTTTCACCGTGTTAGCCAGGATGGTCTCTATGGTCTCTATCTCCTGACCTTGTGATCCGCCCTCCTTGGCTTTCCGAAGTGCTGGGATTATAGGATTGAGCCACCGCACCTGGCCTTCACTCTAATCTTTATTACTTCCTTCTGCTGCTAGTTTGGGGTTTAGTTTGCCTTCTCAGGTCTTAAGTTTCAAAGTGAGGTTGTTGCTTTGCAGTCTTCCTTGTTTTTTTAATATATGCTGTAATAGCTATAGATTTCTTCTTACCACCGTTTCTACTGTGCCCAAAAGTTTGTGCGTGTTCTCATCTCTATTCTTTCCCTTGTGATTTTTTTGATCCATTGGTTGTTTTAAAGTATCCTATTGAATTTTCATAAATTTCCAGTTTTATTTCTGTTAGTGATTTCTTTTTCCTTTTGTAGTTGAAGAAGATACTTTATGACCTGTATCTTCTAAATCCTATTGAGACTTTATTTGTGGCCTAACATATCCTGGAAAAATGTCCTATGCATACTTAAGAAGAATATACATGCGGTTGTTGTTGGGTGGAGTATTCTGTATGTCTTTTGGATCCACTTGTTTATTGCGTTAAGTCCTCTATTTTCTTATTTATCTTTTGCCTGGTGCTATAATTTATTGAGAGTGTGGTTTTAAAGTCCCCAACTATTGCAGAATTATCTATTTCTCCTTCAATTTTCTGTTTCTGCCTCACGTATTTTGAAGATATGTCATTAGGTTAAAAAAATTGTTAACATTTATAATTATCTCTTCCTCCTCTATTGAACTTTTCCTTAAAATATGATGTCTGTCTTTATCTTTTACAGCCTTTTTAATTTAAAATCTTGTTTTGTCTGATATTAGTACATTGCTTTCTAGTCTAACTGCATCTCTGCTCTTACTTATTTCTTTTTTTCTGCTCAGACTTCTCAGGGATGAAGGTTACTATTTGCTTGGAATATTTTTTCTTCCTTTTAATATATTTCTTTTTTTTTTTTTTTTTTTTTGAGACGGAGTCTCGCTCTGTCACCCAGGCTGGAGTGCAGTGGCCGGATCTCAGCTCACTGCAAGCTCCGCCTCCCGGGTTCACGCCATTCTCCTGCCTCAGCCTCCCGAGTAGCTGGGACTACAGGCGCCCGCCACCTCGCCCGGCTAGTTTTTTGTAGTTTTAGTAGAGACGGGGTTTCACTGTGTTAGCCAGGATGGTCTCGATCTCCTGACCTCGTGATCCACCCGTCTCGGCCTCCCAAAGTGCTGGGATTACAGCCTTTTAATATATTTCAATCTATTTGTGTTTTTGGATCTAAAGTGAGTTTCTGTAGATAGCACCTGGTCGAACCATATTTTTTGTCCATTCAGCAGTCTCTGCCTTTTAATTGCAGAGTTCAATCTGTTTATGTTTAAAGTAATTACTAATAAGAAGGACTTACCTCTGTCATTTTGCAACTTGTTTCCTATATGCATTATAGCTGTCTTTGACCCTAATTTTTTACATTAGTGTCTACTTTTGTGTTGTTATTTTTAATAATAAAATGTTTAATTCCATTCTAATTTATTATTGTACATATTCCTTAACTATTTTCTTTGTGGTTAACATCCTAACGTATGGTAATATTCCAAAGTTATAATTTAAATTTAAATTTATTATAATTTAAATTTAATTTATTATATTTTTAAATAAAATTTTATTATAAAATTTTATATATATTTTATATATATAAATATATAAATTTATATAATTTTATTATTATTATATTATATTATTGTTATGTAAATATTATATTATGTAAATATAATATGTGTAAATATAATATGTGTATAATATACAATGTATATTGAAATATATAAAATTATATAAATATATAAAATTATAAAATTTTATTATAAAATTTATTATAATTTAAATTTAAATTATATTATCAATTTAAATTTATTTATAATTATATATATGTATAATATATTATATGATATATATTCTATTATATATGATATATAATATATCATATATTATATTATATATATGTATCAGACACTACACTGATATCAAAACCAGATTATAAAGACACTACCAGAAAGGAAAACTACATGTTAATATTTTATAAACATTGATGCAAAAATCCTCAATAGAATACTAGCAAATCAAAATCAGCATTTTAAAAGAGTTGTACACTATATCCATAACCAAAAGGGATTCATTTTCAGAATGCAATATATATAATATATTATGTATAAAATATGTAATAAATAATAAAATAATAAATTTAATAAATTTATAATATACATTTAAATTTATATTGTAAGTTTATAATATAATTTATAATATAAATTTAAATTTATACCGGCTTCACAGGAAAAACATACAAAAACTGCCTCTTTACAATGTGTCCCACCGTTTCTCATTGATGTCATAAAATCACATCTTTATATGCTTTGTGCTTCAAAATCTAAACCTACCAATTTAAAAAAATTTATTAGTGTCTTTAATTATGTAGAAAACAAAACATAAAGTTACTAGCAAAAGTTACAATAATACTAGCACTTAAAATAGCTTTTTTAAAAACGTAAAATATAACTCCATGGTTGTTGCAATAACACTAGCTGTTATAATTGGGCATATATTTACCTTTAATGAGCTCTGTATTTCTTCATAAGCCTTCAAGTTGTTGTCTAGCATCCTTTCTTTTTACTCTGCCTGACTCCCATGTCACCCAGACTGTTTGTGCAATGGCACAACCATGTCTCATTGCAACCTTGACCTCCGAGGCGCAAGTAATCTTCCCACTTCAGCCTCCTGAGTAGCTGGGACTACAGGGGCATGCCACCATGCCTGGCTAACTTTTCATTTTGTTTTATGTTGTAGAGACATGATCTCACTGTGTTGCCAGGGCTAATCTCAAACTCCTGGACTCAAATGATCCACCTGCCTCATATTCCCAAAGTTCCAGGACTACATGTGTGAGCCACAATGCCCAACCTCCTTCTCACTTTTAGAGGACAGTTTTCAAGACATGGGCTTCTTGGTTGACATAGTCTTTCTTTTAGCACTTTGAATATTTCAATCCACTGCCTTCTGGCCTCCAAAATTTCTGATTAGAAATCTGCTAATAATCTTATTGAGGATCACTTCTGCGTGATGAATCACTTCTCTCTTGCTGCCTCCAAGTTTCTTTTTTTTTTTTTTTTGTCTGAGTTTCAAAATTTGATTGTAATGTGTTTTGGTGAAGTTATCTCTAAATTAATCTTTTTTGAAATGTGCTAAGCTCCTTGGATATTTATACTCATGTTTTTCATGAAATTTGGGAAGTTTTCAATCATTATTTCTTCAAATATTCATTCAGTTCCCTTTTCTATCCTGTCTTTTTTTTGGATACTCTCACAATGTTTATGTTTTTATGCTTGATTTGCATTCCACGGGATCCTTAGGCCTGGTTCACTTTTCTTAACTCTTTTTTCTTTACTACCATAAAATATTGGAAAAAACTAACAGCAAGAAATTGAATTATCATTATAACAGATACTTGAGGCTTGCAACTTGATAATGCTTTTTTTTGTCTCCCACCAAATGAGTAGCCCATTTCCCATTTTGTCAGTTTTGTGTGATGTGGTTGCTTAAATTCTCATCCTTCTTCTACCTATTGCATTTTCACCTGAGACATCAAACATCCCCCTAAGTCCTAGCCTTAGCTTCTCTCTGCCCTAATTAACTGTGTATACAACACTGATAGATAATCTAAACACTGCATTTCCTCCTGTCAGTCCTTTGTTCAGAATTCTTCACATACTTCTCACTGCTTATAACATTAAATTCTTACACACTATATACTACATTACAAGCATGAATTGAACATTCCAGGTTTTGTTTTCCAGTACTTTTTCAGACATTCTTCCAAGTAAAACATTGAAAGTGTCTTCATTAGGTCAAGAACTCAAATGTCTTGTCTATCACATTATACTTCCGGCCCCTAGGAATGTGTTGTGGATTCTCCATTTCTTCCCTCCCTCCCTCCTTTCCTTCCTCCTTCCTTCCCTTCTTGCCTCCCTCCTTCCCTTTCTCCCTCCCTTTTTCCTCCCTTTCTTTCTCCCTCCTTCTGCACATCCCAGTGTCTTCTTCATCTCCATTGCCACCATTTTAAAACTAATCTTTCTTATTCTGCTTAAAAACCTGAATCCTTCTGGTGTTTTTAGGTTTGACTAAAATCTTAACAACTATAAGACTTTTCTAACTGCCCAGTGGTTTGATATATCCTCCTCCTTTAAAGAGCTATAATTTCTACTATACATTTCTTACATTTACAAAGGTAAATAAGATGCAGGTTTCAATATAAAACTGTTTTCAATCTAGATGACATTTACCACATATGTCCTCATAGTACTTTAAATATTATTTATGCTTATATATCTTGTTTTCTCAGTTTTATGATGGAAAAGCAATGTTTTAAACTTACCGGTTTCTCCTCTACCATAATGTTTATAAAAATCTTTTTGTTGCTTGCAACAGTAATCTGAATTGATTTTTCTACCACGAACATAAGCAAATTTCTCATTATGTCATGAAATAGTTCTCATTATCCTTATTGTATAGAGGGGGAAGCTGAAGAAGCAATGGTGCAATAAATTGTTACAGACACTTAGTGAATCATTGATGCTTTTCTTCATCCAAATATACTTTATTTTAAATTTTATTTAAAATGTAGATTGAATGGTTTTGGAAATAAAGATAGATATAATTTGTTTCTCTTTTTTTAAATTATATTTTAAGTTCTGGGATACAGATGCAGAATGCGCAGGTTTGTTACACAGGTATACACGTGCTGTGGTATTTTGCTGCACCCATCAAACTGTCATCTACATTAGGTATTTCTCCTAATGCTGTCCCTCTCCTAGCCCCCCACACTCTGACAGTCCCCAGTGTGTGATGTTCCCCTCCATGTTTCCATGTGTTCTCATTGTTCAACTCCCACTTATGAGTGAGAACACGCAGTGTTTGCTTTCATGTTCCTGTGTCAGTTTGCTGTGAATGATGATTTCCAGCTTCATACATGAAAGATAGACATAATTTTATGGTGCCATGTTTACATAGCACTCTTAGGTGCTATGATAAAATTATGTCTTATTATTACTTACATTCAGATTTTATCAAAATTACTAAAAAGTTACATTTTTAAGCACTTCCTCTTATAGATTAAATTGTGTGAAAATATATGATTTGAAATATTTTAAGAAGAATGGAGTACCAACTTGTGAATGGCAACATTTTCCCTTTTCTAACGCAATTATTACAAGAAACAAAGCTCTGCTTACTTTTTCTATTTATAGCATAAAGTAACACATAAGTAAACATTATTTAAATTAAGGTTTATAGAAACAAACTTTCATTTAATCTGCAAGTATTACAATCTGTCCAACCTAATACAAAAGAGAATGCAAACGAATGGGCTGTTGACTAAATTGAACCAACAAGTTGAGTTAAAGATTTTTTAATTTAAATTTTTAATAATACAAAATAATAGTTATAATGTACCTGCAAAGCTGTAATAACAGCAAGGCAAAAAAATTTATGTATCAGTGACAGAACTTATAAAGAGAATATTATCACAGAGATAAAAACATAAAAATACTTTCTGCTGTCAGTCAATATGTAACTGGCAAAAACAGAGTTGTGTACTATTACACATAATGTGAGACAGGTTAGCCTGTGTGCTATAAAGGACATATAAAATGGATTTCAAGAATTTACTGTCTCACCTCCAGCATGTAAAAAGCTTGGAAGTTGTCACTCCATCCTTCCAACAAGAAAAAGGCCCCCAAAACCTGAAAATAAATGACTGTTCTCAATTTAGAAAAAGAAGGTTGCAGGGCAAACTGTGACCCTAAAATCTGGATCTACAGGCAAATGCAGGAAAATGTGAGTTCAGTTTACTTGAAGCAGAAGCTATTGGAGCTATAAAACTGTAGAAACAATTAAATAAAAATTTTAATGAATTGTTGGAGGCTATGTCTAGACGAGCTTAAGGGTGAGAAACCTCTTGGAACTGCTGTCTTACAGTGAATGGAGTGGGGGAAAGTGGCTTCAATTTCATGGATTTTGGCCACAGAAATCCCATCAACTTTTAAAATTCAATAGCTCAGAAAAAGGACCTCCTGGTTTTGTCATGAAAAATGGAAAAATATCTAGGACATTTTCCATCACAGAGATCTATAGTCATGTGAAAAGACTAACAGAAACTTATTCTACTTAGGCAGAGGGCAACTACCAAAATCCAGTAGCCTTTTGTTTTCCTGTTTTGGTTTTTGAGCCATGGAATTGCTCTGTCACCCAGGCTGGAGTACAGTGATGTGATCATATAACTCACTGCGGCCTTGACCTCCCGATCTCAAGTGACCCTCCTGCCTCAGCCTCCTGAGTAGCTGGGACTACAGGTGCATGACATCATGCCTAGTGGTGGTTTTATTTGTTTTGTTTTTGGTTTTTTGGTTTTACTCCCTTTTTTTCCTGAGAGACAGGGTCAGCTAGGAAGGCTAGTCTCAAAACTCCTCAGCTTCCCAAAGTGACAGAGATTACAGGCCTGAGCCACCATGCTCAATCTTCCTTTAGCTGTTGTGTTTTATCTAAGGATGGAGAAAAAAAGAAAAGGAAGAAGCAGCACTTGTATACTCCTAGAAGGAGCTAAGGATGGAGAAAAAAAGAAAAGGAAGAAGCAGCTACTGGGGAAACACAAATATAAAAGGGCATAGAAAAACAGAATACTAGAGGAAGCTCCTGATATCTAGAGCTACAATAAACATTAAACATAGCTCAATCCTTACCCAGTTTAACATAAAACCTTACACATGGCCCAGGTTTGGGCCTCAGCACTTTTAGAGGCTGAGGCAGGCAGATTGCTTGAGGCCAGGAGTTTGAGACCAGCACGGCCAACATGGTGAAATCCTATCTCTACTAAAAATACAAACTTTAGTCAGGCATGGTGGCATGTGCCTGTAGTCCCAGCTACTTGGGAGGCTAAGGCAGAATTGCTTGATCTCAACACCTTGATCTTGGATCAGAGTGTTGCAATGAGCTGAGATTTTGCCATTGCACTCTGCCTGGGCGACAGAGCAAGACTCTGCCTCAAAAGAAAGAAAAAAATTATTGTCTTTCAGTGCATTGACTGTGGATCTCCCAGGATACCTCTCCATTTTAAGATCTTTAATGTAGTCACACACGCAAAATTCTTTTAACACTGTAAGGTTAAACTCTCCCAGCTACTTGGGAGACTGAGGGAGGAAAATTGCTTGAACCTGGGAGGTGGTGGTGGCAGTCAGCTGAGGTTGCATGACTGTACTCCAGCCTGGGCAACAGATCAAGACTCTGTCTCAAAAACAAAACCAAACAAAACCTTACACTTAAAGGTCTAATTAATTCAAAACTTATTATCACATATGTCATGTTTGGCTTTCAACCAAAAATTATAAAGCATTACAAGCAGCAAGAAAAAGCGGTCTGAGGAGAGCAAGTAAGCATTGAAACTAGACTTAGATAAAACTCAAGATTTTTGGAACTATGAGACCTGGAATTTAAAATAAGAATAATTAACATGTTACAAGCAGAACCTTCCCTTCATTAGGGGGCCTGGCCCAAGCACAACTATTACATGTTTTTTTCCATGATCCCTCTACCTGGGGGACCTGGGGACCATACCATTCATGCAAAATTAGGTAATTAAAGGGGAAGCACCAGTGTGTGACTACGGTGTTGTACAGATAACCATACACTAGTATGTGACTAGACTGTTGTACAGATAACCATAACTATTCCTATTGACTAACTTCTCCAAATCCATGAATGAAGGTCATACAGGCGTCCATGGGTGGCACCCGTAATGGTCACCAGGACCCAGAGGATGGGAGGAAAGGGGTGAAAGGGGATGCCCTTTTGGCCTTTTTCTCTCCAACCTGGGTCACTCCAAAAAGAAGGAGGAAACTAATGAATGCCTTCTCTTTTTCTTTTCTAAATGTGTAACAAATCCTCTTCAGCCTGTACTCCTCTCACATGCATCCTGAGACACTGGGGCTTCTTTGACCCTCAGACCCTGAAGAAAAAGTAACTCATATTCTTTTGTATAAGGGCATGGCCTTCTTATCAGGGCCAGGGTGGAATAGCCTAGCCTCTTTACGGAAGTGTTAACTTTAATACTATCCAACAGTTAGACCTGCTGTTTACCCATGCATTTTAAATTATGCCTGAAAGTCCCACTCCTTTGCTAGGCAGGGATATTTTTGCTTGTACGGGAGCCACCATCCTAATGACTCCAGAACAAACTCTTTACCTTCCCTTAGTAGAAACCACTATTAACCCAGATGTATGGGCAACTCAGGGAAAGGCTGGCCAGGCTACAACAGTTATACCAGTCCAAATTCACCTTAAGGATCCTACTTCTTTTCCTAGCCAGAAGTAATGTACCCTAAAGCCAGAAGCTAGAAAATTGCTGGAAGCCGTCACTGATCATCTAAAAGTGCAAGGCCTCCTTATGCCCTGCAACAGCCCTTGTAACACCCCAGTGTGAGGGGTATAGAAACCCAATAGGGAATGGAGGCTTGTTCAGGACCTCTGTCCCATTAACCAATTCATCCAGTGGTTCCTAATCCTTACATATTGCTAACTCAAATTCCTGAGGGAACAAAATTTTTCACAGTTCTAAACTTGAAAGATGCCTTTTTCTGTATACCATTGTACGCTGAATCCCATACTTGTTTGCCTTCAAGGACTACCCCCCAACAGACCACCCAGTTAACCTTGATGGTACTGCCTCAGAGATTCTGAGGCAGCCCTTGCTTGTTTGATTGTGCATTGTCATGAGACATCTCTGAGTTCTCTCATCCTTAAGTTAAAATTCGCTGAGTTCTCTCATTCTTAAGTTAAAATTAAAATAAAATATGCTGATGACATTCTCCTTTGTTCTTCATCTGAGGGGTGCTTCTCAGGAAGGCACTTAACCTCTTCTTAATTTTCTAGCTGACAGAGGGTATAACGTTTCAAAATTGAAGGCCCAGTTTTGTCAAAGCTCAGTGAAGTAGCTAGGCTTTCTCCAGTCAGAGGGAATAAGAATGCTGGTTGAAGAGAGGATTAAGCCCATTCCTTCTTTCCCCCTTCCCAAAACTCTCCAACAGCTAAGGAAATTTTTAGGTAATACAGGATTTTTCAGATTGTGGATTCCTGGGTATGGTGAAACAGATCACCATATAAAAAACTCAAGCAGTTAAACTCATTCTTTGACCTGGGAACCTGAAGCCCAAAAAGACTTTAACCAGCTAAAGCAAGCTTTACTTAAAGCACCTGTCCTATGTTTTCCCACAGGAAACGCATTCAAACTTTATGTCTCAGAAAGAAAAAGAGTAGCCTTGGAAGTTTTAACTCAGGCCCGAGGTCCAGCCCAGCAGCCAGTTGGTTACCAAGGAAACAGCTTGACCTGGTGGCTAAAGGACGGGCAGCCTGCCTCTGAGCAGTTGCTGCAGTGACTTTGTGCCAGAGGCCACCAAATTAACCATGGGGAATAACTTGACTGTTTACACTCCACATAATATAGCAGGACTGCTATCTTTTAAAGGGAGTCTCTGGCTAATAGACAAATTGCCTCCTCAAATATCAAGCTTTGCTGCTAGAAGGATCTGCCATCCAGTTAAACACCTGACCTTGCCTAAACCCTGCCACTTTCCTCCCAGAGGAAACTGAAGAACCTGAACAAGGTTGTAAACAGATAGTAGTGCATGCCTATGCAGTCAGGGAGAACCTTGGAGAAAGTCCCCTAGAAAACTCAGACTGGACTCTCTTTACAGACTGAAGTTCCTTTGCAGAACATGGCAGTATATGCAGTAGTCACCTAGGATGACATTGTTGAGAGCATGCCCCTCTCACCGAGCACAAGTTCTCAACTAGCTGAGCTAGTCACTCTCACAGAATACTTGAATTAAGCCCTTGAGGAAAGGCAGTTAACATTTATACTGATTCTAAGTATGCTTTCCTTGTTCTTCATGCCCATGGTGCTATCTAGAAGAAAAAACACTTCCTCATGGCTAATGGATCTCCCATTCAATACCACAAGGAAATAGGTAGACTGTTATCTTCAGTTTTCTTTCCATGGAGAGTGACAGTAACCCACGAAGAGGACACCAGAAGGGGATTGATGACATGGCCGCCAGACATAGACTAGCAGATCAAGCAGCCAAATCAGCAGCAAAAAGACCCGAGAGGTCTGACACACTTGACACCCCTCTAATCTGGGAGAGCTCTATAAGAAAAATAAGACCTCAGTATTCTCCTGCAAAGATAGAATGGGCCACCTCTCAAGGATACACTCTTTAGCCCTTGGGACGGTTACAATTAGAGGATAGCAAACTACATTTGCCAGCCTTCTGTCAGCCTAAAGTTGTTAAACTCAACCACCAAACATTTCACCTAGGTAGGGACAAAGCTTATCAGGGTGCCCCAAGATAGTTGTTTTGGGGAAAGACTACTAAAGACCGAACAGGTTGCTAATGCTTGTGAAACTTGCCTTAAAAATAATATCCTCGGCGGGGCGTGGTGGCTCACGCCTGTAATCCCAGCACTTTGGGAGGCCGAGACGGGCGGATCATGAGGTCAGGAGACCGAGACCATGGTGGCTAACACGGTGAAACCCCGTCTCTACTAAAAACACAAAAAACTAGCCGGGTGCGGTGGCGGGCGCCTGTAGTCCCAGCTACTCGGGAGGCTGAGGCAGGAGAATGGCGGGAACCCGGGAGGCGGGGCTTGCAGTGAGTCGAGATGGCGCCACTCACTCCAGCCTGGGCGACAGAGCGAGACTCCGCCTCAAAAAAAACAAAAAACAAAAAACAAAAAACAAAAAAAAAAACTCAGGCAGCTCCTCCCTCAAGCCCTGAATTCAATGGATAGGGAGTTATTGCGGGAAAACCGGCAGATAGACTTCACTCGTATACCAAAGTAAAAGGCATTAAATATCTTTTAGTATGGGCAGATACCTTTACTAACAGGGTGGAGGCATTTCCATACCAAACAGAAAAGTCATCTGAGGTGATGAGCATGCTAATTAATGAGATAACTCGATTTGGACTCCCCAAGTAACTAAAGTGACAGTGGCCCCTCATTCAAGGAGGTTGTTACTCAGAGGTTCTGAGTAACAAAACCACTGGGCATACAATATCATCTACATTGCGCCTGGAGACCATAGACTTCAGGAAAAGCAGAAAAAACAAATAATGTCCTTAAGAGGAACCTCAGAAAGCTGCCTCAAGAAACTCACCTCCCTTGGGTTACTCTCCTTCCCATGACCTTACTGTGGTGAGGAACATACCTTCTAATTGGGTTTAAGCTCTTTTTAAATAACATGTGGTTGGCCTTTCCTTACCAATAATTTTCTTCTATTAAACCAGTAAACTTCTAAATTGGGTAAACATATAACCTCTGTGGCCCACTTCCAGCAAGAATTAAAACAACTATCAGAAGCCCAACCTCAATAATTAGGACTATCTTTATTCAACCCAGAAGACTTGGTAGTGGTGAAGGCTCTCCCCTCTTTTTCCTCCCCTCTCTACTCCAGGGACCTTACATCATCTTCCTCTCTACCCCCTTGGTGGTGAAGGTTGTGGGACTCAACTCTTGGATTTATCACGTTCAAGTCAAGGCCTGGAATGCAGAAGGAGCAACCCCTGATGGTCCAGAAGAACATTCTCGATATCAGGGTAAAGGACCTGGGAACTTCAAACTGAGAATTACAAAAGATAAGTAAATGATTGAGGACTACCTGTCCTCAATCTCACCTTTACCACCTTTAACAGATTCTTTCAGCTATTTCCATT
Source organism: Macaca fascicularis (assembly GCF_037993035.2). Taxonomy (NCBI): domain Eukaryota; kingdom Metazoa; phylum Chordata; class Mammalia; order Primates; family Cercopithecidae; genus Macaca; species Macaca fascicularis. The sequence goes on from NC_132903.1 coordinate 4,390,133, forward strand.
TTTCATTTTGAGAGCCGCTATCAGGCATTGCAGCTTCTTTTTGATGCATATTTGCAGAAAAACTTTAATTATCTGTGGGACCAAATTTGTGACTTCATAGATGCCCACAGGGAAATCCAATATTTTGAGAAGTAGAAGTTCAGATGGAAATCATCTACTACTTCTTAATTGCAGGAATTATCTTGTTTACTTTGCTTTTTGTGCTGGGGTTATACACTGTGGTACTTCCTGAGTGGAATATCAAACAGAAACTCTCACTGCTATAATATTTTATTTAGTTATTCTTCTTATTGCAGGGATAGTAGTAACAGGTAAGAGGCAAATGTGAAGACTTTATTGCTATCAGGCTGTTAGAAGCAGCAATGCTTCTCATCCCTTGGCCCCTACAATGTCAGCCATTGCCCATGTATACAACAAAACTAATTGCCTGGCTTGTCCTAAACAATTTGCTCATTTTAATAACACCAAAACTAGGGAGCTTCATGATGATCCTGAACTCACCATCCTGGGGTCCCCTTTGATAGCTTTGCCCCTAAACATCAAGAACTTGTCAGATATAACTGGAACCTGATATGGGAGCACCCCATACCAGTTAAAACTCCACCTGGGGGCCGGGCGCGGTGGCTCAAGCCTGTAATCCCAGCACTTTGGGAGGCCGAGACGGGCAGATCACAAGGTCAGGAGATCGACACGGGCGTGGTGGTGGGTGCCTGTAGTCCCAGCTACTCGGGAGGCTGAAGCAGGAGAATGGCGTAAACCTGGGAGGCGGAGCTTGCAGTGAGCTGAGATCAGGCCACTGCACTCCAGCCTGGGCGACAGACTAAGACTCTTTCTCAAAAAACAAAAAACAAAAAACTCCACCTGGGAAGACATATCTAAGACTCACATCCTTGTGAATCTTAGACCAGACACACTTGATAGAATAGTAATAAACACCTCCCTCTACTTTAAAGCAGAGGAAAATGACTGTACCTGGGGTATCTCAAATATTGCAACATTACATTTACAATCTCTGAAAATGAGGTCTGGAGGGCAAAAAAGGAGAAAGCAAACCTAACACACAAGGTAAACTTCTGGAAAACCTTTAAAATCCTATCCATACCTCCTAACTGGAATTCCAAATTTGAGTGGAAGCCCCTGAATAACTCCTCTTACCACTATTATGTCACAATAATAAATAACACATGGTCCTTCTCAAACATGCCCCCTCAGGGAATCCTGGACCTCTGTACGATATTTGATACTAATAATGACCTATACATTTGTGGGTGGAAAGGAAATGTCTGGACTGAGAGCCACTGCAGGAAGAATCAGCTGAGACACTGGCCAGAACATATTACGTCCATAATCTTCCAAAACTCCATCTGTCAGAAGATCCTTCCCACCTAGTGTGTATACTCCTAAATAGCACCATAAATGACTATACTTTTTATGATGATCCTTATACCAAAGATGTTCCCATTAAAGGTATGGGAAACCTCTTTATGAGCCCTGGGCAAAGACAAGCTGCATCTATTACACATTATAACCTAGAACCCTCACTTCAAGGAACACTGCTTTATTTTCTTCTTGGTTCCTGGTTACACCTAATCCTTCCTAGTTACAGGATGGGAATATGCACTATAGCGGCAGTGGTCCCTGACCTATTATTTTTAAACTCCTCTAACATGGCAACATCATCTGGTGGAATTTCTAATCTAGGCTCCATTCTAGAAAGTGACCTATCTTGGGCACAGCAAACAAAGACGTCTATCATTTCTATGCCATTGTACAGAGATCTAACTGAGAGAGAACTGGGGAGGACACACACAATACAATCCTAAATTGAGAAGACCAGGGATGAGACATGCTAGAGCTACAGGCCATTTTCGATTGCCAACATTCCTCTCCTTGAGAAATCAGTGCTTCATAGCTCTATTATGATGAAGTGAGGGTGGAAGGCAATAGTAGGAGCCAGAGAGGCACAACAGCAATCCATAAACTCTCTCGCCTCAGTGGTAATGGAAAATAGAAGAGTCCTAGATGTCCTTACAGCTGAAGTAGGGGGCACTATTCACTCTTAAATAAAACATGTTGCTTTTGGATCAACACTTCTAGTCAAGTGGAAGAAAATTTATAGGTACTTAAGAATCAAATCAGAATCATTGCCATATTAAGAGAGGAGTGTGCTCTAGTCTGAGTTGGCTATGATCCCTCCTTGGAGGATCTCAATCTTCTTTTTGAACATGATTATCTCCTTTACTGGGACTTTTTTTTTTTTTTTTTAATGTCTTGCATTAATGTTTGGAGCGTGTGTAGTCAATGCTATAACCCAAATTGTTTCTTCTTCCCTGAGGCTATTAAACTCCAAATGGTGGTGCAAATGGAACCCCACATGGACATGCATTGTTCCAAGGACCCTTGGACCAGCCCCAGGAAAATTCTAGCTTTTATTCCCCACACAATGCCCCTCTCCAGCAGGAAGTAGCTACAAAGACCATTGCCCAACTTCCCTAACAGCAGTGAGGGTCTCCACTTCTGAGGGGGAAAATGAAGGAGAAGAAAAGGAAGAATCAATTGGGTAAACACTAACACTAGTCATTGGAGAATCTTCCTGCCTGAAAAATCACAGGTACGTGCAAAAATAGAGCAGCCTGGGGTAAACTCAGGCTACACCTGCACAGAGATAAGCAGACAAGGCAGGCAAGGTTCAGCATGGAAACCTTTTTGTTCTTTGAGTGATTAGTGGGTTCTCAGGAAGAAGTTTCCTTTTCTTTTCAGGCATATACATGGAGAGGTCTATGGGAACTTGCACTGGGAGGAGAAGGACTTCCCTAAAACAAACCCACAATTATATAAACAAGAAAAGCTGTTCTTTGTGCTTACCTAAAGACATCTCACAACTGAATAAACAGGGAGTTGTGCAGATGGCTTTATAGATAAGAAAAGTTATTCAAACAGCTACAGAGGTGACAGGAGTTTCTTATAAAAGCTTTTGCACTCAACAGTAAAACTGCAACCCACTTGGAATCACCTCTGCACTGTGGAGAGCTTTCTACTTTTGCTTACTAAACTTTCACTCCAACCTCACCCTTTGCATCCATGCTTCTTAATTTTCTAAGTTGTGAAACAACAACCTAGGGTAACATGCTAAACAATGATACCAGTAACTGGTTTTAAATAAATAATGATAAAGGGGATAATTTTCTAAGAATTACTCAAGAACACTTAATATTACAGCTGTAATCCCAGCACTCTGGGAGACCAAGGTTGGCGAATCACTTGAGCACAGAGGTTCAAGACCACCCTGGCCAATATGGTGAAACCCCATCTCTACTAAAAATACAGAAACTAGTTAGGCATGGTGGCAGGTGTGTGTAATCCAAGCTATTCAGGAGGCTGAGGTAGGAGAATCACTTGTACCTGGGAGGCAGAGGTTGCAGTGAGCCAAGATTGCTCCACTGCACTTCAGCCTGGGCAACAGAGTGAGACTCTGTCTCAGAATAATAATAATAATAATAACAACAACAACAACAACAACAATAATAATAATAATTCCACAACAACAACAACAACAATAATAATAATAATAATTCCACACAATAGTGAAGAACAAAATTGGATAACTCACACTTTCTGGCTTCAAAGTATGCAAAAAGCTATAGGAATCATATTGTTTTGCTTAGCATACTAAAGAATAGCCACACAGATGAATGGAATAGAGGAGAGACAGCTCAGACCTACACAAGTACAGTCAATTCATCTTTGACGTAGAAGCAAAGATAAAAAGAAAAAGATTCTGTTTTTAACAAATGATAGTGAAACAATCGTCCATTAGAAAAAAAAAACAAGACAGACTTTACATCTTTTACAGAATTAACTCAAAATGAATCATAGACCTAATTATAAACCCAATAACTATAAAACTTACTAAAAAAGACATAGGAGACTGGGAGCAGTAGCTCAGGCTTGTAATCACAGCATTTTGGGGAGGCTGAGGTGGGAGGATTGCTTGAGCACTGGAGTTCAAGACCAGCCTGGGCAACATGGTGAAACCCTATCTCTACAAAAAATACAAAAATTAGCCAGGTGTGTTGGTGCATGCTTGTAGCCCCAACCACCTGGAGGCTGAGGTGGGAGGATCATCTGAGCCCAGAAGATCAGGGCTGCAATGAACCATAGCTGTGCCTCTGCACTCAAGCCTGGGCAACAGAGTGAGGCCCTGTCTCAAAAAGAAAAAAAAAAAAACTGACAAAGGAGAAAATCTAGGAGATCTTAGGTCTGCAATTAACTTTTATAAAACAGCAATACTGAGATATATTCAAACACAATTATATTTATTTGAAGTATACATACAATTCACCTATTTAAAGTTTTAAATTTAATAACTTTCAGTGCACTATATATAAATATTATAGTATAAACAATATATATTATTAACATAGTATATCAAAATTTATTAAATTACTAATTTAAACTGTAGTACACATATAAAACATAAATGTGCCATTGTAATACCTTTTTTTTTTTTTGAGACGGAGTCTTGCTCTGTCGCCCAGGCTGAAGTGCAGTGAGACCGTATTGACTCATGCAGCCTCCATCTCCTGGGTTCAAGCAATTCTCCTGCCTCAGCCTCCCGAGTAGCTGGGATTACAGGTGCCCATCACCACGCCCGGCAATTTATTTTATTTTATTTTTTTTTGAGACGGAGTCTTGCTCTGTCTCGCAGAGTGGAGTGCAGTGGCGCGATCTCCGCTCACTGCAAGCTCCGCCTCCTGAGTTCACGCCATTTTCCTGCCTCAGCCTCCAGAGTACCTGGGACTACATGCGCCCACCTGTAATTTTTTTTTTTCTTTTTTAGTAGAGAGGGAGTTTCAACAGGAAGGTCTCGATCTCCTGATCTCATAATTCGCCCTCCTCGGTCTCCCAAAGTGCTAGGATTACAGGCGTGAGCCACCGCGCCTAGCTCACGCCCGACTAATTTTTTAGTAGAGATAGGGTTTCACAGTGGTCAGGCTGGTCTCGAATTCCTGACCTCAGGTGATCTACCCGCCTCAGCCTCCCAAAGTGCTGGGATTACAGGAGTGAGCCACCGCACCCGGTCATTGTAATAACTTTTAAGTGTGCAATTCAGTGGCATTAATTATAGACATAATGTTGTATAACTGTCACCACTATCAATTTTCAAAACTTTTTCTATCACCCTAATCAGAAACTCTGTAACTAGTAAACAATAACTCTCTAATACCTTCTCCTCTCAGATCCTGGCAAATCTCTAATCTACTTTCTGTCTTTATTAATTTGCATATTCTAGATATTCTATGTAAGTGAGAATCAAATACTATTGCTCCTTTTGTCATGTGGCTCAGGCTGATCTCAAACTCACCAAGCACCTAAGCTTCCACAGTGCTGAGATTACTGTTATGAGCCACTTTGCCCCACCAAAAATTATTTTTACTATGCCTTTTGTTATTACCTTTTTTCAGCATGATTTTGTTTACCTAACCACATTATGCATTTTCATCATTTCAGTTTATCCCAGTAATATCTATAACAATGATTACCATTATTTCAGCTTCTTACATATCTCAATATTACATGGATAGGAAGAGACTTGGAACCACAGAGTAGTGAAAAAAGACAAATACAACATAGTAAAATATAGAGTGGGAATGATTGCTTAATAAAAGTCATTTGAGGTGCTATGAAAGTTTGTTCACTTACCTACCTAAGTATGTAACTTTACTTTTTTTAGCCTGTATGCATTCTAAGACAAAAGTTTATCTTTTTTCTTCCTAATTTGATACTCGTGTAATAATACACTAATTAACAAGCCAAACTAGTTGTTTGGATTTGAGTATTTCTAGAATAACTGAAAATAGGAAACTGATATATATATATATGTGTGTGTATAATATATATAACTTTTTTTAGGTACTCCTATTGCAGGATGTGAATTTCAGAAGTACTCGAAAGTAACCTAGAGTCAGGTTAGTCATTATGTCCTACTTATTGCTAATTTTCATATACAAATGAGAGGTGTCAGAATTCACAGCTTCTGAATATCAGAAGCTCATGTTTACCCTGGTCTATACAAAAAGGAAATAAGTGAGGCCAAAAACGTACTTTAACAGTTCTCCATAATACGAATCTCATAAATGAGCTGGAATAGACCCTGAGGTCTTCAAGCCTAGTTTCTCAAGATCATATTTTGTAAGCTGATGCTAGCAGTTTTGAATATCAGAATGATTGGCAAGGGCTGCTGACATTTTAGCAGGCAGGGCTCAGGGTGTTAGATGTCCTGTAATTCAGGGACAGTCACAGTAGAAAATACTTTTGTTAACATTTAAACCTACAAAATTGCTTTACACATAAACCCAAAAAAAGTATTCTTAGGCCGGTTGCAGTGGCTTGTGTCTGTAATCCTAGCACTTTGGGAGGCCAAAGCAGGCAGATCCCTCGAGCCCAGGAGTTTGAGCCCAACTTGGGCAACATGACAAAACCCCTTCTCAATTATTTAAAAAAAAATTAGCCTGGCATGGTGGGCCTGCCATGGGGGGTGGTGTGCAACTGCGGTCACAGCTACTGGGAGGCTGAGGTGAATCACCTGAGTGTGGGAGGTGGATGCTGCAGTGAGCCAAGATCCCACCACTGCACTCCAGCCTGGAAGAGGAAGTGAGATCCTGTCACAAAAACAAAAACAAACCAACCAACCAAAAGGATTTTTGAATAGTTTAAACATACAGGGGTTGTTGTTTTTTCCCCCAAAAAGGCAAATACTGTATAAATTTATATTGTTACCCATTTTAGAAATATTACCGTTTGCAACCCTGTTCATAATACAGTGAGTTGTGAATACATTCTGTTTGTATTTGCAGTCAAATTAGGCAACCACTTGTCTTGTGTATTTGTCAGTGTAGCAGTGGCAGTCATTTCCATGCTAAAATACACATATTATTATAAATATTCTTTTAATTCTATAACAGGCTTGTTAGGGGCCAGAGGGGTGTCATTGTGCATCACTTACTTCTTTGGGAGGCAAGGAGAGAGAAAAGGAAGGTCAAAAATGGACAAGGCCAATAAATTTATTTTATATCACGTATGAATTTACTTGAGAATGGTAAAGGTGTCGACACAAAACATGTTATGAACAAGGAAATCTAGTTGACAACTTTAACTTGCCAAGGCAGTAAAGCAACTTCACTCTGGGAACACTGAACAGAATATGTATGTTCCAATCCCTTTGAATGTTTTTAAAATCGGAAAAGCAGAAATATTTGTGATAACGTTTTGACAATGCAGGTATTGGAATTTCAGCACTAGGAAACCCTTTGAAGGATGGTGTAAAACCTGTATATTTAATCTGGTTTCACTGAGAGTTCAGACGGCAGAAGTGTTTGTAAAACTACGCATATGGCTATGCTCGTAGATCTCGTTCTACGCTTTTTTTTCCCCCTATCTGTCCGCTGAATCTGGATTAGAGAGAGGACTGAGAATTTAGCCAAGAAAAGTAACTCCTTCTAGGGCAAAAGACTATTTCCCACCCACTGCAGCCGCCTGTAAGTTGTTACGAAGGTAGGACAACTTCGGTATAGTAGTTCCTTCAGGAGGCCGATCCCCCTCAACCCCAATTCTTTTGGGCAACCAAAAGAGTCTTTCACAATCCCATGGCTAGGCTGGCTTTGGGGACTCAGTATAGCATTGGTTAACCTATACTGAGTTGCAGAGCGCCCGGAAAAACATGGGACCTATGCCAGTGTGCATTAAGGGCCTAGGTCCCCCGGTAGGTGTGTTATCACCAGCGTCATTCAGTATATAATTGTTTCATTATTTCGTCAAAACAAGGGACCTATGCCAGTGTTCGTTAAGGGCCTAGGTCCCCCGGTAGGTGTGTTATCATCAGCGTCATTCAGTATATAATTGTTTCATTGTTTCCTCATCCTGTGATGCTAAAGCCGTATGCTCATAAAGCGCAGGCACACTGCTAGAAAAACTAGAGGGGTCTTGGGTTCCTAGCTGAACCCCAGCAGCGTAACCCAGTCAAGCCTGTCGAGCTTGTGGCTGGTCACACGTGCTGCGGAATCCACTCTACTTTCCGCAGGTGCAGTCAGGTCTATCCTGCAGAGGGACCGACTGCGGACCTGTTCTTTCACCTCCCTAACCTGAGGATTGTATTGAAACCATCGTGGATCGCTCACGTAAAATGGTCACTGCGCCTGACACTTGGGATCCCGTAACCCTGATCTGTCTTGGCTTCAGAGAGTTTTTTGACTAGTTCCAACTTCGCTGAAGTTTGTCAAAGGTAGGCGACGGCTAGCTAGAACGGAAAAATTTTACAAAACCTCCAATTCTCGAAAGTAAAAGGGAAGAGAGAGTGCTTAAGGAAGAAGGGAAGTTGAGGGTGGGTAACGAGGAGGGAAAGTGAGTTAGCGGTAGATTATCACTGTGTTTAAGATTTCCCCAAGGGGAAAAAGGCGAAAGACGCTTTCTTGTCAGATCCCTAGAATTCGAAGACACAGAGAGAGGGCGGGGATAGCAAAGATCTCGCGAATTTTGAGAGGTGTTGGGACTACTTAATCCCGCGATCTTATGACTAAACCAACGCGATTTAGGCAGAAGTAATGATAGCGATAAAGGGATTGGATGGTGGTGGTGGAGGGGTGGAGCCAACGAGGTCGCACGTGGTGCGTGCTGACGTATAGTGTGGGAGGGGCCATATTACCGCGTAGGCTAACCAGTGTACTTAACAGCTGAAGTTCCCTTGTGAGAGCTCAGCTACTCGGTCTCGCACTTACAGTGGACTATACGATTTTTCGCTTCTCTTCAGGGATGAGTCATGTGGGGGTGAAAAATGACCCTGAACTGGACCAGCAGGTGAGTCAAAGTAAGCCTCCTGAGGCTTTCTAAGGGGATCTTTTACTTGGCTTAACGGTTTGTGGCGCACTGCTAATTGATATTTCAGTTTCGCCTCTTGTGGGTTCGTGTGTTGTGTGACTGGGACTGTAGAGAAATGGGGAGAGAAACTGCATGAGACCATGATTAGACCACGTACGGAAGAGACCGGACGATGGCAGTAACGTTAATGGTTGTTTACGCGGGTATACCGGTGTAGTACTGGGCCGCACGCAATGGCGGCTTTTGTGTTTGCCTGAGCGGTAGCGTGGAGACGCGCATGTGCGACCACGGACCTGTTACAAAGGGCGGGAGAGGGAGGCGGTTCGCAAAAGGGGACCATTTTTATGTCTAGAGGTTAGGCCCTCACCAGGCTTCCCTGACGTATTCGCAAAAGTGTCGTTGTTAAGAACAAAGTGTATTTCAGGCCACCCAGTGTGTGTAGAGAGGAACGAGAGTATGGTCTTTGCTCGGGCAAATGGCGAGAGTCTTTGTATACGATTGTATGACTGGGCAGCGCTGTGGTGCTTCAGCGGAGGGACCAGGCCTGTGGAATTCTTGAAGAGGAGTGATGTAAAGCACAATGAAACAAGTACCTTATATCTTGTTTCTGGCGGGGTCCCCTAGCCACGGAATAACCGTTGCCTGGGTGCTGAGCGTGCCGAAACCGGGCTTCCGGTGTGGAAAGTTTTGTGACGCAGAAGTACCGGAAAGGGATGGTGGGAAGGGGAGGGAAGGATGGCTGCCGCGTGCTTTTCTCGACCCGTGTAGAAATAATGGAAATTGGACGCCAGCGGAAAGACACTTGGAGGGTTAGGGATCCAGCATTGCACTACACTCCTTTCTTAATTCAGTTAATTCAGTCACTGGATAGCTGCCTAGCCGAGAGCTGTGCGGTTTTTGTATAGTATTGTACCTTTACGTTAGCCGATACATGCAGAAGTCGTCCGGTAGAAAATTAACCCCGAATATTGATTAGCGGGACAGGTTATTTGTGGTTTACTTGTTACCGCTGATGGAATGTGGATACAGGTCTAACTCTGTCTCCATTAAGGACTGATCCTTTACTTCGGAAGTCTGGGCCATGAGGCAGAGAACATGTGGTCTGCGTGTTAGATCAGGTTCGTTTTCTGTGTCAGGAACCTACCGCGCTTTTGCATTTGGCACTCCAGTCGTTTGCAAGATTATCCCTGCATTTCTGCCCCCCAAAGTCTAGGGGAGAGAATGAATAAAAGAGCAATATATAGCCAAAAAATACTGCCCGAACTTTTTAGTTGTGATTAAAGGTTAGTGATGCTAAATGATTTTAAATTTTGCTGTCAGGTGTCGTTTGAGGGATTTAGCGGTCTGCGTTTGAAAGTTGTTTTTCCACTGACGACATACTGACGCCTTCTATTTACTGACAATGTGTTAAATAGACCACAGAAATAGAAAATTAAGAGCCTGGGCAATACGAATTTATGTTTCTATGTAATTGGCATCCGTTTAACTCTTGATAAACCGTGCTCTCTAGTTCACTAGAATTAAGTAGTAACCAAATTCAGACGGCAAAATTTTTAAGACACTGTCTTAATTGATGATTAATGTAATGTGATAGTATCTTGAGCTTCTAATATATATGTAAGCATGTTACGGCATAGAAAGTTTGTGCAAAGAGGTGACAAAGTTGCTCTTGGCATTGGTCTTAACCTGTTTTTTGAAAAAAATCTATTTTGACGTACGTGTTTTTTTTTCCCCACTGCTTCAGGGTAGTTCTAGGTAAGGTATTATGTTGAAGCCGTTCAAGTGAAATAATCTTTTTTCTACAGTTTAAAAATCCATCAGTATAAGGAGGCAGGAATTGGGATTGCATATGTCATTTTAGGAACGTTAAATACGAGATGTGTCGCTTTTTAACTTTGTAACCAAAGACCTCCGAGTTTGATGTTTAAAATGGGAGAAATAAGTGCTACTGTCTTCATCATAGAGTATCAAACATTAAATGACAGTTGTGTAAAGCCGCATAGTACTCAAAACATAGAGAAGTTGGTTTTTAACTTTCGATGTTTAGGAATTTATCTGCATTAAAAATAGTTTTACAGTCTTTAGGGCAAAGAGAAATTAAGGAATCTTCAAATGCTTCTAATGTCCTTTTATTTTTAGGGTTCGAATATCAAGAAAACCACTGTCATTGGGAACATTTTACTATTATGACTAGCTAAATTGGGTGTTTAAGTTACTGAGAAATTGGTGGTAAATTTTTTTAGTTAGGAAAGCTTTTACTATGGAAAATTGTTAAAGAAAATGTGTTTTGAGTTAATGAATTTGAACTCATTACTGTGAAACTGCTAGTATTCAGGTGATGCCATTTGCGTTTGTCATGGTTGGTAGACTTAGGCATCTTTAAAACCTAATGCCAGACCGACATGGCAGCTAAGTGTGTGGTACAGGATAAGATTGGAATCTAGGTTTCATTTGTCTTTTGTGATGTTATCTGTTCTTGTGTGTCAGCGTGTGAGCTATTGTTATCTCTTCTAGCTTGCTAATCTGGACCTGAACTCCTCTGAAAAACAGAGTGGAGGAGCAAGTACAGCGAGCAGTAAGTAAAAGTTTTTTTAAAAATGGAATATTTATCTGAGTTTAATGTTAATATCTTATTGGACTTGTTAATTTTGAATTTACTTTTTTTTGTCTTCAATTTGACTGTGTAAAAATATGAGATACTTTGGTATGTCTGGGTAATAGAATACACTGTTGTGTTATTTTTGAGTTAAAGCAATTTAAGAAAAATCTTAGTGGGTGGGATGCGGTGGCTCAGGCCTGTAATTGCAGCATTTTGGGAGGCCAAGGCTGGTGGATCGGTTGAGCCCAGTAGTTCGAGACCAGTTTGGGCAGCATGGCAAAACCTATCTCCACTGAAAATACAAAAAATTAGCCTGGCGTGGTGGTACCTTCGTGTAGTCCCAGCTACTCATATGGGAGAGTTTGCTTGACTCTGGGAGACTGGAGGCTTCAGTGAGCTGCGATCAGGTCACTGCACTCCAGCATGGGTGACAGAGACTTTGACTCAAAAAAAAAAAAAAAACAAAGAACAAAAAACCCAGAAACCAAGGACCTTAATGTAATAGACATTATTTTTAGAAAAGCAGTGCCATTCATTTCTGGCCCAGCATGGGGTATAAGCCCATCCTTGTGAATTGACCTGCATTGTGTTAAACCTAATAAAGTAAACCTGTGTATTTATGTGCTGCATCTACTGCTGTTGCTCTTGAAGAACCTAATATTCAGTGATAAAACCAAGCTCATCTGATTTTAAGGTGATAGGTTATATTTCTTTGAAAGAAAATTAGTTACAAATACTTTTTGAAACACTTGGTCTCATTTCTTTTTGGAAGTTTGTGTGGTTAGTATTTGGATAGGAGGGTAAGGTTGGTGATTGTTTGGTAGTATTCCTGGTTTGAGTCCATGTTTCTTCCTGTTGTTCAACAAGGAAAGCAGTTGGTATGCTCTGAAAAAACAAAACGAAACACTTTAAGTTTTATTAATTTATTTAGACTTTGTCATTATATGAACATTATAGAGATTTAACTGGTAGAGACAGTTTTGGATATTTAGTTAAATCTAAAAGTAGGAGATTTAGTTCAAATTTGGATTTTTTTGGATTTTTGAGTAGGAAAATCAGGTGGTCAGTTAAGTAGACTTCCATCTGCTTGATAAGTTATTTTACTTCTTAATCATAGACTGGGCTGTTAATTTCACTTAAAACCCTTAATTTGTTTTCCAGATCATTTTCACTTTCCAACTTTTCATGTGTTTTTATGGTATCACTTTACCAGTACAGATTTTGTTTTTTCTTTTTTTTTTTTTTTGAGACATAGTCTCGCTCTGTGCCCAGGCTGGAGTGCAGTGGTGTGATCTCCGCTGTCTGCAAGCTATGCCTTCCCAGTTCACGCTATTCTCCTGCCTCAGCCTCCTCAGTAGCTGGGAATACAGGCACCCGCCACCATGCCTGGCTAAGTTTTTGTATTTAGTAGGGATGGGGTTTCATCGGGTTATCCAGGATGGTCCCGATTTCCTGACTTCTTGATCTGGCCACTTTGGCCTCCCAAAGTGCTGGGATTACAGGTGTGAGCCACTGTGCCCAGCCCAGTACAGATTTTTAAAAAGCCTTTTACAGGGTAATTTAGTATAGTCCATAGTCTTTTTTTTCCTAGTAGGCTGTTATATTGGAGTAATGATCATGTTTAATGATCAGTGTTGATTCATGTAGCAGTTACTGGAAATAGAGCCTTTTAAAACATGATTGTTAAATAACAGCCATTAGCTACTGAAATATATGTGGTTTGCAGTGTATTTTAGAGTAACCTTTTTTTCGCCTTCTCTTGCAAAGTAGTTTATTGTAGGTTTTAAAAGTTTGTTTTCCAGGACCTATTTTTTAATAGACATTTTCTAAAAAAGCAGTATCTTGGTGATGTCATGGGCTTCTAATTTTACATTTTCTCTTTTAGAAGGGCGCTATATACCTCCTCACTTAAGGAACAGAGAAGCATCTAAAGGTACGTCTTTAAGGCAACTTTGTAGACCTAACCTTTAGCAGGTAATCAAAGCCTAGGGAAAAAAGTAACTTTAGTAAGTCTATAAACGTTTTTTGTCCCCTCCTGTGCCTCTTTTGGACTGTCTTTAAGAAGTAACATTTTCTGTTTTTGGAAAAGTTCATGTAATGTTGAATGATGGATAGTTCTTGCTTCCTTTGGCAAATTGAGCCCAAAAAATCTGGGTTTTATATAGGTTAACTATAGTGCTTTATCTGTTTGTGAACATTTATGTTTTGAAATTTGAAACCAGTGTATTTGTGGGAATGCCTTATGTAATATAAACTGTATAGTGATAAGGTCCTGCTTGATGCCATCTTGAAAAGTTGGCACAGTGAAAATGGGTGTTTTTTTTTTTTCAAACTAGTTAACAGTTCGTTGTTAAGATTACCACTTTTGGCCACATCCAGTAAGTAAGTTGGTGAGATTGTCTGGTTTCAGCCTAAATAACTTCATTTGAAAGGTGTTGTGTGAAATACATTAAAACACCTAGGATTGTTTACTGTTAAATTTGTAATTCAGAAAAGTTTAATTGGGGTGATGTTTTGAGTGCTGCGTATACATCAAAAAAATTCTAGGAGAAGAAAAGGTCAGGAAAAGTATTTAAAACCAAAAGGAAAGAAGATAATAAAGGGGTGTGGAGTGGGTTTGTACTTCTATGTTTAGTCTGTAGCCTCTGTATAAGTCTGTTTATCAGAAGACCAATTAGCTGTTGATTGTATTCTTTTTTCAGAGTAACTGCAGAATTTTCTTTTATCACAGGTATTCTTAGTATTGTATCTGGCTGGAATTGCATCCAAGGTTTATTAAGTGCCTTAAGGAGAGTTAGCAATATTTTAGTATTTGGGGGGATGGAAGAGACCTTAAACGTCTAAATTCCTAAATCTGGGAAGTACAGTCGATTTAGTACAATAGATCTAGATTTCGGAAGTACAATTCATTTGTCTAATACTGGAGATTTAAAAGCAGGGGAAAATAACTTTATTAACTTGCAACTTTAAGCATTTATTGAAATGTTTGAGTTTAGGTAATCCCTCAGCTTAAGCAAGTGTGTGGTTGTGGAGCAAGTTTACTTTTGTAATTTTTCTTTTTATCAGTTTGTAGACCTGGAAAAGTAGGCAACATAGAGGGTTTTTTGTTTTTGTTTTTGTTTTTTAAATCAAGTATGCTTTATTCTCACTGAGCATATTAAGACTACACAATTGCTTTTGGACGCTTAGAATTTGAGGCTATCTTAGAGGTCTGGTGGAGCAAAGTAGACAGCATGGAAATTCCTTGTTTTGTATTGACTGTTTCCATTTAGTTGATCTGTTTCTTTTTGATGTTACTAGACAAAGCTAGATTGAAAAAAAATGCATTCAGATGCTCAGCTAACTAGTCCTGTTTATACTGATGTTGATAGGTAGCAAGTTGCCTTCTCCAGGTTCTTCATTGATGAGTCCTTGTTTACCATGATGCTTGCTACATACAGTTGCTACATACTACTACATATGAGTAGTTTTTGGTCATAAAGTGCATAGAGTTGGAGTTTTTTTTGAGATGGAGTCTTGTTGTGTCATCCAGGCTGGAGTACAGTGGTGCGATCTCAGCTCACTGCAAGCTCCACCTTCCCGGGTTCATGCCATTCGCCTGCCTCAGCCTCCTGAGAAGCTAGGATTACAGGTGCCCGCCACCACGCCTGCCTAATTTTTTTGTATTTTTAGTAGAGACAGGGTTTCACTGTGTTAGCCATGATGGCCTCGATCTTCTGACCTCATGATCCGCTTGCCTTATCCTCTGAAAGTGCTGGGATTACAGGTGTGAGCCATGTCTGTCTGAATACATCTGACATATTTCTTCTGATTATGTAGATCTCTTCTCTTAGTTCAAGCTTTTCTTTAGGTAACCCACAGTCTCTGAGGTAATGTTTTGTTTAGCTGGGCCTTCCCAAAATGTGTATTATATATAGCATATGTTAAGTGTTTAGGTTTAACACCTTTTGTATTATTCAGAATAAAAATTCTGCTTATGGAACCTGTTGACCTTTGGTCCCATAAGATAAAGGAAGACTACATGTGAAGGACTTCATATTTGGAAAGATGCAAATTATGTAAAAGTCTTGTCACTTTCTAATTTTTGCTTTTTTATTGAAGGCTTCCATGATAAAGACAGTTCAGGTTGGAGTTGCAGCAAAGATAAGGATGCATATAGCAGTTTTGGGTCTCGAGATTCTAGAGGAAAGTCTGGTTATTTCAGTGAACGTGGAAGTGGATCAAGGGGAAGGTAAATCTCAGCTTGTATGTGTGTACAGTAGCAATTTAAGAATCTGAATTTGGTAAGTTCTCATTCTTCTTACTTTGAATGGTCAAGCATGTTTTTGACAGACTACTAACGGATTTAAAGCAGAATGTTGGTTTACTCATTGTTTTGTTAGCAGTAAGAGGTCTTTGCTAAAATTAATTTATTAAATTAGATGAATATGGTATTTGATACAGTGAAATCTGTTTCAACTTAAATGATACAGGTAGTGACAGCTTTAAACACTTCATTTTTGATGTATGTTATAAGTCTATCTTAAAAACCTAATAGCTATATTTAATCTTGTCTTCTGTTTTTCACAAATAGGAATAAAACTCTAAAAATACTCTCTTCTCACATGTCTACTTCTATATAAAGGAAAAACTCAAGTGTTATTCCTGCTTTCCTACCAGTAAATATATTTAGATGATACTATTTTAAATGAAGATGTAAAATACGTACTAGTTATAAGTATCTAAAAACCTGATTCTTAGCATGTGAGATTAAAGCTGTGAATTTTATAAAAATTTTTATAATTTTCTTAAAAACGAAGACATAAATTACACATCAATACTAGTTAGTTAGGGTCCTTACTTCACATGAGAAACAAATACTGAATTGCTGGTATCTTTGAAGGATGGTTTTGCTCAGTTACTGAGCAAATGTACTGATACCCGAGTACATTTCTAGAGAGATGATAATCTAACATTGGCTAAATCATGTACTTTCGATTGCTTGTGCCATTCAGATTTGATGATCGTGGACGGAGTGACTATGATGGTATTGGCAGTCGTGACAGAACTGGCTTTGGCAGATTTGAACGGAGTGGACACAGTCGGTGGTGTGACAAGTCAGATGAAGATGATTGGTCAAAACCACTTCCACCAAGTGAACGCTTGGAGCAGTAAGTTTTTGAAATGTATGTTAATTGTTATGAAGTTTATTGCTTAATATAACATATATGTAATAATTGTTTGATTTCAGAGAACTGTTTTCTGGAGGAAACACAGGGATTAACTTTGAGAAATACGATGATATACCAGTAGAGGCAACTGGCAGTAACTGTCCTCCACATATTGAAAATGTAAGTGTTTTGTTTGACTTTTAAAGTTATTAATGCAGACCCATTGGATTATGAAGAAAATTAATGTCATTATTAAGAATAATCCTGGAATTAAAAGCATCCAATTTTTTTTTTTTTTTTTTTTTTTTGAGACAGTCTTGCTGTGTCTCGCAGGCTGGAGTGCAGTGGCATGATCTCAGCTTGCTGCATCTTCCACTTTCTGGGTTCAAGCCATTCTCCCACCTCAACCTGTTAAGTAGCTGGCACTATAGGCGCGCACTAACACACCCAGCCCATTTTTGTACTTCTAGTAGAGACGGTTTCACCATGTTGGCCAGGCTGGCCTCAAATTCCTGATCTCAAGTGATCTTCATGCCTTTAGCCTCTCAAAGTCCTGGGACCACAGGCATCCGCCACCGTGCCCGGCCTCCAAAAACTTCTTTCAGTGTAGAACAAACCCAGGCATTTTCTTAAAAAATGCCATGAATCTTTTACTGAAATCATAGCATCTGTAAAACAAATCAGACAGTTGGTTACTTCCATTAATATGTTAGTATAAAACAGAAATTGCAACAGATACGGTGTTTTATGCCTGCTATGTTTATTTCTGTATTTAGTTGTATTTGATTAACCTGGTTGAATTTCTTTGCAGTTTAGCGATATTGACATGGGAGAAATTATCATGGGGAACATTGAACTTACTCGCTATACTCGTCCTACTCCAGTGCAAAAACATGCCATTCCTATTATTAAGGGAAAAAGAGACTTAATGGCTTGTGCCCAAACAGGTAAGCTTGCTTGATACAAAGTAAAAGTTAAGAATACCTGATTGGACTTACTTTAAAAGTAGTATGTTCTGAAGGGATGTCTGAATCCTGTGTTTAGCATTTGAGATAGGTAAAGATTAGCTAGGGATGTGTCTTTTTGTCTCTACCTTTGGATCCTTGGGATGAAACTAGTGTTTTCATTTGGATATCTTGAGGAAGCTTATGGCAAATTCTTATTTAAGAAATAGAATTGCATATTTTGCAGTTAACTCCACAGGAGTTAGCAAACTGCATCCTTCAGGTCGAACCTAGCACTTACTTATTTTTCAATAGCTGTATTCAAATATAGCCATACCCATTTGCTGTAGAGATTAGCCAGAGATGTGGCACAGAGACTGGCCTGCAAGAGCCATTGTAACTCCTTACAGAAAGTTTACTGGCCCCTGCTTTACATTGCAATAGTATATAGTGATTACAAAGAAATGTTGAACTGAAAGTTGATGCCACTTTTCAGAAAAAATGTTTGTGTTTTGTTCAAATTAAAATGCATTGTTTAAAGATAAAGCACGGTAGTCACTTTACAATCTTAGGTTTGCCATATAAATTTACTGTAACTTCCTAGAAAATTGGAAATAAAGTAAGAAAAAATTTCTTACATTCCAAGGGCATTTAGAACACTTTGTTGTCTATTAATATTCAGAAATGATAAGTCATTGTTTTGTTTTCAGGATCTGGGAAAACTGCAGCATTTCTTTTACCTATACTGAGTCAGATATATACAGATGGTCCTGGAGAAGCTTTGAAGGCTGTAAAGGTAAAGGTCTTGTTATAAAATAAGACATTTTTGTTTTATAAAGCTTTGTAAAGCGCTGTTGACTTCTCTAACCAATGCCAGGTATACCTTATTTTCATTTTTTTTACCCCGTTCACCCACTGAAAATAAGTTTATAGATGTAATCTGTAAATTATAAAGAGAGAGTGAATTTTTACAAATAAAGTTTTGGGTTTTAAAATTTAAAATTGTATTTATTTTTTAGGAAAATGGAAGGTATGGGCGCCGCAAACAATACCCAATATCCTTGGTTTTAGCCCCAACAAGAGAATTGGCTGTACAGATCTATGAGGAAGCTAGAAAAGTAAAATACTCATTTTACTGATTACTGCTTTTCTCATTTATCAAATGATGTTTTTATAGCCACTGACATGTTCTTTGCTTATAGTTTTCCTACCGATCTAGAGTTCGTCCTTGTGTAGTTTATGGTGGTGCTGATATTGGTCAGCAGATTCGGGACTTAGAACGTGGATGCCACTTGTTAGTAGCCACTCCAGGACGTCTAGTGGATATGATGGAAAGAGGAAAGATTGGATTAGACTTCTGCAAGTATGTCAGTTTTCATATTTCATTTTATACAAAATGTATATTATATATACATAAATAATATATAATATGAAATATTTCATTTTATACAAAAATATTTCATTGTATTTAAAGTTGATTACTCTTGTATTTTACTAGTACTGCTTTAATAATTTAATTTTCTATATAGTTTTGAAAATTGCAGTTAATGTTTTTGTTAAAGAGTAAGTGAAATTTTAATTGAGGCTGAGCTTCATTTTAACAGTCAGCCTGGGTAATTTGGTTGTCACCTTGAGCTTTTTATCTCATGATTTTGTGTGTGTGTGTGTGTGTGTGTGTGTATGTATATATGCATTTGTTGAGTGTGTCAAATTGTGACACTGTGATATTTACTATTTGAGTGACTACATGAGTGTAATTAATTATACAACTATATATAGTAATTAGTTTCTCAGATCTAATGATCCAGTATCAACTGAGGGATTTTCTAATAGGTACTTAGTGTTGGATGAAGCTGATAGGATGCTGGATATGGGATTTGAACCTCAGATACGTCGTATAGTTGAACAAGATACTATGCCACCAAAGGGCGTTCGTCACACCATGATGTTTAGTGCTACTTTTCCTAAGGAAATACAGGTACTATTTGATGTTTGAACTTTTATTCAGAACATTTGTGTTTATTCATTATATTCAGATAATTTATGTATTAAAATAGGTAATTGAGTATTTTTCTCACATTTCAGATGCTTGCTCGTGACTTTTTGGATGAATATATCTTTTTGGCTGTAGGCAGAGTAGGCTCTACCTCTGAGAACATCACACAGAAAGTAGTTTGGGTGGAAGACTTAGATAAACGGTCATTTTTGCTGGACCTATTAGGTGCAACAGGTAAAATTATGAATAAGAATAGTCAGTTACATGTGAAGAGAATCTCTTTACGTATTTTCTGGCTTTTCCTCCTGTCTTTCTCCTCTTTCTAAACATGGATAAAACAATGCTTACATTAAGTGGCTCTGTTTGCATGCTTCCAAGATTTATTCTAGCACGAGGACTAGAATTAAGCCAGTTAATAATTTAGATTAAGTAGTGATGCTAATTCTCTATGAGTAAACAAAGCCTTACAATTTTTCAGGGAGGGATTCGCTGACTTTAGTGTTTGTGGAGACCAAAAAGGGAGCAGATTCCCTGGAGGATTTCTTATACCATGAAGGATACGCTTGTACCAGTATTCATGGAGACCGGTCACAGAGAGATCGAGAGGAGGCCCTTCACCAGTTTCGCTCAGGGAAAAGCCCAATTCTAGTGGCTACAGCTGTATGTATATTTTATTTTCTAATTAATCATGTGTGTATAGTGCTTGTTTTGTTTTTTTTTTTAAATAAAAGTTATTTTTCAGGTGGCAGCACGAGGACTAGACATTTCAAATGTGAGACATGTTATCAATTTTGATTTGCCAAGTGATATTGAAGAATATGTTCATCGTATTGGCCGTACAGGACGTGTAGGAAACCTGGGTAAGGAGTTTGTTAAAGACAGTTTCTTTTTTTTTTTTTTTTTTGGGGACGGAGTCTCGTTCTGTCACTCAGACTGGAGTGCAGTGGTGATCTCGGCTCACTGCAACCTCCACCTCCCAGGTTCATGCCTTTCTCCTGCCTCAGCCTCCAGAGTAGCTGGGACTACAGGCGCCCGCCACCACGCCCAGCTAGTTTTTTGTATCTTTAGTAGAGATGGGGTTTCACCGTGTTAGCCAGGATAGTCTCAATCTCCTGACCTCGTAATCTGCCTGCCTTGGCCTCCCAAAGTGCTGGGATTACAGGCGTGAGCCACCGCGCCCAGCCGACGGTTTCATTTTTTTAATTATGATGCATATAGCCGAGATTTGACACAGAATCTTAAAAATAGAACCTTTATTTCTGAGGAAAAATTTTATATTAATCAGCCAAGTAAAAGTTTTTCTTCCACTCTCTTTGATGTGGTTATATTACAAATTACAATATCATATTTTAGTTTCTTACTATAATTTATGTAGGTATATAAGAATACCCCACTATTTTATGGAAACTTCATGAGCTTTTTTTGAACACTTTAGGCCTTGCCACCTCATTCTTTAATGAAAAAAATATGAATATTACAAAGGATTTGTTGGATCTTCTTGTAGAAGCTAAACAAGAAGTGCCTTCTTGGTTGGAAAATATGGCTTATGAACACCACTACAAGGGTGGCAATCGTGGACGATCTAAAAGGTACATGCTGTTTTGAGCCTTCACTCTTGTTACTACTTACTAGGGGCAAGAAGCTTTCAGAGTTAAAAGTATTAAACAGTTACTTTTAACAATAATACATAAACATTTTGGGCAAGGGATGATTATTAGAAAGGGTGACAAGGAATTAAGTGTCAGTTCCTCACTGCTGAGTCCTTTAGAAACACTGTTAGAACACGTTGGGACGTTAATGGGATGGTTCCCATTGGAACATAATGAAATTGAACTGAAAAATCAAATTGGGAATTGCAAAGTTTAAGCAGGAATTTTCAATTTAATTGAACTTTATACTAACACTGCCATGCCATATTTTTGCTTACAATAATAGATTCAGTGGAGGATTTGGTGCCAGAGACTATCGACAGAGTAGTGGTTCCAGCAGTTCTGGCTTTAGTAGTAGTCGTGGAAGCAGCAGCCGCAGTGGTGGAGGTGGTTACGGCAACAGCAGAGGATTTGGTGGAGGTAATTAATGTTAATTTTTCTTTTAGGAAGGGCTTTTTGTTTTTCTCCTTTTTTTTTTTTGAGATGGAGTGCCACACTGTCATTCAAGCTGGAGTGCAGTGACCTGATCTCAGCTCACTGAAAGTGACTGTCCTGCCTCAGCTTCCTAAGTAGCTGGGATTACAGTTGCATGGCAACATGCCCAGCTAATTTTTTTCTATTTTTAGTAGAGATGGGGTTTCACCATGTTGGCCAGGCTGGTCTCTACCTCCTGACCTCATGATCCGCCCACCTTGGCCTCCCAATGTGCTGGGATTACAGGCTTGAGCCACTGTGCCTGGCCTGGGCTCTTTGTTTTTCTTACGAGTTCTCTTTTTCAAAGAGTAATTTATTGGGGAAATTTGATTTCTGAGGGACACAAAAATCCAACACTAGATTTCTTTTACTGGTTTTATGTTGAAGTACTTGAGAAAAAAAGGTATTAATGGATGACTTAATTTCTTTCTAAACATTTTTCTTGATAGGTGGCTATGGAGGCTTCTACACTAGTGATGGATATGGAGGAAATTATAACTCCCAGGGGGTTGACTGGTGGGGCAACTGAATCTGCTTTGCAGCAAAGTCACCCTTACAAACAAGCTAATATGGAAACCACATGTAACTTAGCCAGACTGTATCGTGTAGCTTCAAGAACTTGCAGTACATTACCAGCTATGATTCTCCTGATAATTCAAGGGAGCTCAAAGTCACAAGAAGAAAAATGAAAGGAATAAACAGCAGCCCTATTAAGAAATTGGTTTGAAGATGTGATTGCTATAGTTTGGATTTAACTCTTCCCCTCCTGCTTTATTCCCACCCCAAACTGCATTTATAATTTTGTGACTGAGGATCGTTCGTTTGTTAACGTACTGTGACTTTAACTTTAGACAACTTATTACTTTGATGTCCTTTTGGCTCAGTAATGCTCACGATACCAATTGTTTTGACAAAAATAAATTTACTAAACTTGGCCTAAAATCAAACCTTGGCACACAGGTATGATACAACTTTAACAGGAATCATCAATTCATCCATAAATATAAAAAGGAAAAAAAACTTCAGGCAGTAGCCTGCGTTAGGACTGTTGGATTTTTGCAGACTTGGGGGTTGGGAGAACATCTTAAAGCATTAAAGCATAGTTTTTTATATGGCCAACCTGTACTAAAGTTCTGACTTGCTCACTCTATCCTGGATAGGCACTTAGAAACTTACACTCTTTAAGCCATTCCAGTCATGACGAGGTGGAATGTATCAATATACCCATTAATATTTTTGAAAGAGCTCTTTTAGGTTAATTCAAGTAAATACAGCAATTTCTCATTTAATGTTTAGAGAGTTTATTCTAAGCTAGGCAACTGTGGGCATACTATCACAGGAAAGATTTAAAGCTTTGATACAATGGGGGAGATTTCATAGTTTTTTTAATGCCTGCTATAAAAATTTGAAATGTTAGAATGGCTGACCATGGCAGTGACCAGGCCTCACTATAGGCCTGGTTGGATTCTGGTCTTTTATGCATGCTAGTGTTGATGTTTTTTGGTCAAGAAGGGTTTAAACAGGAAGGATTATGCAGCAGGCTTTAATTTAATGTAGAGTCATATTGCGCTGTTAAAGCTGCATTGAAATGTTAAAATGGCTTACACTTGTAGACTTTGTAAAGCTGAGACTAACAAATTCTTGATATCACACAGATTGCAAATATGTACTAAACTGCACAAGGTGTGTATGCTCTATGTGCAGTTTTAGTGTATTTTAGTTGCATAGGTTTCCATGGTATTTATAGTCTCTTGTGCTAAATTTGGCCAAAGATGATTGTCCACCACTAAAAATGCCTCTCCCACTTGGAATTCTGTACTGATTTTGTGGCCAGAATGCAATGATCTTTAAAAACATCTTTTCAGTGGCATAAGAAGTTGGCAAAAATTTCTTAAAGTGCAATAGATTTTCAAGTGTATTGTGCCTTGTTCTAAAACTTACAAGTAGGTGCACTTGACAGTATTGAGGTCATTTGTTAAGGTGCTATTTCAATTAGTATAGGTTTAGACTCTTGTACATTTCTCCCGTAACTTTTTACAAAGTACTTATTTTATTGCACATTCAGAGAATTTTATATATATATGTCTTGTGTGCGTGTCCTCGACCTTCCAGTCTTATTTTGTTTCTTGGAGATTGTTGAATGCAGCCAGTGAAGCAGTAGATTCTAAAATTTTATTGGGGACCATGGAATGGTAGTTGAGAAGAAAACTATTTGCACACAACAGATTTTAGATACTTTTTGCTGCTAGTTGTGTAATATTTATTGAAAATTTTGACAAATATTTATTTTTGTAAGCCTAAAAATGATTCTTTGAAAGTTTAAAGAAACTTGACCAAAAGACAGTACAAAAACACACTGGCACTTGAATGTTGAATGTCACCGTATGTGAAATAATATATTTCGGGGTAGTGTGAGCTTTTAATGTTAAGTCCTATTAAACTTGAGTCAAATTAAGCAGACCTGGCATTGGCAATGTAGCTGTAATTTTCTGACAAAATTTAAGACAAAATTGTCAACTTGAAACTAAAACATGCCAAGGTTTTGATATACTTGTCTTAAGATATTAATGAAACACTTCTGAATGCTGATAGGAAGTGTCCACATCCACAACAGTTTTCTGAGTTTTGTTATGTGTTTTGTTTTGTTTTGTTTGATCTTCGGTGATTGTCTGGCATATTTACAGTCCTCAAACATGTGGTTATTTTTTCAGTGACTTACATTCAGTTTTATCAGCCAGCAGTATTTTCAGTAAAGAATGGAATTGCTGAATGTAACCGTTGAACCTCGAGTCACTGTAAAATTTTAGTAATTGCTTATTGTATTAGTTTTAGATGCTGGCACTGCATGTGCTCTGTTTATTCTGATTTTACTAAAATAAAAAGTTCAAAAATCTTTTTTGCTGTCACTTGTAGCTTAATGTTGAGTTGAAGATGAATTTGTGCTCCTAACCTGAAGATTGGAAATCTGATTTCTTGACTACCAAAGCTGTTTGCAAAATACATCCTGAGGCTGGAAGTACTTTGCCTTACATGTTTGAATAAATGATGAAGGTGGTAGAAGGTTGGAGTACAGAGGCAGGATTTTATTCTGACTGATGGAAAACTAAAAGGTCTGTACACGCAGCATGTATTGCATTTTGGTCTAAGCAACTTAATATGAGTGTGATGGTGGTTTTAAGCATTTTTGATGTGAAAGATGGCTGAAGTAAGAATGAATTGGGTAAAAAGTCAGTTGCCCAACAAATTACTATTTGATTGTAAGTAGTTGTCTACTGAAGGTCAAGAGTTAATTGGAGTAGGTTAATGATAGCTGAGAATCACATACACACCTTTTGTCCAACTTCTTTTTTCTGGTGGCTGACAGTCCCATCAACACATTGCAGCAGTTAGTGCCAGTTAGCAAACATAGGCAAAATGATCTAATGTTGCACGTTTGATATAGGTCTTTTTAGGGAAGTCAAGAACCTCAGTGTCCCTTTGTGTCCCCTTTTGGCAACCAGCCTCAAACTGCAAAGGGTAAGCACTGTTCTTTTAACAGCACACATAAGATTTAGTCTGATAAACTTGGTGTAAATGAAATCTACAGCTTATTTTGTTGTTACTTCTTGCACTTGTGGTGTTTGTGAGATGAAATTACATTGTTACTTAGGATTCGAATTGTAACATGCTGATTGCTGTGTGGAATCCTGTTGTGTAAATAGCACCTAATTTCTGGTTTGTAGCAGCAGCAACAAACTTTTTTTTTTAAGATGGAGTCTTACTCTGTGCCCCAGGCTGGAGTGCATCGGCATGATCTCAGCTCACTGCAAGCTCCACCTCCCAGGTTCACGCCTTTCTCCTGCCTCTGCCTCCCGAGTAGCTGGGACGACAGGCGCCCGCCACAGCGACCGGCTAATGGCTAATTTTTTGTATTTTTGGTAGAGACGGTGTTTCACCGTCCAGGGTGGTCTTGATCTTCCGACCTCGTGATCGCCTGCCTTGGACTCCCAAAGTGCAGGGATTACAAGCGTGAGCCACCATGCCCAGCGGCAACAAACTTCTCGTGATTTTGGTAAATGCCAGTGCTCCTGTCTGTCCTACATGTTTTCAGTAGATACTACTGGTTTTCAGAAGTTGTTAACGCCATTTTGCACTTTGTCTCAGTTCATTTCTGGTTGCTCTACATTCTCACCATTACTTGGTTTCTTGCACACCTTATATAAGTAGGTATGTTATTATCTTAACTTTTAAATTGTATTTATCATCGTGATGACTAACGATTAACACTTGAGCTGTGTTGAGGTTCATGCAGTTAAAAAGAATTTGTCCTTATCAATTACAGGCATACTTAGTAAATGATCTGATTTTTGGGAACTGCAATCTCTGGATAAAAGATACAATGTAGGTAAAATTGGATTTGCAATTATCAAGTTGTTCAGGTTGGTTGATGGTAGCACAGTTTAGTGAACAATTTACATTGATGTTTGAAGATTAGTAAATAATATTTGTAGAACACATACTATGGAAATTCTGCAGTGAATCAGCCAAATAGTGACCAAATTATGGTAACTCTTTCTACCAATGGAAATGGTTTCCCATTTCCTTCCCTCCTGCTCAGGCCATTTTTAGGTGTGATTTTGCACTAAATCGTTGTATATGTCTTTTCTGGAACCTAGGGCTGAGAAATTGAGTGTGCGTGTGTTTGCACCCAAGTATGTGTATTTGTCCTTTGAAGACCACAGTAGTGTAATGCCCATTTTTAGAAGTATGAGTTCTTTAGATTCAGAGAATAATTGATCAGTTAGGAACTGCGGTCCATGGCAGGAAGTAGAGCTGGAATGATCTCGTTTCTATTGGACAAATGAAATGGGTACATCTCTACAGCAGTCGGGAGAAAAGTTAAATCTGTCCTGCAAGAAAATGTGAACTTGAAATGGTGTTGATGTGTGCTATGTAGCAGTTCTCTATATGAAAAATGAGCTCTTTTAGAACTTCAAAGACAATCATTGAATATGTTTACAGAGATGAGCGTATTCAAAATGATGCTTTTATTTAATAGTTGCAACGGGGGATGAGTAGATTTCTATAATGAGATACTATGTATTTGAAATAGGAAAAGTTCCTGTATCCCCCTCACAGGGTGTGTGACTGGGGAGTGGCTCAGTTCTTAAGTGTCCTGCAGCTCCACATCTTAGGGGGAGCATGCAGACAGCAGATCTTGGGGAGTGTGGGCTGTGACCCATTGTGTACAGCTCTTGAAGCCCAGTGGGCGTGTGTTACAGTGTGTTCTCTAGGTTTTGCCATCTGCAGGCAGCTTGTGCTAATCAGCTCAGACCATTTACCTTATTGCAAGGACAGAGGACTTTCTGTGTCCTGGATTCTTGCCCTAGTGTACCGGAAAAATCCAATCACATGTGGGCTTGGAGAATGAATGCAAGGTTTTATTGAGTGGTGGAGGTAGCTCTCAGTTAAGTGGATAGGGAGCCAGAAAGGGGATGGAGTGGAAACATGGTCTCTCCTGGAGTCAGGCTGCTCAGTGCCTGGGCTCTCCTTTGACCCCTATCTACCGAATTTACCTCAGTGTCCATGTCATTCCACTGTCAGTGGCTTGTTGCCATCTGTGTTCTGCCAGTGTATTCCTCTTGATGTCCAGCTGTTTTTGTGTGTGCCCAGTATGGTCTTGGGGGTTTTTATAGGCACAGGATGGGGGTGCCCGCAGTGGGAGGCCAGGATGGTCTTGGAAAAATGCAACATTTGGGTGTGAAAACAGGAGTGCCTGTCTTCACCCAGGGCTGTGGGCATGAGGGTGGAGCCCTCACCAGGGACCCTGCCCCTCTCTACCCAGCACTTCTCTGCCCTTTTCTGGTATCATTTCACCCGTCTGAAGAGGTACATCTAACTGCCATTAAAATATGGAGACAACCAGTCTTAGCTGCTTCCTGCTGATGGGGCATTATTTTTGGGAAAAGAGCAGTCATTTCTTCCCAGACATGGGTCTAAGGCTTCACATTGTCTGAGGCTCTGGTTGCCTGCCTATTTGGAGTTTGATGGCCTCTGTGTGTGTGAGAGAAAAAAAATTTTGTAAGGTTAAGTATGCATGGGTTACATGTGTATTATACAAGGAAAAATTTAATGCCAAAGATTACAGAGAAGGGCTGGACGCAGTGGCTCAAGCCTGTAATCCCAGCACTTTGGGAGGCTGAGATGGGTGGATCACGAGGTCAGGAGATCGAGACCATCTGGCTAACATGGTGAAACCCCGTCTCTACTAAAAATTACAAAAAACTAGCCGGGAGAGGTGGCAGGTGCCTGTAGTCCCAGCTACTTGGGAGGCTGAGGCAGAAGAATGGCGTAAAACTGGGAGGCAGAGCTTGAAGTGAGCTGAGATCCAGCTACTGCACTCCAGCCTGGGCTACAGAGTGAGACTCCGTCTCAAAAAAAAAAAGGAAATGAAATATACTAACAACATTGTATCCTAAGCTGTTTTACCCTGGTGAAAGAAATTAAATCTTGAATAGGGTCAGTTAAACTTTGTAAGAGAGGTAGCTTTGCAGCCATATCTTTAGCAATTAACAAGTGTATCTTGCCTGGAAATTCTGGTGTTTGTAGGCTTGTCTGGTGGTCATTAAAGCCTCTTTCTTGTGCCTCCGTTTCTCTATTGTAAAAGACTGAGGTGGTCACTTTCAGGAGGACCTCTAATGTACTACCTGGCTCCAGGGACTGTTTCTCCAACTTCCTCATAATATCAGGGGCTGCCTGAGTTACAAATTTATCCTTTAGGATTAGCTGTCCCTTGATTGAATCAGGAGATAGGTGTGCTTTACCAAGGCCTCTCTCAGCCTTTCGAAGAAGGCAGTGGGATTTTCATCAAATCCCTGGTCAGTCATGGACAACTTAGCATAACTGAGAGGCTTGGTCTTCATCCTGTGTAAGACTTCCATTATGCACACTGGAAAGTATCTCCTTTTCCAGTCTCTCATCTCATCACTGGGATCCTATTTAGGGTCATTCACTGATACTGCTTTTCTTACAGTTGAATATTTGCTCCCTTCCCTGACACTATATGTAATGCAAAGCTCATCCTCAAATCTCTCTGCTGCTTGCAGAGCGGCCTGCTTCTCAGTGTCCATCAGGATCTGATTCCAAAGTAACATAATGTCTGTCCAGGAGAGTTCAAATACTTGGGTGAAATTCTGAAAATTTGCTTTAAGTGTTATAGGGAGAAGGGGACCTGCACCTTAATGGGGCCAAATTCACTGGACATCTGTTGGAGAGGCAAGAGTGGGACTGGGGCTTGTTCAGTGGAAGGATTTCTAGGAGGGGGCAAGTGAGAGGCTGAAGCTGGGTAGGGAGGTTGGTGTGTACCCAGAGGAGCAGAACTGGAGGGAGGTGGCTTCTCTGCAGAGGGTGCTTCTGGGACTCAGATCTTTAATTCCCTGGGCTTGTCCCTTCTAGCCTTCCCTGAGATGGCGATCAATCCTACACTGTTGGCAAAGTTTGGATTGCCTTGCAAGGTACAGAAAGCCTGCATGTGTGGGGCCCCAGACCGTATGTCCTCACGTCTACAAAAAATTTCCAACTGTTGGATGGTAGAGGTGAGTAGTTTCTTCTTGGAGCCAACCCAGTCCTTTATAATTTGTCCAAACCTTTGTGCAAAGGGATATGAGGCATTTTTCCTCCAGATTCTGAGGGTCAGAGCAGTCTCAATGGTTCAGGACACACTGCAGAGGAATAGAAGCTGGGTTGGTGAAGAGAACTGTTTGCCCATTCTGAAAGACAGGAAATAGAGGCATTTATTTCCTTTCGTTGGTTTTGCTGAAGCAAAAACTCGGTGTGATGGAGAAAGAAAGCTAGCGACTTCGCTTTCCTTCCACCTCTTAACCCTGAGTCTCAGAGACCTTGGCAAGTGCTGGCCATAGGTACCAATGTGGTGTGTACCCATGAATCAGGGAAAACCTCAAGAATAGGAATTAATCACCCTCACCTCTGCCTCTCTTTCTCCCTGCTGTTGGCAAACTTTGAGTTCCCTGGGCCTGTTTATGCCATGGAGTATGGCCTCCTTCCATGGGTGGAGGGTTTAGTCTACAGGAATTGGTCCTGCCTATTTACATTGTGCCTATTGCCTGGCTTTGGATCCCTCCAACCTGGTCTTTCTAAGGTCTCAGCCTGAAGCTCAGAATCAGGATTGGGGCTGAAAAGGTGTTTCAGAGACTGTTTCTGTTTAGATATTGTCTCAAATGAATGCTGCTGAATTTGCAGTTATTAGCCAGCAAGGGATGTTCCTTTGTTAACTTCCCTATCAGAAATAGTGTTGGGAAGAGGGAGTCCTCTTACTTAGAAAAGGAAAAAAATGGAAAAACTGTTTAAAGGTCAAAAGGGGGATGTCCTGGGGAAAGAACTCCTTGCTCAGTGCAAGGCGTTCCCTTTAATCCTTGTGTCCTTTTCCATATTCACGCTGTGTTGACTTCCTTGGCCAGGGGAAGAAAAGAAAGGTTCTGTTGGCATGACAGGCCAGAAGTGCCCACTTTGTGAGGTCCCGGCTACCACTGTGGTTTTCTCTCACCTACCTCAGCTGGTGGCTGTTAAGCATGCTGTGAACAAGTCTAGGTGCCTGAGCTGGGAGGAGAAAGGGGAGGTTCCCTGAGCTGCCTGTGTCTGCACCTGTCAGGGTGGAGGCAGAGATGGCACCTCTAAGAATAATTTGTCTGATTTGCACTTTCGGCAGCTAAGCACTGCTGCAGCCTGTAGCAAAACTCTTCAACATTATAAACGAAGAGATAATAGCCGTTTCAAACCATGAGAGAGAGAAGAGACAAAGTTGGGGTTTTGACCAGCCCAGTTAGGGAAGTTAAATCTTGAAACATCCTTTTACCTGCAGGAAAGAGAGGTCGCAGGGTTTTGGAAAAAAGGCAGATCTGACAGTTTCACATTTGCTCTCACCTTCTGGGATCCCAGATGAGCCCCTAGTTGAAACAGGAAAAGTTCCCTTATCCCCCTGTCAGGGTGTTAGACTCGGGGAGTGGTCCTCTTCAGTGGCAACGCAGCTCAAACCCATAGTGGGAGAATGGAGATGGGCAGATTGTGGGGAGTGTGGGGTCCAACCTCATGGTGGCAGTGTCTAGGACTGAGTGTTTACAGCTCCTGAAGCTCCAGTGGGTATGTGTTACAGTATGCAGGCAGCTTGTGTTAATCAGCTCAATAAGACCTTCTGCCTTATTGCAAGGGCAGAGGGCTTTCTATATCATGGGGTTCTTTCCCTAGCCCACAGGAAAAATCAGTTCACACGTGTGCTTGGAGAATGAGTGCAAGGTTTTATTGAGTGGTGGAAGTAGCTCTCGGGATGGATGGGGAGCCAGAAGGGGGATGGAGTGGGAAGGTGGTCTTCCACTAGAGTCGGGCCACTCATTGGTCTGGTTCTCCTTGTACTGCCTTTGGCTGAATTTCCCTCAGTGTCTGCATTGTTCCACTGTTGATGGCCTGTTGATGTTTGTGTGTTCTTCTGCCAGTGTGGTGTTCTTGACATCCAGCCACTTGTGTGTATCCCCACTATGGTTTCAGAGTTTTTGTAGGCACAGTGTGAGGGGTGTGGTGGGCCAGGGTGGTCTTGGAAAATGCAACATTTGAGCATGAAAACAGTGCTGGTCCTCACCTGGATTCATGGGCACAGGCCTGAAGGTGGAGCCCTCACCAGGGACCCCGACTTTCTCTACCCAGCACTTCCCCGCCACCCCTCCTGCATCATATTCATGAGGATTGATAATGTGGTTAGTCTCAGACTAATGAGCTGAGGAAGTCAGATACAAAATGGTACATACTGTATGATTCCATGTATAGAAAGTTTAAATGGTAAAACTATCATTATAGATGCCTTGAAGGGATGTTTACAAAGAGGGTTTTTATGGTGTCGATAAGTGATGTTCTTTTTGTAGGTATACTTCAGAGATAGATGTTCGCCTTGTAATTCATTGAGCCGTACATTTACTATGCATGCATGTTTCTGTTTACCAGATGTATTTTGTAGATGACTTTTCCCCAAAAGTATTATTTTATAAAACCTTTCATAAACAGCTCCATGAATTTTGGCAAATACACTGTTGTTATAAACTCACAGTTAGATCAATATGTGGAATATTTCTAGCATTCCTAAGAACTTTGTATTTCGTCTTAAACTTAGGAAATCAGTAGTATTAGTGGCTCCATGTCACCATTGAGGAACATTGGCACAGGAAGTTAAGAACCTGTCTGTTGGTACTACCAGCTCTTCTTTGGATAATTTTTGCCTGCCCATTGTGTCAGAGATGGCAAAGAGGACAGTGATATTAGCTGCCTTTCTTTGTGAGATGAAATTGTCAACCAGTATGTTGTCCTGGAAAATAATACTCTCTTTCCACATGACTAGGCCAAAAGCAATCTGGGTGGTGGAGCATCAGACACTCTTCTGAATCATTTCCCAATCATTGTCATCCTTGATGATGCTATGGGGTCTCAAGAATTGCCAGTGCCAGGTGCAGGGGTGCTAATAGCAGGCTAGAAACTGCTCCTCGAGGATGTAATCATCATCTATCAAGCTGGATTGTCAGTTTTTGTTTTTTACTGGCAAACCAAAGAAGTGAGGCTGAAGCCCTAGGAATTTCATTGTACATACGTTTAAGCTCTGATGCTTTTATTGGACCTAGATAAGGTAGGTGTTGACTGAAGCAAATACATGCTACATCATGGGGTTTCATGTGGATTCTCTAATTCAAATAAAATTCTCAGTGGCCTCATGTGGTGCCACCTTTGTCTTAGAATGACCCAATGCTCTCATCTCATAGCATTTTGTTCACTATTACAAGAGATTTCTAGCTTCCCTTAGGAATTAAGAGCCCTCACCTAGATAGACTGCAGCTCTCTAGTGACATGAGAGGTCCAGGGAAGTTATGTGTCTGTTTCTGAAAAGCATAGGATTAGAAATTAAAATAGGTTTATTAATGATATCTGGCAGAGAAAGTGATGAGAGATGCTTATCAAAATGTAGCCAAGCTTTGAGGCAGCCTATGAGAAATTGATTTTATTTTTTTGGCCACATCTCAGGGCAAAAAAAATTCCAGGATGTGTAAGAAAGAAAGAAAGCCTGCAGTAGTTGAGAATTATGAAATTACTCATATTGGCCCTATCTCAACTGTCTTGTGGGATTTGGCAACAAGTACAAGCAAAAAGAAAAGTTTTCTTTACCGTGACACACTTCATGAGGAAGGTGGGGCACCAAGGAAGGGAATACATGGCCAGACCTTAAAAGTTTTATAGGTTGATGACACAGGGATATGAAGGGAGTAAAATATTTTACCCAGCCCATGCTCAAGATGGAGTCACTCTGGTTTGAATGCCTCTGACAGCAGGAGGATAGTTAAAATCATGACACAGTTTCTAAATGAATATGAAATGATTGTTCTCTTGTATCAAGGATAAAGCAAGAGGGAACAGAAGCAACTCTACAAGTAACCCAAACTGTGCTATTTCAGATTATTTTGTTGTCCTGCCAACTGTTATTCATTCCTTGGTCTTCTGTTAGTTAAAGGATCACCAACAAATTCTAAAATATAAAAGATTATTGGCTGGTAAAACTAGATGTATCTATAATAAAATGAAGAACTCAATTATGTTTAATTATTGAACACATGAGTAAGTATGTATATTTTAAAACTACTCAAACTGTCCTCCTAGCTTAATTTTAAGTTTGCATTTTTTGATAGATGAATTATTTGGAGTAATTCAGTTGAGAGCTAATACCTAATCTGATTTGTGTTAAAATACGAAAAATCTGAGCTGAATTCAGTAGCTCATGCCTGCCTGTCCTAGTTACTTGGGAGGCTGAAGAGGGAGGATGGCTTAAGCCCAAAGGTTTGAAGCTGCAGTAAAAAAAATCAACTAAAAATCTGCATTTCTTTGCTTAATTAAAATATTACTTTCAGATAATAAGTTCCAAAATTATAAAATCTGGAAGGGTACAGTAGCTCATTCCTGTAATCCTAGCACTTTGGGAGGCTGAGGCGGGTGGATCACCTGAAATCAGGACTTTGAGTCCAGCCTGGCCAACATGGTGAAACCCCGACTGTACTAAAAATACAAAAGTTAGCTGGTCATGGTGGTATAGCCTGAAATCCCAGCTACTTGGGAGGCTGAGGCAGGAGAATCGCTTGAACCCAAGAGGCGGAGGTTGCAGTGGGCTGAGATTGTGCAACTGCCCTCCAGCCTGAGTTTGTCTAAAAAAAAAAAAAAAAAAAGCAAAATCTTACAAAAATGAAATTGAGACAAAATTACAAATATATTTCACTATATAATTATTAGTAGTAAAAGTAAGTTATAAAAAGGTTTCCCCCAGTTTAAGAGATTATGGGTTTATAGCTTAGTTATAGGACATTTTATATCCACTGAGTATGCCATAGATAGAATATACTTTGATAAAAGACTATACATTTTGTTTCTAGAATAAGGATAGAAAGTATTTTTTTAAAAAGACTACAGATTTTCTTCTTTGGTACAGGCACAGTGATCTGACATGCGTTACTCAAGACTCAACTTTATATCTTTAAAAGATTTTCAGAGTATTGTAAAGAGACTATATTAACACATCTGGAAGTTACATGAAAGAATGTGAAAAAAAAAATTTTTTAAGATGCTGTAACTTTATCACTATTTGAAATAAATTAAGAAAAACCTTTTAATCGATAAAATCAGACTAAAAAGTGCAGTGTTCTCAGTTCAAGACTTTATTATTAATAAAAGATAATTTTTATTAATAATATGGATTATAGAAAGCAGCTATTTTGTGCAGTTATTGGAGCCTTGACAATAAAAAGCTATGATTTCCAGTTATCTCTAATCATTCCAAATAATTGAATAATTTGTACACTGAAATATATATTAAAGTTTAGGAGAATTAATTTTAAAATATATGGTCTCCTTAAATTACTTTTTTTTCCTTCTTTTTTTTGAGTATGACAATAATTGTAAATTTAGGTAACACTATAACTAATGAGTCTCTAGTTAGACCTGCTGAAACAGGACTGATAATGACAAGGGAAGAGATGATTTCTAGTTATACTAAAATCCTTCAGCTATCTAGTCTCTAGGAGATTGGGACCAATGGAGGGTCTGTGCCTATGAACTCAACAGCTTCTTCCAGATGTCTAATCATTTTCATCAGTTTTATTGTTGAAAATTATTAGATCAAAGTAGTATGCATATATTCCCTTTAAGGTCTCGGACTCCCTTTGCAGGTGATGAAGAGGTTCATTCCACAGGATGAGGGATTGAAGGTGAAATGAGCAAAGGGGAAAGAAGCAGCCTGTGGAAGTCAGTTGAATTTGTTATCTTTTTGTATTTGTTTTTGTATCATTGCCAGAATTAGCCAAAATCAAACTTCAGTGTATTATGTGTAAGTATGAGACAAAACCTATTTCACAACAAAGGAGACATTGTTCCCTATGATGGCAAATTTGTACAACAAACACTGGCCATAGAAACTATTCAATGTGCATTACTAGTCATCTCCAGGATATGGGAAGTATACTATGGAGGATGTGGACAAAGTAGAAAAAGAATGTACATTCTTTAGCAAACACATTTCCAACGCCCAGGCCTATCTGTGTCTGTTCCAGAACTAATCAGGATAAGTCCATGAGAGGTGCCGTGTTACCAGTAGCTTTTATAATCTAAGCTACTCGTTGGTATTTCTATAGTCAGGCTAACAAGAAGACCCAGAACCTACTTTAACTTCATTCTCCTAACAGAGGTCTTTCATGACTCTTTGCTTGATACCTTATATTCAAAAAATTCTTTGGAACCAAATTCTGGAGCCCAGTTTTACTTGTACCAATACATATCTGACTTTTGCATTACAAATTAATTTTTTCTCATTTCCTATTTAAAGATTCAACATGTTTTATAAGTTCAGTTATATACAATGAACCTCAAGCAGGGGATGCATTTTGGAAGTTTAAAAAGCTATTTTGCTGGTTCTGAAGTATAGAAATAGAGATGTATAGGTACAATGATTAAATACTTACTTGGTCAACATTTGCTCCTTGACTAGAATGTGAACTTGCCTTATTACTATAGTCCATCCACTGATATAGTACCTTGTGTATAGAAAATGCTTGAAAAACATTTGAATTGTAATTTGTCTTACTGATACTGGTCATTATAAGATTTGATGAATACTAAATCTACAGTGAAGAAATAGAACAATGGGGAAACAAAAAATGGTGTCCCTGGTCGACAGAGACAGATTCTTGGGGAAAAATTAAAAGGTTTGATGCCTTCAGATACTTTGCAGCAGTACTTCTTAACACTGTCTTAGGATTCTTACACTTGTTTGTGGCCTGTTATTGATAAGAGTCTCTAATGAGCCTGATATAATGACACTGAGGTCACTAAACCTAGAATCTAGACACAGCCGTATACAAAGGAGATCAGAAGTGTAATGATGAGGACTAAGAGACTGAGTTAATTCTTCTTAGCATCTTTCCAATGGAGATGGGCAGACATCAAAACAGTTGAGAACTTAATCTGTTTATCTTGACAAGCTAAGGAGAGAAATTTCTTACCCATTTTAATATCTTCTACAGGAATTTCAAATAGGATATAGCATTATTTTAATGTCAGGTATTAACTACTAATGTTTAGGTAGTTTACTTTAAATTTACAATGTCAGCTATTAACTGCTAAAGTTTAGATAGTTTATTAATTTATAATCACCTCATCATATGGACATACATTTTGCTGTTACTTAAAAGCACAGTATTTTCACTGTGGTTTACAATAAACACAATATTAAAAATCTCTATTAGGAAAAATGTTCACCCAAAGGTAGGAGTGCTTTCCTCCAATGAAAGAATAATCGATAAAACTCGTTTTCCTAAGATGTAGATCTATGGAAATTTGTCAGGCAGGCAACCTCTGGCTATGCATGTGTGCTTAACTTTCATGTGAGCATGGTTTACTAATGAAAGTTAATAAAAACAAAATACTTCTCTTCTTTTTTTCAAACTTTATTATAAATTCAGGGATACATGTGCAGGTTTGTTACATAGGTTAATGTGTGTCCTGGGGGTTTGTTGCACAGATTATTTCATCACCCAGGTATTAAGCCTAGTATCCATTAGTTAATTTTTCTGATCCTCTCTCTCCTCCCACCCTCCACCTTCTGAAACGCCCAGTGT